>NC_088383.1:28226388-28829444 GCF_037993035.2 Macaca fascicularis
CTGAAGGTCTGCAAAGCCACTGTAGCAAGATTGCCTCTATAGATTCCTCCTCTCCGGGCAGGGCATCTCTGAAAGAAAGGCAGCAGCCCTAGTCAGGGGCTTATAGATAAAACTCTCATCTCCTTGGGACAGAGCACCTGGGGGAAGGAAGGGCTGTGGGTGCAGCTTCAGCAGACTTAAACATTCCTGCCTTCTAGCTCTGATGACAGCAGTGAATTTCCTAGCACTGTGCTCAACCACTGCTAAAGGACAGACTGCCCCCTCAAGTGGGTCCCTGACCCCCGTGCCTCCTGACAGGGCGATACCTCCCAGCAGGGGTTGACAGACATCTCATACAGGAAAGCTCCAGCTGGCATCTGGCAGGTGCCCCTCTGGGACAAAGCTTGCAGAGGAGGGAACAGGCAGCAGTCTTTGCTGTTCTGCAGCCTCTGCTGGTGATACCCAGGCAAACAGGGTCTGGAGTGGACCTCCAGCAAACTCCAGCAGACCTGCAGCAGAGGGGCCTGACTGTTACAAGGAAAACTAACAAACAGAAAGGAATAGCATCAACATCAACAAAAAGGACGTCCACATAACAACCCCATCTGAAGATCACCAGCATGAAAGAACAAAGGTAGATAAATCCAAGGAGATGAGGAAAAACCAGCACAAAAATAATGAAAATTCCAAAAACTAGAATGCCTCTTCTCCTCCAAAGGATCACACCTCCTCACCAGCAAGGGAACAAAACTGGATGGAGAATGAGTTTGATGAATTGACAGAAGTATGCTTCAGAAGGTGAGTAATAACAAACTCCTCTGAGCTAAAGGAGCATGTTCTAACCCAATGCAAGGAAGCTAAGAACCTTGAAAAACAGGTTAGAGGAATTGTTAACTAGAGTAACCAGTTTAGAGAAGAGCACGAATGACCTGATGGAGCTGAAAAATATAGCATGAGAACTTCTTGAAGCATACACTAGTATCAATAGCCAAATCTATCAAGTGGAAGAAAGGAGATCAGAGATTGAAAATCAACTTAATGAAATAAAACATGAAGATGAGATTAGAGAAAAAAAAGAAAAGGAATGAACAAAGCCTCCAAGAAATGTGGGACTATGTAAAAACACCAAACCTACATTTGATTAGTGTACCTGAAAGTGATGGGGAGAATGGAACCAAGTTGGAAAACACTCTTCAGGATATTATCCAGGAGAACTTCCCCAACCTGGCAAGACAGGCCAACATTCAAATTCAGGAAATACAGAGAACATGACAAAGGTACTGTTCAAGAAGAGAAATCCCAAGACACATAATTGTCAGATTCACCAAGGTTGAAATTAAGGAAAAATTGTTAAGAGGAGCCAGAGAGAAAGGTCAGGTTACCCACAAAGGGAAGCCCATCAGACTAACAGCAGATCTCTCTGCAGAAACCCTATAAGACAAAAGAGAGTGGGGGTCAATATTCAACATTCTTTAAGAAAAGAATTTTCAACCCAGAATTTCATATCCAGCCAAACTAAGCTTCATAAGCGAAGGAGAAATAAAATCCTTTACAGACAAGCAAATCCTGAGAGATTTTGTCACCAAAAGGCCTGACTTACAAGAGCTCCTGAAGGAAGCACTAAATATGGAAAGGAAAAACCGGCACCAGCCTCTGTAGAAACATACCAAATTGTAAAGACCATCAACACTATGAAGAAACTGCATCATCTAATGGGAAAAATAACCAGCTAGCATCACAATGACAGGATCAAATTCACACATAACAATATTAACCTTAAATGTAAATGGGCTAAAAGCCCCAATTAAAAGACACAGACTGGCAAATTGGATAAAGAGTCAAGACCCATGGGTGTGCTGTATTCAGGAGACCCATCTCATGTGCAAAGACACACATAGGCTCAAAATAAAGTGATGGAGGAATATTTACCAAGTAAATGGAAAGAAAAAAAAAAAAAAAAAAAAAAAAACAAGCACAAAAAAGCATGGTTTGCAATCCTAGTCTCTGATAAAACAGCCTTTAAACCAACAAAGACAAAAGAGACAAAGAAGGGCATTACATAATGGTAAAGGGATCAATGCAACAAGAAGAACTAACTATCCTAAATATATATGTACCCAGTTTCATAAAGCAAGTTCTTAGAGACCTACAAAGAGACTTAGACTCCCACACAATAATAGTTGGAGACTTTAACACCCCACTGTCAATATTAGACAGATCAATGAGACAGAAAATTAATAAGGATATTCAGGACTTGAACTCAGCCCTGGACCAAGTGGGCCTAATAGATATCTACAGAACTCTCACCCCAAATCAACAGATATACATTCTTCTCAGCACCACATCACACGTATTGTAAAATTTACCACATAATTGGAAGTAAAACATTCCTCAGCAAATGTAAAAGAATGGGAATTATAACAAACAGTCTCTCAGACCATAGTGCAATCAAATTAGAACTCAGGATTAAGAACCTCACTCAAAACCACACAACTACATGGTAACTGAACAGCCTGCTCCTGAATGACTACTGGTTAAATAACAAAATTTAGGTAGAAAGAAATAAGTTCTTTGAAACCAATAAGATCAAAGACACAATGTACCAGAATCTCTGGGATGCAGCTAAACAGTGTTTAGAGGGAAATTTATAGCACTAAATGCCCAGAGGTGAAAGTGAAAAAGGTCTAAAATTGACACCTTAACATCACAATTAAAAGAACCAGAGAAGAAAGAGCAAACAAATTCCAAGGCTAGCAGGAGACAAGAAATAACTAAGATCAGAGCAGAACTGAAGGAGATAGAGACACGAAAAACCCTTCAATAAATCAATGAATCCAGGAGCTGGTTTTTTGAAAAGATTAACAAAATAGATAGACTGCCAGACTAATAAAGAAGAAAAGAGAGAAGAATCAAATAGACATAATAAAAAATGATAAGGGGATATCACCACTGATCCCACAGAGATACAAGCTACCATTAGAGAATACTATAAACACCTCTTTGCAAATAAACTAGAAAATTTAGAAGAAATGGATAAATTCCTGGTCACAGACACGCTCCCAAGACTAAACCAGGAAGAAGTTGCATCCGTGAATAGATGCCTAACAAGTTCTGAAACTGAAGCAGTAATTAATAGCCTACCAACTCAAAAAAAGCCCAGGACCAGATTGATTCACAGCTGAATTTTACCAGAGGTAAGAAGAAGAGCTGGTACCATTCCTTATGAAATTATTCCAAACAATAGAAAAAGAGGGACTCCTTCCTAACTCATTTTATGAGGCCAGCATCATCCTGATACCAAAATCTAGCAGAGACATAACAAAAAAAGAAAATTTCAGGCCAATATCCCTGATGAACATCAATGCAAAAATCTTCAATAAAATACTGTCAAATCGAATCCACAAGCACATCAAAAAGCTTATCCACCACGATCAAGTTGGCTTCATACCTGGGATGCAAGGCTGGTTCAACATAAACAAATCTATAAACGTAATCCATCACATAAACAGAACCAATGACAAAAACCACATGATTATCTCAATAGATGCAGAAAAATTCTTCTATAAAATGTGACACCCCTTCATGCTAAAAACTCTCAATAAACTAGGTATTGATGGAATATATCTCAAAATAATAAGAACTATTTATGACAAATCCACAGCCAATATGTATGGGCAAAAGATGGAAGCATTCTCTTTGAAAACTGGCACAAGACAAGAATGCCCTCTCTCACCACTCCTATTCAACAGAGTATTGGAAGTTCTGGCCAGGGAAATCAGGCAAGAGAAAGAAATAAAGGGTATTCAAACAGGAAGAGAGGAAGTTAAATTGTCTCTGTTTGCAGATGACATGATTGTATATTTAGAAAACCCCATCATCTCAGCCCAAAATCTCCTTA
Source organism: Macaca fascicularis (assembly GCF_037993035.2). Classification (NCBI taxonomy): domain Eukaryota; kingdom Metazoa; phylum Chordata; class Mammalia; order Primates; family Cercopithecidae; genus Macaca; species Macaca fascicularis. The sequence continues at coordinate 28,230,266 of NC_088383.1, forward strand.
AGCTGATAAGCAACTTCAGCAAAGTCTCAGGATACAGAATCAATGTACAAAAATCACAGGCATTCATATACACCAATAACAGACAAACAGAGAGCCAAATCAAGAGTGAACTCCCATTCATAAATGCTACAAAGAGAATAAAATACCTAGGAATACAACTTACAAGGGATGTAAAGTGCCTCTTCAAGGAGAACTATGAACCACTGCTCAAGGAAACAAGAGAGAACACACACAAATGGAAAAACATTCCATACTCATGGATAGGAAGAATCAATATCATAAAAATGGCCATACTGTCCAAAGTAATTTATAGATTCAATGCTATCCCAATCAAGCTAGCATTGATTTTCTTCACAGAATTAGAAAAAACTACTTTAAATTTCATATGGAACCGAAAAAGAGCCTGTATAGCCAAGACAATCCTAAGCAAAAAGAACAAAGCTGGAGGCATCACACTACCTGACTTCAAACCATGCTACAAGGCTGCAGTAACCAAAACAGCATGGTACTGGTATCAAAACAGATATATAGACCAATGGAATAGATCAGAGGACTCAGAAATAATGCCACACATCTACAACCATCTGATCTTTGACTAACCTGACAAAAACAAGCAATGGGGAAAGGATTCCCTACTTAATAAATGATGTTGGGAAAACTGGCTAGTCATAGGCAGAAAACTGAAACTGTATCCCTTCATTACACCTTATACAAAAATTAACTCAAGGTTGATTAAAGACTTAATGTCAGAGCTAAAACCATAAAAACCCTAGAAGAAAACCTAGGCAATACCATTCAGGACATAGGCATGGGCAAAGACTTCATAACTAAAACACCAAAAGCAGTGGCAACAAAAGCCAAAATTGACCAATAAGATCTAATTAAACTAAAGAGCTTCTGCACAGTGGAAGAAACTATCATCAGACTGAACAGGCAACGTACAGAATGAGAGAAAATTTTTGCAATCTATCCATCTGACAAAGGGCTAATATCCAGAATCTGTAAGGGACTTAAACAAATTTACATGAAAAAACAACCCCAACAAAAAGTGGGCCAAGGATATGAACAGACACTTCTCAAAAGAAGACATTTATGTGACTAACAAACATATGAAAAAAAGCTCATAATCACTGGTCATTAGAGATATGCAAATCAAAACCACAATGAGATGCCATTTCACACCAGTTAGAATGGCGATGATTAAAAAGTCAGGAAACAACAGATGCTGGAAAGGATGTGGAGAAATAGGAATGCTTTTACCCTGTTGGTGGGAGTGTAAAGTAGTTCAACCATTGTGGAAGACAATGTATCAATTCTTCAGGGATCTAGAACCAGAAATACCATTTGATCCAGCAATCCCATTACTGGGTATATACCCAAAGTATTATAAATCATTCTACTATAAAGACACATCCACATGTATATTTATTGTGGTACTATTCACAATAGCAAAGACTTGGAAACAACACAAATGCCCATCAATGATAGACTGAATAAAGAAAATGTGGCACATGTATACCATGGAATACCATGCAGCCATAAGAAAGGATGAGTTCGTGTTGTTTGCAGGGACATGGATGAAGCTGGAAACCATCATGCTCAGCAAACTAACACAGGAATAAAAAACCAAACACCACATGTTCTCATTTACAAGTGGGAGTTGAACAATGAGAACACATGGACACAGGGAGGGGAACATCACACACCAGGGGCTGTTGTGGCCAGGTGGGAGGCTAGGGGAGGGATAGCATTAGGAGAAATACCTAATGTAGATGACGGGTTGATGGGTGCAGCAAACTACCATGGCATGTGTATACCTATGTAACAAACCTACACGTTTTGCATATGTATCCAACAACTTTTGCATATGTATCCAACAACCATAGTATATATATACACACACACACTTTATATATATACTTTATGTATGTATGGAATATGTATATGAAAATGTGATACATATATACTATGGAATACTATGCAACCATAAAAAGAATAAAATCATGTTCTTTGCAGCAACATGTATGCAGTTGGAGGTCATTATCCTAAGCGAACTAATGCAGGAACAGAAAACCAAGTACTGCACATTCTCACTTATAAATGGGAGCTAAACACTGGGTACTAACAGATGTAAAGATGGCAACAATAGACAGTGGGAACTCCAAAAGTGGGGAGGAAAAATGGGGTCAAGGGTTGAGAGTTACTTATATGCTTACTACCTGGGTGATGGGAACATTTGTACCCCAAATCTCAGCATCACACCATCTCTCCCTATAACAAACCTGCACATGCACTCCCTGAATTTAAAATAAAAGTTGAAATTATTAAAAAATAAAATAAATAAAACAATATAAAATTATATCTTTGGACTGAAGTAATAATAATAATAGGTTATAAAAGTCCAGTTCAATATAAGGCAAACTTCAGCCTCATCTCCAGTTCACGGCTTCTGTCCTCCTTCCTTTTCAGTGCCTAAGACATAGTTCTGGCATCTGTAGTGGGGTCAATGAAGTGTGGTCTCTGCTTTAACTAATGTTCCACTTTGACCTCACACAATGTTCTATCAAGTGGAGATGGGGCAAGGAGGAGGGAGGAAGGACAACAGGAAAGATTTCTTCACCTACAGGGTACTGTTGATAGTTCTTGCCACAGCATCAAATGACTCTGTCCCGTAGACCTCCAAGTGTGGGCTCTCTTGGGGACATTTGTTGGGGTATACTCCTCACCCGGATGGGAAGCCCCTTTGGTGGAGTCCTTTCAACATAGCAGTCTGGGCATGGTGGCTCACACCTGTTATCCTAGCTTTTTGGGAGGCTGAGGTGGAATTATCACTTGAGGCCAAGAGTGCAAGACCAGCCAGGGAAACACAGTGAGACCTTGTCTCTTACAAAATAAAAATAAAGGCCGGGCGCGGTGGCTCAAGCCTGTAATCCCAGCACTTTGGGATGCCGAGGCGGGTGGATCACGAGGTCAGGAGATCGAGACTATCCTGGCTAACATGGTGAAACCCCGTCTCTACTAAAAATACAAAAAAAAAAAAACTAGCCGGGTGTGGTGGCGGGCGCCTGTAGTCTCAGCTACTTGGGAGGCTGAGGCGGGAGAATGGCGTGAACCCGGGAGGCGGAGCTTGCAGTGAGCCGAGATCACGCCACTGCACTCCAGCCTGGGAGACACAGCGAGACTCCGTCTCAAAAAAAAAAAAAAAAAAACAAAACAAACAAAAAAAACAAAATAAAAATAAAAATTAGCTGGGCACAGTGGTGTGCACCTGTAGTCTCAAACTACTTGAGAGACTGAGGTGGGAGGATTGCTAGGTTCTGGGAATTTGAGGGGGCAGTGAGCCTTGATTGTGTCACTCAACTCCAGCCTGGGCGACAGAGCAAGACCCTGTATAAAAAAAAAAAAAAAAAAAAGTAGTGTAATGCTCAGTTGCCTGCCATAGCATCCATTGGCTCATGGAACTCATACTTTCTTTCCCAAACGATAAATGCAGTCTACCAGATTGCTGCTACCTTTCAGCCTCTGTTCCCAACATACCACGGACACAGCTCCAGGACACCTCCTGCCTTCCGAATTTTTTTAGCTGGGAAACAGACACCCCAATCTCTTTCAGTGTTTCATCATAGAGCTACCCTCACCTGACTTGGGGTTGGGGAGTAACCTCTCCCTATAGAGGAGCATGGAAGTTGAGTTTGGACCTTTTGTTGTCCCATAAGAATTTTAGGAATGTTTTTTCTATTTGTATGAAAAATGACAGTGGAATTTTCATAGGGATTGCATTGAATCTGTTGATTTCTTTAGGCTGCATGGGTATTTCAGCAATATTAATTATTTCAATGCAGAAAATAGGACATCTTTCCATTTATTTGTGTCTTCTTCAATTTCTTTCATTAATGTTTCATAGTGTTTACAGATCTTTCTAACACAATAAATTGGTTAAATTTATTCCTAAGTATTTTCTTTTGGATGCTTTTATATATGGGATTCTTAATTTCTTTTTTAGGATAGCTCATTATTAGCATATAGGAAAACAATTGATTTTTTAATGTTGATTTTGTATCCTGCAACTTTATAGAATTTGTTTATTGGTTCTAACAGTTCTTTGGTGAAATCTTAAAGACTATAAGCAACTTAATCAGTTAAAGATTTAAAGAGCTTTTAACATATTTGATTATGTTATTTGCAAACAGAGACAATTTAACTTCTTCCTTTCCAATTTGGATGCCTTTTATTTCTTTTTCTTGCCTAATTCCTCTGGCTAGGACTTCCAACACTATGTTGATAGAAGTGATTTCTATCTAGAAGTCTTTCCCCTGATTGTAGAGAAAGAGCTTTCAAAGTTTCACTGTTGAACCATATGGTGTTAGCTATAGGCTTGTCCTATATAGCTTACATTATGTTCAGGTACATTCCTTCTTATAGATAATTTATTGAGAATTTTTATTATGAAAAGTTGAATTTTGTCAAATACTTTATCTGCATCTATATTGATGATCATAAGATCTATTTTGTCTGATGTAAGTCTGATGTATGTTAATTTGATGTATAATGTTTATTGATTTCTCTATGTTGAGCCATGCTTCCATATCAGGGATAAATTCCACTTGATTATAGTGAATAATTCTATTAGTGTAATGTTGAATTTGGTTTCCTAGTACAAGGTGATAATCCGTTATTCAAAATGCTTGTGACCAGAAGTGTTTTGGATTTAGGATTTTGGAATATTTACATTATATTTACCAGTTGAGCATCCCTCACCCAAATATTCCAAATTTGAAATTCTCTAGTGAGCATTTCCTTTGAGCATGACATCAGTGCTCAAAAAGTTTCAGATTTTGGAGCACTTCAGATTTTGGAGCATTTCAGATTTTAAATTAGGAATACTCAATCTGTATTTTGTTGAGGATTTTTGCATCTATATTCATCGGGGATATTGGCCTGTGATTTTGCTTTCTTGTTGTGTCTTTATCTAGATTTGGTATGAGGGTAATGCTGGCTTTGTAAAATAAATTTGGAAATATTCTCTCCTTTTCAATTTTTTGGAAAAATTTGAGAAGCACTGACACTGATTTTTCTTTAAATGTTTGGTGGAATTCAGCTGTGAAGCTATCAAGTTCGGGGCTTTACTTTTTGGGAGGCTTTGGATTATTGCTTCAATCTCCTCACTCATTATCAGTCAGTTTAAATTTTCTTTCTTTGTCATTCAGTCTTGGTAGGTTGTATGTTTCTAGGAATTCATCTATTTCATTTATGTTATTCAGCTCATTGGTATACGATTGTTCATTGTAATCTCTTATGATCGTATTTCTGTATTTCATGACTCCCTTTCATTTCTAAGTTTCCTCTCTCTCTTTTTTCTTTGATTAGCTTTATTTGAGATCTTTCATTTTTCTTAATACAGACATTTATCACAATAAAATTTCCTCTTACAACTGTTTTTGCTGCATCCCATAAGTTTTGGCATGTTGTGCTTCCATTTTCATTGGTCTCAAGATACTTTTTTGATATCCCTTTGAATTTCTTCTTTGACCCATTTTTGTTCAGGAGTATGTTGTATAATTTCCACATACTTGTTAATTTTCCAGTTTTCCTTCTGTTTCATACCACTGTGGTTGGAAAAGATATTTCATGTGATTTCAATCTTCTTAAATTTATTAGGACTGGTTTCGTAGCCTAACATATGATCTGCCCTGAGAATGTTCTCAAGGAGAGTGTGTATTGTGGTGCTATTGGATAGACTTTTCTGTTTGGTCCATTTGGTCTATAGTGTTATTCAAGCCCACTTATTGATTTCCTGTCTGGATCTATTCATTGTTGAAAGTGATGTATTGAATTTCCCTTTGAAAATGATGTGTCAAAGTCTCCTTGTATTGCTGTCTATTTCTCCCTTCAGTTCTGTAAATCTTTGCTTTTTATATTTAGATGCTCTAATGTTGGGTCCATATATATTTATAATTATTATATCCTCTTGATGAATTGATCCCTTTGTGATTACATAGTCACCTTAGACTCCTGTGACAAATTTTGACTGAAATTCTATTTTGTCTGATGTAAGTACAGTCATTTTGCTTCCTTTTCATTAGCATGTGCATGGTATATATATTTTTTTATCATCCCTTTACTTTCAGGCTACGTATGTCGTTAAAGCTAAAGTGAATATCTTGCAGACAGCATATTGTTGGATTGAAAACAATTTATTTAGCCATTCTTTGATTGGAGAATTTCATACATTTATGTTTAAACTAATTATTAATAACTAAAGACACTGTTACTATTTTGCTAGTTTTTTTTTTTTTTTACTGTTTTGTAGTTCTCTTGTTTCTTTCTTACTTTTTTGCTGTATTTCTTTGTGATTTATTGACTTTTTTGTAGTGATATACTTTGATTCCTTTCTCTTTTTCTTTTAGCTACTAGAGGTTTTTTTTCTTTGTGGTTACTATAAGGCATACATAAAATCTTATAGTTATAAATTCTATTTTAAGCATGTAACAACTTCAATCACATACAAAAGCTTTACATTTTAATATCTCTCTCTTCCTACATTATAAGCTATTGATGTCAAACTTTTTATTTTTAAGTATTGTGTATCCATTAACAAATCATTGTAGCTATTTTTAGTACTTTTGTCTTTTAACTTTTAATTAAATCTGATTTATGCACCACCATTACAGTTTTAGAGTATTCTGAATTTGACTATATATTTACTTTTGTCAGTTAGTTTTACATTTTCGTATGTTTTCATATTGTTACTTAATGTCCTTTTCTTTCAACTTAAATAGCTCTTTTTAGCACTTCTTGTAAGGCATTTCTTGGACAATGAACTCTCTCAGCTTTTGTTTGTCTGGGAATGACTTTATCTCTCCATTTCTGAAGAATAGCTTTGCCAGGTATATTATTTTTGGTTGGAATAATAATAAACACACAGTGCTTTCAGCACTCTGAATATATCACCCTGGCTTGCAAGGTTTCTGCTAAGAAACCTTCTTATAGCCTTATAGACATTCCCTTCTATGTGACAAATCACTTTTCTCTTGCTGCTTTCAACATTTTTTCTTCACCTTTGACTTCTGACAATTTGTTTACAATGTGTGGAATATAATCTTACTCAAGTTGATCTTGCTTTGGGACTTTTGCACTTCAGGAATCTGGATGTCTATATCCCTGTCAAGATTCGGGAAATTTTCAGACATTATTTCTTTAAATAAACTTTTTGCCCATTTCTGTCTCTCTCTTCTTGGACTCTAATTATGCACATATTCACCAATTTGGTAATGTCTCATAGGTCCCATATGCTTTTCTCACTCTTTTTCTCTTCTTTTCTTTTGTTCCTTCAACTTTCTAATTTCAACTGACGTGTCTTTGAGTTCTTAGATTCTTTCTTCTGCATGATCAAGCTTCCTGTTGAAGCTATTGAAATTTATTGAAATTTTCAGCCCTGTCATTGAATTCTTCAGCTCCAGGACTTCTATTTGGTTCATTGTTTAGTGGTTTCTATTTCTCTAGTGAACTTCTCATTTTGTTTATACCTTGTTTCCCTGATTTTGTTTAGTTGTCTCTCTGTGTTCTCTTGCATTATTGGGCTTCTCTAAGATGATTACTTTGAATTCTTTGTCAGATAATTTGTAGATCTCCTTGCTTTGGAGTGAGATAATGGAGCTTTATTAGTTTCCTTTGGTAGTGTTATGGTAGTATTATAGTTTGGTAGCCTGATCCTTCATGATCTGTGTAGCTCTGCATTAGTGTCTGTGCATTTAAGAAGCAAGCACATTTTTCAGTCTTTATAGACTGGTTTTGGCAGGTAAAGACCTTCTTTTGTCAGCTCCCGGGGCTGATGGCATTTCCTCTAGAAGCACAGTCAAGTGATGCCATCACCCCTGGGATCTGACAAAAGAAGTCAAGTGGGGTTGCAACCAGGTCATGTAGCTACTACTGGGGTCTGCAGTTGGCAAGCTTGTTAACAGTGGCTCAAGCAGATATGGATCCTGCTTGGTCTCTGGGTGAACAGATCTACTTCCAAGACCTTGGTCAGTAGGGCTGGCACTGGGACAAGGGTCTGCTTCAGGATCTGTAGTTGGGTCTGTTGATAGTAGGCTTGTTACTAAGTGCATAGGTGAGTGTGGCTCCTCCTAGATCATTGTGTAGGTCTCTGGGTGGGCAGAACTGACCTTGGACCACAGGTTGGAGGGACCACAGCTAAGACTGAGCTCTTCAGGCCTGCCTCTAGGGACACAGATCTCCCACTGGGTCTTTTGGTGGGCAAGACTACTCCTGGACTATAGCTGAGAGGGGCTGAAGTCAAGTCACAAGACTACTCCAGTTTCCGTAGTTGGGCCAAGGTGTGTGGGCCCACCTCCTAGGGTATGCACAGGTGTGTTTCCCAGTAGGCAGGCTGGATCACTTTCAAACTATGGCTGAATGGGTCTGAAGACTGGTCTTGGGCCTCTTCAAGGCTTATAATTGGGACTGAGGTCAGTGGGCCTATTACTCCAGGCATGAGCAGGCATGGCCCATCCTGGGTCCTTTGGCAGATGGTGCCAGTGGCAGGACCAATTGAAGGTGTACCTGAGTCTACAGAAGGACAGAGATGCTAGGACCACAGTCAGTGATCCTGCCACCTGGGTGCTGGTCCGCCTTCTCAAAATGGCTCTCCTCAGTCTCAGGCTTCACTAAGCTTTTGTAACCTCCTACCTGGATCCAAAAGCCTGCCCCAAAGGCACTTTTGTCCATGGATAGCAGCCAAAATATTGTTACTGTGGGGGGTTCCTAAAGGTGGGACCACCTATCCTGCCGTCTTGCTGCCATCACTCCTCTATTTGTCTCTCTCTCTTTTTTTTCTTTTTTGACAGATTCTCACTCTATCACTCAGGCTGGAGTGCAGTGGCATGATCTTGGCTCACTGCAACCTCTGCCTTCCAGGTTCAAGCGATTCTCATGCCTCAGCCTCCTGAGTAGCTGGGATTACAGATGCCCACCACCATGCCCAGCTAATTTTTGTATTTTTAGTAGAGATGGGGTTTCATCATGTTGGCCAGGCTGGTTTTGAACTCTTGACCTCAGGTGATCCTCCTGGCCTCGCCTGGGATTACAGGTGTGAGCCACCATGCCCTGCCTATTTATCTCTATTAATTGACATCTAGGTTGTTTCCATTTTCCTTTATCATAAGCATAAGACTTTTGTGCAATTTTTACTGTTCAACAAGGCCAGGCCAATTTACACTCACCAAGACTATATGACAATACCCGTTTTTTTATGCTCTTGATAATACCAAATGCTAGAAAATCTTTTAATCTTTTTAATTTTTACAAAATATACAGGGCCCAAACTGCATCTCTTTCTTTTAGTTTGAGAAAAATACATAAGTGAAATTGAGCACTTTTACATATTTGTATTGAACTTTTTTGCTTTTATTTTCTTTATCATGAATTGATACTTTGTCCTCTCCCACCTTTCAGTGCAGTCTCTGGAAGTCCCATTAGGTCAGTGTTAATACAGACAGGGTGGGATGTTTAAAGCTCAGGTTTTCAAGAGCCAACATTACCCTGTGGCAGGTTACTGTGATTAAACTGTTTCATCCATAGATGGAACAACTTCTACCCGGACCAGCAGTTGTACTATGTCTTTCTGGGCTGAGATTACCTAGTAAAATTGGGTGTGTAGGTCAGATGTGCCTGAGCTGTACAGCAAGTGAGAGGAAGGGCAATGATAAAGGCTGTTGGAGCATGACTTTGATTCTCACTAGAACAGGAGCCATCAGGAAAGACTTAATGGTGGGATTAGACCTTCTCAGGCATTGGTAAGTGGAACAATATTGATTGTGCTTAAGCTGCAAGGAAGTTGAGCTCTGCCTACTCTACAGAGCACTAGGGAGTTTCTAGATTAATGCAGCTGCCAGGCCTTGGATAGGCAGGACCAGAGCGGCTACTCCAAATGTCATTTCCTTCCAGGGCCAAGGAGGGAAGCGTAGAGGGCTCAGCTTTGAACTTAAGTGCTCGCTCTCAGGCTGAAGAGTCACTCCCACCATGTAGTTTCCAGTTAGCTCTAGATTAGGGTTGCCATACTGAGCAAATAAAAATGCAAGATGTCCAGTTAAATTTGTATTTCAGATAAACAAAATGACAAGATTTTAGGGCAAGTCTATCTCATGCAATATTTGGAATATGCTAAAAAGTATTGGTTGTTTATCTGAAACTTAGATTTAACTGAGTGGGCTGAGTCTTATCTGGCTGCTCTATACTAGGCTGATCATTTTACATACACAATCAATGTAACATAACTTTTAGATACCCAGGACCCAAATTGCATAGCATATTGGATTGAGGAGCAGCCCGTGGTAGAATAATTGGCCTTTGCAATGACTCTAGGAGCCCAAACTTCATAATCATCAAGAGCAGCTTTGATCTTCCAGCTGAAATAAACATGGGGATTGAAAGAGAAACCATCCTTGGCAAGTCTCACAGGCTTCCATAGGAAAGCCACTGTAGCACAGCACTGGAATGTTTGTTCACACGAGAATGCTAAGTGGGTTCTGGATGGAGCCACATTCAGTGAGACATTGGTTGCCAGAAACACAAGGCCAAAAGGAAGATGAGAAATTAAGATGACTGACTATTCTGGATGGGAAATGAAGATTCCTCAAATAAGACTCAGTGCCTGAGGCTGCACCATTGCAGAAATATTAGTAAGAACATAGCATTTTCAAAATGCCACTTTCTGATAGTGAGTACAGTATGTATAAGTAGCTTTATCCCCTACGTATGTTCATGTATGGGGCCAAAGTTAACTTCCTGATGGATGATTTCTTCCAAGGGAGTTTAAATACCTGGGAAGTGGATTCAGGACAGCTGACATAACTAACCAGTGTCCTGGTGAACCGTCCTTCCATTCTGTCCTTCCTTCAGACACCAATGAGTTTTTGCTTTGGACTTTGGCAACAGTAAACACTGGGTTCTGGGAACATAATTTTATCTGGGATAATTGCACTTAGGATCTGCAAATTGGCTTACTGATAAAGGCAGAGCGAGGAGAGCCAATTTTGTGATATTCTTACTTTTCTAGGAACATATTGGACTTTTTAAAGGCAGGGCATATGAGAAACTAATTCAATTCCTATGGCCCAGAATGAACTACAGCCTTCCAGAGGACAGTCTGGTCCACAGCTGCTGAGCAACCCTCCCATTACCCAAGCACCGAGGACCCTCTAGTGATACTGAACAGAGTCAGATATTAGGGATGGGGATAAATATCAAACTTTAATTTCTTTGGATTTTTAACTCACAAGGGCACAATTTGTTTATATTATTAACATAACCCTAATTGTGGGACAAGAACCCAAATGAAGGCACTTATAAGATATTTTTTAAAGGCATTTAAAAAGATGTGAATAAGCAGAAACCTACTATGTTTCTGGAACAAGAAGACAACATAAGATGCAATGTCAATAAAAATTTCAATGGGTAATTTTTTAATAGACAAATTATTTTAAAGTTCTTATATAAAATAGATACGCTGTAATTGCTCAAGATTTTTAGAAACGAAAAAGAGAATATTAAAACGTATTATAAAAGTATTGTAAATAAAACAGTGTGGCACAGGCACAGGAATTAAAAAATAAAGAGTTTAGAAACAGATCCATGGAGACATACTATCACAATGACCTTTCAATTCACCAGAGGATAGGAGTATCTGTTTTATATATGACATTTTCCTGAACCTCACACAACATACATGAAAGTGAATTTAAGACAAATGGGTTAAAGTTCTTGATATTTTTAACTAAACATTTTAAAAGAGAATTTGAGATACATTTTGTGACCTGAGGTGGTATAAGCCTTTAGGAAACCCAGAATCCACAAAGAGTTGATTATCTAATAGTTAAAAACCTCTGTACATCAAAGGATGAGATAATGGAAAATGTCAAAAGACAAGTCTGGGAAAAAATACTTTTTAACATGTGTGTAAGAACAAGTGCTAATGTTATTCAGCTTCTACAAATTCATAAGAACACAACCTGCTATGACAAAGGATGTGAATAGGAATTCACAGAAGAGAAAATGCATATGAAATGACCAATAATTATACAAGTATGCTCAACCTAAGCACAGAAATGCAAATAAAAATGACAATAAGATCACTTTATGCACACCTGAGTAGTAAAACAACAACAACAAAAGAAAAAAAGAAAAGAAGCAGCAGCAACTAGTGCTTACAGAAGCATGGGAGGCCTGCAATCCCAGCACTTTGGGAGGCTGAGGCAGGTGAATCACAAAATCAGGAGTTCAAGACCAGCCTGGCCAAGATGGTGAAACTACGCCTCTACTAAAAATACAAAAATTAGCCTGGCATGGTGGCATTCACCTGTAATCCCAGCTACTCGGGAGGCTGAGGCAGAGAACCTGGGAGTTGGAGGTTACAGTGAGCCAATATCACACCACTGCACTCCAGTCTGGAAGACAGAGCGAGACTCTGTCTCAAAAAGAAAAAAAAGAAAGAAAGAAAGAAAGAAGCATAAGAAAACAGGCACTTGCATCTACTTCTGGTGGAAATAAGCTTTGTGAATATATTTTTAAAATAATATGACAATATTTATTAAAATTTAAAATATGCATATTTGTAAATACTCTTAACCCATCAACAATAATTGTAGGAATCCATCCTCCAGATATACATATATACATATGTGTTTAAATTTATTCATGTTACTGCACTGTTTGTAATAGGAAAAGATGGAAACAACCTGAATGTCCACCAATATACAGTACAGTCATACCATGGAATAGTCCGCATCTATGAAAAAGAATGTCTGTAGACTTTATCTTTTAGTGCAGTGGCTTTTTTCCAAGATTATGCTCTTAAGACCTTGTGAGAGCTTGCTCTGAACTTCTGCTGGCTGAGCTTCAGATAGGATAGTTATGATGGAAAAAACTGTGTTTGTGATCTTGCATTTAGTAGCAAAACAGGTGTCCCTCTCTGGGGCCACCCACATGATCCTGCTTATGTACTTAACGGATTCACAGCTTTTTCTCCTCTTCCCCTGAGAGGCAGAGGAAATAGCATCATCCTTCCCCAAACCGTTTTGGGTTTCACCAGCCCCTGTGTGCATTGCTCCAGACCCTTAGAAATATGACCACTTGGGTGGAGCCACGTTAAAGAGGTTTTTTGTTTTTGTTTTTTGTTTTGTTTTTTGTTTTTTATGATTTAAGAAAACACTTGGAGTGAAGTAGGTGGGGATAAAAACAAACACAGTATGGGTTTTTCAATAACATCTTGAACTTATAACTCAGTGAAATACTGTCTTTGAGCCATTAATGAAACCCACATTGCACCAGTGGCCTTGATGTTGAGTGTGCAGGGCAGGGAAGGGGAGGTGTAGGGGCGGGGGCAGCTGTATTTACTGTCCCTTGCCTCTGTGCTCCTCATTAAGTGCTTGTTCCTTTTTGTATTTGAAGATACCTTCTGAAGCCCCCATTGCTTATGTGACATTTCTCTTGGGAAGAATTGGATGAGAAATTCAAAGAATGTCTGACTTTATGTCCCATGCCTGCCACTGTCACCTGGGTAGCCTGAATAACTTCGGGTGGCGCTGGATCTGGCCTCGCTCTCCCTGGTTTGGGTTGGTGAGAATTCCCTGCTGAGCCTGAACTGTTAAAACCAGCCCAATGGAACAGCAGTCCTATAAATGGGTGGAAGTGCACAGAGCCCAAAGGAAATCAGAAATCTTAGAAATAGCAAATTTCTAGGCTTGTTAAGACTTTAGAAAGGATTTTTTTTTCTTTTCGTTTTTTTTTTTTTTAGAAAAGTTCCACCCGCCCCCCCAACCTATAGACTGAAAGGAAATATGAATTCAAGAAAGACTTACTTTAAGCTTCTGACAGTTGCTATAGGACTGGCTGCCCATCAGCCAGTGCTTCTCAGAGTGTGGTCTGTGGACGAGTTGCACCACGTTGCAATCAGAAGATGTTAAAAATGCAGACTTTGCAAAGTCTCCAATTCAGTAGGTCTGGAATGGGATCCAGAAATCTGGGTTTTAAAGGCTTCCAGGTGATGTGTACATTCTCTCAAATGTAGGAACCACTACACTCAATCTACCCCAGATATGTCTTCTCAGTGCCAATGAGACAGGCAGGCAGGCAGGCACATCCAAAATTGTTAGACAGCTGAGATTTGGACCTTGAGCTTCTAAGCCATCCAAGACATTTTCACTGAAAGGCAAAGCCGTTCTTCCTGATTATTTGAAGGACTGCGACTTCCCATATGGCTAAAATTAAAGTCGACACTTTGTCTTATTTCAGTGTCTACATAAGCAAATTGGTGATTCTGGCCATCCAGAGTCACGGGTTCTCCTTTGGCTGAGGAGGGTTGGTTCTCTGTACTCATGGGCTTTCTTCCACCTGCAGAGGGTGCAAGATGCGGGCATCTGGCAAGGTTGGGTGAGAACAGGCAAGAATGGCTGATGTTTTTGCAGAGAGGAGGATTTTATCTTCTGAATCTGATGGAAACTGTGGACCTCTTCCAAAGACACATTTCCATACACACACTTTTGCATAAATTTCTAAAGATTCATAGACCTTCCTGAACTCAAATTTAAGGTCCCTTCCTAGAGAAATAACCTTTTTTTTTTTTTTTAACTTTGGTGCTAGGCATTCATGGAAGGTATATTCTAATGGAGCTGAAATTAAAATTATCTAGTTTTCAAGAAAACAGTGGGTAGGGTAGACAGCAACAAATGTAAAATATTGATAAATGTTGAAACTGGGTGATGTTTGTATGAGGGATCATTAATCTACTTTCTTTGGGGTATGGAAGTAGAACAATAACAAATATTTTTTTTAAATCTTCTTTTCTTCTACCCAATTTACATTTTGTATCTTAGTTATTGAGGGAATCTGGGATGCCAATTGAATGCCAAAGAAGACTGATCAGGTCATGTGGACAAGATGCAATATGCAAATTTTGCAGCTGTAAAAAAATCCTGTATTGCACACCAAACGTTAGATTCCACTTGTAATTTACAACCTGTTTTATTTTCCAGGGATTTATATCAGTCAATTGTTGCCCCAAAATTCTGCTTACTATGCCATCCCCACACTCAGTGGCATACAAAAATAAACTTGTATTCGGGATCATGTATCTGCTTGTCAGCTGGGATAGGTTGTCTTCAAACTTCAGGCAAATTGGGACAGCTCTGATGATTTCAGCAGGTCAAGTGTGTTCTAGGCATTTCTCATTTTCTTGGAATTGTTGAACTACCCACGGCAGGTCTTCTCATGACAGAGGCTCCAGAGAGCAAGCTTCTGCTTGCATTATGTTGCGGACACACTGTCGAACAAAGCAAGTTCCATGACAAAGCCCAAAGTCAAGGGGAGGAGAAGAACATTCGACCTCTAGAAGGGAGAACTATAAAGTCATGTGGCAAAGAGACTGGATACAAAACAACCAATAATCTGTTAACTATAGGGCTAGTGCATTGGTTTTTCATTTCCAATAAAACATAGTGACCTCCCATGGGTATTGGAAGCTCTCCAGGCCTCAGTTTCAGGTAGAGGAACCCATGGCGGACCTCTTTCCCCAATCCAGATTTCCCCTGCCTTTGGTTTCTTTGGAGTTTGGCAGGATCGTTTCCAATCCTGCTTCTCAAATCTCCTAAAAGTATTATGTCAGTGATTAGGTGGTTATAACATATAAAATCTAAAAGGCTGTCAAATTGGATGCAGACATGTTAGAGATAAATAGGCACACAAATAGGATGAGTATATAATAGATATTAAAACCCACCAGGTCTGTGTTTTCAGGAAGCTGTAAGAAGTCTGAATGTACCAGCTCACACCACCAAAAGTTGGCAAGCTTACTTCCTGTTGTGAATGCAGATTGTGGCAGGTCCATTCTTCCCTCTGATAAAACTGCTTTTCTTTAAGGCCAGATGGGAAAACATCCAACTCTTTAAACCTGACATTCAGGTGAAAGGTTAGTATCTTTTCTTTTTCTTCTACAACCTGCCCCGGTTAATGAGAATACACACACACACACACACACACACACACACACACACACACACACACATATATATATATATATTTTCTTTTTTTGCTCACTAGGAGGCATATTCCAAATCCCCTTTAGAAAAATACTTGTAATAATTTTCCTTTTGGGACTTACTGTTACAGGCATCCATTGCTGAAAATGTATTACCTTTGAGTGTAGATAGGACAAAGATTTAGGGTAAAGTATAGAAATAGTTACTGTTTTCTTTTAATGAGGAAACATAAGGCTTATTTGTGCCATCCATTTAGGGAAGGTTTGGTGACTGGATTATAAAAACGGCCCCACTTCTCTACCTCTTCCTGGATCCTCACCCTTTGCAGTGTGACTTGGAAGCAACTTCCTCCCACCAAGAGGTAGAGTCTGTTTCCCCATCTCTTGAATCTGGGCCAACTTTGTGACTTGTTTGGTCCAACAGAATGAATGCTCTAAAAGAACGTTCTGAGTCTAAATTTGAATAAGCTTTGCGCACTTCTACTCTTGTTTAGAAACTTTCCCTGCAGCCATGCAATCAAGCCCAGGTCAGTCTACTGGAGGATGAGGGACCACGTGGAGCAGAGATGGTTTGTCCCAGCCAGGCCCCAGCTGAGCACGTGAGCCTAGCTGAAATGAGCCAAGCCTGCCCAGATCAGCACAGTTGTCCAGTTGACCTGTAGAACTTGTGGGTGAGCAAAAACAAAGATTTATTGTTCTATGCTACTGCAATTTTGTGGTAATAAACAAGGAACATGGGAGGAGTAAGGGAACTCAATTTAACAAGACGAACCTGCTGAACAGAGAGAATGATCTCATCTTCCTGGTGGGATTAAGTGACAGTGGGGACCAGCTTAAGGGGGAGGACATCAATACAAAGAAAATGAATTAGCTAACTTTAAGGTGCCCCGGATGGTTAATAATGATATGTTATTGTAACAGCAGATCATTTGTTCCACAGTATTTTACAAATATTATAATGTGTCGGGATTTTTAGATGATATTAAACTCTTAAACTGATGGGTTGAAGAGTTCTTTCTTCCCCTTATTCTGGGTGCTAAAGTGCTGAATGGAAGGGCAGACTGAATGTGGAGGTGTGGGAACCACAGGGCGGATTGGCTAAAACCCACTGAACCTATGCCAAACATTTGAATATCAAAGAGGACCAATCAAGTCACGTGGATAAGACGTAATTTCCAGATTTTGAGGCTGTAAAAAAATCCTGTATGACACACCCAACATCAGCTTCCACTTATAGTTTACAACCTGTTCTATTCTCTAGAGATTTGTGTCAGTCAACTATTGCCACAAAATGCTGCATAACATGCCACCCCAAAACTCAGTGGCATAAAAAAATAAACTTTTATTCTGGATCATGTATCTGCTGGTCTGCTGGGGTAGATAGTTGTTGCATGTATTATAAATGCCCTGTTCCACCTCCCAGAGATGTGTTCAGAGAGTTCAAAAGAGTTCTTCCAACTGACTCTTGGTTCTTGGGAGACTCTTTCATGGAGGCCACAACTCAGTGTGATCAGGGTGTGTGATGAGTGCCCGATTCTTTAAAGGCACTGGCATTCTAGGTAGGCCTTAGATAAGTTGAGGAATTTGTCTTCTGAAATGAGGGGAAGTCTACTAAATGGTTCATCTAGCTTCTTCCATGAAGAATCATTCCAAAAGCCAGTCAACTTCTCTAGCTCTTCTCAACAGTGGAAGACAGATAGGTATGAAATGTGGGATTGCAATTCTCACAAGTCAGGCTTCCTCTGAATTTCCCACATGGAAAACTACATGGCAGGGAACTATTAGGCAAGGCTCCAGATGTCCCCAAGCTCCAGTCCTTTCAGTCCAGCTGGCTTCATGCAAATCCAGAACAGAGTCCCCTATTCCTTTCTCCACATACCACCTTCCATCCCATACTGGCCTTCAAGAGACACTAGAAAAGCTGCTGTATCTTACTACAGATTAGTTACCTGCTCTGTGTCCTCTACCCACTGCATGAGTTGCCTAGAGTAATTTGGCAACAACACATTCCTTATAATTTAAGGCACTTCATGCCTTAAAGGTTCTTTCTGTTCTTTTCTTATTTTATCTTTTCTTTTTTCTCCTCCTCCTCCTCCTCCTCCTTCCTTCTCCTCTTCCTCCTCCTCCTCTTCTTCTTCTTCTTTAGTTTTAAGAGATAAGGGTCTCAAGCCTGACCAACATGGTGAAACCCTGTCTCCACTGAACATATAAAAATTAGCTGGGGATAGTGGTGGGCAACTGTAGTCCCAGCCACTTGGGAGGCTGAGGCAAGAGAATTGCTTGAACCTGGGCAACAGAAGTTGCAGTGAGCCAAGATCATGCCACTGCACTCCAGCCTGGGTGACAGAGTAAGACTCTGTTTCAATAAATAAATAAATAAATAAATAAATAAATAAATAAATAAAAAGAGATAAGGGTGCTACTCTGTCACCCAGGCTGGAGTGCAGGGGTATGATCATAGCTCACTGCAGCTTTGACCTCCCAGGCTCAAGCAATCCTCCCACCTCAGCCAGCTAAGTAGGTGGGACCACAGGCACATGCCACCATGCCTGGCTAATTTAAAAAAACATTTTTGGGGGTATTGCTGTGTTGCCCAGGCTGGTTTCAAACTCCTGGGTTCAAACAGTCCTCCTGTCTCAGCCTCCCAAAGTGTCAGAATTATAGGCATGAGCCAACATGCCTGTCCTAAAAGTGCTTTCAATATCTTGTCTTAAATATAAAAATAATTTGGTAGGAAAGAAAGGTTATTTTATCGACAATGGCAATGGAGACACAAACACTCAAAGGTGACTGCAAGAGCCTTGTGACTAACCCGTAGCCTGATGCTTTTGTGACCCAAAGACCAACATTGCATGTGCAGTGTTGACTCGGCTCATAAACGTCATAACATTGCTCTAATGTTGAAAGACTGCTGCAGAACACATTTTCTCAGAGCACCGGAATTTTCCTAGAGCGCTCTTTTACTTTGCTAATTTGAGGATTTTTGTTTGGATGCCTTAGAGTAAGTGACAAGAGAAGAGAGGGGAAAAGTTTATTTGAATGCTGCTGAATTTAATGACAAGTAATTGGTTCCACAGGTACTGTATTCAGTGACCTTTTTCCATATGGAGCTCTCAGAAAATTCCATTGCTATTGATCCCCTCCAATTTTAATGCTGTAATGATGTTGTTCCCACACACAAGAGAAATGATTATGTGCTGTGACTGCTATACTTTGAATTGTGTGAATAACTGTGTACATATTTATATACGTATCTTTGTTGTCCTAGCGGAGTTCTCAATGCACTTGAAATGGTTTTTGAATGTCTTTTCTAAATCCCCTCCAGATGTGTCAAACAGCATACTGTAAATCAGACTTTTCTTTCCATTTTTTTCTTTTTCCTTTGGTCTGCTGGTATTTGGTTTTAACGTGCCAAGCATTTTGGATTATACAAAGGAGATTACTATAGAAGGGGTTTGTTCTCTCTGCTGTTTTCCCTTCTCTTCCAAATAACTCTTTTCAATGTAAGAAGTCAACAAGCTTCCTGTGTTATTCTTTGGATTTCTCCCTACAACATTCAAACCTTTGTCTAGGCCAGAAGAAGAGTCGAGGAGGCTCCCTCCAGCCTGGCAGCCAGCTTTCAGTCTCCTCTTTCCAAGTGAAGAAATAAATTAAAGCTGACACTTGGAGTATGTGTATGCAGCAGCCTTTATGTTTGTACTCGAATGAGCTTATTTATTTTTGGTCCATTGCAAAAAGATTTATGACCCTTAATTATGAATTCTGACACTCTTGGGCTACATGGATGCACTTAGATTGGTTTTTCACTTTCTGATGGCTTTGAAAAGCTTTCCTTTTCAACTTGAAACCCTCAAGGGCAACAAGAGTCCCTTTTTACAGAGGGTCTGGCCAGAGCCACCGCCTACAAAGGCTGTGTTTGCAAGGCTCGGGCTTCTGCAGGGCCTGGGGACTGATGGATGGATAGTAACCTTGGCCACGGCTTTATTTACTCTTTTTTGGGCCCATCCAGAGAATTCAAGTGAATATATAAAAATGTGTTTCTAAATAAAAGCTGGCAAGCAGAGTGTCAGCCTGGAAATAACCTTTTCAAGACATTTCAGGAAAACAAGAGCACTTCATTATTTGGAGTTTAAAAAGATAACACTTGATGGCTGATCTGGCTGGGATCGTGGTATTGGCTCAGCAAGTGTGAAATTGCATTGATTTTGCAAAACAGAAAAACTGACGTGACTTTCACGAACAACTCATCCAAACAGACATGGGAAGATATGAGACCCTTGTGTATTCTTCTGCTAACACACTACTGCTGCTTCTTGGCCACGCCTCTTCCTTACCCGTCTGACATGGTTTGGCTGTGTCCCCACCCAAATCTCATCTTGAATTTCCACTTGTCATGGGAGGGACCCAGTAGGAGGTAATTGAATCATGGTGGCAGATCTTTCCTGTGCTGTTGTCGTGATAGTGAATAAGTCTCACAGGATCTGATGGTTTTATAAGCTGGAGTTGCCCTGCACAAGCTCTCTCTCTTTGCCTGCCGCCAACCATGTGAGACATGACTTGCTCCCGCTTGCCCTCCACCGTGATTGTGAGGCCTCCCCAGCCACGTGGAACTGTGAGTCCAATAAATTTCTTTTTCTGTGTAAATTACTCAGTCTTGGGTATGTCTTTATCAGCAGCATGAGAACAGACTAATAGCATGAGAACAGACCTATTTTCCCACATGTGGTTATGATGAGATAGACCCTGCACTTGACCATGTCTTCAAAATTAGGCAAGGAGAGAAGTCAGTCTGATGGGAAGAGTAATGGTAGAACTTGGCATTGGCCTAAGCCCTGAGTGTCCTGCAGGTAGCATAGGAGTTTGCCCTGCAGAGAGGGGTGACATGAGGAACTTGAGCATCATCTAGAAATCCAGGCATATACTGGAACATGGGCCGGATTCTTGACTCCTCCATTTCTGCCTCCCTTTCTCAGGCCAATCTCCATTTACTGCATTTTTGGTGTGTGGACCAGATTCTTGGGGTTCAGGATGGTGGTGGTAGTGATGGACCTAGAACCTGGCCTTTTTCACTGGAGAGCAGGTGGAATATTTTTAATATTTTTTTTTGCCAGAAAAATTGTAAGAGAAAATAAATAATTTAAGTGTAAATTTAATTATAAAATTTAGAATCAAACATAATTATAAATTTAATGATTAAATTAAGAATTAAACATAATTCTAAATTTTAAACCAAACCGATGTATATTATGGAATAGGAGATTAAATAGACATAATGTTTAAGGGCAAGGTGTGGTGGCTCATGCCTGTAATTCCAGCACTTTGGGAGGCCAAGACAGGAGAATTACTTGGATCAGGAGGTCAAGACCAGCCTGTGCAACATAGCAAGACCCCATCTCTACAAAAAATAAAGAAGTTAATTGGTCATAGTGATGTGTGCCTGTAGTTCCAGCTACTCAGAAGGCTGAGGTGGGAGGATCCCTTGACCCCAGGAGTTCGAGGCTTCAGTGAGCTATGATTGTGCCATACACTCTAGCCTAGGCAACAGAGCAAGACTCTGTCTCTAAAAACAACAACAACAACAAAAAGACATAACATTTATCAGAGAGTCTAAGCCTGCAGTGAACAGACTGCCTTCCCAGAGGTCACTGTCACTCACCTCCAGGTGTCAGAATACTTTGGGGGATAACTTTGCGAAGCAATGGTCTATAGCACTTTCTATGGCTGTTCCCCCAACCCCTACCTGCTAGCTGAACAGGGTTAAAATAAATTTCCTTGCTGGAGAAAATGACACAATTTCTTTGGTAAATTCATCCTTGTGAGAGGACAGCAAGTCAAACAACTCCAACTAAAGAAGTCACCTTCTTCCTCCTTCACCCCTGACATTTGCTGTCCTAAGTGATGCTCAAGCTGCAGTGGGGACACCCTCAAATGCCTGGGCCAGGGCCCCTAAGCCTGGTCTCCAGGTTCCTGAAGGATTTCTCTAACCAAGAATTTTGCATAACTTGTTCCTAAATCCCCCAAATGAAATAGTTGCCATGAAGAGCCCTTTTGAAGACTCCTGCTAACCACACCAGAAAGCTTGCTGTGGTGACTTTTCAAACCATAAACTAGAATGTCCCTAGTTTTCATTACATGGTCCCATAAGTCCCTGTCCCCATAAGTCTTTCAAATGCCAATTAAATCACGCCACTGTCCTGCTTCCTTGCACCTCTCTGATGATGTCCCATGAGCTGGAAACAAAACCCGGATTCCTTGCCATGGCCTGCATAACCGGCACGACCTGCTCCACTCTTCGTTCCAATCCCATCTCCTATCTCTCTCCCATATCCCACTAAAAGACAGTCACAGTGCTTCTTTCTCTAACCTAAATGTGCTCACTTTAGCTTAAGGAATGTGCATTGTGTGGAATGTTCTGTGGCCTCCCTCTCTGCATAGCTGGTCTGTTCCTGTCACCTCTGTCTCTATGCAAATGCCCTCCCCTCAATTATGCTTCTCTGACAACTCCATGGGGTGAGGGCTCGCACCTATCCCCACCCCATCCCCCAGGGCTGCATTCAGAAGCAGATCACTCTCTTTTACTTTCTTCATGGAACTTAACAGTATCTGAAGTTTTGTTCATTTAGTATGTACTTATATATTGCCCTTCCTCTTCTCCTTTTCTAACCCCAGAATTTAAACATCATCGGAGCAAAGAAAGCCATTTCTGCCTCATCCTGTACAATCTCTGTAATGCCGGGGATAACTCCTGTTATACAGGAGCACAGTGAGCACTGGCTGAATGAACAAATGAGCGAATGAATGCATAAGCCAGACTGAGCTGGTGACTGAGAAGCAGCAGTGAGCAGAAACTGTCACACACCCACCTTACTGTGACTTGCAAGCCAGTGGAGAAAGCAGAAGATCTAACGTCCACGCTCCACGGTGGTCCACAGTGACTGCTGCGGAGGAAAATCTCAGGTCGAGCAAGAGAGCTTCTAACAGGAGACTCTGGTCTAGTTGGAAGTATCCAGGCTGCTCCTCGGGGAAGTGAAGTTTGCAGATATCTGAGGCATATGAGGGAGAATTTTTCCAGATGGCAGTTTGGTATTAATTTGGTTATTAGCTCAGCTTGAAGAAGATAACACACTGAGAGAAGGAAATCAAATGGGAGTTAGCAACACCTTAGAAAACCTGCTTAGTCTCTCCCAGCGCGGTAGATTTCAGTTCCAGCGCGGTAGATTTCAGTTCCAGCACGGTAGATTTCAGTTCCAGCACGGTAGATTTCAGTTTCACATCTTTTTACACTTAAATGCACTGACTTGCGGGGCGCGGTGGCTCACGCCTGTAATCCCAGCACTTTGGGAGACTGAGGCGGGCAGATCACCTGAGGTCAGGCGTTTGAGACCAGCCTGGCCAACATGGTGAAACTCCGTTTGTACTAAATACATAAAAATTAGCCAGGTGTGGCGGCACATGAGGCACAGTGAAACTCTGTCTCAAAAAAAAAAAAAAACTAAATTCACTGAATTTCCGCTTTCCCCCTTTTATTTCCTCGTTTCTCTCCTTTTTGTTTGTCTGCAAAGCATTAAGGAATTCTCCTCATCAAACTGTTTTTTTGACCTACATTTGCTTTTCTTTCCTCCTGAGTTGGTTTGTTTCCAACATTGATACTTTAAACATTATCTTTTCCTACACGTATTAATCTTTTCTATTTGTCAAACAGCGATAATCAGAGCCGAGCCAGGCTCTGCCAGGTACATTTTTGTTTTTCCTTAAATTCTGTGTGCACTACAAAGGAAATCTCTTTATTTAAATCAGCCGCTGAGAACGGTGGCTGCAAGAGCCATTTGAAGCTTCGTAAATTCCTAGGTACCTTTTTACCTTTCTTAAAGCAGAGCTGGTGGAAAGCAGTAACATTAAGTGGAGCCTGGAAATTTAAGAGCTGCTTCAGGTTTCCCATGCTCTCACCTGGGAAAATCCATTGTTACCTGACTCGTAGGGCTCAGGGACTGCAGGGGAGGGTTTCTGTGCAGCTGTCTTTACATTAAAATGAATGAAGCACCCAGGTGACTATTCCTGCCCTCCATGCCTGGATTACCTGTACATTTCAAGGAAAGGATTTCTTGTCCAGAATCGTAGACAGACTTCCGTATGGCCCGTTAGAAAATGCCAGTTCTCTGGACCAACAGCTCAAGGTCCAGCTGCCACACTAGATGCATAAGTTATTTGTTTCTCACAGGTCTGAATTACCAACTGCCACCCTATAGTTGAGCAGAGGTGTGAGCACTGGAGCCCTGCACATGAGGCAACCTCTGTGTGCCATAGGCCAGGCGTTCCAAGCTCTCAAGTCATCGAGTGTCCCATGGGTTTTTTTTTTTTTTTTTTTTTTTTTTTTTTTTTTTTTTTTTTTGAGACGGAGTCTGGCTTGGTAGCCCAAGCTGGAGTGCAGTGGCGCAATCTCAGCTCACTGCAAGCTCCGCCTCCCGGGTTCACGCCATTCTCCTGCCTCAGCCTCCCGAGTAGCTGGGACTACAGGCGCCCGCCACCTCGCCCGGCTAAGTTTTATATTTTTAGTAGAGACGGGGTTTCACCGTGTTAGCCAGGATGGTCTCGATCTCCTGACCTAGTGATCTGCCAGCCTCGGCCTCCCAAAGTGCTGGGATTACAGGTGTGAGCCACAGCGCCTGGCAGGGATTCTTAAACAAAAAGAGCAAACGTCCCTCTTATATCCCTCTTTGGAGCCGTGGGGATGCATGCTAAGTGCTAACTCTGCCAAGGCAGAGATGTGTACAGCCTGTGCATCTTGAACAATTACCTAAATAAAACGTTGATGTGGATTTGAAAAACACAAAGTTTCAGGTCAAAGGATCGGATCCGAGAGGAAGAAATTATAACAAAGAAAAAGGGTAAGTGTGCTTAGAAGCTAAGAAGAAAACATATTCTGGATGAAAATGTTTTCTGAGATATTCTTGCAAGTAAAGATTGGTCCTTGCTTTACGTAAAAATTGAAATGGAAAGAAAAACATATTCAGGAAGACAAAAAGCTTACAACAGAGTTTTGGAAAAAGGTCTTTTTAGACTAATGCAGTTTTGGAATTGTTTTTTGGAAATTGTCTTTTAACTCTTTGATCTGAACTTGTGCTTAAAATTTTACAGAATAAAGAATCTTTTCGGTGTTGGCAGCATAGTGTCCTATTAAGAATTCAGCAATTATCTTATCAAAAGATATGATATTTGATCTAATAGAATAGAAACATTATCTTTCTTTTTATGTTTCTTCGAACTGAGAGAATCTCAATTCAATATGAAAAGCAAACTATGATGTTCATCCTTCAAGGGGCAGCCAGCTTGGTTAGCAATGGCATCTCAAATCAAGATGAAGTTATAGTCATAGCACCAGGGATAAATCCTCCAATCTTTGTTTCAGAAATTTATAACACCCTAGAAATCAGGTATTTCTGAGCTGTTCAGTTTCCATTTCTAATGGATTTTTAAAATTCCACTGAAGTTCCCCCACATGCTAGATTTCTCAATACATGTTTCTTGTTAGATGTACCCAGTATGTTTTAACTTTTGCTTGTTAAAGTTATTTACATGGCTTTAAGG
The DNA here is from genome assembly GCF_037993035.2 of Macaca fascicularis. Classification (NCBI taxonomy): domain Eukaryota; kingdom Metazoa; phylum Chordata; class Mammalia; order Primates; family Cercopithecidae; genus Macaca; species Macaca fascicularis. The sequence goes on from NC_088383.1 coordinate 28,255,881, forward strand.
TCAAATGGTATTGTTTCACATTTCGCTCAACGGAAATGTCACGCGACTCCATTGTTTTTATAGGAAAGGATCAGTTTCAATGAGGTGGTAGTGAACTTCACTTCTAATGTGTCTGTTCAGCAATACATTCACCAGACATGCAAATCTCCTGGAGAAACTATAAAACCATGAGCTCTGTGGTCTGGGGGTCCGATGTGGTGGTTCCTGATCAGAGCCAGGCTGGTTCTCACATTGTCATGCTAGCACACCAGCAAGGGAGAAGGTCAGGAGTAGCATTCTTTCCAAAAGAGGCAATGGAGCAGTGGCGTTGCTTGCTGGAGGATTATGTAAGAAATTGAGATGTCTAGAGGTCATCGATGGTAACCGGAGGAGAAAATGGAATTGAACAGGCTGCTTCCACTTAGCGAGGCTCCTCTAGGAGATGATTTACAAGTCTCAGTCCAGCTCTGGTTGAGCTCAGTGTTACGGAGTTGGAGAAAAGCTGTAAAATAAGCTTAAATCAGCCCATCCAACATTTGAAAGGGCAAAAAAGAAAAGATGGCAGGCAGGGAGAAAAGAGGAGTGGGGAGAAGGAGGAGTGGTTCCAAAATCTGCTTAATTTATTCCTTTCCTCTTTGTCTTTGTTCCCTTGGCTCTCATCTCTTTCACTAAATCTGCAAGTAGAGCAAGAGGGGTGAATGGCCAAAATGGTAGCCATCTCTGCTGTTCTGGTTTTAAAGCCTCTAGACTTAGGCGGCCATTTTCCCTTGGATCATGGATGTCCAAAGTCATATTCTATTAGCTCAGCAGCCCATGCAAAATAATAACCATAAACCCAGAAATGTGCTGTGGAATTTTCTCCAGCTCTCTTAACGAGCTTTGCTTTGCAAAGTTCCTCTGTCAAGGAGAGTGGGGAATGTGTAATTTCAAACACATTTTTAATAGTTTCTCTTGGCTCCCTCTGAAGAAGAGGGAGGCATGCTGACGCGGCTCTCGGAGAGGCAGCAACTTTACAAGAGTAATGTTAAACGAATCACCCCGTGCTGGTCGCCCTTGGAAAGCAATGGGGGAGCTGCCTGGGAAACTACGGATTGTCAGGCAAAACGCAGCACCAGAGTCTGACGTGTGGCTCTGGAAGTCAAACCCATATGGCCTATGGCGGGGACAAATGAAGACAGGCAGCTTCAAAGCTCCCCCATCCAAATTAGTCTCAGTTGCATCTGCTTTCCGGTCCTTTTACTTCTTATAACAAAGCAGGATTTTGAAAAACAGAAGAAAGAAGTAGCAAGCGTGGAAATGGTGGCAGGTTCCAGACCACCAAGAAGCATCAGTCAGGATGCCTGGCGTTCTTGGCTCTCGCCTGCTGCAGCAGATAGATACCTAGTGCAGCCCAATGTCTTGGACATGCCGACTGGGACTCAGGAAGCCTGGAGATCAGGAGAGAGGAGACGCATGACTCCTGGGCTCTTCTTGCTTAAGAACCTCCCGTATGAGTCCATTGTCACATATCTATAAAGAACTCTCTGAGACTGGGCAATTTATAAAGAAGAGAAGTTTAATGGGTTCAGAGTTCCACGGGCTGTATAGGAAGCATGGTTGGGGAGGCCTCAGGAAACTTACAATCATGGCAGAAGGCGAAGGGGAAGCTGGCACGTCCTACATGGCTGGAGCAGGAGAGAGAGAGGGGGTGGGTGGGCATGCTACACATGTTTAAACGAACAGATCTGGTGAGAACTCACTCATTATCATGAGAACCGCAAGGAGGAATTCCGCGCCCATGATCCAATCACCTCCCACCTGGCCCCGCCTCCAACACTGGGGATTACAATTCAACCTGAGATTTGGGTAGGGACACAAATCCAAACCATGTCACCCCTCCAAAAAAATTGACAAGAAAACCTTATACTAAGAACAAGAACAGTCATGGGAAATGAAAACTCTATACTCTCCTACCTCTCTCCATTTCCAACCAGCATTTATAAGTAATTAGCCATATTTTCTTAACTGAATGTTAGAACTCACCATTTGAGAGCCAGTCAGAATATTCAAAATCGGGACTATTTTGAAAAATCCCCTGTGACTATAGTCACTGTAATAATAGAGGTTTACTTCACTGAATCTACTGAAGTAATTATAATTTTCAAATTAGGAAATGCCACCTTTATTGAAAAAAATTATATTTTTTATCTGCTAACTGATCATTAAAAAAGTGATTTCCTCATGTTCAATTTCAATGTATTATCTATTTGTAAGGAAGATAGAAGTTAGGGAGTGGGGTTTACTGATGCAGGGGCCTGGACACATGCTAAGGTTCATCTGTTCCCAGCCCCTCGTCAGAGAAATGACCTCAAAGAAATGACAAAATCTGTAGCTGGGAAACCCAGGGTCCCACTGCCAAGTGTAGTATTATTTCCACTACATTCTGCAGCCCGTTGTCTATCTGCTTCATCTGGGCCAGTTCTGTCATGAGGGGTTACTGGCCATCAACCCTTCCCTCTCCTTGAGTTTCCAGTGAAGACAGTAGGCTGCTTCTTTTACTCCCAAACCATCCGTAGCATTGCAGCCCAAGTGGGATCCTTGGGAAGGAAAATGCTAAGTGGAGTCTGGCTTCGGTACAAGTAGGCTAATCACAGCAAATGGCTGGTTGGAGCTCTGAGAAAGACATGAGCTCTGGGCAGAACTGTTTTCCTCCCCCAAGTCCTGAGTTTGTTGTCCCAGTCTCCTTTGGGTCATCTCTTTCTTCACTGACAAAAACATCTGGTTGTTTCAAAACTGAAATTTTCATGCATTTCAACTCATGCAGGAATGTTGAAAAGCTGTTCTGAAAAATATAGCTCCTCCCCGTGCCAAACCAGTTGGGCTGGAATGAACAACTGTTGTTATAAATCTCCGCTCCTGCCTTCTTCAACAGCCCCAGAAGGTACAAAATAGAATGTTTCATGAGACCAGCCAGACAGATTGAATCAGACCTGTCCAGAAGAGCGCTGGGCCTTAAGAGTATGGAAACACCCCTTTCTGTCTTCCCTCCTCCCACTCTTTTTCTTTCAGACAATTTCTGGGACTGCTGACGAGAGGAGGGCATGTCAGGGTTCTCTGTGTTCATAACAAATTCTTTTGTGTCTTTCAGTGGAAAAATATTTTATGACATGGCAGAGCAATTTCTTGTTCTTATGAGTGATTCACAAAGAAAACTCAGCGACCTAATGATGTGTGTTCTTGCCAAAGCCAAAGGAGGGAAAGGGATTAAAAAAAAAACTACCCAAAATCAAAAGGCTGAGACGAACCTTGGAAGTCACTTAAAATGCCAGGCCACCGTGCCCCTTGAGAACTCCCAGCAGTGGACCCTCCTCAACCACTGCCCGTTACTTCAAACCCATTACTCAGTTTTCCTTGTCCAGAGTGAAACACCCACATCAACATTCCACGCACAAAACATCTTGTCCGCTTGGTCTTTGCTTTCGTGTTTTATTCACTAGTCATTATTTCCCAGGAATGTGCATTCTCATCAAACTTGTCTATTGTAGCTCTTTGTTCTATAGATAATTAAGTGCTATAATTTCTGTCTGCAAAGTATCTGTCTGCAGATGACTTTGATTTTGCCACCACAGAGAGCTCATGCTTTGCAAGGCAGCCCATATCATTCACTGTTAAACAGCTGGAACTGCAAGGAAGGTCATTCTGTCATTGAACGAGTCTGTCTCCCTGCCTGTCCTGAAGAAGGAAGAATTCTTCTGCAAAAATGTCTTCCTCTTGATAAGACAGTCCTTTAAATATTTGTAGAGAACGCTCCCATATCATCAAACGATGATCCCAAGCTGCTCATCCATTTTTTTCAGTCATTTCTCATATTTTTCAGAACATACTCTGTTCAGTCTTCTTCCTGTGCGTTCATTCTAGTTCTTCTGAACCCTCCCATCTTCTTCATAGGAGTCTATGCCAACCTGAGTATCCTCCATTCTGTTTTTCTGTGATTTATTTTTGGAGAACAAATGGAAGACTTTACATCTCTTCTCTGTTGAGATTCATTCCATCCGTTTTAGCTGGTTATGAGATTGTTGACAGCATTTTGAATTTTGACTCTGTATTCTATAGTCCTGGCTATCTGTCTTGAATTTTTTTACTTGCATTGTTGACACAGTGGGCCCTCCCCTCTGCAGATTTTACATTCTTATATTCAACCAACCATGGATGGAAAATATTTGAAAAAAAGCAATAAAAAATAACCATTCAACAATAAAAGTAATACAAACAGAAAAACAATACAGCATGATAATAATTTACATAGCATTTCCATTGTATTTGGTATCATAAGTAATCTACAGATGATTTAAAGTATACGGAAGGGTGTGTGTAGGTTATGTGCAAATACTACGTTATTTTTTATCACGGACTTGCGCATCCTCAGATTTGGGTATGGAGAGGTCCTGGAACCAGTCCCTTGTGGTGATTTGTTATCTTTATGAAATGTATTTTGTGTCTTCATAAAAGTCACTGATGAAAAAGTTGAAGTTTTAGAAACTATTCCCTGGATGGTATCAGGCCAAGAATCAGTCTTCAGATTCAATTGTTCATCAGTTTCCAATCCAGCCCCTATTTCACCATACTTTCTATAAAAAGATTGTTAAATATTTCATCACAGGTTTTGCTGAAATTATTGCATAGCATGCCCACCACAGTTTTCTCATCAACCTGGAGATGCTGGCAAAAACGGGAGTAAATCTAGCATAGAGAGACTTCCCTATAGGAAGCTATGGTGGCTCTGCCAATAGAAATTTTCTTTTCTAAGTAGAAAAGAAACTTCTCGTAAACCCATTTGGTTAGCTGCCTTTGTTGCTGGCATCTTCCTTGGCTTCCCTTTGGCCCCTACACCCTGCTTTTTTTTCCAAGCAGGATCTTGCTCTGTCACCCAGGCTGGAGTTCTGAGGCATGATCATAGCTCACTGCAGCCTCAAACTCCTTGGCTCAAGCCATCCTCCCACTCAGCCTCCTGAGTAGCTGTGACTACGGGTGTGCACCTCCATGCCCGGCTAAGTTTTAAGTTTTTTGTAGAGATGGGGTCTCACTGTATTGCCCAGGCTGGTCTTGAACTCCTGTGCTCAAGTCATCCTCCTCCCTTGGCCTCCCAAAGCACTGAGATTACAGGTTCGTGAGCCACTGTGCCCAGCCTGGAACTCCTTCTAAATGACAGAGTAGTACCAAGATGCCTTTTATTGGCCATCAAAGAATTTACCTAATTCCTTTCCAGTATGACACCTCTATTTAATGGTAGCTTTCTGTGCCTTAACCCAAAAGAATGAGTAAAGGGAATTTGCAGTAACGCCAGTTCTTGGTGTCATCACATTGCCTGGGAGGCTCTTATTTTGCAGAGTTGACTCTTCTCTTCACATTAAACATTGTTTGTGCCTCTCTACTCTCCACCCACAACCACCTCCCCAACCCTACACTCTAACGTGGGCAAACATGGGAATGCCTGTGGCACGATGGGAATCTTCAATGTTCCCCAGGTCAGGCTTCTTTTAGCTAGAATTGAAATAGTCTCAAAGGATTTTTTGCCCTCAAAGGTAGTTTCTAGATGATGCTAACCTAAGTTAGAACAGTTAAGGTGTTTTTAATTGCTTGTTTGTTTTGTTTTAAGGATCTCACTCTGTTGCCAAGGCTGGAGTACACTGGTGCAATCAGCTCACTGCAACCTCCAACTCCTGGGCTTGAGTGATCCTTCCACCTTAGCCTCTTGAGTAATTGGGTTTACAGACATACCTGATGCCCAAAAGTTGTGATTTTTCAAAACCTCCACCTCTTCTTTTTCTCATTGCCTTTTCCAAGAGCCATCATCATGAGCAGCAAGCAGGAAGGCTCATTCATTCATTCATTCCTTCAGCAGAGTCATGATATACCTACTATATGCCAGTCCACAGTAGGCACACAGGATTCAGAGGTGAGCAGCGCAGGCAAGCCCTGCCCTCGGGTTGTTACCAGTCCAGCTAGGAAGACAGAAATTACACACATTAAAAACAACAGTGTGGGATGGAGGTGATGGGAAAGATGGCAGAATATAGTTCAGCTGAGAGGCTGGGGCAGTGAGCAGAAGGTAACCCAGGAAGGTGGTCACCTGAGTGTGTTCCAGAGGCTAAGCGAAGCCAGCTGCCCCTGGGGATGGTGCCAGAATGATGTGACCCCCAAACTCTTCTGAATGCCCCCAGGGTTGAGGGTTTGTCTGCATCTTAGAGGGAATCTAACACGGTCTCATTTCATAGCCCATCTCAATTTAAACTCCGGGGCTTCACAGCTTTTGTTTCTCTACAGAATATTTACCTAACTGTGGACTTATTTATTTTTTGGAGGAAAGCGTCTGTAGCACTTCCATTTCCTTGCTGCCGTTGCCAGATCTCCCCACCGAAACTCCCCTTCCTCTTCAAAACACCGGTGATGCCCAGAAGTGCCCTGAAGTCACCTTTTATAATTAGACTTTCTGACTTCTATCCCAAGGGCAGTGGATTTAAGAAACGAGAGCTGGGAAATGTGTTTTTGATGACCATAACCAAGGCTTCGTTTATATGGCCTGACAGCCTCAATGGAGTGCACTGTGCTTCTAACCCCCTCACTGGGGGCGTCAAGGTCTCCTGCGCTGGCACGGAGATGCCCAGGACAGAAGAAAGAAAGGTGAAAAGGAATTTTACTAGAGGACTTTTCTCAGATTTGTCTGTCTTTGCTCTTGATCTGCTTAGGCAGGGGCTGCTCGGATCCTAAGTGCAGTCTTCCACTCCTCTGGGTCTGGTCCCTGCCCCAGACCCCTCCCCTTAATCAGACAAGGTGACTCGTGCAGACTGTGGCTGGATGGCCACTCTATCGCCTCGCCAGACATCCTTGAATTCCTCTTTCTCAGACCATCCCAGGGCTCGTTCACTCCAGAAACACCCAAAGCAGGAGTGAGAAGCTTTGCACAGAGACCCGGGGCTGCAGAGTCACAGAACGCGTCTGCAAACGTGGAAAATTTCTCTTTTGCACTCTCCCTAAACATTTGACAAGAATTAAAGTTTCCCCCAGGGGAACCAATTTCACAGATTGAAACCAAACTTTTTTCCTTCTTATATGGTCTCTCTCTGTGTCTCTGATTGGAAAGAAATGATTTCCTCTGAAATAAAGCCGCTTGTGCTGGGAGTGCAGTGGTAAACACTGCCTGCCTAGAATGCCCCCGGTTTAAATTAGGGTGCTGCGGCCAGGCCCGTGTTTACTGTTCTGAATGCTTTTCAGAGCTGTCACAAGCCATATCCTACCGTGGCACCAAGGCCTGGCCAAGGCAAAACCTGTTTTCCCTGGAAAAATAATAAAATGCGGAGCTGGGTTCTTTTAAAATGGCTTCTGTTTCACAATTCCAGTTGACTTTTCTGTTGGGAAATGATTCCCCATTAGACCTTCAAGGTGGAGGAAGGGGCGGTGAGGCAGGCAGTGAGGACAGGGAGGGGGGTGGAGGGGCAGAGGAAGGCAGAGAAGGCCCCCTTTACACGCTGTGCTCTCTCTCTCCTCTGCCCTGGAGCCAGGCTGGCTTACGCTGAACCCTTCCTGACTGGGCTGGGCTCACCTTGTCTGACAGTGTGGGACAATCAAGGCACCGCAGAATCTACGTTCAAACAAAGAGCAGCAGTTGTCCCCTGTCTGTTCTTATGCAGCTCTGTCTGAGCAGGGCTCTCTTCAAACAGGGACAGGGGCCAGCATCACTAGACAGAATCTACATCTGTAATGAAGCCAAGCTGCCACTGCATGTCAGCAGCTGGTGTCATTTTAAAACCATGGGGATGGGCCAGGGAAAATCCCAGGCCTCCTGGGGCAAGTCAGCTTCCAGCAAAACAAAAAATGGAAATGAGGGGCATGGGGCTGGGGAGGAGACGGGCAGGAGTCCACAGAGCAGAGATGCACAGCCATAAATATGCATGTCTGGCGATGCGCATTGCAAATTGAATTCTAACGCACATACACAGGGTATATTGTAGCATGTTTATGACTATCCCAGAAAGGGTGGGGAGCTCAAACACACATTTGGAATTTTCATTGGAAACACATGTGCAATTAACAAAAATGAAGGCATATCTTAGAAGAATTAAACCTGCACCTAAGCACTGGGCAAGCTGGCTTATTTCAATTTGTTCTGTCGGGGAGCATTGCAGCACCCTCCTGATGTGGTGCTGGCGGTGCAAGTCGAAAAGGCTTTGGGACACCTTTAGCCCTAAGGCAGGCTTTCCAGAGTCATGCTACCTACGGCTACAGCAAAGGATGCTGGGCCCAGCCTTTTATATTTAACACCCCATGAGTCTCCAGTTATCCAGTTTGGAAAAGCGATTTAGAGAGAATGGACTTATTTTAATTTTAAACTTTTTGTTTCTCAAATTGAACACATCGGTGTGACCAACCTCTCGGCCATGGAAAAGAATGTTAGTAGCGCCCGGAAATCTCACTCAACTTCTTTTGCAGGTATCACCTTCTCCTTCTTATTCATTACATTTATTTATTTATTTATTTATTTATTTATTTTTAGTTTTGGTGGGTATGTAGTTTTTCTTGTTAGCTACTGAAGATGAGGGTGATTTATCTTGTGCCAGAACTTCAGGGCAAAGCCAACTCAAGTCCCCAGTGCTGTGACGTGCCAGGCCCATGCTATCCTCAGCAGCAGTCTCGGCTTCACTTCCCTGACTGTGCCTCCAGCCTCCCAAGGCTCCCAGATGTTACCCAGTCTTCAGGGACAGACTCAAATACCATCTCCCTGCAAGCTCTCCAGATCTCTCCCCTCCCAATTCCAGTGGCACTTGGAGTTCGTTCATTCACTCATATGTATTGAGAGTCAACCAATTCCAGAATGTTTACTCTCAAAGAATTTAGCACCATCTATGGGGAGATACACAAATGGTGATGATGCACTGGGCAAAAAGACAAATAACATGCTATCATCACTGCCAGGACTGGAAAGTACAGAAAGTGAGAGGGCATCCAAAGTGGAGCACTTCTCTCGGTCTCAAGAGGTTAGGGCTTAAGACCAGCCTGGCCAACACGGTGAAAAGCCATCTCTACTAAAAACACGAAAATTAGCCACCTGGGATTATAGGCAGGCCCCTATAATCCCAGCTACTCAGGAGGCTGAGGCACAAGAATTTCTTGAACCCAGAAGGTGGAGGTTGCAGTGAGCCGAGATCATACCACTGCACTCCAGCCTGGGCGATGGAGTGAGAGATTCTGTCTCAAAATTAAAAAAAAAAAAGAAAAAGAAAAAGAAAAAGATGTTAGGGCTGCTTCCGAAAATGAGAGGAGCCTCAGCAGGGATGAGGTTCTAATTCAGAGCTGTCTAGGTGAAGCGGCCAGTGATAAGGAGAATAGAATTCAAGGCAGTGTGAATAACATATGCAAAAAGAGGAAAAGACTGGGAGGTGAAGTTGGAGAGATTAGCTGGGATTAGATCATGAAGATATGTCCATTTGTGCTCTGGGTGACTATGCATATCAGTTTGCCCTAGGAGAGACTCTATTTGCACCCGTGGTCTCAGCATAACTATTATCGTCTTCCCTCCTTGACATTCAGTAAAGATTGGTTTGGCTGGGTGCAGTGGCTCACGCCTGTAATCTCAGCATTTGGGAGGCTGAGGCAGGAGAACTGATTGAGCTCAGAAATCTGAGGCTGCAGTGAGCTATGATCACACCACTGCACTCCAACGTGGGTGACAGAACAAGACCCATCTCTTAAAAAAAAGTGATTGGTTTAGACAACTAATGATCTGTCACCCCAGTTAATCCATGCCAAGGTATTTAAACTTAATCCTGAAGATAGGTCCAAGGAGCCAGTGAAATGTTTCCAGAAGGAAAGAAATATGATCAACATTTGCATTTTAGGAAGATTATTTTGGCCACAGTGGAAGAAAATAATGCTGGAGGCAAGAGATGTTTTAGGAGATTATTGTATTCATCCGAGGTAGAGATGATGGTAGTCAGGATTAAAATACTCACAGTGATAATGGATAGATTCAAGATAAATGATAACTATTGAGAGAGAGGAATCACAAAGACTTGGTGATTTCACTTACTCTATGTTCATTAGCTGTTTATATATGTTACTGCCTTCTAAGATTTAGATCTAGATTCTGCTGGTAGCCTGGTGCTCAGATTCCAGGAACACAGAACCCTTGCAAGAGCTGGAAGAAGAAGGGAATGAGAGCAAGCTCCAGTGCGGTGTCTTCCCTGTCTGGAACATAGAGCTTTCCTGTGCTGAGTAGACTCCCAGAAAATGGCTCGGGTTGAGTCCAAGGTCATGGCTGGGGCGGGGTAGTACTGGTTTGGAGTGTTAGAGACAGCGTGGTAGCAATGGCGTTCTCCCCAAAGATCTCACCCTTTGACTAGGAGGTGGGTTTGCATCCTGTAGCGCTGAGGAATGTTACAGGCTTGTGAGTTACATTTTAAAAAGTATTTTATCAACACTTCTAGAGTGGAACAAACTCCAGTCAATGCCACATGTGTTTTCCATGTGCGTTCCAAGTGTAGAGAGTAACCAAACAACTCTGTATTGAACTTGTCAGAATATAATAAAAAATTCCGCTAATTACTTCAGCATGAAGCCTACTGAACACTCGCCCTTAATCATCAGAAGCAGGTCCTATTAGTGAGCACCTTGGCTCAATAACACCTCTTCATTGTATTTCTTGGATAACTGCAAAAGCTTATCTTTCACTGAAAGTTTTTCTCATTTTTGGATCCTTTATCCCCATAATAGTCATCATTACTAACGACATCAAGGGTTCAGTGCTGGGAAAAGTACCATGCCAAGAAATACCTGAAATGGGAATGGACATTCATGTTGGAGCAGTGGTTTTTGCCAGAAATTGAACTCTAGCAATGAATTGAATTTTCTAGGCTGCCGATTTCATTGCCTGAAAGTGCAGCAAGTATAAAACTCTGCCAGTGTGGACATGCTATTTAGCACGTTTGCTTTATCTCCGAGAGGCCAATAATAATGACAGAACAAAGTTAAAGGAGCTTTGAGCCTAGGAGGAAAAATTAAAAGGTTTGTAACATTTACAAAGAAAAACAATTATTTCTCTTGATCTTTCTCATCTCTTGTTTCAGCTCCCTTTAAGCATCTATACGATCTGGAAAAAAAAAAGAGAAAAGAAGAAAGAAAGTGAAAGCAGTGAAAAGAAATAATAAGTTCTCAAGTACAGAAAAGGCATAATTATTTATATGGATATGAGAGAGTTACAGGGCAGAGTCTGTAAATGTTTATATTTGGTTTTAAAATGAAATATGGTAAGTTCCATTTACTATTCAAAAATCCAAATTTACAAAACAGATTTTTTTTGTTATTGTTGTGAGTGGGAAGAGGAGGTGGAAATGGTTGGGATAGGAGTTAATACATATTGCAAAAAAAAAAAAATCCTTTATTTTGCAAAATGATTCACTGAAAGCTTCTCTTAAATAATAGCTCTGCTGGTGCATTTAATTTACCAAAAAAATCAATTTTAAACAGAGTTTTGGAATAAAGTCTGTGTTAAGCAGTGGAAAGATTGCAGGCATTTAAAAATAAAAACAGACTGGGGTGAATATTCAAGTAAAGTTGCATTTTGTTAATAGACTTTTCCTAGGCAAGTGCAAGGATGAGGGCCTCAAATTGTGATGGGAGGGTCAGTGTAAGGGGAGAAACTTGAAGGAGTAAATTAGGTAGGATTGGGGTAAGAGCACCAACTTATACTTAAAAATTGGATATAATATAATCTAAGGAATGAATTATAATATGAAACCTTGCTTCAGTAAAAGTAAGTTTAAAGATTTCTAGACCAGGTGCGGTGGTTCACGCCTGTAATCCCAGCACTTTGGGAGGCTGAGGCAGGCAGATCACCTGAGGTCAGGAGTTTGAGACCAGCCTAGTAAACATGATGAAACCCTATCTCTATCGAAAACACAAAAAATTTACCAGGCATCCTGGTGGACGTCTGTAATCCCAGCTATTCAGGAGGCTGGGGCAGGAGAATTGTTTGAACCTGGGAGGTGGAGGTTGCAGTGAGCTGAGATCACACCATTGCATTCCAGCCTGGGTAACAGAGCAAGACTCTGTCTCAGGAAAAAAAAAAAAAAAGATTTCTAGGTCAAGATGATCCTTGCATTTAAGCTGGCAGGTAATTTCCTTTCTCCTTCCTAATTCCCACTGAAACAAATGAATAAATATGCAACACAGAGGTCTGCATCAATATTTACCTGGTTTCTACAAAAGCAAGTATGTCAATTAGAAAAGAGCAAAAAGTGGAGACAGAGTTGACCCTGATGGCTTCAGGCTGGTATTCCCGGGAAGACTGACAAGTGTACTTGAAAGGTAACATAAATAAAATAAAATAATTTACATTTGTCATTTGGATCTAAAAGCTTAGATTATGTTAACAGTAATTGGGAGTTGGGAGATGTGAGATAAAAGACTGTTAAATGTCTTGTTTTACATAATGGGAGGGGAGAACAGTGAATAGATATAATTTCTTGCTTAATTATGATCAAGAATTTAGGCTTGACTTTTATTGAAAGGCAACTTTATAGAACAAACAAAGGAATAGAGAGAGAGAAAATTACAGCATAAATCAAGTCAGTGGGAAAAAGCAGTCTTTCTATTGATTGTTTCTATTAATACAGAGATAATTTGGGAGGAAAGACTGAAACTGAAAATCACAAGCAAATACCTTGGGGCTGGTAAGCATACAACACAGAGATACATGTCCCTTTGCTAGCTTAATGTGCCAATCAGTTTTTGGATCTACAGAGGTGGGTAGAATTGAATAGAAGTGAAGAGATACATGTCCCTTTTCTAGCTTAACGTGCCAATCAGGTTTTGGATCTACAGAGGTGGGTACAATTGAATAGAAGTGAAGAGCTAAAAGGCTGCCTACACAAAATTTGAGGTCTGTTGAGAGAAAGAGGTCAACTTAGCAAGTTAAGAGAACAGTTCCCTGTGGAAAAAGGTGACTTCTGAGTGATCTGTAAGGCCAGGATGATCAAAGAACTTTTAGGAGGAGATTCACCTCATTTGATAATACATTGATTGCTTGGCTATAATTCATTATTCATTACCTCAAGTCTTCAGAAAAGACTTTACAGAAGGTTTGGAGGTAAAAAAAAAAAGCTTAGTATAAGGTTTGAGGTTAGGTATGGTAGCTCATGCCTATAATCCTAGTGCTTTGGGAAGCTGAGGCAGGAAGATTGCTTAAAGCCAGGAGTTCAAGTCTGGCCTGGGCAACAAAGCAAGATCCCATCTCAAAAAAAAAAAAAAAAAAATTGAAAAAAAGAAAAAAAGATTAGCCAGGGGTGGTGGTGTGTGTCTGTATTTCAAGCTACTAGGGAGGCTGAGGTGGGAGGATCAGTTGAGCCCAGGAGTTAGAGGCTACAGTGAGCTATGATGGTGCCACTGCACTCCTGGGAGACAGTGAGACTCTGTCTTAAAAAATAATAATAAGCAAATAAAAAAACAGGCTTAGAGTGATTAGGAGGTTGGGGGGGCGGTATGAGAAAAGGGAATAGGGAACACATCTGGGCCAGAATGAAGCTGCAGGGATCATGCTATGGGAATCAATGCTAGAGATGTTCAGAATGGAAGACACAAACATTCAGAAGCAAAATTCTCCATGAAAATGTAAGCCCCTGCAATCTCGGAGAGGGCGTTCAATTTCTTATTGAATACAGTTGAGAGAGTCAATAGTTTTGTTCATTTTGTGTTTAGGTATCGAGGGGCCATGTGACTTCTGGGGGTATACAATAGAATATCTGTATTATTAGAGTTAAAAAGATAAATCTATCAAAAAGTAATATGAAAAATAGCCACAAACCATTAAATAAGATAATAGAATTTAGATCAAATAAAGCAGTTATCACATTGAATGTGTATAGTTAAACTTGCTATTAGGTCAGGCAAAATGACTCACATCTGTAATCTCAGTGTTTTGGGAGGCCAAAGAGGGAGAGTCACATGAGGCCAGGAGTTCCATTCCAGCCTGGGCAAAATCGCAAGACCCTGTCTCTAAAACAAATAAATAAATAAATAAAAATCTGGGCATCGTGGCACATTCCTATAATCCTAGCTACTTGGGAGGCAGAGGATAGGTTCTGGCCAGGAGCTTGAGGTTACACCGAGCTATAATTGCTCCACTGCACTCCAGCCTGAATGATAGAATGAGACCCTGTCTCTAAAAACAAAAACCAACAACAAAAACAAACAAAACAAACAAAAACCCTTGCTATTAAATGACAAGACAGAGGCTTGCGCTTCATGGAAGGATGTAATAGGTCATAATAGCCCAATGCTCAGGCTGCAATAACTAAAGAAGAATCCCAAGATTTTCCAAAATTATATTTTTAAAGACATAGGAGAATTGTGGAAACAAAGAGACTAGATGAGTTGAAATTCTAATTGTGAAGTGAAAATTGTGAAGTGAACTTGCAATTACTAGCCCTTTCCTTTGCTAGATGAATGGGCCAATTTGGTTAAAAAAGAGACTACTATATGCTGTTTACAAGAGACATACTTTAAATACAATACTGTTTATGAGAGACTTATTGATAAGGACACAGGAAAATGGAAAAATAAAAGGATGAGAAAAGATATGTCATGCAAACACTAAACAAAAGTTAGTTGATACAGCTCTATTAATATCACATGATGGGACTTATGGAAAGAAATGTTAATAGAGACAGAGTTTTCATAATAACAGAGGTAATTCATCAAGGAAACATGATAATTTTAAATTTGTGTGCACCTAACGTAGTTAAAATATGTACAGCAAAAGTTCATAGATCCAGAAGTAGAAATTGGTAATCCACAATTATAGTCAGAGATTTTAATACATCATTCTCAGCAATTGATAATAATAAAGAAAAAATATTAATAAAAACATGGAAGATCTGAATCTGATTCACAAGTATAGAGCATCACACTCAATAACTGCAGAACATTTTTTTTTTTCAAGTTTATATGAAACTTTTTTTTTGAGACAGAGTCTTGCTCTGTCACGCAGGCTGGAGTACAGTGGTGTGGTCTCGGCTCACTGCAAGTTCTGCCTCCTGGGTTCATGCCATTCTCCTGCCTCAGCCTCCCAAGTAGCTGGAGCTACAGGCACCCATCACTACGTCTGGCTAATTTTTTTTTATTTTTAGTAGAGACGAGGTTTCACCATGTTAGCCAGGATGGTCTTGATCTCTTGACCTTGTGATCCACCGACCTCGGCTTCCCAGAGTGCTGGGATTGCAGGCGTGAGCCACTGCGCCCGGCCTACATGGAACATTCACCAAAATAGAGCCTATACTAGATCAGAGTGTAAGCCTCCCAAAATTTCAAAGACTCAGAACATAAAGAAAATGTTCTTTGACTACAGTAGAATTAAACTTGAAATCAATAATAGAAAAATAGTAGAAAATCCACAACTTCAATAATACATGTATTAGAAAAGAAGTCATAACAGCAGTTATAAAATATTTTCAAAACTTATGGAATGCAGTTTCTGACCAAAGGGAAATTTATACTTTTGATTGAATAGGGTAGAAAAAGAAAAGTCGAAAATCAATGATTTCAGTCTCCTTTCTGAGAAACTAGAAAGTGAAGAGCAAATTAAAACCAAATAGGAAGAAGGAAAAATAAAGCTAAAGCAGAAACCAATGAAAGAGAAAGCGAAGATTATTCCTAATAGCCCCAAATGGAAACAATTCAAATGTTGATCAGTGGAAGAAAGGATATATAAACTGCAGTTTGTTCTTACTGTGAAATATTATATAGCAATGAAAAGGAATGATTTCTGCTACATGCAACAACATGATGAAATTCACATATGTAATGCTGAAAAAAATAAACTAGAATGAAATTAGTCCATACTGTGTAATTCAATTTAAAAGAAATGTAAAATCAATCAAAACTAATCTAAGGTAACAGGAGTTAGAATGATGTTTTTCTTGGAGGGTTTTTGACAAGGAGGGTGTGGTACACATGAAGAGGCCTGATTCTTCCTTCAGCTGCAAGGAGTGCTGTCAACCAACAGCCATCAGCTGTCATTGACCTAGGGATTGCATCAGCAACAGAGACATGCCTTGACCAGGGTAACGCACTCTTCCAGAGGCAGTTTACAGCTAACAACAGATCCAGGTGGGGGTATAAAGACAAAGGACTAGCCATTTTGGACAGTCACCTGTCCATTGGACAGGACAATTCATCGGACGCTTTCAGCTCCAGAGCTTTCTGTGGGTTTGGCTGAGGCTGAGGGTCCTGCATGATACCTTGACATTTTCTACCCAGGACTGCTTCCTTCCCTCATGATCAACAGGTATTGATCATGATTATTCAATAACAAATATTCTGGACACAAAACAGTCTCAGAGTCTGCTTCCAAGAGAACCCAATCTAAAATATGGTGTTAGATGGGATCCTGCTTGGGTGCTGGAAATGTTCTATAATTTGACTTGAAAGGTGGATACACAAGTGTATGCATATGTAAAACTCCATTTAATTATACATTTAAGATTTGTTCACCTTATGTAAATTGTACTGAAGAAAAAAGAAAAAAATGGCAAAGACTCAAATTGAGATTTTAAATGACTATATGGTCTTTTTAAAAAGACACACCTAGAAGATGTAGCAAACAAGATATATTACCAACATTTTGGAAGCAGGTAAATGCTGACTAACTCTAGAGAGAAAGTCAAAATCGAAGCCTATGAGCAAAGAAACCAATAAGGAGTAAGCCAGTTTCTACGCATAGCCCCAGAAAAGCTCACCGATTCTAGGTGTCAGGTTATGAAGACAAGAGTGTAGATGTGGCTGGAGTTGGAAAGGTTGGTTGAAAGGCCTTACACCAAGCAGTTAGTCTCCTGAATCCTTCCTTGACCCCATACTGCTGTGTCACGACTTCTCCCCAATTTTAGCAGCCTGAACTTGGTACACAGCAGAAGCAGAAAAGTGAGTGTGAGGTGCCTGCCCAAGCCCTTGGGAGCCCATCTTTTGCACCAGTGTGCCCTGAATGTGGGACGTGGGGTCAAAGGAGACTATTTTGGAGTTTTAAGATTTAATGACTGCCCTGCTGGGTTTTGGACTTGAGTGGAGACTACAGCCCCTTTCTTTTGGCCAATTTCTCCCTTTTGGAACAGGAATGTTTACCCAAAGGCTATACCCACATTGTAACTTGGAAGTAAGTAACTTGTTTTTTTTTTTATTTTACAGGCTCATAGATAGAAGGAACTTGCCTTGTCTCAGATGAGACTTTGAACTTTTGAGTTAATGCTAGAATGATTTAAGACTTTGGGAGATTACTGGGAAGGTATGATTGCATTTTGCAATATAAGAAGGTCATGAGATTTAGGAGGGGCCTGGTAGAAGCTGTTTGGGTCATAGGGGCGGATCCCTCATGGCTTGGTGCTGTCCCTGCAATGGTGAGTAAGTTCTCATGAGGTCTGGTTGTTATCAAGTGTGGTACCTCCCCATCCCTTGCTCCTGCTTTTGCCATGTGACCTGTCTTCTCCTGCTTCACCTTCGTCCCTCCTTGTAAGCTTCTTGAGGCCTCCCCAGAAGATGAGCAGATGCTGGCACAATTCTTCCTGTATAGCCTGCCCAACTGCAAGCCAATTAAACCTCTTTTCTTAGAAGTTGCCCAGTCTCAGGTATTTATGTATAGTAATGAAAAAATAGCCTAATATAGTGCCATATTGAAAATAGGCAGATCAAATGAAAGTTAACATCTTCAATAGTGAGACCTCTAGTCCTCTCCCTTCACTGGGGTCTCAGAATACCCAGTCAGTGTTATTCTCTAGCAGAAGATTCATTGATTTCTTTTTAAGGGAACTGACCAGCCCAAATGAAAAGGTCTCATTCTTTATTTCTGACTGCAAAATAGTGCTGTGTTTTTGGCACTCAAGCTATTGACTTTCAGCAGGACCCAAGTGAGTCAAGTCAACCAGGCTATAGGTTCTCGACATTCTGCACATTGCCTGGGGAGCTTATAAACTATACCTCAACCTCTCCTCATGGCTTCACCTCCTCTGGGTTTCTCACTGTATTTGGGAGAGTGTTCAAGGCAATTTAATTAGAATGTCAAAATATTTGCTGAGTGCAATTGACATCTGGGTTATACCTACATGAAGAAAACAGCAACATTTTAAAAGAGGAATATTTTTAAAATCAATAAAATTACAATGATGTTAAATGCACTCTGATTTTATATGTAAATCCTAAAAGAGATTTTTTATCAAAATCAGTCAAATGATGTTAAATTTTACCCCAAATAATAAAAATAAAAGGCAATATTTTTAAAAACTATTGAGGTATAACTAAATGTAGTGAAATGCACAAATCTTGGGTGTACAGCTCAATAAGTATTTTCATATGTATACACCTATACAACCACAATCCAGATCCAGTTATAGAACATTTCCAACATTCCAGAAGGCTTCCTTGCACCCCTCTCAGTCAGTAAATCCAACAAAAGGCAACTATCTCCTGACCTCTATTACCATAGATTGGTTCTGTTTATTTTGAATTTCTTGTTAATGTAATCAATTAATACAACTGATAACATTAATAAGATTAACCTTTTAATCTTTTGTGTGTGGCTTTTATTCAACATTATGCCTGTAAGATTCATTGATATTGCAGCATGTAGCAGTAGTTTATTATTTTCATTGCTTCCCAGTGCTCCATTTCATGAATATACCAACATTTTAAAAAATAAATTCTTCACTAGTGGTAAACATTCGGGTTGTTTTCTGATTTTTAGCTATCATACTCATGCGCATGTCTTTTGGTGAAAGTAAATATTCATTGTTACTAGAGGGAAAGCCAGGAGGGTTAATGTTGGGTCATAGAGTATACAGTACATATGTTTAGCTTTAATAGACACTGCCAAACAGTTTAGAAACATCTGTTCTAATTTACATTCCCACCAGCAGTATTTGAGAGCTCTAGTTGCTCCGAATCCATACCACCACTTTATGTTGGTATGGATTCTTTATGTTTATTCGTTAGTTTTACCCATTCTGGTAGATATGAAAGTAGATGTGTTACTTTCATTACTTTTTTTTTTTTTTTTGAGACAGAGTCTCACACTGTCACCCAGGCTGGAGTGCAGTGGCACGATCTCTGCTCACTGCAAGCTCCGCCTCCCGGGTTCATGCCATTCTCCTGCCTCAGCCTCCCGAGTAGCTGGAACTACAGGCGCCTGCTACCATGCCCAGCTCATTTTTTGTATTTTTAGTAGAGACGGGGTTTCACCTTGTTAGCCAGGATGGTCTCGATCTCCTGACCTCATGATCCGCCCACTTTGGCCTACTTTTATGACTTTTAATAGCAAAAACTGCAATTACTTTTGCACCAATCTCATACAAGCTGTTAAAATTAATCATACAGTCACAGAAATTGAACGTCTGGGGCTTTACTGCCAGAACACAGAAGTTATTATAATAGCATAGAATTAAATATACTTCAGTAAATGACAAAAGTGGTCTTTCACATTAGTAGGGAAAGAGTGGATTGGCCAATGAATTGTGTTTATAATCAGTTAAAAAAAAAAAAAAAAGGAAAGTGAAATGATTTTGTTTCTTTTTCAATGGTTAATTGATGAAGAGTTAATGACAGCTGGGCATCCTACATCAAGGTTGGTAATCTTGACTACTCCCAGTATCTCTATTGGTAAATAAAATATGGTTGAATTCGTTGTCTGATAAGATCAGCTCAAATGTTCTATAGTCAGTCTACACTGAGATGGTTGCTGCTTTTGTTTGTCTTTTTCAGAACTCAATTAAGCAGTGGCATTTGGTAAATCAAAATAGAAAGACAAAAGTAAAAATAAACTTGTCTGGCTTCCTCTCTTGAAAGCAGAGGAAAGATGACTGAGATGGGCCCATTCTAAGTCCCGAGGGCCTGAGGGACTCCTGGAGCTTTTTGACATGCACTGTTTGTTTTCAATGGGAAATTACTCAAAATGTAATAAGGAAATATTTTGCTGAGTAAATAGATTCGTTTACATCTTGTGGCATGGACGGTTAGAAAGAATCCTGGCCTTTTAGCTCACTTGGCTGAAATCCCCAGTCAAAGAGAGGGATTTCTCTTTTCACCAGTATTTCTGTCTTTCCAAGGGGTTCTTCCTCCTCCTTCTTTTGAAATTAGATATTTTCAGACACTTGAAATCCAGGGAGGGAAAAGAGACTTTATTCTACTGTGATGGGGAAGAAAATTATTAATGTTTTGTGGTCTCAGCCTTTCCCGTACCTCCCTCTGCCTCTCTAGAGATAATTATAGCTTTGTCAGCTCAGAGCTCAGGGTTTTATAATGCAGAACTGAGTTAATGGTGAGCCAGAGACACCACTGGACAAGTGGGACATAGGGATTACATTGGAAAGAACGAGATTATTCATGAGAAAGAAAGCTGGAGAGGAAAGGGAGGATGAATGGAGGGATAATGGGAAGTAGCAGGACTTGGCCATGGAGAGGTTTGGATTAGGAGATGAGAGGAGGGAAAAAGAGGTTTGTGGGGTCAGTAGCAATTTCTGTGGTGAGTTTTGAGAGTGGAGGAGACCCATAGAGAGGATGCGGCATGATTTACTGTGCACTAAAAGTGTAGTTCCCTCCACATTTCTTGGCGATTTTCTCCCTAAGTAAGAGTTGGAACTGATTTAATGTGTATTTTCCTTTAGAGTGCAGTTCTTTGAATTAAAATGTATGTGCTGAGGCTAGGCCTGGAGTGGGGGTGGGGGGTCCTAGTTGTATTTCGGTTACACCATAAGAGCCAAAGCTTGTATCACTCTTGGCCTTTTCCTCTCACTTCCCTCCTGGCCTTGCCCCATCTTTTTGCCTCGCAGGAAGGATCTCCTATTTCTTGTCCACTGGCTGTCTCTCTGCAGCACACTGCCTGCCACTGATTTCTCAAATGCTAATAAGGTACAGATGCATCTTTTAACATATCAATTTAAAATACCATCAATGTCACCTCATCTTTGTCCTCATTTGTAGTCTCTGGAAAAAATCATGAGTTTGGAAATGATTATTCCTTTCAAAATGACTTCAGGATCCCCCTATCAACTGGCTATTCACAGACATAATGATATCCCTTTGAATGACAAAATCCATATGTATTAGTTGATTCTCATGCTGCTAATAAAGACATACCCGAGACTGGATAATTTATAAAGATAAAGAAGTGTAATGGACTCACAGTTCCACGTGGCTGTGGCTGGGGAGACCTCACAATCATGACAGAAGGCAAAAGGCACGTCTTACATGGCAGCAGGCAAAAAGAGAATGAGAACCAAGTGAAAGGGGTTTCCCCTTATAAAACCATCAAATTTCGTGAGACTTACTCACTACCATGAGAACAGTATGGGGGGAAACTGCCCCCATGATTCAATTATCTCCCACCAGGTTCCTCCCACAACATGTGGGAATTATGGGAGCTACAATTCAAGATGAAATTTTGTTGGGGACATAGACAAACCATATCACCATGTCTACAGTGAAAATGTTCAATACCACGTCCTTGCTATCTCATATACCCTTTCCTTGCCTCCAAACACTATTCCAGTGCTGTGGATAGCAAGACAGACTGAAAAAAAAAATCCTGCTGTCATGGTGTTTACAATCTAGTGGAGTTATATATATATATATATATATATATATATATAGTTTTTAATAATGGGAAGAGCTAAAGAAGGTGGTGGGCAGGAAGGTGTCTTCCAGAGTGATTGGAGAAGACTGAGTTAGGGAAATGATTTCAGAGAGATTATGGGCAGAACGGGGAAGATCATGCAGAGCCTGGTAGGTTAAGATGAGGACTTGGGTTTTTATGATACTTTATGTGAAATGGGAAGCCATTGGAAGGATTTGTGCAGAGAAGGTACATAATGTGACTTAAATTTTAATAGGATCACTTTGACTTCTGTTTTGAGAATAGACTGAAAGCAAGGAAAGACACAAGGAGACAAGTTATGAAGCTTTATAGTAATCTAGATGAGGGAGGATGGAAGCTTGCACCAGGGTAGTAGCTGTGGTTGTGTTGAGAAAACAGATTCTAGCTTATTTTTAAGGAACAGCTGATGTGATTTGCTGACAAGCTGGATTCAGGATGTGAAAGAAATAGAGGAATCAAGGATGGTTCTAGGTTTTTGGTAGGATAAATTTGCTATTAACTAAGAAAGGCCTTTTGTGGATGGAGCAGGCTTAGATGGAAATATCAGGAACTCAGTTTTGGACATACCAAGTTTAATAAGACTTCTAAATGGAGATATTGGGTAGGCACTTGTATAGATAAACTCAGGCAGTAGTTTGGGCCATCAAAGTAGATCAATGAGTTACCATTACATGGATAATATTTAAAGTCATTAGACATTTTATGATCACCAAAGGAGTGTTTATAGACAGGATAAAAGACTCAAGTAACTGGGGTACATTAATGTTTAGAAGTAAGGGAGATGAGAAAGAACCAGAAAAGCAGACTGAAAAATGTGGCCAGAGAGAGGCTGTCCTGGAAACACAGTGAAGAAAGTGCTTCAGGAAGGATGACATGATTGATGTTAAATCTTGCCAACGAACCAAGTAAAATGAAGATGAAGTTGACCATTGGATTTAGCAAAGAGGAGTTCATCAGTGGTGTGGACAGAAGCAATTTCAGTGAAGTGGTATAAGGATGAAAACCTTATTGAAGTGCTACATAGAAATGATTCAACAGAGAGGAAAATTAATACAAAGGGGAAAGAATTACTGGAACAGTATCTTTTAATAGGCAAGAGAAGGTAATATATAACACTCTAGTAAAAAGGGTAGGTGTATTATTATGACAGGAGAGAAAGTAGAGAATGTGGGAACAAAAGACAGATTATAGATGGATGTGGTTGTTGGAACTAGTGAAAGACATTTCTGGTTGCTTTCATTTTCTTGGTGAAACAAGAAGCAAGGTCACAAGCTGGGAGGGAAGGAGAGAAAGAATGGGGAAGAAAACATGAAGCCGTTTTCCAGAAGCGTGGAAAAGTGATCAGATTGAAAAAAAAAATGTCATATAACCAACAGAGAGCATTAAGTTCCCACAGTTCATGATAATGAATTAAAGCCAATGAACATAGTTGTGCTTTTAAAAAATTCACCCCTAAATAACTGCACCAGTGAAGATGACAAATAGATACAGTTAGATTTAACTAGAGTCAAGATTTTTGTCATGAGAGTATTCTGAAGCAAAAGAAGAGCAATTTTGTCAATTTTTCCTTCATGTATTTTGGGAGCCTGTTATTAGGTGTACAAGTGTTTCTAATTATGTCTTTTTGCTATGTTGAAATTTGTATTAATATGTAATAGTAAAATCAATACACTTTACATTTAAAAAGGTTACAAGAGACAAAGCAAACATCATATATTAATGTCTCTTGTAAAGTCTTCTTTGTCTTTTGTAAACTTAATGTCTTCTTTGTCTTTTGCAACTTTCTTAAATTTAAAGTATATTTTGTCTGATGTTGGCATAACCACCCCAGAGTTCTGTTGGTTACTAGTTTTGTGGAATATATTTTCTCATCCTTTCACTTTTAATCTATCTGTGGTGTTGGAGCTAAAGTGAGTATCTTGTAGACAGCAAATGGTTGGATCACTTTTTTTTTTTTAATTCATTCTTTGAATCTCTGTCTTTTGACTGGAGATTTTAATTCATTTATAGTTAAAGTAATTACTAATGAGGAGGGTTTACTTCTACATTTTGCATTTATTTTCTATATTCCTTATAGTTTTTTTGTTCCTCATTTCCTGCATTGCTCTTTTTGTGTGTTTCATTGATTTTTGTAGGAAAAGGTTTTAATTCCTTTCTCATTTTCCTTAGTGTAGTACATTCTATAGTTATTTTGTTTATCGTTACTATGGGTATTACACTTAACATCCTAAAGTTATAACACTAATTTGAATTTACAGTAGCTTAACTTCAATAGCATACAAAAATTCTGCTTCGATACAGCCCTGTCCCCATCCGGTTTCAGTTATTAATATCATAAATTATATCTTTATACATTGTGAGCCTCAAAACATAGAGTAATAATTGGTTTTTAAAACACATTTGTCTTTTTAATCATGTTACAAAAGTTACAATAAAACTAGATTTTTAAATTGTCCATGTATTTGCCTTTACTGGAGAGCTTTATTCTTCATATGACCTTGATTTACTATTTAATGTCCCTTTGTTTCAATCTGAAGATCTTTTGAGATCTAGTGGTAATAAATGCCCTCAGCTTTTGTTTATCTAGGAATGTTTCAATTTCTACCTTATTTTTGTAGGATAGTTTTTCTAGATATAGAATTCCCATTTGACAGTTTTTTTTCTTTCAGCAATTTGAATATACTTTTGAATAACTTTCCACACTTTTTGCACTTTGAAACCTTCAAGGTTTCTGAAGAGAAATCTGCCAATAATCTTGTTAAAGGTCCTGTGTGCCTGATGAGTCACTTATCTCTTCCTGCTTTCAAGATTCTCTCTGTCTTTTGATAAGTTTATTATAATGTGTATTGGTGTGGTCTCTTTATTATATCTGGAATTTGTTGAGCTTCTTGGGTTTGTAGATTCATATCTCCCATCATGTTTGGAAAGTTTTTGCACATTATTTCTTCAAATAATCTCTCTGCCCTGATCCTTTATTTATTTATTTTTTTAAGGTTCCCGCAATGCATAGGTTGGTATTCTTGATGACGTTCCACTGTCCTTGGGCTCTGTTTACTTTTCTTCAATTTTTTTTGTGTGTGTGTTTCTTAGACTCAAAATTTTAATTATCTGTCTTTAAGTTGATTGATTCTTCTGCCTGCTCAAATCTGCTTTTAAATGTTTCTAGTGAATTTTTAAAATTTCAGTTATTGTAATTCCAAACTCCAGAATTTTATGTTTTGTTTTTTATGTTATCTCTGTAATGATATTTATATTTTGTTCATATCTTATTTTCTTGAGTTTATCTATATCTTACTTTAGTCCTTTGAGAGTCTTTAAGACAGTTGTCTTCATGTCTTTGTCTAGTAAAGACACCATATTTTCTTCTGATTTATTTTTTTCCTTTGAGTAAACCATACTTTCCTATTTCTTTATGTGACTTGTGGTTCTTTTGGTGGTTGTTTAAAACTGGACATTTGAATCTTATAGTGTTTAAAACTGGACATTTGAATCTTATAGTGTTTAAAACTGGACATTTGAATCTTATCGTGTGGCAACTATGGAAATCAGATTCAACCCCTTCCCCAGGATTTGCTGTTTTTCTGTTTTTGTTTTTAAACTGTTATAAGGTGTCTCTATGCTGGGATCAGCTTGAGGTGTAAACTTAGGGTAGTATTCTGAGCTGGTGTCTTTCCCTGGGCATGGGCAGTGACTTTCTAAATTCCTCCACATGTGCAGTTGCTTTACAATGTCCTAATCCTTAAATATCTAGCTCAGCAAAAGAAAAAACGGGGGCAGAAATGAAGAGTGAAAACAAACTTTGTTTCTTTACATTCCCAGGAAGCCACTTCAGCTGCTGGGTGGGACTTGCAACAATGGCAGCTGACCTCTGTGTCTATACCTCCACAATCAGAAGCAGCCACCAGACGTTAGAACTGATCCCAGGGTTTTTCAAAGGACAATGTGTTTTCTAGCTATCCTAGTTGCTATAAGTTCCTCTAGGAATGTTGGCACAGCTGACTGGCACAGGGCTCAGATTTGGCAGCTGTGGCTGGGTAGCTGCTACCATGATAACTGCTGAAATTGACTGAAATTAACCATGATTTATAGGAAAAGACTTCCCTTGGAAGCTGCAAGCTTTCAAACAGACTACAGTTTTCCGAAATACTTACATCAGAGAAATCCTGCCAACACAATTGCTGTTTGGTGAAGAGATGAACTCCTGCCACTGCCTACTCTGCCGTCTTCCCTAATGTCATTCCTTTACTATTAGTGTTTTTAATACTATTGCCAGCAATCATGTCACAATATCAACTTATGAATAAATGTTTGATTATTGTCTGATTCAGCAAATAAATAACTTCATGAATGTTGGTTAATATTTTCATTTAGAAGAAAGTGAAGCAATCAAGAAAGATGTCAGAACTTCATTTGTTTGTCAGTGATTGGGGGGATATCTTTGTGGAGTTGGATAACAGTTTTTAAATTCCAAAAGGATATTTTCTTAATTTTTTTGTGCTAATTATAATGTAACACTAAGAGACACAACACTCTTAATTTTAACATTTAAGAATCTGAATACTTCACATTTTCTTCTGATTTTCTTCAATCTAGCCCAGATCAGAAAAACTATTTTTGTAAAGAACCACACCATATTTTATCTTTGCAGGCCATGTGGTCTCTGTTGCAATTACTTAACTTTGCCATTATACCACAGATTAGTCATAGATAGTAGTAAACATGGCTGTGTACCAATAAAACCTCATCTGTAAACAGTAAAATTTACAATTAACATAACTTTCACATGTCATTAAATATCATTCTTTTTCTCCCCTAACCATTAAAAACTAAAAATTAATTTCAGCTTGTGGATTCTACAAAAATAAGTGGCAAGCTGTGTTAGACCACAGTTTGCGAATCCCTCATTTAGACAATTAAAAAGTAGCAATAGTAAAAACAAAACAAAACAAAAAAACAAATCAAGGTCTGATTTATAGTATTTGTCAATTCCATGGGCTAAGTACTCTTACCTGGCTCATTTCAAGCTACTAATGTGACGTCACAGAATGTGAAGTTGCACCCCAGTAGCATTATACAGCCATTTTTTCCACCATGCAGATACAACAGACAAAAAGAATCTTAAGACATAGCTAATGGTAACATATAAAAAATAATTAGAAAGTAATGAGTTTTGAGTCTGTGTGGGTTTTTTTTTATTTTTATTTATTTTTTATTATTATTATACTTTAAGTTCTAGAGTACATGTGCATAACATGCAGGTTTTTTACATATGTATACTTGTGCCATGTTGCTGTGCTGCACCCATCAACTCGTCAGCACCCATCAACTCGTCATTTACATCAGGTATAACTCCCAATGCAATCCCTCCCCCCTCCCCCCTCCCCATGATAGGCCCCGGTGTGTGACGTTCCCCTTCCCGAGTCCAAGTGATCTCATTGTTCAGTTCCCACCTATGAGTGAGAACATGCGGTGTTTGGTTTTCTGTTCTTGTGATAGTTTGCTAAGAATGATGGTTTCCAGCTGCATCCATGTCCCTACAAAGGACACAAACTCATCCTTTTTTATGGCTGCATAGTATTCCATGGTATATATGTGCCACATTTTCTTAATCCAGTCTGTCACTGATGGACATTTGGGTTGATTCCAAGTCTTTGCTATTGTGAATAGTGCCGCAATAAACATACGTGTGCATGTGTCTTTATAGCAGCATGATTTATAATCCTTTGGGTATATACCCAGTAATGGGATGGCTGGGTCATATGGTACATCTAGTTCTAGACCCTTGAGGAATTGCCATACTGTTTTCCATAATGGTTGAACTAGTTTACAATCCCACCAACAGTGTAAGAGTGTTCCTATTTCTCCACATCCTCTCCAGCACCTGTTGTTTCCTGACTTTTTAATGATCGCCATTCTAACTGATGTGAGGTGATATCTCATTGTGGTTTTGATTTGCATTTCTCTGATGGCCAGTGATGGTGAGCATTTTTTCATGTGTCTGTTGGCTGTATGAATGTCTTCTTTTGAGAAATGTCTGTTCATATCCTTTGCCCACTTTTTGATGGGGTTTTGTTTTTTTAATTGAGTCTTGGTCTGTTGCCCACCCTGGAGTACAGTGATGTAATCATAGCTCACTACAGCCTTGAACTGCTGGGCTCAAGCGATCCTCCCACTTTGGCCTCCTGAGTAACTGGGACTACAGGAACATGCCACTATACCACCCAGGTAATTTTTTAAAATGTTTTTTAGAGACAGGGTCTCACTTTGTTGTCCAAGCTGGTCTCGAACTCCTGGCTTCAAGTGATCCTCCTGTCTCAACCTCCCAAAGTGCTGGGATTACTGGATGGGTGCCTTGCTTTACTTTCATTTTTAATATTGTTTCTAATTATGAATTTATATAGTTTAATTTTTAATAGGGCTGTGTTTAACAACTGATCAGAAAATTCCTGAAAATTTAACAATTGGTTCTTGGAAGCCAGTATGAAGCCACCTGTAGCAGACTCTTATTCTGGGGAATCCCAAATGACCTCAAGTAGTGGAGGAGAGTCTTGCACGTGGATACTTTTCTTTCTAGGGCACAGACATCCTCCTTGAGGCTCCAGAACCTTTTCCTCCACAGAGTTATCCCTGAGCCCCTGAAGACACATCTTTTCTGAGCTCTGATTGGCTCACTGGCATCCCTTCTCTGGCCCTAAATCAGGTCTGTTAAATTCTACGAGATTTGGAATTCAAACTAAGAGATGGCCAGTTATTGTCAGCTGTGGTTAGAATGATACCACATAATCCCTAGTGCCGTTAGGGCAGAGAGACAATAAAGGTAACCTGAAGAAAAAGAAAGAAATGAAACAGATGCACGTGAAGATGGTGGTTTTCAGTTGTACCAAGTGAAGATGATGGTTTTCAGTTGTACCAAAATGGAAGGACTTCTTCAGTGTGCCAGTTCCTGCTTCAGGTGTCCTGTAATGCCCAGTTGTCCTTGAATTCTATGAGTATATTTTTGAACATATATCCTTTTTTTCTATGTTTAAGCTAACATAATGCTTTTTATTACTTGTACTTAACTTTAATGAGTTAATGAGTACAGAACTAAAAGTAATTCTGCTGTTTTCTGAATCCCCTCTGCATTTTACCCAGCACTCAGTCTTTTCTATATTGTATGACAGTTGTTTATATGTACATTTTATCTCCTCTATTGAAGAGAAAAAGGTGTAAAAAGTTATTGACGTATAAATACAATATTGTTAACTTTGGCACTTCTTTCACTGGCTTTGGCAAAATAGGGCGATTCATAGAAAAAATAAAAATTATAGATATCTTTAAATATAATTGAGACAAATTTAAGATATTACCTCTTTTCTCCAGAACATTACACATCTATTTGGAAAGACAAGACGTATTATACCCATAAGACAATTATAGAAAAATGCAATGATGCAGTTCATCTGGTCACCAAACTAGAAGCAGATTCTAGAAACATCAAGCACACAGTAAGCCTTCTGTAATTATTTGTGGAATGAAGAGATGAGGCAGTGATGTGAGTGCTGAGGATTCAGAAAAGACTGGAACTCAGTTTGTACCCTGTGGGAGTTCTCCATCCCATATGGGGGAAATGGACTTCCAGGCATATGTACGGCAGCGAGGTAGGTGGTATACTAGAGTGTGTCCTACAGGAAGCTTTCTGTGCACAGGGGAGAGCATTTTAGTGCATACTCCAGGCCAGATGCTGCTTGAAACTGTTAGAAATTGTCATTTATTCAATCCTCATAACGACAGTATGTAACACGTATTATTATTATCACTCATTTTATGGATGATGAAACCAGGGTACAAAGAGGTTATGCAACTTGCCCAGGGTTACTTGGTGGACCAGCCAGGGACACAGGCGGGCTGACGGCCAAGCACATACACTTTAACATTGTGCTGTGTTGTTTCTCTGTGTTTGCTTGTATGTGCCAGGCAGTTTGGTGGCAGTGGGAATTTTCACTCTTACCCACCTTGCTACAAGGTATAGGCAAAGAATATCATACAGATGAATTGGAGTGTGTGGAGACTGACAAGACCTGGAGTCATCTGGAAAGAATTTATAGGAAAAGTTGAACAAAGAAGGACCTCTCTTAAGTCACGAAAGGATGACCCCCAACACTATGGTAGGGCTGCATTGGAAAAATCCCAGTAAATCAGAACATTTTTTTCTGACCTATTTTTATGACATTCTTTGGATGTAATAAATACCTGCAGATTGATTTTAGAGATCATTAAATGTCATAGAAAACTAAAATTTTTTTTCAAAGAGCAAACCTCATTCTCTTTGTAATACAAACAGGAGGTTGTGAACCCCGCTTGCGTTTTAGGTGGGTTTCCTTGCATAGTGAGTTTGGTTCTTTATTCTACTGGGAAGTAGAGTAAGTTAGAACATTGGTGGATGTTTTCTGTGCTGTATTTATATTGCTGTTTTGGAAAAGCTGTTATAAAGTCAAAAAATAGCAGATGTTGGTGAGGATGTGGAGAAAAAGGGAACGCCTATACACTTTTTATTTTTTTTTTGAGATAGAGTCTTGCTCTGTTGCCCAGGCTGGGGTGCCATGGTATGATCTCAGCGCACTGCAGCCTCCACCTCCCAGGTTCAAGCGATTCTCCTGCCTCAACCTCCTGAGTAGCCGAGATTACAGGTGTGTGCCACCACACCTGGCTAATTTTTGTATTTTTAGTAGAGACAGGGTTTCACCATGTTGGCCAGGCTGGTCTCGAACTCCTGACCTCAGGTTATCTGCCTGCCTCGGCCTCCCAA
Organism: Macaca fascicularis; assembly: GCF_037993035.2. Lineage (NCBI taxonomy): Eukaryota > Metazoa > Chordata > Mammalia > Primates > Cercopithecidae > Macaca > Macaca fascicularis. Next base: position 28,286,309 of record NC_088383.1, read on the forward strand.
AGTGCTGAGATTACAGGCATGAACCACCACTCCGGGCCATTTATATGTTGTTGATGAGAATGTAAACAAGTACAATCTCTGTGGAAAACAGTATGGAGAGTTCTCCAAGAACTACAAAGAAAACTACCATTCAATCCAGCAATCCCACTACTGGGTATCTACCCAAAGGATAAGAAATTATTATATCAAATTACCTGTGCTTGTATGTTTGTTGTGGCACTATTCACAATTGCAAAGCTATGGAATCAATCTAAGTGTCCATCAATGGATGATTGAATAATAAAAAATTCCACATAGACCATGGAATACTACTTGGCCATAAGAAGAATAGAATCATGTCTTTTGCAGCAACATGGATAGAACTTGAAGCCATTGGCTGGGCGCGGTGGCTCATGTCTGTAATCCTAACACTTTGGGAGACTGAGGCAAGCAGATCACGAGGTCAAGAGATTGAGACCATTCTAGCCAACATGGTGAAACCCCATCTCTACTAAAAATACAAAAATTAGCCAGGCGTGGTGGTGGGCGCCTGTATAGTCCCAGCTACTCGGGAGGCTGAGGCAGGAGAATCGCTTGAATCCAGGAGGCAGAGCTTGCAGTGAGCCGAGATCGTGCCACTGAACTCCAGCCTGGCGACAGAGTGAGTCTCTGTCTCAAAAACAAAACAAAACAAAAAAACAAACAACAAACAAAACAAAACAAGAACTTGAAGCCATTATCTTAAGTGAAATAACTCAGAAACAGAAAGTCAAACTGCATGTTCTCACTGATAACGGGGAGCTAAATAATATGTACACACGGGCATACATTGCGAAATAATAGACATTGGAGACTAGGAAGGGTGAGAAGATGGGAAGCAGGATGAGGATGAGAAATTACTTAATGGGGATGATGTACCCTATTTGGGTAATGAATGCGCTAAAAGCCGAGACTTCACCACTCTGCAATACATCCATGCAATAAAACTGCACTTGTATCCCCTAAATGTATTTTTCAAAAAGCTGTTATAAATAGCTAACATCGGACCAGGTCATTTCCCCTTTTTCCCCAACCCCAAATCCCCCCTTTCTGCCAAATCTTGGCCCTGGGATAATGACCATGGGGACTCCATAATCTGGCCACCCTTTTGCTCTGGCTTTGGTTGGGTTCAGCCAATGGAAGGCACTAGCAGGAGACGGGAGGGTGGGAACAGAAAGAGGTGGGATATTCTCTCCCCATCACCTCCTCCCTCACTGTTTTGCAACCCCCTGCAGCCATGGCTGCATTCTTCTATGACATCATCTTCTGTTGAGTGATCCTTCCACTATGGCTTAGCTCTCACTACACTACCTCTGCACCACCAACCCCCAGCCTTTGTTTTTTTTTTTTGAGACCAGGTCTTGCTCTTTTGCCCAGGCTGGAGTGCAGTGGCACCATCTTGGCTCACTGCAACCTCAGTCATCTGGGTTCAAGTGATCCTCGTGCCTCAGCCTTCCGAGTAGGTGGGACTATCCAGCTAATTTTTGTATTTCTATAGAGACAGGATTTCAACATGTTGGTCAGGCTGGTCTTGAACTCCCGACCTCAAGTGATCGGCCCACCTCAGCCTCCCAAAGTGCTGGTATTACAGGCGTGAGGCACCATGCCCGACCCTTTTTAAAGGTGTTCTTATCCTTCCCAGGTTCTGAATCTTCAGCAACCCCTGTTAATTCCCTTAACCTTGCTTTTAAAATAAACCCTTCATTGCATTCTTTTCAGAAGCTCATTTAAGGGGCCTCTCATTTCCTATGGGGCTCTGGCTGGTCCAGTTGTCATCACCAAATAGTCTCCTAGTTCTGTATCTAATTTTCAGCACTGTGGCTATAAAGATCTACAGGATCTGGTCTTGCCCACCTCTGTGACTTCCTGTCTTACCACTCTCTTCTCACTCACTGAGCTCCTCCTAACTGGATCTTCTTTTTTTTCTAGAATACACACGCACTGAGCTTGAGCACTTCCAGGGCTTCCTGCCTGTGATACTCAAACCCCGCTCTTCCCATGGCTCCTGTGTGTCATTTGGGTGGGTTTTTTTCTTCGTTTTGTTTTGAGACAGGTTCTCCCTCTGTCACCCAGGCTGGATTACAATGGCGTGATCACGGCTTACTGCAGCCTCAAACTCTTGGACTCAAGCCATCCTCCCACCTCAGCCTCCTGAGTTGTCGGGACTACAGGCACACTCTACCATGCCTGGCTAATCTTTATTATTATTATTATTTTTTAAGAGATGGGAGTCTTCCTATGTTGCCCAGGCTGGTCTTGAACTCCTCAAGCAATCCTCCTGCCTCAGCCTTCCAAAGCCCTTGGATTATAGGCATGAGCCACTGTGTCCAGCACCATTTAGGTTTAATTCAAACATTTCCTCAGTGAAATGTTTGAACTAAATATTCCTGACTATTCTAATTGCACAGCCTACCCCAGCTCATATTACATTCTTCCATATGCCCCCTGCCCCTCGTTTGTAGTTTGTTTTCTGAGACAGTCTCAGAAAACCACCCAGGCTAGAGTAGAGTGGTGTGAGCATAGCTCACTGTAGCCTCGATCTCCCAAGCTCCAGAGGTCCTCCTACCTCAGCCTCTGTAGTAGCTGGGACTACGGGTGTGTGCCACCACACCCAGCTGAATTTTTGATTTTTTTAAAAAATAGAAATGGGGTCTCATTCTGTTGCCCAGGCTGGTCTTGAACTCCTGGGCTCAAGTGATTCTTCTGTGTTGACCTTGCAAAGTGCTGGGATTACAGACATAAGCCGCTGTGTCCGGCCCCGTTTATAGTACTTTATCCCACTCAGCACCGGTTGGAATGGTTTTCTTCATTTGTTTCTTTGTTTACTCTCTTTTTCTGTGCATTAGAAAGTAAACATCAGGAGAACAAAAATCTTATCGTTTAGCTTCTTTTCTACAGTATCTATAATAGTACCTGGGATCTAGTAAATTCTCAATAATTACTTTTTAAAAGAAAGAATGGTATTTCAGTGGTCAATCCATATTCACCTTACCATGACTTTCATTCTAGTCTGTTTTCATGAAACAGAGTGATGTGGCTTGGGTCTGTATCCCTGCTCAAATCTCATGTCAAATTGTAATTCCCAGTGTTGGAGATGGGGCCTGATGGGAGGTGATTGGATCATGGGGGTGGATTTCCCTCTCAGTGCTGCTCTTGTGATAATGAAAGAGTGCTCTCGAGATTTGGTTGTTTAAAGGTTTGTGGCACCTCTTCCCTTGCTCTCTCCCTCCTGCTCCAGCCATGTAAGACGTGCCAGCTTCCCATTAACCTTCTGCCATGACTGTAAGTTTCCTGAGGCCTCCCCAGAAGCTGAGCAGATGTCAGCATCATGCCTCCTGTCCAGCCTGCAGAACCATGGGCCAATTAAACCTCTTCTTTATAAATTGCCCAGTCTTAGGTGTTTCTTTATATCAAGGTGAGAACAGACTGATACACAGAGTCAAAGAATATTTCACATGAACAGTGATGTGGAGAATTCCTGTTCTGTTTTGCTCATGAAAAAATCTGCAAAGAACCATGCCCTGAGCACACGCTCATGTCTGCAGGAGGCCCCATAGCTCCTCACAGAAGGAGAACAGTGTTTCAACTCGGGTACCTACATAAGGCCATGCTCTGTTGGAAATTGGTTAAAAAATATTTGTGAGCACTGTTTTCCTTAGTGTTTACAGCTAAGCTGTAACTTTTAAAGCTGTTATTTTAAAGGTGCTGTATGAGGCCAGTCATGTTCCTTGAACGGGTTCTCTATGAAACAGCTCAAAATGAGTTTTGGGCTCTCTGGAGGCTTTTTTGATAGAGACCAAATGTCACAGCTCCTGACTTGGCCACGTTTGCTCGGGGAGACTGTCTTGTTTGTCCTGCTCAGTAATTGTGAGGCAGAGCTTCCTGAGACACCAGCCAGGTCCACGAAGGGTTTGTGTGCAGGCTGGCAAGTCTGCTACCCTCACGACGTGTTTTAAATCTGTCTTCTGGTTCCAGGTGACCTGCTGACCCATGTTCCTACAAGACGCTCTACTCAAAGACCTTTCCTTTAAAACTAACCTGTGTCTCTGTCACGATCTTGGAAACAACATTGTGGGGCATTTTCAAATATAGTTGATCTTTGAACAATGTGGGGATTGGGGCGCCAAAGCACCTGCATACAACTTTTGACTGCCCCCCAGTTTAACTAATAGTATACTATTGACTAGTAGCCTTACCAATAACATAAAGTTGATTAACACATGTTTTGTAGGCTGGCTACATGCTGTGGCTCATGCCTGTAATCCCTGCACTTTTGAGGCTGAGGCGGGCAGATCACTATAGGTCAGGAGTTTGAGACCAGCCTGGCCAACATGGGAAACCCTGTCTTTACTACAAATACAAAAAATTAGCCAGGCATTGTGGCACATGCCTGTAATCCCAGCTACTTAGGAGGCTGAGGCAAGAGAATCTCTTGAACCCGAGAGGCAGAGGTTGCAGTGAGCCAAGATCGTCCCACTGCACTCCAGCCTGGGTGACTGAGTGAAACTCTGTGTCAAAAAAAGAAAGAAGAAAGAAGAAGAGAAAGAAAGAAGGAAGGAACGAAAGAAAGAAAGAAGGAAAGAAAGAAAGAAAAGAGTAAGAAAGAGAAAGAAAGAAAGAAAGAAAGAAAGAAAACCGTATATATTTTGTAGGTAGGTTGCATGCATCACACATTGTGTTCTTACAATAAAGTAAGCTGCAGAAAAGAAAATGTTCTTAAGAAAATTGTAAGGAAGAGAAAATATTCACTAAGTGGAAGTGGACCATCATAAAGGTCTTGTTTTTCTAGATTTAATCAGAAAATTGTATCTACAATAATTGACAGAACTCACTTCTTGTCCTTCATCCATCTCATCAAAAATTATTGCATTTTCCCACACCCGCCCCCAGGTCCAGCAGAGGAGCCTCCTTCAGCAGCTACTGACTGAATAACCACTTTAAAAGGAATGTGAAATTTAAATAATAAAAATAAAAAAATACAGAGATATAGAAATATATTATATATTTTTCTGAGATTTTTGATATCTCAATCTACATCCATTCTTCAGGTCGTAGCATTTGGAGCAACAACAACAAAAAAAGGAGTTTGCTTTTGTTGGGACATAAAGGTCTTCATCCTCATCGTCTTCATGTTAAGTAGGCTGAGTAGGAGGAGGGAGAGGAGGAGCTGGTCTTGCTTGCTCAAGGGGTGGCAGAGGCAGAAGAAAATCCAGCTGCCAGTGGACCTCCACAGTTCAAGCCTGTGTTGTTCAAGGGTCAACTGCAGAGTGTTTTCAGTATTCTTTGCCACTTATATTGTACACTGTGGAGTTTATAAAGTAATGGAAGATCGTTAGTTTGAACATCAGTATATCTAGCTCAGCCAGCATCCTTACATTTCGTAGGTAGCTGCTGCACTCCAGAGCCAGGTAGATCAAGCAGATTTTTTGCAGATGTCTCAAACTCATCAAGTTCAAAAATGAAACCACCCTTACCCTACTGGTTTGCAATCGATGTTCACTACTTCAGTTCTCCTCTCATTCTTCCAGTCATCCAAGTCAGAAAGGCCTCAGTATGGCTCTCTTTCTCTCCCTGACACCCATACCCAGTCAGCCACCAAGTGCTGTCATTTCTCCTAAGCCGTTCGTCCTCTTCTCTCTGTCCCCTCTGCCATCACCTAGTCTGGGATGTCTTTGTCCCTAGCCTTGACTATAGCCACAGTTTTCCAGTATTTGGACTGGCTTCCCTTTTACTTACTGTAGCCAGGGTAATTTCTTGCTAAAAGACAAATGGGATGCTGTGACACGTGTTCGCTGGGTGCCCCTTCCCTCAGCCTAGAGTGTGGTTGAGTTGGCATGCAAGGCCCTCTGTAATCTGGTGCCACAGCTCCCAGATCTCTCAAAACACTCCCAACCTTGTTCTCAACTCTCCACGCACTCCCTGCCACGCAGGCTGTACATGCACCTGGCTTTCTTCCACTTCCAGACCTCTGCTCGTGCTCTTCCTTCTACCTTAGAGGCCCTTCCCTGCACCTCCCTTGTCTGACATTATCCCTACTCACTCCTGTCACCTCCTGAGCTCAGGCCCACTCTTAGATATACCCACACAGGAAGCCTCCTTGGACCACCGCCACCCCTAGGTGGGAAGACGTGCCCCTCCTCCCTGCACACCCTGCATGCTCTGCCCACCCTCCCTGGCCCTGCCTCTGTTCTGGGAGTGCCTCTTTATTTGCCTGCTGTCCTGGTGGGGCCATGAGCTTCTTGGGACAGGAGCTTTGTCCTGTTCATTTGTGTCCTTAGAGCCTTGCAGGGTCCCTGGCTGTGGTGGCCTTTCAGGAAAGAAATAGAGAGGGTCTCAAACTCCATGAATGTCTGCTGGGTCCAAGTGTGAGGACAGATGATGAGACAGAGAGGTGACACCCTCTTAGAGGACTTTCAGCCATTGTAAGGGAGGCTCAAACCACAGGTCCAGATGAAGAAACCCCCTAGCAGTGCTGGAGGATGAGGCCTCCTCAGCAGGAGTAAGGATCTTCTTTCAACACATCATCTTTTAGGAGGATAGGTCAGGGTAAAGCGCGGGGCTCCAGGAGCCCTGCCAGGCAGTGGTCAGTGCTGGGCTTTTGGAAGTTTCTTAGGCAACAACATCAGGAAGGAGGCCAAGCAAAGAGAGGCTGACTGGGGGGAGGCTGGGTGGAGAGGCTGGCGGGGAGATTATGTTGGGGGAGGCTGGGTGGGGAGGCTCGGGGGGAGGCTGGATGTGGGGGGAGCTGCCCCTGGAGAGGCAGAGGCAGTGGGGCCATGATGATGCAGCCACAGGCCCAGGAGGAGGATCAGTGAGAGCAGCTGGCACTGGAAGGGCAGATTCCCCTAAAGCAGAGAGGAGATGTGCTGCCAGGGAACCCCCAACTTCCTACCTCATTCCTCTAGTTAATGGATTGCACCTGCTTAGGAATGGCAGGCACCTTCTGAAGGGCATCGGAGAGGCATTCTGTTGTTACAAACACCAGGGCTTCAGTCTACGTCCCATTGCTTGCTGCACAGAAAGCCAATAGTGGAGACAATGAGTACTGCCATGGAAGAAGGCTTTCTCGGGTGACAACAGCCAGAGAAATGAGAGCAAAACCTCAAACCCCTCCCTCCCTGCAGATGGAAGTTAAGGGTTTATATAGCTGGGAAGGACAACAAGAAGGGTGAGGAAGAGGAGGTGGTCATCAGGCAGCAGGTGGTCAAGTGAGGGGTCTATCTCATCATAACCACATGTGGGAAAACAGGCATTAGGGATGGTGTCTGTTCTCACGCTGCTGACAAAGACATACCCGAGACTGGGTCATTTATACAGAAAAAGAGGTTTAATGGACTCAGTTCCACATGGCTGGGGAGGCCTCACAATCACGGTGGAAGGCAAGGAGGAGCAAGTCACGTTCACATGGATGGCGGTAGGCAAAGAGACAGAGCTTGTGCAAGGAAACTCCTGCTTATAAAACCATCAGATCTTGTGAGACTTATTCACTGTCATGAGAACAGCATGGGAAAGACCTGCCTCCATGATTCAATTACCTCCTACTGGGTCCCTCCCATAGCACGTGGGAATTCAAGATGAGATTTGGGTGGGGACACAGCCAAACCGTGTCAGATGGGTAAGGAAGAGGAGTGGCCAAGAAGCAGCAGCAGGTGCATCTCATTGTGCAAATGTAAGTTTCTCAAGCTTCAGTTCTATGGGCATTCAGCTTGTTGGAAAATGGAGCTGGTTTCACTTTCAGCCCAAATACTAGGCCAGTAGAGAACACTGATTGTTCACAGAAGAGTGGAGAGGAAGCGAGTCCAGCAAGCCAGCACGATGGAGGTGGCTCCCCTCTGCTTCTCCTCCTCTGCTCTCTCCCTGCTCTGTGTCCCAGGCTCCCTGGCCCATTGGAGGCTGAGGGTGGGAGGGAGGGAGAAGCCAGGACATTCCCTCTCTTTATCGGAAGGCTCCTTGGGCAGTGGCCATGTCTCCTTCATGGCTCCAGTTCCCTAAGTGTTGTCTCTCCCTCTGTGGTCTCAGCTCCCCGGGGCCAGCCCATGGGGGTCCCAGCTTCTTCACGGTGTCCTGGCTCCTGGTCTCCTCTGTCTCTCCAGTCCTCAACATCCTTGTTTGACCTCTCATCTCCTCCATCACTTCTGTGACCAATTCTCTGTACGTAGCTTCCCAGTTTCAACTATCTAGTGCGTTTTGTTTTCCTGACTGTACTCTGATTCATACAGGTCCTAGGAATAAACTGTAATGTAAGAAGGAAAATATAATACTCAAAAGGCAATGGGAACACACTTTTGTAAAAGATTTGTTGCATAAAAAAGAAGTCAATATTAGACAGCATCTGCTATGAGCTCTTACTAACATTTAAGAAAACATGTGGTCTATGAAATACGATTGAAATAAGTCACCAAACTGAGATTTTAAAAAATATATTAAATGGAACAAGGAAGGAATACTACAAAATACAAGACGAAATAAAAGATTTGAATTAATATCTCAGAAAACCACGGTAGTAATATGGGGCCTGGTGCAGTGGCTCACGCCTGTAATCCCAGCACTTTGGGAGGCCATAGCAAGAGGATCACTTGAGGCCAGGAGTTCACAACCAGCCTGGGCAACATGGTGAAACCCAGTCTCTACAAAAAATACAAAAATTAGCTGGGCATCGTGGTGTGCAACTGTAATCCCAGCTACTCAGGAGCTTGAGGCAGGAGAATCGCTTGAACCTGGGAGGTGGAGGTTGCAGTGAGCTGAGATTGCACCACTACACTCCAGCCTGGGAGACAGAGTGAGACTCCATCTCAAAAAAAAAGGAAAAGAAAACTATGTTAGTAATATGGAAGACAAGCTTAAGAAGTTTTTCCAGAATGAAGAGAAAAGGGAAAAAAATATTCTGAGGGAGGAAGATCATTTTGGAGGTCATCTATGTAAACTTAGTACAAAGTTCTATATTTTGATAAATGAAAGATGGAAGATTTATTACGAAGCCAAGGGAACTTTAAGGAAAAATCAGTTGAATTTTAAGCAAAAAAATTATAAATATGTATCATAGTTTGTATCAGAAATTCTGAAAACCAGTTGTGACTCAGATTCACCTAAGAACTGTTCAACAAACAAACAAACATTTCCTCAGTCTCATCCTCAGAGATTTTACTGAGTAGGTCTGGGACAAGAAATGAGAGTTCATGTTTTAAACAATTATCTCAGTTCATTTTGACAAAGGTGATCGGGACCACGGTTTTAGAACTTCTGGTTTTTAACAGCAAAGTTAAAGTACTACGCCACCTGGTGGCAGCATACCCCACTTGCAGATTCTGTGTGTGTGTGTGTGTGTGTGTGTGTGTGTGTGTGTGTGTGTATGTGTGTGTGTCACACAGAAAGAGAGAAAGACAGAGAGAGAGAGAGAAAGAGAGAGAGAGAGAGAGAAAGAGAGAGAGAGAGAGAGAGAGAGAGAGAGATGGGTGGGTTTACTGGCTACAACAGTACATGATTTCTTTTAACTGAGTTAATTCTCTTGAGCAAAAATTAACTGACTGCAAATGTTTTGGAAAGGAAGATGGAGACCATTAAGTGAATTGAGCAGGGAAAGGCCAAAGAAATACCAACTTCCAACATGAAGTAAGACCAAGACACTAAAGTTAGCATTAGAAGGAGATTCTCCTTTTCCATTCCTGAGTTACTTCACTTAGAATAATAGTCTCCAATCTCATCCAGTCACTGCACAAATCACCACAGAAGAACTTAATCATGTCACCAAACACGACCTGTTCCCCAATAACCTATGGAAATCAAAAGTAAAAAAAATGGGGCGGGGGGATTCTCCTTTTTGGGAGAAACTCCAAGTCTGTTCTTACCACAGTTTCTGCTCTGTAGGGTCATGCTGGTGGCTTCGAGGACACATGCCTCCTAAGACACTCAGACCCAAACCCCGGCAAAGAAATTACTTCGTTGGCTAGGTGAAGAAAATTAATCACAGATGGAGATAACCAGAGGGGAATACATTCTGAAAATATTAAAAATATAGGTGATCTGCCTTGCAAGGTAGAGCTTGCAGTACAAAGGTCACATCTCCAGGTGGACTCAGGTAGCAAATCCAGTCTTGTTTTCAACTTCATTTTCTAGGTGTCAGTTTGAAAGTGCCGTATTGCACATCCGCTGTTCAAGGGTGATCCCCCAGACGTTAGATTCCATGATGTCTGACCGAGAAAAGCACAGCCCTCCTTCATGCCTACCTGGGTCCCCGCTCTGGGTTCCAATCTCCGTTTTGAGCTTTGAACTTCTCTCCTAAAGAAGTTGGTCCAGGAATCAATCACACGGTCTTTCCAGAGAGACTTTGCCTACCGTTGGGAGATGCAATCTGACCCTTGTAGCTTCAACAGTGAAACCATATTGAAACATGACACAACGCTGTTTTCATTCTGCAGGTTACCCAAATACGGTAGAGAGGAGTTGCCATAAGAACGTTTTTACACCTGGGATCCTGGTTTTGCTTTTTTGAGCTTTTTGTTTGTTTTTAGTACAAGAGCTCTGATTTCAACTTGGAGACAAATGATCAAGAAGCTACATAAAGAGGAAAAGGGAGAGAGAGGAAAGGGAAGATACAGGGTCGGGAGAAAAGATTTAAAAGGGAGTAAGAAAGTAAAACAGGCGTGGGGGCCGGGTGGAGATGTAATGTGCCTGTGTAGCTTATTTCTGGGAATAATAATGGCAGAAAAGAAAGTGAAGTGTAATTCCAGAGACTTTAGTGCTGAACACTTTCATCGAACAGCGCAGTGCAGGAAACAGCCAGCCAGCTCCGTTCTGTTTTAATGTGATCAAGAGCCTTCCCTCTGGGATGAGATGCTAAATCCACTGGCTCTTTTCTGAAAGGCCTTAATGAGCCAGCTTAAAGCTGAGGTTGTTTCTCCATTGGTCAATGGCAAAAGTATGGAAAATTCCAGACAGCGGATAAATAAAAACCTCCCAACGTATTTGGCTTTGGATTGCATGATATACGATGGCCTGGTTTTCAGTAGCAAATTTCCATCCTAATGATGTTTTTCTTAAGCTAATAAGCAGTACCCCTCTATGCTCCTGCCTGACCCTGGCTGCTCAGCCCACTCTGCCTCCTAAGCTTGGCCACTTTGTTTCTCTCCACCTTCACCTGCTCGTGTGAAAGTTCCTCTGATAATTCTTTTTTGGTGTTTGTTTGAGAAGGAATCCCTCTCTGTCTCCCAGCCTGGAGTGCAGTGGTGCGATTTCAGCCCACTGCCACCTCTGCCTCCCGGGTTCAGGTGATTCTCCTGCCTCAGCCTCCCAAGTAGCTGGGATTATAGGCATTCACCACCATGCTCTGCTAATTTTTTGTATTTTTAGTAGAGATGGGGTTTCACCATGTTGGCCAGGCTGGTCTCCAACTCCTGACATCAGGTGATCCAGCCACTCACAGGCATGAGCCACCGCACCCGGCCTCCTCTGATAATTCTTAGCGAATTTGAGCAGATGCATGCAATTATATTCCACTTCTCCAGAGTTCGTGGAGCTCAGCACTGGAGCCTGGAATGATTCGTCATGACTAGGTAATATCACTTGTATTTAGTAACTATATTGGCATCCTAGTTTTCTCTTGCTATACTAGCGTAACAAATGCTGTTGCTGAAAATCAATTTCATGAGGGCAAATTCACTAAAAATCAGTTTGCTTAATGACCAAATTCCGGAATTAATGTGGAATTCCCCCAAATTTTTGGTGTTGTCTTGGACTCTGCCCACCTCTATCCTGGACTGCCATTTAGTATACAAATGGGTGGCTTTGCTTCAACTCCACAACACAGCCTAATGTCTTTTCTACTCTGGCTGTTGCCCCTGCCCTGGCGTTTGCCTTCACCTGGGCATTTGCTTTGCCCCACCTCTGCTGCATTTAGGGAAAGGAATAACCTTTCCTTCATTTATTTATTTATTTTTAATTTTTTGATACAGAGTCTCTTTCTGTCACCCAGACTGGAGTGCAATGGTGTGATCTTGGCCCACTGCAACCTCTGCCTCCCAGGTTCAAGCGATTCTCCTGCCTCAGCCTCCTGAGTAGCTGGGACTGCAGGCGCCTGCCACCATGCCCAGCAAATTTTTGTATTTTTGGTAGAGATGGGTTTCACCATGTTGGCCAGCCTGGTCTCGAACTCCTGATCTCAAGTGATCCACCCGCCTCGGCCTCCCAAAGTGCTGGGATTACAGGCATGGGCGTGCCAGACCTAATGTTTCCTTTAAACACTACTTAACGCTTCTCCATTTTTGCGGATTGGTGCCATGAGCTGCTCCTGCCCGTCCCTGCCTTTACCAGGGTCCTCCTATACCTGCCGCCTACTTCTGCTGGTGAAGCTAAAGAAAACTGTTCCACCTGGTTTGAGGGCTTTAGGGCTGGGCCAGGGGTCAAAGTGGTCAGCAGCCCAATTGGTGGTTTGGTATGCTGGTTCCAGAGATTTGGCCTGTTTTCTGCACAGGCGGTGGGGCCCAGGCTGTGGCTGACCACGTAGTCCAGGTGCTGTTTTGTTGCTCAGGAAGGGCTGCAGAGTGGGAGGAGCTGTGGGCTCTGCCCTGAAGGACTTTGTGGCAGCACAGAAGTGGTGAGTGTGCTTTGTTAAATCTCAGCAGGTGTTAGCAGGAATGGTCATACTCTGCTTGGCAACATTCAGACTCAGAAGTGAGACAGGGGCCGGACACAGTGGCTCATGCCTGTAATCCTGGCACTTTGGGAAGCCGAGACAGGAGGATCACTTGATCCCAGGAGTTCCAAACCAGCCTGGGCAACACAACAAGACTCTATCTCTACAAAAAAAATATGGAAAAATTAGCCTGGCATGGTGGTGCATGCATGTAGTCCTAGCTACTTGGGAAGCTGACGTGAGAGGATCGCTTGAGCCTGGGAGGTCGAGGCTGCAGTGAGCTGTGATGGCACCACTGCACTCCAGCAGGGGTGACAGAGTGAGACTGTCTCGAAGGAAAAAAAAAAAAGAAGAAGCGAGGCAGGGGAGGAGGATCTGAGAACGATGGAGGAACGAGTCAGAGGAACGTGGGGTGAGACTGTTCAGGGAGGGAGAGAAGGAGGAGAGAGGAATGGAGCAACTTCAGAGGGTGAAGAAGATAATGAGTTGGACTGTGATCCACCGAGGGAGTCAAGGGTCTCAGCATTCTGAACGACTGGGATCCCACGGCAGAGCCCCAGGATGTGCATTTACTCACTGTATCCCAGAAGGTAAGTCTGGAGGAATCAAAAGTCCTAAAGTTACTTCTTGACAATTTTTTTTTCAAAGTAATACATTACTTTACTAAAATAAACCATTTTAACTAATTTTAAGTGTGCAATTTACTGCCATTAATTGCATTCATAATGTTGTGCAACCATCAGCAGTATCTATTTCTACAACTTTTTATTATCCCAAACAGAAACTCAGCAACCATGAAGCAATCACTCCCCATTCCTCCTCCCCCAGCTCCTGGTATACTTGAATCTACTTCCTGTCTCTATGAATTTGCCTATACTAGTTACTTCATCTAAGTGGGATTATAAGACGTCTATCATTTTGTTTGGCTTATGTCACTTAGCACAATATCTTCACGGTTCATCCATGTGGTAACATGTATCTGAATTCCGTTCTTTTTTATGTCTCAGTAATATTTGACTTTACTTTTATTTTATTTTATTTTTTTGAGACAGAGTCTTGCTCTGTCACCCAGGCTGGAGTGCAGTGGCATGATCTCGGCTCACTGCAACCTCCACCTCCCGGGTTCAAGAAATCCTCCCGCCTCAGCCTCCCGAGAAGCTGGGACTACAGGTGTGTGCCACCATGCCCAGCTAATTTTTGTATTTTTAGTAGAGATGGGGTTTTGCTATGTTGCCTAGGGTGGTCTTGAATGCCTGACCTCAAGTGATTCGCCTGCCTCTGCCTCCCAAAGTGCTGGGTTTACAGGCATGAGCCACCGCACGCAGCCAATATCTTTTTTTAAACCACTGGATTTCCCCTACTTTGGATACCTTTGCAAAAACTCAGAATACCTGATAAGATGCATGAAGCTATGAATGTAATTGAAGCATTTGTTTTAAGACCAAAGGGTTGGTGAAGGAGCAGATCCCTAAGCAGCTCAGGGTGGGGTAGAAAAAAGCTTCTACCTTAACAGATCCATTCTTGGTTTCCAAGGAGGTCTCTACCCACTCGACAACTGACCACATTTGACCTTTTGAGCTTGGGCAAACTTGGAAGAATGCACTGGCAGGGAGTTAACTATATGGAGAAAGATGACTCAGGATCCATTTTCATCCTTGCCTACCATACCTTAAAGGAAAAGAAATTTTCCTAATTGTGGTTATTTACAGCAGTGTAAATCAAGCAAATGCCATGAAGTGCCAATAAAAATTTTTAAAAATCAGCCTTAAATAGCTAAACTCTCAACAGCAGCTCATAAAGTGAGGCTTGGCAGTTGTTAGGTAGTTATGGTTAAGTTGACAGTCCTTTGGGGAATTAAGATATCCAAAAAGCAGAGGTAGTTAAGACTATAGTGATAAATGGTTGAGCTTGTTGGTTGAAGAGATTTTATAGCACACAGTTAAGCTGAAGGCGTGTGAGAAAGTGAACAGGAAACAGAGGTTATCACTTCATAGCTACTCCCTTCATTATTGACCTCAGGGGGGTATTGTGACATACCAGGAAAGTCATGACTGAGGCTGTTTGAAGAAAAAAATCATTTGAAGGTAACATGGTAGTGTCAGGTCAAAAAAAAAAAAAAAAAAAAGAGAAAGTGTTAAGAATTGTACAAATCTAGCAAAGAAAGTAAAAAAAAAAAGTCAGAACTGGAATTTTTTTTTTTTTTTTGAGACGGAGTCTCGCTCTGTCGCCCAGGCTGGAGTGCAGTGGCCGGATCTCAGCTCACTGCAAGCTCCGCCTCCCGGGTTTACGCCATTCTCCTGCCTCAGCCTCCTGAGTAGCTGGGACTACAGGCGCCCGCCACCCCGCCCGGCTAGTTTTTTGTATTTTTTAAGTAGAGACGGGGTTTCACCGTGTTAGCCAGGATGGTCTCGATCTCCTGACCTCGTGATCTGCCCGCCTCGGCCTCCCAAAGTGCTGGGATTACAGGCTTGAGCCACTGCGCCTGGCCCAGAACTGGAATTTTTAAGACCAGAATAAAGAAAAATAATAAGACTATAATTTGCCCCAAGACTTCTGGTAGGAGACGATAGCATAAAGTTATACTTACCTTATGCCCTTTGCTAGAGCCTTCCACAAGCACAACAAGAAGAGAAACAGAGGGCAGAGTTTCATCTTTGATGAAACTTGGTGTAGACCCAACCACAGCATAAGAGTATCTGTACCATGCAGTGAAATTTTGACTAACTTGAGAGAGAATGTAAGAGTTGACACATGCCTTTCTACATCTCAAGAAGCGTATAGATTGCTCTAAAAGTAAGTTAAACAAAATCCTAAAATATTCAACTAATAATCCCTGACTTAGAAAGACAAGGACTTGAGTCATGAGTAGACCACAGGAAAAGGGCTAAATCCCAATGGGAGTTTAATTTCATAACATAGAATTGGAAGGAAAAGTGGGGCTGAAAGGCTTATTTTTTTCTATCCTCAAAATTGACTAGAAGTGAGGCAGGCTTGAAACAACAGAAAAACAATAATCAGATTTGCAATTGCTGAACTGAGTCACGTGAACAAAGAAATAATCTGTGAGAACTACCACACTTCACTGTAAGCCTCTTTAATTCCTGCCTGGGAGATCTGCCCAGCCTGGAGAGGGGAGGTCTATCCTATCACGCAGAGACAGAGATTTGCTAAGAAATATGAGCATGGTGTTGTTGTAAGTCCGACCATGGACACTGTGCCCTTCCCACCCCCACAACTATTTTTAAGCAAAGAGTGTTAGTAAGTATAAAGGGTGAAAAGTGAGACTTGAATGTTATTCTCAAGGAGGAGAAGAGCAAACATAACAAGGAAAAAGCAAATGAAGAACCTGCATGAATAGCAATTCTCTAAGGAAAGAAGAAAATTTCTGACAGATATTACTCTATATACTCCAAAAAGTTAAAGATGAAATAGATTTTGAAAAGCAAGCTCGAAGAGGGGGTGAAAGAGAGAACAAGCACGGAGGGGAGAATAACAACAGTGAGCCTCCTAAGGACAAGGAAGAAATGGAAGATAATAAACAAACAAAGCCAAAGCAAAATCAGGAGACCTGAAAATAATACCATGAAAATGTGATACTGCTAAAAATAAGTATGAGAGAGGCAGGAGATTGATCGAGAGAGAATTGTACTGCACTTTTTGTTCACATTATTGAACACCCAACACTTTTAGCAAAGTGCCTGGCAAATGTAGGTATGCAATAAGTAACAGTTGAATAAACGAATACAGCAAATTGGCAATGTTGAGAAAACTAACAGAAAAAAAGGAACTTAGGAAATAATTTAGATATAACAATTTTTTTCCTGAAATTTAGATATAATAATTTTTTTCCAGATTTCAGTCTGTAGATCCACGACATATCCTGTGTAAGTGAGTGAACTTTAGGTTTAAATAAGGAATTGTATGTGCCCTCAGGCAAAGCAAAGACAAAAACAAAACCAAAGCCAAAACAACCCAGCAGACACGTATCAGGCTGACGTCAGAATTTGCCACAGCAATATTCAGTTCGTTGTGGAGCGATGACAAGAGTTCTGAAAGCAAAAGTAAAAGCTCAGACTTCGATACCTAGTTAAGTTATCAGGAGTATATAAGGGAAAAGAAGACAGCTTCAATGTGAGGGAATAGAACATCCACATGATAAACTTTAGAAACAAAATTAATGATAACATCCATCTAATCAAAAGAAAAATCAAAATAGAGACCTCAAGAAGGGGAAGCAGCTTATGGAAGTATTCCCAACAAGCATCAAACCTATTTCAGTAACTGTAAGAGTTATAGTTTCAAATAATAATTTAAGTAGCATAAATACTGACAATGTAAAATTAACAAGAAAGTGTTAAAAATGACATGTGAGAATAGAGGAAGTATCAAAGTTCTGGTTACGTCACCTTTCATATTGAGGATTCAAGGCTTGTAGCTTAAGAAATTGAGATTGGGAAAATGGCCACCTTTGTGTGCCTCGACTGCCTTGCCTCTCAAACCCAGCTCCAATTCAACTACCTCAGGGAAGCTGCTCTTGAAGTTGTTAGGCAGAGCCTGTGGAGTTGAACCAAGGACTTGGCTCTGCAAGGAAAGATGTAGGAGAGAGGAGAAGAGGAGAAGAGGGAGGGAGGGACAGAGATCATGTGTTAGTTTCCCTCTGTCAAGACTAGAACCTGGATTGCTGTAGAGGAGAACCCCAAAATGGGCATCAAGTTGTAAGTTCTTAGAAAAAGCATTACTTGTGAAAATACAGAGGCCTCTGAGAAGAAGGCAGCACTAGACCGTATGAAGTCTTGACCCTCAAAGTGCTGTGGGGTTGCTGAGCAATTGGCCAAGTTCTTCTTCCATTTGCAGTTCTGCAGCCTGGAGAGCAGAAGGGATATGTCTTGGTGCCTTAACAACGAAGTACAGCTTGTCAGCTGGTCTATCTCCTGATCACAAGGGCTGAAAGTATCTGCCCCATCCCTTAACTCATAGGATTTCCACTGCTTAAGATGGACTTAGGTTTCAAATTGAAGAAAGTCTTGTGCATGCAATGAAAAATGGTGATTGAGCAGCCGAAGAGAGAAATAAAACACAATATCCCAGATAGGCAGTTTCTACTGAAACGGAACCATTGGAGGAGAACTATTATAACTTGACCATAAATAATTAATCAAACAAATGCATTTAAGGAGATTCAGTTGCAGCAGGATATTTTTCTGGAAGATGCTTGCTATCACACACACACACACACACGCACACCCGACAAAGGATTCATATCCAGAATGTATTAAAGAACACTTAAAAATAAGTAAGTAAAGAACAAACAACCCAATGCAAGAGTGGGGAAAAATCTTGAACAGTCACTGGTGTAAATCCAAATAGTCAGTACTTATCAAAGAACACACACTGGGAAAATGATAATTATCCAGAATATATAAGTAACTCAAGCAACTCAACGGAAAAAAAAAAAAAAAAAAAAAAAAAAATCTGATTTCAAAGGGGACAAAAGACTTTAAAAGACAGTTCTCAAAAGAAAACCTAAACATGGCCAATAGGGATGTAGAAAAATGCCCAACATCACTAATTATCAAGGAAATGCAAATCAAAACCACAAGGAGATACCACTTAACTCCAGTTAAAATGACTATTATCAAAAACACAAAAGAAAACAAGTGTTGGTGAGGATGTAGAGACAAGAGACACTTATGCATTGTTGGTGAAATTATAAACTAGTACAGCCATTATAGAGAACAGGACGAAGCTTCCTCAGAAAATTAAAACCGGAACTACCGTGTGATCCAGCAATCCCACTACTGAGTATATATCCAAGGGAAATAAAATCAGTATATCAAAAAGATAGCTGCACTTCCATGTTTATTGAACACTAATTATAATAGCCAAGATATGGAATCAAACTGTGTCCAACAATAAGTGGATGGACAAAGAAAATGTTTTTTATATATATATACACACACACACACACACACACACACATACACACACACATATATATACACACACACATTCAGCCATAAAAAAGAATGAAATCCTGTCATTTGCTGCAACATAGATGAACCTGGAAGACACCATATTAGGTGAAATAAGACAGGCACAGAAAGACATGATTTCATTCATATATGAAGTCCATTTAAAAAAATGTTCATATCATAGAAACAGAGAGTGGAACAGTAGTTACCAGAGACTGGAGAGGGAAGGGGGAAAGAAGAGGCTGGTCCGAGGTTGGTCACTGGGTACAAAGTGACAATTAGGAGGAATAAGTTCTGGTATTTGATTGCACAGGAGGGTAACATGCTTAACAGTAAGGTATTGCATGTTACAAAATAGCTAGAAGAGAGGCTTTTGAATGTTCTCACCACAAAGAAATGATAAATGCATGAAGTGATGGATACACTAACTACCCTTATTAAATCATTCTACAACATACATACATCGAAACATCAAGCTGTATCCCATAAATCTGTACAATTATAATGTATAAATTAGAAAAAAACTTGAGGCTGGGCACAGTGGCTCATGCCTACAATCCAATCACTTTGAGAGGCCAAGACAGGCGGATTGCTTGAGACCACAAGTTCAAGACCAGCCTGGGTAACATGGCAAAAACCTGACTCTACAAAAAATAAAAAAAAATTGTAGTCCCAGCTATTTAGGAGGGTGATGGGGGAGGATCACTTGCGCTTGAGAGGTTGAGGCAGTGAGCTGTGACTGTGCCACTGCACTCCAGCATGGGTGACATAGTAAGTCCCTGTCTCAAAGAAAAAAAAAACTTGAACAGGCACTGCCACAATATCCAAATATGACATATTAAAATCACCAATTAAATATCAATTAAATATTCATATTAAACAATATCAGTTTGTTCTTAATGTTAAATCATAAGATGCCTCTACAAATCTACTATGGAAGCTAAAACATTAACATCTGAAAATACCAAAATTAGCAAGTCTATGGAGCAACTAAGTCTCTCATATCTTGCTTTGGAGATGTAAACTGGTGTTACCAGCATGGAAAACTGTTTGATAATATCCACTACAATGGAACGTAACTCAAAAAGTCTAGCTCCAGTCTACCAGAAATGCATACATGAATTTACCCAAAGAAACATACGAGAATGTTTATAGAAGTGTTATTCATCATAGCCCCCCAAATGGAAAACCCACATATCCATCAACAGGAGGTTGTATAAATAATTTGTTTTATATTCACATAATGATGCAATTATATATAGCAATAAAGAGGAATGGATGCTACAAGAATAAATTCATGCAACAAGATGGATGAATCTCACAAATATAATATTGATCAAAAAGATAGAAATACGAATGTAACTCTATGATTCAATTTACTTTAATTTCACAACTAGGCAGAAGTCAGAAAAATAGTTACATCTGGGTAAGAGCTTCTGGAACACTTATAATGGTCCTAATCTTGATCTGGGTTTTGCTTTCACAATTATATTCTCTAGGTTAAAATTTGTTGAGTTGTACATTTATGGCTTGCAAATTTTTTACATTATAATTTAATAAAAAATGTTTAGGAAAATATTCAACATCCATTTATAATATAATATTTTAGTCAATCCAGAATGAAATAATATTGTCTTAAAATATGAAAAAGAATAATTCTCAAATCAATATCCATTACAGCATAAATATTTAAACACTAGAAGTGATTCCATTAAAGTGAGGAAAAACACAAGAGAGCTTACCATCTCTGTCATGAAAAATTGTTCTGGAAATATCAGTCAATACCACAAGGAAAGGAAAGGAATAGGGTATAAATATTAGAAAAGGATCAGTAAATTTTCATTATTTGGAAATAACATGATGGTATACCTCAAAGTTCAAGTGAAATATTTGGAATATTAATTTTTAAAAAAGAATCCTAATTAAGTGTCTGGCTAACAAAAGTAATATTAAAAAACCAATAGTTTGTCTGCAAACAAATGATAATTAAGATTAAACAAAAATGGAAAAACTACACTGACAGATGCAAGACAAAAATAAACACCAATGAATGAGATTAATGAGAAATAGGAAACAAAACTAAAACTCTACTGAGATCAAATGAAAGGAGAAAACTGAATAATAAAACTCAACATTGCAAAGTATAAACTCATCTATATATTCATGAACTCCACAAATGCCAACATTATTTTGGGGGCAGTAGGGATTTGATAATATAATGTATCATGTATATCCTTAAAAGTTAAGATGTAGAAAGAGCCAGGAAAATTCTGAGGAAGAATGATATTGAAGGATTTATACTCAGTACTATGGTAAGGGCCTGAGGAGGGCTCAGAAGCAAATACTGAGATCAGTGGATTATCCAGTAAACAGTTTTGAGACAGCCAGCTAGGTTGTCTTTTGCTGGGAGGATCAAGGAGAGAGCCAGATACCTAGCTTACTTCTTAGCCAAAATAAATCGCCAATGGATACAAGATTTAAATATACAAAAATAAATAATAAAACTGATAGTAGAAAACATGGATGAATCTTCTTACAATTTTGGCACTAACTATATGCCAGGTAGCATTGTAAGTACTTTATATATAATTAATTTAATCCTCACAACACTAAGAAGTAGATATTATTATCAACCATCTTTTGCAGATGAGGAAACTGAGACATAGACGGGTTAAGTGTGTTGTGCAAGGTAATAGAGCCAGTAAGCACAAGAGAAGTGACTTGAACCTCAGCAGTCTGGTTCCAGAGTGTATGCTCTGAGCTACCACATGACACTGCTTCTATGATGGCCAAATAGATGCAGTAGCATCCTATGTACCCTAAATATACACACAGACGAGGCTCAACTTTCCGAATTTCAAAATATGATAAGTGAAGTTAAAAAAAATCCTAGCAAAGTGGGAAAACACTTACAGCATATATTACAGACAAAGTACTAAATTTTCTTTAATATACGAAGAACTCATACAAATTACTTACAAATGGACAAGTAAAGGTAAAAAAGAAAGAAAAAGAAAAACATGAACAAGCAGTTTACTGAAAAGAAATACCAATAAGCTTAAGTGCAGCGCCACTCATCTTAAACAAGCACAAGTTAAAACAATGTTGAGACATCATTTTTATCAACCACATTGTCAACTATTGAAAAGTTTACTACTACTCAATGTTTTGACCAGGTTGAGGGAAAACAGGCATACCCTATTTTTGGAAGTGTAAATTGGTAGAATTTTAAAATACTAATTTGGTAACATTCATCAAAAAATTTAATGTGCTTATCTTTTGACCCATTAATTCCACTTCTAGCTATCTATTCCATAGATGTATAAGTGTCTGAAGACACATAGGCGTAAGAATGTTCATTGAGTCATTGTTTTTTTGTTTGTGGGTTTTTTTTTGTTTTTTTGTTTTTTGTTTGTCTGTTTTCTTTTTTTTTTTTTTTGAGACAGAGTCTCACTCTGTCACCTAGGCTGGAGTGCAGCGGCGTAATCTCAGCTCACTGCAACCTCCGCCTCCAGGGTTTGAGCGATTCTCCTGTCTCAGCCTCCCGAGTAGCTGGGACTTACAGGCGCTCACCACCACACCTGGCTAATTTTTTTGTACTTTTAGTAGAGATGGGGTTTCACTATGTTGGTCAGGCTGGCCTTGAACTCCTGGACCTTAAATGATCCACCGCCTCGGCTTCCCAAAGTGCTGGGATTATAGGTGTGAGCCACTGTGCCGGACCTGCATCATTGTTATCAGTGTTACTTAATGTGAATCAACTACATTGCTAAGAGCACTGTACATTCAGCTGACATTTTTTTTTTTCTTACAGAAAGACTTTCTTGACGAAGAAAGAAATCCATTTTGGTGCAAGCTCCTTATTCCAATGTGAAACAGCACTTTGAGTAGCACTAGTTTATAATAATTAAAAATTCAAAATAACCCAAAAGTTCATCAGTGGGCTATCTGCTAAATAAATTATAATAGATCCAAAAATAATAGATCCTCATGTAGGTGCTTTTCCTCTTTACCCTTCTATACTGTTTACATTTTTCTGCAATTAGCATAAATTACATCTATATTTTTTTAAAACACTTGTAATTTAAAATTTAAATTTTGTTTAAAAGTCAAGAATATCTGTCAGATTAGACTCAGTGTAGGTCAAATTTCTAGAAACTGGCTTTGGGTTACAATTTGTTGTAGAAGACCTAGTGAGACCATCTTACATGGGGTGAATTCCCATGGAGTCATTTGTGCAAAATGTAAAAACACCTCAGCATTTTGTTTTGTTTCCAAACTCAGAAATCTGTTTTTCCTCGCCTTGAGAGGAAAAGTTTATTGTGGCCAATTCACCCTTCTCCCAAACCAAAGTTTTAATCCATCTCTGAGATGGGTCCCAAAGCTCGGAGCGGTGAACTCAGGATTCTATTCCTGCAGTGTGGCAATCTATCTTCTAATTCTAATCATAATGGTTACAAAGAAGAACAGGACTGGCTGGGCGTGGTGGCTCACGCCTGTAATCCCAGCACTTTGAGAGGTCGAAGCGGGTGGATCACCTGAGGTCAGGAGTTCAAGACCAGCCTGGCCAACATGGTGAAACCCTGTGTCTACTAAAAATAAAAAATTAGCCAGGTGTGGTGGCACACAACCACACCTGTAGTCCCAGCTACTTGGGAGGCTAAGGCAGGAGAATTGTTTGAACCCAGGGGGCAGAGGTTGCAGTGAGCCGAGATCGCACCACTGTACTCCATAAGCCTAGGTGACAGAGTAAGGCTCTGTCTCAAGAAAAAAAAAAAAAAAAAAAAAAAAGAACAGGACCAAGAAATTCTTAGTGCTCACAAGGACCCAATGTTGGTGACCCTAACGCATATTTGACAGAGTCGAGGGGTCCTATATGCTTCACGGAAGCCACAGTTTATAGTGCCAAAAAGTGTGAGACATGAGGCCTTTCAGAGCTGTGTGGAATACGGTCATAATCGCTAACATTTGTACAGCGCCATGCAGTTTGTAAAGTGCTTTCATATCGACTGCCTCATTGACTCCCCACAACAGATCGTTGGAGTAGGTAAATTTCACAGATCTAATTTTATAGGTGCAAACAATGGGTATAGAAAGAAGGCTTATGTTTATTCCCCAAAGGTACTAAGAAGTGAAGTAGCAAAGCCAGAGCATGCCGGCCCAGGTTCTTACCACCACAACACACTGCCTTCCAAGGCACGACTTGCCTATGCCATCCCTGGCAGGACGGCCTGGGGGGCTTGCTCTGCTTCTCTGTGTTTATTTACATGCTGTGACACCGCTGAGCTGGATAAGTTTGAAAGCAGGCTATGGCTGTTGCCACTGTTTGTTAAACATTGCTACTTGGAGCAGACAGAGAACACAGGCAGCAGCTTGAGTTTTTCTTAGCCATCTTCAACAGTATCAAGCAGGACAAATAGAGGGAAAGCAATTCTTGGTTATCCCAAAGAAGGACGCGACCGCATGTATCGTGTTTTCTGCTGGAATGTCTGTTCTGCCTTAACTTTGCAACGCTTTATGCTTTTTGCCTGGAAATTCAAAGTGACGATGCTAAACTAATCTTCCTTGAAGGCCTTTCTAACTCTGATACCAACTTTCACCGTTGCACAGCAGCTTTTCTTGTCAGGCATCTCTCCCTCTCCACAGCTGTTTGTTAAACTACCCATTTCGTATGTTGCATTCATTTTAAATATTTCTACTTTCTTGTGCATAAAGCCTGGAGAGAGGAATTGTAACTACATAATAATACGTTCCAGCTACCAAGCACCTATTATCGGACAGACACTGTGGTAGGCACTTTATGTACTGTATTTTATCTCAATCTTATTGCAAACTCTAGAAGGTATAGCTCCTTACTCCCACTTTGCAGATGAAGAAACTAGGTAAGAATGACTAAGTAGTAAGGGACAAAGCTGAGATTCAAAGGTAGTTCTGTCTAGCTTCAAAGCCAAGGTTTTCTCTCCAGTGCAGAGCACACCACAAATAATGCTAATTGTATTAGTGAGGGAAAGAAGGTATTATGTGAAAATGCTCATTTTAAAGGTACGTATTTTAATAGTCAGCATCACACTCCCTCTTCCTCAGTCTTTAAAAGCTGGATTGGTGGCCTAAGGTGATGAAATTCAAACCTAATACAAATGCAGCACTCCCATATCATATCCCTTAACAGTCTAAGGAGAATTGCTGCAAATAATGGGCCCGTCTGTTCTACTGCTTCATCTACCTGCTCAGCTCTCAAAGGAAAACAAAATCCATACGATCATTGAGGTCTAGAAATTAACTTTTATTTTAAATCTGTCAAGAACTCCTGGCAGTTATTAATTTTATTAAAATGATTACATATGGCAAAACAAAGAATAGAGGTAATTCTATTTCTCTACAACATAAATTATGAGTTAGATTTTCAGCTGCCGGCTCAGCATTGTTCAAGATTCTTTTAAAGGGCTGGGGGGATTTTAATATCCAGAAAATGTTAAAGCAGCAAAAGAAAAAATAAATTAAAAAGTCATTGCAATTGGAGATATTGCCAAGGATGTGCTTATTATAAAGTCTTCTTGACATGTTAATTATAAAATCTTCCAACCTTTGGTATTAAAAAAAATCATGTGAATAGTTGTCCTATATTGCCTTGTCATCTATAATTTATAACAGAGAAGAAATTTGCTGATTTTTTAAAAAAGACGGCAAACATGAATCATGACTCATTCAAATAAAATACAACCAGCATTCATTCATCTAACTGAAATATGTCAAAACAAAAACACTTTTATTAACATATTTAATACCAGAATAACTTATAATAGTATGAAAAAGAGTGAAGTATTTGTCTTTAGTTTTCATTGACATGCTCACATTTTGGCAAAATTGTTTTGTAAAGATTCCAAAGTTTGTATCAGAGATCTCTAACTATTTAAGGATGCAAACCAAAAGAACTCATACTTCATCTGATCATACAGTCATAACTTATATATTTTGCTTTGCGCTTACTGTTACTGCAAACAGCAATTTAGAAAACAAAGTAAAAATATATATATACACAAAATATTTTTATATCAAATTATCTTCATTACACTAAATAAATCCAATCCCCAAATGCTATGTTACATGAAAAAGTGTCCTACAATTTATATCAAGACTGATACTGTCCGTCAACTAGAGCAGCCTTTGGTTTTAAAAGCATTTTGCAAAATAAAGAAAAATGTCACCACTTGGCTACACTATTGACCCTCATTCACACTGACAAAAATGCTTTCCAGTTTAAAAAAAAATAGATTACATACTCAGAAAAAAAAAATCCCATCATAAAAGAGTCAAACCGTTTTTACTTCTCTGTAGCACATACCCTCTGTTATATTTGGCATTTCCACTGTTTATTCAAGTTTCAAGTCTTCCCAAGCTGATTAGAATATTATTGTTTAGTTGAGAAAGATAGTCTTCTTTCTTGATATTGATTGTTCTCACTCAATGGTAGTCTAATTTAGAAACAAAATGTTTTCTTTCAATGCACGATTTCACTTCACTTTTACATTAATGTCCAACTTGGCAAAATTCAAACTGTTCAATGTTTTGTTTTCCATATGTTTTAAATTTAAAAATCAATTTTATGTATGCGTATGTATAGCCACACAGAGATACATTTCTTTCATTCTCTTGTTCTCGCTGCAATACAAATTGTCCATCAGCAATTGTAATTTGAAACGAATCAAATAAAAGATTTTTAGTCATACCATATGAACACAGTTTCCATCACAAAAAGACAGTGAGCTCTAATGCAAACAGGATTATGTTTTAAAACTACAGGTTTAGTTTTACACAGGAAAATTTTGAGTTATTTATATAATAAAGTTGTTTTTTTTTTTTTTAAACTTCAGCAGAACTTGAGAAAAAAATCCAGATTAATTCTAAAGGGCTTTGTGGTACTTTCCAACAGTGCTTGAAAAAAAGTTTTCCTGATCACCATGTATTCATTGAAATTTTAAATTAACTTGAAGGAATCACTTCTTAAATGTACAACGTTATGTGGATCGCTGCACCTTGAATTTTGGAAGTTTGTAACATATCAGATATGCAGGCAAGATACATGCATAAAAGTCTCACTGTCACTCTGAAAAGCACATTGAACAATTTTCAATACTGTAGACTTTTTTTAAAAGGAAGATTTCATTTGGGCTGAACAGATATCCAAGTTTTAACTTGTGAATTATTGAATGCATTTCAAGGGCTTTCAGCGATTCTGGTTTCAGTCCTGGAATGATTAGGTCCATCTGGAATGATGCACACAGGCTAATAAGCATATGGCGTTGGCATTTTGAGGCATAGCTGTTCAACTATGCCCACGTTGGAGCTTATTTTTGGGAGCAAGGCACTTACT
The DNA here is from genome assembly GCF_037993035.2 of Macaca fascicularis. Lineage (NCBI taxonomy): Eukaryota > Metazoa > Chordata > Mammalia > Primates > Cercopithecidae > Macaca > Macaca fascicularis. The sequence continues at coordinate 28,313,298 of NC_088383.1, forward strand.
GTAATGGTAATGCAGACATTTTATGCATAGTTTGAGTAACATAAAATAAGTTAATATTTTTGATTAAAATGAGTTTTTTATAATTTATATGTCTTTTACAGAAGCAACTAAATGATATATTTGGGATAATTAAAAATAAGAAGAGGTTTGGGAGAGAGTCATTTTCATCCCTGCTTTGGCTCTTAGGATGAGGGTTGACGAAAACACTGGAAAGAACATCCATTGGATCTGAAAAGCAACAAGCTCTTAAAACTGCTGCACCAGCGGCACTTTGACAGTCTTTACTTCTGCTATATGGGACGACTTCTGGATGATGCAGCTGGTAGTTCCCTGCAGTTTGTCCTTTCCCTGTGCAAGATTTGTTAAGGCCATAGCTGCGTTGATCTCCTTCCAATACGTGTCATCTTTGCTCGGTCCCTTTCTGTTAGCTGCACTGGAGTTAAGCAAAACAGAAAGTAAACGATCAAACTCACTGCAGTTTGCATTGAAAATGTCATCGCTGAAAAGCAGGCACGGCCAATGGGAACATTTTGCTCACCTGTCACCCTTATTGGATCCGTTTTCCAGAGTGTCTGTAAAGAAAAGCAAAAATTCAGTTATTTTTATTTTTTTCCTTTCTTTTCTCATCTCAGGAGTTTCATCACTAATGACCAGAAGTAAAAGTTCTTCAGGAAATATAGTTGAAAATTAGTTAGCTTTTAATAAAGATAAAGCAGTTTGTATTAAGATGAAAAAAATTGCAAAGGGGCAGAAATAAGATGACAGTGGGTAGTAAAGAATAAAAGGGAGCTCTCATAGCTATACAATAATCTGAAGTTATTTACTCTGAGAAATTGGGGCCTTTTGGATCAGGAGACAAGCAGCATAAGGAAAAAAGTGCTGACTGTGCCTGGGGCCAGGTTCTGGCCTTGCCCTACTATCCACCTGCAGTGTAACTTGGGGGCAGATTATGACCTCCCACAATGTCTGGGATTCAGTTCTCTAACTATCAAATCAGGGAGTTTTGGCTGGGCACAGTGGCTCATATCTGTAATCCCAGTACTTTGGGAGGCCAAGGCAGGGGGATTGCTTGAGCCTAGGAATTCGAGACCAGCCTGTGCTACATCGTGAGATCTCATCTCTACTAAAAATAAAAATAAAAATAGCTGGGTATGGTGGGTGTTCACCTGTATTCCCAGTTACTCAGGAGGCTGAGGTGGGAGGATGGCTTGAGCCCAGGGGTTGAAGCTGCAGTAAGCAGGGATTGTGCCACTGCACTCCAGCCTGGGCAATAAAGCAAGACCCTGTCTCTAAGAAAATTAAAATAAAAAACTGGGGGTTCTAGACAAACTTGGGGGTGCTTCTGGCTCAATGATTCTATAATTTCATGGTTATCAAATTTTCTTTTTTCTTTTTTCTTTTTTTTTTTGAGAAGGAGGCTTGCTGTGTTGCCCAGGCTGGAGTGCAATGGTATGATCTCGGCTCACTGCAACTTCCACCTCCCGGGTTCAAGCAATTCTCCTGCCTCAGGCTCCTGAGTAGCTGGGATTACAGGCACCTGCCACCATGCCTGGCTAATTTTTGTATTTTTAGTAGAAACAGGGTTTCACCATGTTAGTCAGGCTGATCTTGAACTCCTGACCTCCTGATCTGCCTGCCTCGACCTCCCACAGTGCTGGGATTACAGGTGTGAGCCACCGTGCCTGGCCAGTTATCACACATTTATTTCAGACAAAGGATGGGCAAATAGTTCCCTCTGCTAGTTAGCAAATGAGTAACAGACCCAATGGCGATAGCAATACAGGATTTCCTGGCATATTTATTAGAAGAAGCAGGCACCAGTCCTCAATTTCCAAAAGAACGCTTCCTCCTGCTGCTGCAGGAAATGAAAGTTAGGATGCTAGCTTTTGCTTCTACACTCACATCTTTGGTTTAGATTTGCTGCTTCACTCCGAACACGAATGTCTCTCAACACCACATAAATATAAAGAACCCACAAAAATGGGTTCTCGAGCTCCTTAGGCTAAAAGAATCTGGTATGAGTAACACAAAAATTTCCCTACTGAAGGGAAAGATGTAGGGGGGTGGTAGATAGGCTACTGGCGTGGCGTCCTAGCAAAGGAGTAGGGTTGAGACTCCAAAACCAGACAGTGGGTGAGCCCCTCTTCATCACCATCATCATCCACAACAATAATCAATATTACCGGGGAGCTACTGCAGGTGGCACTGTGCTCCACACAGGAAACTTGGAAGATGCAAGGCCCTCTGCTAGTTCTATGGCCTTTACAAAACTGTCTTTTCCTGCCCTTAGTCCTCTCCCTTCCTTTTACCCCACCTCCCATCCCCGCCAACCCAATATTTCTCACAATTTCTTTTTCTCTACACTGCTTAAGGATAGTTAGGAAATGCATCCTAATTTCCAATTCTGAGCTCTAAGAGAGTCACAGAACTAGAAGAGGTTTGAGAAGAGTAACGTCAACATGATCGTCATATAGTCTAAGCAGGGCAAAATTTCCCAGGGAAGAGGTGGTCAAGAGAAAACAAATGACATGACCATGAGGCAGCCAAGCTTCAATACCCTGTCTGAAGGAAAAGAATGGGGAAAACCTGCTGACATATCCTGAGTTCAGCCTTAAGGTGTAGACCACGAGACAATCATGGGTCACTCTGAGCTCTTTTCACAGCCCTTCACCTAAGGAACTTAAATAAACAAGGCGAACAAACAAAACAAAAGCATTTAGTGAACAAATGGCAAAGTGGTTGTGAAGAACACATGAGATCATGTGTGTCTGGCCCAGAATGGAACAACGAGTGTTAGTTCCCTTGGTCTCCTTTCACTGACTACTCAGGCAGCATTTTATAAGGTTTTAGGGATCCTTTGGGGGAAATAATTGGATCTGTGAACAGTTAGATCGTTACCTTCTGCAGCTCTGCCAGCTTCTGGCTCTTACAGGGTCAGCCTAGATGCTTAGCTATACCTCTGCTACTTTCCATAGTTTTGCAATTATAAAGTAACTCATGTAAATGCAGGAAAAGAATGATCATTGGTAATTTACAGAACTCTGATACTACTGATTTACAGATCATTTACTACGTGCCAGGCACAATTCTGAGCACTCCGTGGCCTAATTTATTTATGATTACTGACTTTGTGTATGGATAACAAGTCTCCACGGTATCTGTGAAGTCATTTTTTATCGAGTTCTATTCTCCTATCTGTAAATCTTCACTCAGTGAGGACAGAGACACGGTGCTACCAGAACAGAGAACAAGTCAAGGCTTTCGTCTGGGAGAAGGAAAGCCAGCAAATTGCACATTTCACAGAGGAAAAAAAAAAATGAGTTAGGCCTTTGCTCCATTTTGCCCACAAATTGCAACAATTCTGTTGCCAAAGTGAAGCAATAGGTTATGGAGATATTTATTCAATGGAAAGACTTGGCAAAAGCAGAGTAAGTTCCATGAGGCTTAAATAACGTTAGGGAAATAACAAAACATAATTTAGAGAAGACTATGTAACTGACGCTCTGGCTCCCAGATGAAGCCATCTCACATAGGCGAAGGAGACCAGAACCCGGTTCCCTACCTGAACTGTCAACCTCAGAGTGGTTACTGCACACACAAGAAGAAAGCCTGTGCCTATCAAATACGTTATGGGTTACAGAACCTGTCAGTGCATCAATGCCATCAATGTATGGAGCCTGCACGTGGAAGGAGAAGATGTAATTCATGGCTCAGGTCCACGGAGAGCCTCTATTTAGGATGAGGAGTTGACTTGCATGTCTTGCAGCATCGTGAGCGCCTGCCTGTGGCTAGCACTCCCTGTGGCTGACTCCTTGGACTTGTTCCACTGAGAAACATGTTTACTACAGCCAACTGTGAAATTATAAAATTCTGCTTACTCTTTGGGTGTATGTGTTTGACACTTTGGTGCCTATGAAAATACCTTTGAAGTGCAAAAACGTAGACTCAAATCCCCATGCAGGTATTCTTAATTAGGTTTTACAAATCTCAACAATGTACTACACAGGATTCGATACACTGAATTCTGTATTTTATTTTTCAGGCAGATGGGCACATTCAATGTCACTAGGTATAGATTGGGTTCCTTTCCAGTAACAGAAGAAAATTGTTTTACATCACACACTGGGGCCTTTCGGGAGGTGGGGAGCTGGGGGAGGGAAAGCATTAAGAGAAATGCCTAATGTCAATGACAAGTTGATGAGTGTAGCAAACCAACATGGCACATGTATACCTATGTAACAAACCTGCACGTTGTGCACATGTACCCTAGAACATAAAGAATAATACAATAAAAAAAGAATTTCTATTTAAAAAAAAGTAATGGAGAATAGACACATGTTGCTTCTCTATCAGTAGTCAGTGTGAAAACTGCATACAACAAAACTCAGTCTCAAAGACTGAAATCCACAAGGAAAAGCTGCTTACCACCACTTGGGAAGTGCCGGGGGTGGGCAGTCTCTGTGCCCAAAGTGCTTTTAGTTCAAAAAATGAATTGATGTTAGAAGGGCACGCTTTTCCTGAGGCTGTTACTGGTGGGCTGCCCAGTGTCACTTGGGTATTTTGTAGTCCAAGAGCCACCTCCTGTGGAGTAATGTGTGCTGGTTCCCAGAAAAGCCAAACCGGCAAAAGGAAGATAGCAAACAGAGCCCTTTGACTCTGAAACATTTGTGCTTTTTTTTAGGAAAGCAAGGACTCGAAAGATCTGGGAGACTGGGGAGATTTTTTTTTTTTTTTTCTATTTGTTGTGCTAAGATGAAATCTGGAGAAATGTCACAGTTTTTAGCGAACTGATATCATTTGAGGGGAATTCAGAAAATTTACAATCTTCTCATTATACTAACTGGCTGTATTAATGTTGTAATTTTTTTTTTTCTTATGCTCTTTCCCTTTGAAGTAAAAACTTATCAGCTCTTCTCTGGCTCAAGTGTGCTGTGTCTTGTGTCTTTTCAGCTCATGGTCAGTATTTGAGGTGCAGTGGGTCTGTGTACCCCACCCCTGGTGGTCATGGGGGTCCTGACACGTCTGTCCACTGCTGACAGGTGGTCTCACCGGCTCCACTCGAGAAGTGGCACCTAGTAGCTCCAGAAACAATCAGACAGGAGAGAGAAGGATCGTGCATGTTGCTGAAAGAGGGAAAACGCAAGTTGGAGCTAGCTCCTGGTATGTAGACTCTTGAGAGCAGTTCATTAGCATGCACAGACTCAGGGTCTGACTGCCCCACATTTGGCTCGGCTGTATCTCTTACTCTGCAAGTAGCTTGGCTCAGCCTCTCCAAAGTCTGAGCTAAAATGCCTCTTTAGATTCCAAGGTTCCAAAAATCAGCTACGCTGTCAATTATCATAAAAGCAACTGGTTGGCAGGAACGGCTTATTGAACCAGCCAAAAGAGCGTGTTTTAAGACGAAAAAAGAAAAGAAAAGAAAAAAAAAGAGGTGTGTAGTTAGGAAAATCTTGGATGCTGCAAAACCCAAACCATGTTGAAACTTAAAGTGGGGCTATCCTCAGTTTGGACATGTGTTTCCTTCTACGGTTAAGTAGAGAAAAAAATTATACAGAAAACCCAGTTCCAATGCAACTCGAGATATCTGAGCAAAAAGCTCTGCGGCCAACTGTGAAAAATGCAACTCAGAAGCACATCAATTCTGATGTATATTCCCGATGTTATATTTGTAGCCATAAAAAGAGACAAAAATGTGGCCAAATCTTTTTCTCTGAGGTTTTTAAAAAATTTAATAAATAGGCCCTAAAGGGAAAAATGTTTTTGTTTCACATATGCCACTGAAATGTAAATAAAATGAGGCGAGATTAAGAATTCAGGTTTTTAAATTAAACAATTGAAAAATTATATATGTTTCCCTAAATTAAAATGGAGGGAGTAGAAGAAAAAAAACTTTTGAGATCACGGAAAGGGAAGTAAATGAGTCAGTGAGAAATCATCACTGAAATAGCTCAGCCAAGGGGGAAAACAAAGACAGTCCACTAGGATTATTTGAGTGGGAAGAAGAAGCCACTCATATTTTAAAACAATAAAAGAAGGTACAGTTGTGCACCACCTAACGATAATTCGGTCAGTGACAAACCAGACATATGACAGTGGCCCAGAAGATTATAATGGAGCTGAAAAATTCCTGTCACCTAGTGACATCATAATGTGGTCGTGCCACACATTGCTCATGTGTTTGTGGTGATACTGGTGTAAAGAAACCTACTGAGGCCGGGCACAGTGGCTCACGCCTGTAATCCCAGCACTTTGGGAGACCAAGGCGGGTGGATCACTTGAGTTCAGGAGTTCAAGACCAGCGTGGCCAACATGGTGAAACCCTGTCTCTACTAAAAAATACAAAAACTTAGCCAAGCATGGTGTTGCATGCCTGTAATCCCAGCTACTCAGGAGGCTGAGGTGGGAGAAGCGCTGGAACCCGGGAGGTGGAGGTCGCAGTGAGCCAAGATCTCGCCATTGCACTCCAGTCTGGTGACGCAGCAGGACGCCATTGCAAAACAAACAAACAAACAAACAACAACACCTACTGAGCTGCTAAATGTATAAAGTGTAGCACATAAATTATGTACAGTACATAATACTTGGTAATAATAAATGACTATATTACTGGGTTTATGTATTTACTATATTTTTTATTGTTATTTGAGAGTGTGCTCCTTCAACTTATATTTCAAAAGTTAACTGTAGCCGGGCGCGGTGGCTCACGCCTGTAATCCTAGTACTTTGGGAGGCCGAGGTGGGCGAATCACTTGAGGCCAGGAGTTCAAAACCAATCTGGTCAACATGGTGAAACCCCATCTCTACTAAAAATACAAAAAAATTAGTTGGGTGTGGTGGCGGGTGCCTGTAATCCCAGCTACTTGGGAGGCTGAGGTGGAAGAATTGCTTGAACCCAGGAGGCAGAGGTTGCAGTGAGCCGAGATTGCGCCATTGCACTCCAGCCTGGGCAACAGAGCAAGACTACGTCTCAAAAAAAAAAAAAAGAAAGGTTAACTGTAAAACAGCCTCAGGCAGGCCCTTCAGGAGGAATTCCAGAAGAAGGCATTGCTATTATCGGAGATGACAGCTTCGTGCGTGTTATCGCCCCTGAAGACATGGAGGTGGAAGACAGTGATATTGACGAGCCTTACCCTGGGCAGGCCTAGGCTAATGTGTGTGTTTGTGGCTTAGTTTTTAACAAAAGTGTTTAGAAAGTAAAAATAAGAAATGAAAAATTTTAATAACAGGAAAAAGTTTACAGAATAGGACATAAAGAAAATATTTTCATACAGCTGTCCAATGTGTTTGTGTTTTAAGCTAAGTGTTATTACAAAAGAGTCAAAACGTTTTTTTAAAAAGCTTATAAAGTAAAAAGTAACAGTAAGCTAAGATTAATTTATTATAGAAGAAAAAAATTTTTAAATAAATTTAGGGTGGCCTAAGTGTTGAGTGTTTATAAAGTCTACAGTAATGTAGAGTAACGTCCTAGGCCTTCACATTCACTCACCACTCACTCACTCACTCACCCAAAGCAACTTCCAGCCTTGCAAGCTCCGTTCATGGTAAGTGCCTTATACAAGTGCATATTTTTTTTATTTTTTACCAGCAGTCCTAAACCTTTTTGGCACCAGGGCCTGGTTTTGTGGAAGACCATTTTCCCACAGACCAGGGAGGGAGGCAGTTTCAGGATAAAACTGTTCTACCTCGGATCATCAGGCATTAGTTAGATTCTCATAAGAAGCGCACAACCAACCAGGCGCAGTGGCTCGTGCTTGTAATCCCAGCACTGTGGGAGGCCGAGGAGGGTGGATCACAAGATCAGGAGTGTGAGACCAGCCTGGCCAACACAGTGAAACCCCATCTCTACTAACAATACAAAAATTAGCTGGGTGTGGTGGCAGGCACCTGTAATCCCAGCTACTTGGGAGGCTGAGGCAGGAGAATCGCTTGAATCCGGGAGGTGGAGGTGGCAGTTAGCCAATATCTCATCGCACCACTGCACTCCAGCCTGGGCAACAGAGCTAGACTCAGTCTCAAAAAAACAAAAAAAGAAAAGAAAAAAAAGAAAGAGAAGTGCACAACTACACGCGCAGTTCACAATAGGGTTCGCGCTCCTGTGAGAATCTAACACCAGCGCTGATCTGACAGGAGGTGGAGCTCAGATGGTAATGTGAGCAATGGGGAGCAGCTGTAAATACAGATAAAGCTGCTTATGCAGCTCCTGCTATGGAGCCTGGACTGCTACCGGTCTGTGGCCTGGGGGTGAGGGGCCCCTGTTTTATACCATACTTTACTGTGTCTTTTCTATGTGAAGGTATGTTTAGATACATATATATATATATTTTACTTCATTGTACTACTTTTCTACCCTTTGAGAAAACCCAATTAATACGTAAAACATTTCTTCTAGTGAGTAGGAATTACTTTCTATATTTTTAAAGTATTCATTATTATAAGACTCCCAAAGGAAATCAGGTCCCATTTCTGTTAACTCTTTTTTTTTTTTTTTTTTTTTTGTACTTTAAGTTCTAGGGTACATGTGCACAACGTGCAGGTTTGTTACATATGTGTACATGTGGCATGTTGGTGTGCTGCACCCATTAACTCGTCATTTACATTAGGCATATCTCCTAATGCTATCTCTCCCCCCTCCCCCCTCCCCACAATAGGATCCAGTGTGTGATGTTCCCCACCCTGTGTCCAAGTGATCTCATTGTTCAATTCCCACCTATGAGTGAGAACATGCAGTATTTGGTTTTCTGTTCTTGCGATAGTTTGCTGAGAATGATGGTTTCCAGCTGCATCCATGTCCCTACAAAGGACACAAACTCACCCTTTTTTATGGCTGCATAGTATTCCATGGTGTATATGTGCCACATTTTCTTAATCCAGTCTGTCACTGATGGACATTTGGGTTGATTCCAAGTCTTTGCTATTGTGAATAGTGCCGCAATAAACATACGTGTGCATGTGTCTTTGTAGCAGCATGACTTATAATCCTTTGAGTATATCCCCAGTAATGGGATGGCTGGGTCAAATGGTATTTCTAGTTCTAGATCCTTGAGGAATCGCCATACTGTTTTCCACAATGGTTGAACTAGTTTACAGTCCCACCAACAGTGTAAAAGTGTTCCTATTTCTCCACATCCTCTCCAGCACCTGTTTCCTGATTTTTTAATGATTGCCATTCTAACTGGTGTGAGACAGTATCTCATTGTGGTTTTGGTTTGCATTTCTCTGATGGCGAGGGATGATGAGCATTTTTTCCTATGTCTGTTGGCTGTATGAATGTCTTCTTTTGAGAAGTGTCTGTTCATATCCTTTGCCCACTTTTTGATGGGGTTGTTTGTTTTTTTCTTGTAAATTTGACTGAGTTCTTTATAGGTTCTGGATATTAGCCCTTTGTCAGATGAGTAGATGCCAAAATTTTCTCCCATTCTGTAGGTTGCCTGTTCATTCTGATGGTAGTTTCTTTTAGATACATATTTTTAATGCTTACCATTGGCTCCGATTGCCTACAGTAGTCAGTATAGTAATCTACTGTACAGGTTTGTAGTCTAGGATACATTGTAGTCCAGGATACTGCCTGATGATACATTTGCATTTCTTAGAGCACATCCCTGTTGTTAAGCAACACATGACTATATTCACCTTGCTCATGAGGCCTGGCCTAGTGCCCTTGCAGAGCAATTAAAAATCTGGGGCCTGTGATAATGATCCAAAGCAAGTCAGAGCTCCAGATGCTTGAAAACTGTGCTTCTGCACACCTGTTAAGTTTGGGGGCCATTACTTTGATAGCAGGTGTGCAGAACCTGCGTCTAGTGTGTTATTGACCTCAGAAATCCAGAGAGCCTCTGGGGGTACCAGATCAGTTTCTGGAGTTATTCACATACTTGGAACAACTGAGGATAAGAACAAGACTCTGGTGAGTATGGCAGGTATAAAACCTCAGTGAAGATTCTGAAATACCAATTGCTGTGAAGTTGCAGTGCCTTACCAAATGACCCCCAGGGCTCACAAGCAATCCCCAGGGCTCCCTGCTCACATGGCTACAGTCTCCATCTCTACTTTTTCATACCTGGAGACTGAAGCTGGGCTTCCACACCCCTCTACAAATTGGTTCTACAGTGACTATACAGTTCTTTCTTTTTATAAATAGCATTCATTGGTTGGATACAGCAGCTTATGCTTGTAATCCTAGCACTTTGAGAGACCGAGGCAGGAGGATTGCTTGAGCCCAAGAGTTTGAGACCAGCCTGGGCAACATATATGGTGAGACTTTGTGTCTATTAAAATTTTTTAAAATTAGCCAGGCATGGTGGTGTGTGTCTGTAGTCCCAGCTACTCGGAAGGCCGAGGTGGGAGGATCACTTGAGCCTAGGAGGTCAAGGCTGCAGTGAGCTGAGATCATGCCACTGCACTCAGGCCTGGGTGACAGAATGAGACCCTGTCCGAAAAAAAAAAAAAATATATATATATATATACACACACACACACACACACACGCATGCACATAAATATATAGCATTTGTTGTTTTTTTTTAAATAAGAAAGTAATACAGCTTCCCTGCAGAAAATCTAAGAAAAAGTGTAAAATAGAAAATAAGGGGCAATCAGGGATAATTAATATTAACATTTGGATATATGGCCTTCCAAACAAGTATTATACACATTTTTTTAAATGGCATCATTCTGGACATGTGTTACAACCTGCTACTGAACTTCCATGTTCACCTTACCTTCTGTTAATAAATAAGACAGTAATTCACCCTTTGGCCTTTCCCAATGTGGCAGTGGGTTTTGCCTGTAAAATAGAAACAGCCTGAAAGAATTCAAAATCCAGCTCCATCCAACTTAAACTTGAATATTAAGCAGTGCAAATGTTGCAAGAAGGAGTTATCTTTAAAATAACCAGGGACTGGTTTTGTAGAAGACAGTTTTTTCACAGAGCAGGGAGTGGGGTGTTTGAGATGAAACGGTTCCACCTCAGATCATCAGGCATTAGTTAGATTCTCGTAAGGAGTTCACAACCTACATCCCTTATATGCACAGTTCACAATAGGGTTCATGCTCCTATGAGAATCTAATGCTGCTGCTAATATTTATTGTATGCTTATTCTTATGCCAGGCACTATGCCAGAAACTCTACAAATGTGATCTGATTAAATGCCTGCAATGACCCTGTGTGATAGCACCACCACCCTTATTTACAAATGACACTGTAGCTTAGAGGGGTCCAGGAACTTGCACCTTTGCAAGCTGTGAGACTCAGCACGAGGTCCCCTGGCCCTGAAGGTCTTGTTTTTAACCCCTGCATGGCACTATCCAAGTAACCTCTGTCAATAAAGCCACCTGCAAAGACCGTGGCAAGACTTAATGCATAGTATACATAGAAAGCCTATGGCAGTAGAACCTATTAAAAACGGATTAAACTTCTCTGTACTTTTTGCTAGGATTTTAGACCACAAAGAGACCAAAACCAGATTTTTTTCTCCTTATGATTTAATATGTAATATCAAGGAATCTGTCCAAATTGTAGAATAGGGAATTCAAGTCAGTTGTCTTGAGATCTTCTTTATACTTTCAGTAGAGTGATTTCTTTTGGATTTTTGTTTTGTTTTGCTTTGCTTTTTGTTTGTTTGTTTGTTTGTTTTTGAGACGGAGTCTTGCTCTGTCTCCCAGGCTGGAGTGCAGGGGCGTGATCTTGGCTCACTGCAACCTCTGCCTCCCGGGGTTCACACCATTCTCCTGCCTCAGCCTCCTGAGTAGCTGGGACTACAGGCGCCCGCCACCACGCCCGGCTAATTTTTTTTTTGTATTTTTAGTAGAGATGGGGTTTCACTGTGTTAGCCAGGATGGTGTCGACCTTCTGACCTTGTGATCTGCCTGCCTTGGCCTCCCAAAGTGCTGGGATTACAGGCGTGAGCCACTGCGCCCGGCCCAGTAGAGTGATTTCTAATCGATGTGTGTGTGATATCCCTATAACTACTCCTCTATAGCCCTGAGTGAATGACTGCTAAACAGTTCCTAGGCGTCACTTTTAGAGGAAAAGTGCTGTGTCACTTTTACAGGAAATTTTTGTGGTTATCCTCTCTTTGGGACAGTTAGAGCTTTTGAATGAGTAAAGATAAATCATTCTAAGTGATATTTGCCAGAAAAGGAAGTAAAGGAAAACCACCCAACAACCCATAACACTTATTTGTTGATGACCAGACTGCTTCTACCAGTCCCGCTGACCAAAGTGAGTTTGACTCTAAAACTCTGGCATGACAGGAAGAGACTGCAACTAAAGCCTGGTGAAAGTCAAGGCTACTGAAGATAAAAGGGTTATTAGAAGCCTGGATTTTATGGGTCTGGAGATAAGAGAGCTTTGGAAGCTTTCTAAGTGGTGAGAAGTGAATAATGAATAATAGATGAATAAAATGAAACCCACCCCATATTCATGGATGGACTTAGTATTTTTTTTCTTCTTGTAATAGACTAGCTGAATTAGTTATCCTGGGAGTATAAAGAATGAGAGGCGTCTAAAATTATTTCAGAATTTGAAGAAAGAAAGAGAGAGAGAGAGAAAGAAAGAAAGAAAGAAGAGAAGCGAAGAGAAGAGAAGAGAAAAAGAAAAGAAAAGAAAAGTCTTTTCTTTCTTCTGAGACAGTCTTACTCCGTCACTCAGGCTGGAGTGCAGTGGCGTGATCTCGGCTCACTTCAACCTCCTCCTCCTGGGTTCAAGCGATTCTCCTGCCTCAGCTTCCCGAGTAGCTGGGATTATAGGCGCCTGCCACCATGCCTGGCTAATTTTTGTTTTTTTAGTAGAGATGGGGTTTCATCATGTTGGCCAGGCTGGTCTCAAACTCTCAACCTCAGGTGATCCGCCCACCTTGGCCTCCCAAAGTGTTGGGATTATCGGCATGAGCCACTGCGCCCGGCCAACTCTTTTCCAAAAATAAAGCCAACGTTGCCTCCAGCCATGACTTCCATATTCTGGCCAGAGATTCTTTTCCTTTCTGCCACCGCTTATGTGGGCTGGCCCCTCTTGATGGCTAATGACACCCAGATGTCCTGGATCCACAGGGTCCTTACCTTCAACTGCCTTTCTGTCAATGCATAGTCCCCTCAACTAGCTACTGCCAGAAAATAAAAATTGAAAGCCACAGCTCGCTTGCTTGCTTGCTTGCTTTCTTTCTTTCTTTCTTTCTTTCTTTCTTTCTTTCTTTCTTTCTTTCTTTCTTTCTTTCTTTCTTTTCTTTCTTTTTCTTTCTTTTTCTTTCTTTCTTTCTTTCTTTCTTTCTTTCTTTCTTTCTTTCTTTCTTTCTTTCTTTCTTTCTTTCTTTCTCTCTTTCTCTCTTTCTCTCTTTCTCTCTTTCTCTCTTTCTCTTTCTCTTTTCTTTTCTTTTCTTTTCTTTTTTGAAACGGAGTCTCGCTCTGTCGTCCAGGCTGGAGTGCAGTGGCACGATCTTGGTTCACTGCAACCTCCACTTCCTGGGTTCAAGTAATTCTCCTGCCTCAGCCTCCTAAGTAGCTGGAATTACAGGCACGCACCACCTCGCTCAGCTATTTTTTGTATTTTTAGTAGAAACAGGGTTTCACCATGTTGTTCAGGCTGGTCTCAAACACCTGACCTAGTGATCCACCAGCCTCGGCCTCCCAAAGTGCTGGGATTACAGGTATGAGCCATTGCACCCAGCCCACACCTCTCTATTTTGAACCAATAGTGAAGAGCTCCCTGGTTAAGATGGGGCTATTTCATATCTCAAAGCTCTCAGGCTAGGTTATAATTCCATTAAGAACAACGATAGGACATCTTTCTTTCTGCAGGAGTACCAATGCCTTGGGTAGACCTGTGAAAGTGCTGCTTGGCTCCTTATGTTAGGGAGCTACTGCCCTGGCTGGTGGCTCTTTAGTCATTTCCTGATGTTTCTTTTTTCTGGTAAAATGCACAGCTCTTCTGGCCCCATCAGTCTGGGCCAGTGGAGGTGCAGGAAGTGGGACTTGTAACTTAAAAGTAGCTGTTCAGAATAAACAGAACACCACCCAATGATCATGTTTCAATTCACTTTTAATCTTATTCACTAAGCACATTAAATATTCTTGATGCTAAGTCATTCAGCATAGTCCCATCTTCCAAGATTGCTCCTCTGTGATCTCAAAGGCTCCATCTTCCCCAAGTTTAAAACGTTCAGCCTGAAATTTCACTTTGAAGATTTGAATGTAGTCTATGGGGAGGCCAGGGTCGGCGGGGGTTCAGAAAGGGGATCTGGAAATGTTAAGTATTCTCGTTTCTATTCTTGGCTCTTGGTATTCTCCACGAGGGTGGTCTGGAGGGAGCCTTAGAGGCTGTGTAGTGTAATGGTCAGAGCTCAGACTCCAGACCTAGACAGCATGAGCTGCACCCCTGCTCTCTCACTTAGCATCCACGTGCCAAGCTGGCCAGCTGCTTGACTTCTCTGTGTTTCATCTTTATCACCTATTAAACGAGGATAATAGTACCGGAGTCATAGGGTAGTTATGTGGACCACATGAGTTCATATTTTATAAAACACTTAGAAGACAGCTTGAGCACATATACCAAGCACTATAGAAGTCCTCGTTAAAAAAAAGAAAAAGTTTACCTCCCTTCTCACTTTAATTTTCTACATCTAGAAAATGGAATTAAATGCAGTCACCAGAAAAATTAGTGTTATTCGATGATTTAATATGAAAACCATTATGTAAGGAGAAAATATTTAACTCTGGGCAAAAGCCCATCAGCTCAGATTAATGGATTAAGTGTGCAGAATCTATCATCTTCAAAGACAAAAATGGCTTTTCTGATGGTCTTTTGTGCCAAAACACCACAACATGCCAAGACAAAGAGACCTGGAGCCACATTAAAGAATATCTATTAGCTTTAAGTATCTAATGGATTTTGTTACTTCATTTTCTCAGGGGGAATATTGGAGATGTTACCCAAAGTGTTTCATCCATGAAACCTAGATTTCCAGCCAAAGTCTCAGAAAATGAACTCCTAACTATACATGAATAAGTTCTGTGTGTGCTTATATGTTGCAAAGAGCATTAATTGTTTATAAAAGCACTCCTTTTTACATGCAGGTTGGGCTACTAGTTCTGAAACCTAAATGCATTTATAGTGCTTCTTAGCTAAACCTTAATTTTGTCCCCACATCTTAATATTGATATTCATCCTTTCAGTTCTATAGCACAAGGTTTATTCCTCCCAAGATTCACTTTACAGTTACCACACTGCCGTTTTGGAAGGGTTGACTTGTTAATAAATATACAGCTGCATGGTGTTAGGCTACAAACGACTAATATGACTTCAGCAAAAAAAAAAAAAAAAAAAAAAGACTCTTTAAACGGAAAAAATGTGCATTCATGATCTGGAAAGTCTGGCTCCTCCATCTATTTTCAAACTCCTCAGTATCTCTAAAAAACCATCAAAAAGTATTTTTCCTTTGATACATGAACTGTAGTGTATCTTTGAATTGGCTCATATTATTGCTATGCTTTACAAATTCTTCAAATTACCGTCTCCAGAAATGACACTTCAGACTAGGAGATCTCCGTGTTAAACCTGTCTGAATGATTAACACCAGAAATGACACAATGAGAGAGGTGACGCTCACAAACTTCTTGGCTCTTTCACAAGATCAGCAAATGGCAGTTTCTCTACTCACTGTTCATCTGCTGTATTTACTACTAGAAAAAACCCCCCACATTTTAGATATAAGATGAATACTATTACCAGTCTTTCTTCTACATTTCAAATACGCTTCAATGTTCTGAATAAACTTAAACCTTAAAACTGTACTTGGCATGTCAGTGTTCTAGGTTCACACATTTCTATGTTTAAAGGTTCTGCAATCTTCTGCTTTTAATTTAGGAACAGTATTTAAAGCCTAAACTAGGGTGGAGGTATACTTTGAAATGAAAATGGGGAAGATTTCTGCTGATGGTATTGAAGGGCATAAGTTAAAAAAGAACTGTGAATAAAGGCAGGGTAAAAGTCCTTGTCCGTGGGAAGGTGGCTGGAGCTAGGTTACAGAGCACCCCTAGTCTAGTGGTCCTCCCATGACCCCTTTTGACCAAAAGAACACTAAATAACTCCTCTCCACTTTAAATCTTGCTGAGAGATCTACTCTAAATTTTGCCCAGGGATGTACATCCCAAACCAAGAAGCAATGTAACCTCCAAAGAAAAGGGAAGAGACTGGTCACCTCTACTTTTCAATGAGAACAACTCTGCTCCTAGAGAAAGATTCCCTGCCTAGGAGAACCAGTTCTGGCTGAAGGAAGCCACGTGTGGGTGACTGGGGACAGCTCTTGCTAACTGGAAGCATCTGATTATGTTCCTTTCCTATTAATCTATTAAATATACACTTATTAAATTTCAATGGCATACAGATCCTTTTTCTACGATTACCACCTAAACAGAATACAAGAGATTGCTAGAAAAAAGTAACTGATAAATTGCTTAAACCTAACAAGTCGGTTGGGCGTGGTGGCGTGCACCTGTAATCCCAGCTACTCAGGAGGCTGAGGCCAGAGATTCGTTTGAACCCAGGAGGCAGAGGTTGCAGTGAGCTGAGATTGTGCCACTACACTCCAGCCTGGGCAACAGAGCGAGATTCCATCTCAAAAAACAAAAACAAAAACAAAACCCTAACAAGTTGATCTTTTGGGAGGAAAATAAAAAAACATTTCATAGATCCAAAACCACCTGCTCATACAGTATTTGTCTGAGGCACTGGATTCGTCCTAGGCCCATGGGAACATAGTGGACTCACTAAGTACATGACCTTGGAGGAGTTATTTACGCACACTATATCTAGGTTTTTCCATCTATAAAATGGGGATCATTGTAACACCTACTTCGTACGGTTGCTGTGAGGATAAAATGAGGTATTAAATGGAAAGCTCTTGAAACAGTGCCCAGCACATAGGAAGGGCTGTGGCACTATGCTTCCTGACTTGAAGAAGTCAGGGTGCAAATCATCCTTTGTTAGGCAAGGGGCCACTCCAAGCTCTACAAAGGTACTAAGCCCCCTACTGGGTCTCTCCTGTCATACCTTAGGCCTTGATATAGTTCGCCTGTGTTCCCAAATCTCATCTTGAATTACAATCCCCATAATCCCCACATGTCGAGGGAGGGATCCAGTGAGAAGTGATCAGATCATGGGGGTGGTTTCCCCCATGCTGTTCTCGTGATAGTGCGGGAACTCTCATGAGATCTGATAGTTTTATAAGGCAGTTTTCCCTGCTCTTGCTCACTCTTCTCTCTCCTGCTGCCTTGTGAAGAAGGTGCCTGCTTCTCCTTCTGCCATGATTGTAAATTTCCTGAGGCCTCCCCTGCTACACAGAATTGTGAGTCAATTAAACCTCCTTTGTTTATAAATGACCCAGTTTCAGGTAGTATCTTTATAGGAGTGTACGAATGGACTAATACAGGCCTCTTACTCATTTTCTTAGGATGCTCTAGAGAAGAGAATACAATTCTCTGGGGAAGTCTTCAAAGGGGAAGGTTTCTGGATCCCATCTCTGAGATTGTGTTCAGGTAGGTCATGGCTATGGCACTTGAACAAGCTCCTCAGGTGTTCTGATGCTGACGATGAAGGGGCTGCCCTATGAGAACTATGGTGTGGAGCATTAGAAATGGACTGTTTTAGTAAAGAACTATGCTGGAATTCCTGGTGTTCACTCAAGTATAGCAGCACAAGGCACTCTTACCTTGTCATAGTAAAATATATATACATATTATTGGATTTCTAATATTCCAGCAAGGGTCAACCAGCCATCTTAAGCCTGTATTGAATGAACCAAGATTTTTTTGTAATAATTTCAACTACTATTTTAAATTCAGGAGGTACATATGCAGGTTTGTTATACAGGTATATTGTGTGATGCTAAGGTTTGGGGTATGAATGATCCTGTCACTCAGATAGTGAGCACAGAACCCAATAGGCAGCTTTTTAGCCTTTGCCCTCCCTCACTCCACCTTTTTGGAGTCTCCAGTGCTTATTGTTTCCTTCTTTGTGTCTATGTGTACTCAATGCTTAGCTCTCATGTATAAATGAGAACATGTGGTATTTGATTTTTTGTTCCTGTGTTAATTTACTTAGGATACTGGCCTCCAGCTGCAGTATCTATATCTTTATTATATCTATATCTATATCTAACTTAACTATATCTTAAGTTAAGATATAACTTAACTCTTTTTTATGACTGTGTAGTGTTCCATTGTGTATATGTACCTCACTTTCTTTATCCAATCCACTATTGATGGACATCTGGGTTGATTTAATGTCTTTGCTATTGTGAATAATGCTGTGATGAATACACAAATGCATTTGTCTTTTTGGTAGAATGATTTATTTCCCTTTGGCTGTATACCCCAGTAATGGGATTGCTGGGTTGAATGGTAATTCTGTTTTAATAAACCAAGTTCTTGATTCCAATTTAATATGAATAGCAGACACAACACTTTTATAAGAAAATATCACTCAGAAATCCATAACTCCAACTTCAAAAATACTATTTATTGTTTATCTTTGCTTAAATATGGATATAATACCTCTGAAAATGCTTTTTGTCAGGTAAGGTGGTAAAACACCTCACTCTACTTGCATTACTTTTGCCCAGTTCTTGTAAGTTTTACTATGCTATGACATATAAATCAGGGAGAATTATTACTAATACACACGTGAGAACAAAGGAATCCAAGATTTTCATTGTGACGTATTACAAGATACTTCAGAATATGCAAATCATCCTCCTTCTTCTAACTGGAATAGCCATGGTAATGATATACTGTCATGAGATCTGTGTTTTCTGTTTTGAAAATAAACATGTTGGCCCAGTGCAAAATTGCTGTGCTGGTAGGGCCTTTTATTTTTATAAGTCTTTGACTTTTTTCTTAATCTTTCCTTTGGGAAAATAAGGTGACAAATAGTATTCCACATTGGGTCATCAAAAACTAATTATTCAACCTAACATAGAATTTCTTTCTAGGGTAGGATAATAAGCTTTTATAAACTAAGGTGAACTTAGTTTCTGCTGCTCTTGGAATATTTTATTCAGGCCTGCCTCAAAAAGAACAGAGCATTGTTTTATTATACACTGACATAGTGATGAGGTTTTACGAACAGAGTATTTGGTTATTTTTAGTCTGTTATTTCTAGGGCAGCCCTGCGAGGTAGCTAGAGCTACATGGTCTCTAAAGAGGAACAGGGACTGGGGTAGAGATCCACCAGGCAAACAGCTTGGCAACTGCTTGACCAAAACCACTGAGGCAGAGCACAGAGGTTAGGATCCTGGATTGAACTGCGATGGAGGATAGAGAGGGTCCTATGTAGGCCTGCTGATGGCTTTGCTTTTGAACAGCCGCAGAATGTCATAGCATCAGCTTCTGGAACCATAGGGCTGAAAAGGACTAAACTGCTAACGGTGGCCATCTCAAAGGCATATATATGTCTAGGGACAGAGCCTGAGATCTGAGAACAACTCTTGACTGTGTGTATGCTGAGAGATGAGCTGGGCTTGTGCCTCCCCCAGAGTCTGTGGGGTCATTCTGTGCTGAGACTACTCCTCCCAAGGGCCAAAAATTAAAAGTAGCAGGTCTAAAACAATGAGGATCTATACTACAGAGTTAAGAAGTGTAATATGGCCGGGCGCGGTGGCTCAAGCCTGTAATCCCAGCACTTTGGGAGGCCGAGGCGGGCGGATCACAAGGTCAGGAGATCGAGACCACAGTGAAACCCCGTCTCTACTAAAAATACAAAAAATTAGCCGGGCGCGGTGGCGGGCGCCTGTAGTCCCAGCTACTCAGGAGGCTGAGGCAGGAGAATGGCGGGAACCCGGGAGGCGGAGCTTGCAGTGAGCCGAGATCGCGCCACTGCACTCCAGCCTGGGCAACAGCGTGAGACTCCGTCTCAAAAAAAAAAAAAAAAAAAAAAAAAAAAAAAAAAAGAAGTGTAATATGCAGGAGAGGAATTTTTGTGGGCATCACCAGACATTCAAACTACAGTACTTAAGCATGGATCAAAGAAGTTATAAAGAAAGAAAGGGAAAGAGAGAGAGAACAAACACCATGATGATCTTAGATTTAAAAATACCCCCAAACAAGAACTGAATGACTACCAGGAAAAGGCAAGAGCAAGTAGAATACACAGAAAACTTTTGCAAGGCCATTTCATGGAAATTTAAGTACAAAAGAATGGCATGTTCACATGATTCAAATGTATTTAAATGCCAATGGACCATACATATTACATTACAGATGTCACATATTGTTATAAGTAAATAAGACACCTATAAATAAAAAAGAAAACATATTTTAGTCACTAAAAGTTACTGATTTAGAGAAATGGCCAATGAATCTAATACTTCTGAGGGATTAAAAGCAATTTTCTGCTCTTTCTTATCTTTTCTCCTCTTTGTTATATCTTTTGATGACTCATATGGTTTGGCTGTGTCCCCACCTAAATCTCATCTTGAATTGTAGCTCCCACAATTCCCATGTGTCGTGAGAGGGACCTGGTGGGAGGTAATCGAATCATGGGGGCGGGTCTTTACCATACTGTTCTCATAGTAGTGAGCAAGTCTCACGAGAGCTGATGATTTCACGAGGGGTTTCCCCTTTCGCTTGGCTCTCATCTTCTTTTGCCTGCTGCCATGAAAATGTGCCTTTTGCCTTTTGCCATGATTGTGAGGCCTCTCCAGCCATGTGGAACTGTGAGTCCATTAAACCTCTTTCTGTTGATAAATCACACAGTCTTGGGTATGTCTTTATCAGCAGCATGAAAATGGACTAATACAATGATTATAGAGAGAAACGTAATATTTTAACGACCACTAACATACTCTTACCAATTTAAAAATAAACAACAGAAACAGAGAGAAAGGCAGAAAGCTGTACAAAAGAGAAAAGGAAGCAAACACGATATTTCCAGGACAAACCAGATCCATTTATCTATACCTTTTGGGTTTGGTTTTGGAATATACTACACATACTCCAAAGTGCTTTAAAAATTAAATCTCCAGGCCAGGCGTGGTGGCGCATGCCTGTAATCCCAGCACTTTGGGAGGCTGAGGCAGGCGGATCACGAAGTCAGGAGATTGAGACCATCCTGGCTAACATGGTGAAACCCCGTCTCTACTGAAAAAAAAAAAAAAAAAAAAAAAAAAGATGTGGTGGCGGGTGCCTGTAGTCCCAGCTACTCGGGAGGCTGAGGCAGGAGAATGGCGTGAACCCAGGAGGCGGAGCTTGCAGTGAGCCGAGATCATGCCGCTGCACTCCAGCCTGGGCAACAGAGTGAGACTCTGTCTCAAAAAAAAAAAAAAAAAGTTTAATCTCCCAATTCTAAATTCTCTCCAGGCATCCAGAAGTAGATAGTGAATGAGCAATGAGAAACAGATAGTAGTTACTGCCTTGAATCAAAGGATCACACAAAAAAGCCTGGCACTCCTACACAAGAGTAAACAGACCACATAGTTTCATCATAGAAGCACAAACAAATTGCCCTCTTTTCTTTTTTTTTTAACAACAGCCAGGAAAACTCTCCGTTCCTTGCAAGAGTCCCAAGCTCCTGCAGGTGTGTGGTAGTTCCAGTTACTTTTCCACCACTCAGAAGGTGGAAGCAAGAGGGGTTGTTATAGCCCAGCCTTGCATTCAAGGGCAGAAGGTTTCTCACAAGAAACCAGGAACTGTGAGGACCTCTGAGCCTCAAAAGGTGCCCCAGCACCATTGCTCCTGACATCCTCTATTATTTTCAATGTCGGCCCAGTTAGACCCCTCCCAGTTAATGACCAGCAGTAGTGTGCCACTGTCTGTGTTGCATGTGGTTTGCACATGAGTCCCAACCCGAGGGAGCTGAAGACGTCTACTGAACATACAAGGAGAAACGCTCCTTCCCAGGCCACCCACAGTGGAAGCTGAAAACCAGACGTGACACAACACACAGGAAGAAGCGAGCCACTGTCGCAGGACTCTGGGCAATGTTAATTACACCGCCCACAGCACAAGACAAGAATAGGAGATAAGGAAGCATAAATGCTCGGTAAGGATTAACAGAAAAGAAAAGAATCTCATATTTTCCATGCACTCAGTAACTAGTTCTATTATCCAGCCAATTTTCAGCTTAATTTAGGAGGTTTATAAAAATCATCCTACAAGATAGATGGTTTGTTAGGCAACTTAATATATAGACTCTTATTTGGACAGGAAGATGCACATAAAATGAAAACTATTTCCAATGTGAAAGGAGCAAGGAGTCTGTATTTGTGTTGACTTTTAGGAGCTCATGGAGAAGAATAAAGATAGGAGAGATGAGGGATGAGGAAGGGCCCTACTAAAGGTAAAAATGCATTTAATTAATTATTCACATGACTAATCATAATGATAATAAAGAAAATAGAAAAAGCAGAAAGTGGGCCAGAGTTGGAAAAAGATGATTATTTTTATACTGAAGAAGAAAAGGGTAATGAGAGTTGTGTGGGACAAGGGCTGGAAGCATGTATCAAAAGGTTACTTTAGAACTGGGAGTTTATGATTAATTGAAGAAGTATTCAAATGGAAATTCCACGCTAACTTTAGTAGTTACAAAGGCACACAGAAAAATAATAACCTATTAGCTATTTGAATTCCTAAGGCGGCTCTCTCGTAGGATTCATGCCTTTTTTGTCGTTGTTGTTTATCTTGAATTAAACACACCTGTTTACTGCTAATCAGTACAAATTTAACCACACTCTATTCCTCGAACGGTAAGTTGAACTGGAAAGATAATAGATTTGGGACCTCAGAGACTGGGGTCTGAATCCCAGTTTTGCTGGGATTTTATTCAAAAAGGTTTGGGGCAAGTTACTTAATCTCTCTGAGTCTTTTTTTTTTCTCATCTGTAAAATAGATACAAGAGTAGCAAACAATTGGGACTCTTGTGAAAATTAGAAGTAGTCACTGTCAGACACCGGGTACCCAGTAACGTTCAATGAGCTGCAGCAATAATTACTCCACAATTGCAAATACTGTTTTTGTAGTGACAGCAAACTTTTAAGATTTATCTTGAAATGGAACAGAAAACAAGTAACGCAACAATCCAGAATAGTTTTTGTATTTGAATTGCCTAAGCTGGGTCAAGGGCAGTTATGTTATGTCTATGACTGATGCTCAAGTGTGGAATATTATCAAAAGAGCACAAGCTGCATATTACAAAGATTCCAGTTTTAGAGACTCCTTGGAGAAGGTCACTTAAATTGGTTACTAGCCATAATATGCAAAACATTAGGATGGAATCTTCACCGAGAGTGAGAACGTGCATACCAAGGCTAATTCCAAAATTATGTCAGCAGCTAGTCTTCTGCTCTTCTCTTTTAGAGCTGGTGCATGAACTAGCATCATATGTATATCACCCACTCAATCATATAGGTATGTGACAGTGTTTTACTCTTAGTGGCTTGGAGAAAAGTTTTAAATGTAAAGGTTCTTACTCAAGAAGAGTATGGCATTTGAATGTGGGGGACACCTTTGGAAATTCCCAATTTTTAAAAGCTACTTCTCTAATCTGTTAGTAAGAATTTTCTGTGAGGATCTAACTGTTATACCCATCCTTTTCACAACTGTTACACCTATCCTTTTCACAAAGTGACCACATGTTACCTAAAAGACTTGAATTGTATCACTGCTTCATCCTTAACCAGTATACTTGGTATCCTCAAATTCTCAGATTTACTGCTGCAAGAATGTATATACGTTTTCAAATAATCCTGGTATTTTACAAATAGGCAGACAATCCCAAACCTTCTTCGCCCTGCCTTGCTGAATGGGAAGAATATTCGATTTTCCTTGGAATTATTGTTGTCATCCTTCGATGCCTGCCACTTTGATAGGGAACATGTAATCACATTACAATGTATCTGAAGTTATTCAAATGAAAACCAAATTATCTTTTTGTGAGTGTTGTATGGAAAACTATACTTTGCATGCAGAATGTTGTCTCTTTCTCCCCCTTTTTGATATAACAAAGGGCCAGGACACCTTAATATAACCTGTGATGATAATAACAGTATTTAGTGAGTGTTTTTCAAGTCACAAACCTGCAACTTACCTCATTTCTTTTTTGTGCACACTTACATTATTTTCAAAACAATCCCCAATTTGTAATGTGGAAATTGAGCCTCAGAAAAGCCCATTGACAGGTCCAAGGCCAAATTGTTAGTCAACAATAGGGCTAGCACTAGAAGTCAGATCTTCTCATTTCAAGTACAACAGAATTTGGTCTTCTCCATGTTGTCTTTGTTTACTTATTCACAGGTTCATTGGTTTATTCAGCAAACATTTACTGAATGTGTACTGTATACTGAGCACTGTGACGGGCCCTCAAAATACAAATTGCAAATGGATCTCATCACAAAGAAGCTCACTTTGTGATGAATGAAAGGCAATAGCTCATTGTAGTAAGTATGGTGGGAACAGAGGCGGGATGGAGCAATGGCAGGGGTAAGGAGGCAGTGGTCATGAAAATTGCTCTAAAGAAGATGACACCAGTGGGGCAGCAGGGAAGAGACTCCAGGCAGTTGCTTCCAGCAGCAGGCAGCCTGCCCTGGTCTTGCCAGTGTTCCCAACCAAGTTTATCATTATCTGAGTGCCAAGACGTGGAAAAGATGGGAATGCCTCAGCCTAAGGTCAAGGTGAACAGGAGTTACTGAGATGAACAGATGGAGAGGAGCAGCCCAAGGAGAGGGACGAGCTGTATGAAAGTGCAATGTCTTGACTCCTCTGGGAAAGTGTTTGAGTTTTTATTTGAGCTGAAATGAATGAAGAATATGAAAGGACAGCTGGAAAATGAACCAAGAGAGATCAGCAGAGACCAGACATTGAGGGGTTTGTGGTTCTGTGTGCCAAGATAAGGAAAGTGAACTCTATCCTGACAGGCACGGGGAGTTACTCGCTAATATTTAAATAATAGGATCAGATTTGGATGTTGGAAAGATTCCTCTTGCCCTAGTGGAAGACCAGATTGAAGGAGCCAGGTGGGATCATGGCAGGAGCCCAAGGGAGACGTGAGGAGTCCTGGGGATTAAGGGAGTAGCCGGGGGGATGGAAAGGCAAAATTCGAGAGATATTTACAGGAGAGACTTGCGGACTGACCACATGGAGTTGGGGGAATGGGAGCTGGGAGTCTGAAATGTTTCTCAGATTTCTGCCTTGGGTGACTGGGTGGTTGGCAATGGCATTGTCTGAGGAAGGGGGGCAAGGAAGAAGGCCAAGCTTCACTTTGAAGGATGCAGGACATAAAGTGTTTGATTTGGATGTGTTGAGAGTATGTGGTGTCTTCAGGACCTTCCTGCATAGCTGTTGATGTACTCAGAGATGTCTGATGCAGCTCTTTGCAAAAAGCAAACCGCGATGCGAAATTACTTAGCAACATATTTGGAAAGACAGGGTGTTTTGATATTTTCTCCTCAATGCATTCCTTTTAATGTGGAAAGTCAGTCGCATATAGAAAAAAAGAGGTATGTAAATCAATCAATCAATAAGAGTTTTATATAAATCTAACTACAGTATAATATCTTACCACATAGATCTAAATATTTTTCCATATGCTCAGCTAATATTATTCAACATGTGATTTTTAAAAAGTGTAAAATGCCAAAGTCTTGAAAGATGAATTATTTAAAAATATTTATTAGTCACACATCCTTAATACATACTCTATTTACTCTCAGAAAGAAATGTACACCCAAAGGGTGAAGCAGAAAGTAATAGTTTCCTTAAGTGAAGAAACAGAAAGAACAGAGGATCTGTCTGGCGAGCTGCCAGTCAGAGAATATTGAAAAGCTAGAAGTCTCAAGGCAAATCTCTACTAATCCATCTTTTACCAAAGTTCTCACTTAAAGTCCCACCTTTTGACATGAAATATTTAATAGGAGTTTTATTTTAGCCACAAAGTGCCCTTAAAAATTTAATATTGGACTCCATACTAGACTAAAAGAAGGAGGTATTCAGTGACTGAAAAGACACATGTATGTTAAAAAGAAAAGGAGAAGAAAAAAAGGGACTTGTGGAAAGCGCAGAGAAGTTAATGAGAATTTCTATTGAAAACCAAAAGTCAATGACAACATAAAGCTCCTTTCCTATTGAGGACAGATGCATCATGAAGAATGAATACATCGATAAAGTTCACTTGCTATTGGCATATGGAACCACAGTTGTAATCTGTCAAAATGGCACAAAGACAAAATGTTTTTTTAAAAAACCCACAAAATGCAAATAAACAGCAACAAAAAAGGCTTTCTTATAGAAAGAAACTCCATTTAATTGGCTTCCACATGCGCCTTCCTAGTTTAAATTCAGCTCCCTGACATGGGAATAACTCCCTCAGAAAGATGGTCTTTGGGGTGCATGCGTGATGTTCATTTGTCTTTCATCTAAAAATTAGAACGTAACAAGCTTCTAATCATCACTTGTTAATTTGAAACCAAAAAAAAATTCTTCTTTCCATGGAAAGCAGATTGTAGTAAGAAGTCAGCATTCTTCAAGGTCATATGCTATTGGCAAAGCTCAGAAAAACCTTGTAGTCCAACTTGCTTATGTTCAGCTGTGTTTACTTAGACTTAACTTGACAAAGTCTGCCTCTGATTATAGAGAGCAGTCATCTGCCCGCAGATAAATAGATGTTACACAAACTTTTGGAGGGAATGACATTTGGCCTCCATAATTCTGGAATAATTTACTATGTACCCTCAACTTAAAACAACAAAATGGTTCACAATATGTTTTTGGGATTGAAACATAAATATTTCATTTTACAAAGGGAGCAGTCTCCATGACCTTTATGGATTTTAGATGATTTACTAACAAAGTATGGTATTACTTTGGAAGGTGTGGAGTAGCCCTAAAACAGGCAGTTTCAGGCAACATTTATTTCAGTCTTTTCAATAACCATCAAGATTTCAAGGAATTTCTGTAAACAAACTGTCACTTAAAGAAAATAACTTTCCATCAATTTTTGCAACAAGTCTCCAGAAGAGAACATGCATATAAAAATAAGAGTTAACTAAATTATTTCCAGAGACTACATCTTGGAGTCATGTTTACATTATCGGTAAAAAGCAAAAGCTCAATGTTTTACCACTGTATCTTACACTAAATGCAAAATTGTGCCTTTGGAATAATGTAAACCATTTCCGTTGAATAGAGCCTGTTCCTCATTACCCAAGAATCGATTCTGGCCCTTCATGCTTTCTTTGCTTGCTGTTATAGCTACATAACAAAAGATAGACATACTTTCCTCTTTAAACTAAGAGTGTTTCAAAGGTGGAAGTACTTATTATATTCCCCAGTGATCAATCAATAAACCGATCAATCAACAGATTTTCATTGCATTTCGTTAACAGCTAGTAATACAGTAGTGAACGAGAGGAAGGTGGTTTGTGTCCCCTGAAGTTTACTTAATGAGAAAAATCATCCATTAAGCACATACTCTCATTTCCTAGGTTGTTCATTTTAATTTATATAATAATAAAATATTTTCCCCTACCAAAATTAACACGTTGTCTTCCCTGACTCCTATTCTATAATTTTTTTAAAAAATTTTAATTTTTGTGGGTATACAGTAGGTGTATATACCTATCTTATTATTGAATAAACTTAGGGATGAAGCCCTTCATTTGAAGTAGTGGTCTGTTAAGGTAGCCACAAATAATTTCCTAGGCTGGATGCCTCTAGCAGTTCAGGCTATGTCTACAAAGGGGTTAAGTTTTTAATGGATTCACTTAATTGTTTCTATTTTGACTTTTATTCTAATTTACTAAATCTGCTTTGATAAGCACTCTGTGAAGTTAGCTAACATAAACGATGGCACTGCTACTGTTGGTACAACTGCTACTTAAAGTTTTAACAAGCAAGGGTTTTCAAAGGACTTTCCCTCTAAAGAACTGAAGCAGTGCACATCACGGCACACAGCACATTCTCACGTGATTTTACCTCATTATGTTTGAGCTTTGAGAGTCACAAAAGATGATTTTTTATCTATATGTATAAGATTATAAAATACAACAGATTTTACTATATATAATATATATAAAATGCATAAGTATATAAGATTAAATATATTATATATAAAAGATGTATAAATATACAATATATAAAAGATATTATTATATATCTAATATCTTTATATGTTTATTTAGATATATAGATATAAAATAATGTAAAAATTTTATATTATAAATACATGTATACATATATAAAATTATTGTTTTAATATTTAAATAATATATTTATATATTACATATTGATATGTTATTTTATATTTATATTTATATTATATATAGCATATTTATATAATATAATATATAGAATATATATTATATATAAATTATAATATAAATATATAATATAAAAAGAAGTTTACAGAGTTATTTTGTGTGTGTGTGCATATATATACACACATACAAAAAAAGAAAGAATATGTTTTCAAATGTACATGTATATTATATATATACACACACACAAAGAAAGAATGTTTTCAAATGTACATGTATATTTTATATATATATATATACACACACAAACACACACAAAAAAAGAAGGAAAATGTTTTCAAATGTGCTTTTCTTTAAGGTCAGTAAACGAATCCACAGCCCATCTGGAGACTAGAATGTCCTCCTCCTACCAATCTCCAGGAGAGAATACATTAAGACCTCATTAACTTTCAATGCAAAACTGATCTCCACTCCTTCCACAAAGGGCAAATTCCTCCTATTCAAAGTTAGCTGTAGAACTGAATCCAGGAAAATGAGGGAGTACGAAACTCTCTTCTGAAGCCAGGCACGGACAAAGCCAGAAGCATCTCCCAAAGCCACTGATAGGCCAGGAAGCCAAGGGAAAAGGCGGCTGCTGCTGGAAAAACAACTTTCCCAGCTGGATGCGAGGTCCTAAGAGAGAGAGCTGTCTAAATAGGAAGGTTAGTGGTGTTAGGAAACACAGGGACATACCAATGACCACACATATTACTTTTCAAGCTAGATGCCTGCATGGGAGGTGCAGGGCAGGGGCAGTTGACATGTAACTAAAACCCTTGAAGGAGTGAAGCCACTTGCTGGGTGGTTTCTTACAAAGGAAAAGCAAATTTGCAAATTTTATCAGATTGGACCAGGACACAAAACTACGCACAGAAACTAGTTATGGAAGCTCATTTTTCAAAAGGAATACAAACATCTTACACACCGAAGTTATTATACATTCAGTCAAGGCTATCAGGCGGCAGTGTTGTGTCTAAGGGTGAAAGAAGAACCACTGTCCTATCTCTAGACATGCAGTTCATTCTCGACCAAATTTAACGCAAGAGAAGGAAAGAGAAAGAAATTTAATGCAGGATCACAGATCAGAATTAGTTTGCAGAAGACTTACAGCTGAGTCAAACTTACATGGCCTTCTCAGTGTTAACCAAAGTGGATCGGTGGGCGGGGGTGAGGAAAGTTTTTCACAACCAAAAATCTCAAAAAATCTGCTATATTTTCTGGTTTCATTTTTCCCAGAACTGAAACACCACAAAATAACAACATGCCAGTGCACTCACTTCCAGCTCAGTCAGGAAGTGCCGAGGTACATAAACATTTTTTATTTCACTTTTTTACAAGAAGGTGACCAACATTTTCTTAGGCTTCCAAAAAGCTTCAGGTTTGGAATACATTTTGGTTAAATGTCAGCAAAGGAATTTGCTCATCGTTCAAAAAACACTTTTCCTTTCCAGCCTTGGAGTATATGTAGAAAATGGAATTACAAAAAGGCGCAGGACCACAAAAGGAAGTCCAGTTTTATAATTCCTAAAAGAGTGCTGTAGAAAAGCATTCTCTGTAGGAGGAAATGGGAATAACAAGGAACTCATATATAGCACATTTACTAAGTGCTTTCTCCATCGTTATCATATTGGAACCTTGAAACAACCCTGGGAGGTAGGTACTTGTATTGCCTTCTTCATTTTATAGAGATGAATGTAAATCAGAGAAGTTAAATGTTTCACCTAATGTTTTTCAGTGAGTGGCAGAGAGAAAAATTGGAACCCAGATCCTCCAAGTCTAAAACCATAATCTGAGCAGGCATTGATTGAAACCCAAAGGCCAGCAACTTACATAACACCACTAAGGTCAATGGAAATAGAATTCAATGTAATAAGCTAGAGAAAGACATCTATGGCAAAAAAAAAAAAAAAAAAAAAAAAATCAAAGAGGTGGTAAAATCATCACTCTTTGCAAATATGATTGTATTGCTAGAAAACATAGAAAAATCAACTAAAAGACTTCCAAGCTGGCAGGGCTTGGTGGCTCACAACTGTAATCCCAAAACTTTGGGAGGCTGCAGTGGGTGGATCGCTTGAGGTCAGGAGTTCATTACCAGCCTGGCCAACATGGTGAAACTCCATCTCTACTAAAAAATACAAAAATTATTCAGGCATGGTGGCATGCACCTGTAATCCCAACTACTCGGGAGGCTGAGGCAGAAGAATCACTTGAACCCAGGAGACGGAGGTTTCAGTGAGCTGACATCACACCACTGCTCTCCAGCCTGGGTGACAGAGCAAGACTGTGTATCCAAAAAAAAAAAAAAAGACTACCAAAATGATAAGCAAATTTATGAGGATAGTAAAATACAAGAAAACACAGAAAAATAAACTAAAAGTCTATCAAAATGATAAACAAATATATGATGGTAGCAGAATACAATATTAATATACAGAAATGTGAAAATGCGATGGAAGAAAGGACCCACTTATAACAATAAAACAGATAAAATGCATAGGGATCATTTTATAAGAAATGTTCAAGGCCAATTTAGAACATCTTAAAACACTATTAAAAGTGACACAAGAATACATGAACAGACATACCAAGTGTTTGGATAAGAGGATTCTACATCCTAGAAATATTGATTTTTCTATAATTACTTTGTAAATGCAACACAATTCATTAAAAATAACAGAAGGATTTTTTAAATAGACAAGTTGTCCCTAAAGTTAATATGCAAAAATAAGCAAGACTGGTTAGAAAAACTATGAAAAAAGAACAATGAGAAAGAATAAGCACAACCAGACATTAAACATATTCTAAAACCTCCATAATTAAAACTGCATAGGACAGAAACATGAGTAAAAAGAAAAATTAATAGAAGAGAATAGAAAGACAAGACCAACTCAATTTAAAAGACGATATTTCCAATTAGGGAGGACAAGAAAGACTGGCCAATAAATGGTGTTAGAATAACTGGGTGACTGTGTGGAAAAAAATAAAGTTGGACATTTTTGTCACACCATATTATACTATACCTCAAACTAAGATATTCCAAATTGATGAAAGATGTGAAGTGAAAATTGAGACCATAGAAATCCTTGAAGAAAACTTACAATACTCCCTTTAAAGTTTTAAAATGAGGAAGTTCTCGCTATCACTTAAATTCTAGAAGCTATAAAAAATAATCAGTGTAATGACATTTCAAAATGGCTACATAAGGAAAAAAATCTTCATTAAAATAAATATATACAATGATATATAACTAACTTGGGCAAAATATTTGTTAATGAACATTAAAGGCTCATCTCCCTCCATAAAGAGCTGTTCAAATTAATAAAACATTATCCATGAGAGTCCTTATCAAAAGCAGTATGAATATGTGTGCACAGGAAAATGGAATTATGAACGACCCTTAAACATATAGAGATGCTCAGACTCATTGTTCACCAATCAGATGGATAAAATAATTAATGAGTTTCATGACACTGCATCTAGAGGCTGTAAGGAAACAAGGATTCTCATCCTTAGAGTGCAAACTGATTCCGAACCTACAGAGAGCGATTTGGAATTGGGATTGAATGCTACGCGCCTGTAAGAAAAAGAATGTGAATACTCTCCATGTGCTATTATGGAAACATCTCTAGCATACATTATTAAATTTAAAATCTCAAAGTAAAGGGATATATACCTGTTTTTTTGTTTGTTTTGTACAGAGTGAATCTCACTCTGTCACCCAAGCTGGAGTGCAGTGGCACGGTCATACCTCATTGCAGACTCAAACTTCTGGGGCTCAAGTGATCCTACTGCCTCAGCCTCCCAAGTAGCTGGGACTACAGATGTGCATCACCATGCCTGGCTGATTTTTAAATTTTTTGTAGCGACGAAGTCTCGCTATGGTGCCCAGGCTGGTCTTAAACTCATGGCCCCAAGCAATCCTATCACCTCAGCCTCCCACAGTGCTGAGAATACAAGTGTAAGCCACCATGTCCAGCCATATGCTACCTTTTTTAAAAATGTAAAACAAAGTAATTTTTTTATTGTTAGTATCTCGACACAGTATAAACTGTGGCTATCACTATTGTTTTTTCTGGCTATGGGATAAATACACTAGTCATCATAGTCCAAATCAAAGACAGATAATTCTAGCCCATTAGCAGCCTGTATGATCTGAAATTGCTCTGATGAAGGCTTTCTTTAAAAAATTGTGGTAAAATATACATAACATAAAATGTATCATTTTAACCATTTTTAACTCTGCAGTTCTGTGGCATTAAGTACATTCACATGGTTGGGCAACCATCACCACTATCCATCTCCAGAAATGTTTTCACCTTCCAGACTGAAACTTGATATTCATGAAACCATCACTCCTCATTCCTCCCTCCCCCAGCCCTGGGTGACCACCATTTTTTTTCTGTCTCTATAAATTTGACTATTCTGGGTACCTCATACAAGTGGAACCATACAGTATTTGTCATTCTGTGACAGACTTATTTCACTCAGCACAATGTCTTGAAAGTATATCTATGTTGGAGCGTGTGTCAGAATTTCCTTCCTCTGGCCGGGCGCGGTGGCTCACGCTTGTAATCCCGGCACTTTGGGAGGCCGAGGCGGGCGGATCACGAGGTCAGGAGATCGAGACCATCCTGGCTAACAAGGTGAAACCCCGTCTCTACTAAAAATACAAAAAATTAGCCTGGGGTGGTGGTGGGCGCCCGTAGTCCCAGCTACCCGGGAGGCTGAGGCAGGAGAATGGCGTGAACCCGGGAGGCGGAGCTTGCAGTGAGCCGAGATCGCGCCACAGCACTCCAGCCTGGGCGACAGAGTGAGACTCCGCCTCAAAAACAAACAAACAAACAAAAAGAATTTCCTCCCTGTTTAAGCCACATTTTGTTTGTCCCTTCTTCTGTCGATGGACAATTGGGCTGCTTCCACCTTTTGATTGTTATAAATAACGCTGCTACAAACATGGGTATATAAATATTTGTTTCAGTCCCTGCTTTTAACTCTTTCTGGTATGTACACAGAAGGTGCATTGCTGGATCATATGACAACTCTAATTTTAATTTTTTGAAGAAACACCATACTGTTTTCCATAGCTGTACCATTTATAATCCCAGCAGTGCACAAGGATCCTGATTTTTCCCCATCCTTGCCAACGCTTGTTAATTTCTCTCTCTCTCTCTCTCTCTCTCTCTCTCTCTCTCTCTCTCTCTGTGTGTGTGTGTGTGTGTGTGTGTGTGTGTGTGTGTGTTTTAACAATAGCCATCCTAGTGGGTGTGAGGTGGTATATCATTGTAGTTTTCATTTGCATTTCTCTAATGATTGGTAATGCTAAGCATCTTTTCATGTGCTTATTAACTATTTGTATATCTTCTTTGGAAACATCTGTAGTCAAGCCCTTTGCTCATTTTAATTGAGGTGTTTGGATTTTTGGTGTTGAGTTGAATAGCCTACCTTTTATATAAAAGAGGGGAAAAGAAGAAACTATATTTATACTTGCTCTTAAATCCATACAGAATCTCTGTAAGAACACAATAAAAGTTAAATATTTTAAAGATGTACTTAGATGAGATCTCTCTGTCCCGTGCTGTATGCACGCTGTATTTCCGTGTAGCATTTTGCACACTTCCTTGTTCTATGCTCGTCTACCACAAAGTACCGTTTGTCCTGGTCACTGCGTCAGCCCCAACTCACAGCAGAAAGGATTCTCAATGATTATTTGTTAAGAGATTAATGAACTGATGGGGAGATATTAATTTAATACTTTACCATACAGCATGTTATTAGGATGCTAAACTGTCAGATGACAAAAAAGCAGTCCCTTTGGAAAACAAAACGATGTGCCCCAGGGGATTAAAAAAGTGGGGGTCAGGCCTGCATTATGACTTTCATAGGCTCTAGTACTTGTGTTTTGGCGCGCCCTTTCCTACATAAAAAAAAATTTAAATGATATTTTACAAATGCATTGGTATATAGGTGCATATAATCCAGGCTTATGATGTATTCATTATTATTATATTCATTTTTTGTTTGATTAAAAAATTGAAATTGAAACATTTTCGTGGACCCTAGGCACCATGCTACTGTGCCTAACTTGGAAAGTTGGCCTTGGGTAAGGTAACCCAGGAAAAAGTAGTGGATGTGGGTATCTCTTAAAGAAATCAGGTTTGTAATGCCCAAGGTCGTGGTCTTGGGTAATTAGGGGGCAACATGAGGATGTGGGAACCCAGCACAGCTGTGGAAAGGAGAGGTATTAATAAAAGCAACATAAAAATTCAGCCGCTTCCAGGTTTGCCGCCCTGCATCCACATCGCTGCATCCTCTCTGACAGTTACTGGCGGCAGCACTTAGCATCCACTGGCACTAAGAATGGGTTAATTCTGCAAAGCTAACTTAGTAAGTTTTGCATTTCAAAGAAAAATGAAAGTAAAATAGAACTTTCCTTCCACCCAAACTGAAATGTTCCTCTAGCTAATCCATTTGTGTTTTTAAGGGCATTTTATTTTTTAAAAAGCATATTTTTCTAGATGGAAGCTTATATCCTCTAAACAAAAATGCTTCTGTTTGAAAGTACAGTGACTTACGTCATACACGTGCAGATGAAATTAAACAGGTCTCTGCATTATTCTATCAGAAATGAACAGGTTAAACCAAAGCCAACTTTGTATCCTTAAAATAATGGGAGAGTGGGAAATGGTAACCTTCATACATTTTCTAAATAACGTTCTTCTACATTTTATTCCTAAAGAAGGAAACTGTTACCTCTCTTAGTTGATTTAATTAAAAAAAAAAAAAAAACTAAGAAATCCTTCCAATCAGAGAATATTAAAATATTTAACAGCCAGTATGGCATTCACATCAAACAATCACAAGAGATGCTGGCTGTAGAGAACTCAGAGCGACCACCGGTGCATCCTGGCAAGTATCTCACCCCTTGTAAAAAGTACTTTACGTCTCACTTCACACTTTTTTTCCCTAGTTTAGCTCACTGACCATGACAAAGCCTTCTCCCGTATACCTGAGCCCACAGAAATTAATAATGGTTTATTGTGCACCATTAATTTATTTGTTCATTTATTCATCTATACATTTTCTATTTCTTTAACACATCAAAAAATCAACTATAGGCCAGGTGCAGTGCCTCACGCCTGTAATCCCAGCACTTTGGAAGGCCGAGGTGGGCAGATTACAAGGTCAGGAGGTCGAGACCATTCTGACCAACATGGTGAAACCCCATCTCTTTTAAAATAAAAAAATTAGCTGGCCATGGTGGCATGCACCTGCAGTCCCAGCTACTTGGGAGGCTGAGGCAAGAGAATCACTTGAACCCAGGAGGCAAAGGTTGCAGTGAGCCAGGATCACGCCACTGCACTCCAGCCTGGGTGACAGAGGGAGACTTTGTCTCAAAAAATAAGAAAAAAAAAATCGACTATATACCAGATAATATGTCGGGTACCAGGGATGAATGAGACAGAATCTATACAGTTGGAACTCCATGTCTGCATCTGCAGATTCAACCAACAGTGAATTGAAAAATATTTGGAAAAAAATAGACAATAAAAAATAGTAATACCAGTTGGGTACAGTGGGTCACGCCTGTAATCCCAGCACTTTGGGAGGCTGAGGCAGGTGAATCACCTGAGGTCAGGAGTTCGAGACCAGCCTGGCCAATATGGCGAAATCCCATCTCTACTAAAAATACAAAAAATTAGGCAGTTATGATGGTGGGCACCTGTAATCCTAGCTACTTGGAGGCTGAGGCAGGAGAATCACTTGAACCCAGGAGGCGGAGGTTGCAGTGAGCCGAGATCCTGCCACTGCACTCCAGCCTGGGCAACAAAGCGAGACTCTGTCTCAAAAGAAAAAAGCAAATAAATAAATAAATAAACAACAATACAACAAAAAAACACAAATAAAAAATACAGTTTACAATACAAAAAGTATAAATTAAAAATAGCAACTATTTCCATAGCATTTCCATTGTATTAGGTACTATAACTGATCTAGAGATGATTTAAAGGATACAGGGGGATGTGTGCAGGTCACATGCAAATACTATGACATTTCACATAAGAGACTTGAGCATCTGTGGATTTTGGTATTGGTGGCAGAAGCAGGGTAAGTTCCTGGAACCAAGCCTCCCAAGATATGGAGGGATTATTGTACTGTAGGGTAGTCGACATTTTATGAGGGGAACAAACCAGTTCTTTGCACTGATTTCTGGTAGGACTGGTAACAATAACAAAACAAGGGTGAGCTGATCTGAGGATGTGGCTCTGTTCCCCATGCGTGAGTGACCAGGAAGACAGCAGGGATTCCTGAAGATGAAGATTCTGTGCCCCTCTGGAGTGGGATTAAAGGGATACCAGCCAGTTTTAAGCCAAATGAAACTCTGACTTCCCTCTCAATGCCTCTTCTTTGAGTTGGAATAAAAGCCCTTTCCATAAATTTCCTCTGACCACCACCATTTGGCAAGCCCCATGACTCTAAGGCAGCGCTGTCAATAGAATTATAATGTGAGCTACATGCAAACCATGTAAGTAATTTAACATTTTCTAGTAGATGCACTTACAGTAGAAAGAAAAAGGTGAAAGTATTTTTCATAAAATATTTTATTTAACCCAATATATACAAAATAGTATCATTTTAACATGTAATTAGTATAGAAATTATCAATGAGATATTTTCCATGCTTTCTTTTCTCATATATTTAAACGTATCTCAATTTGGACTAGTCATATTTCACGTGCTGGGTTGCCTCATGTGGCTATTGGCTACCATATCGAACAGCACAATTCTAAGGGCTCTCTAGGCAGAATGAACAAGTGAGCCACTCTGTGGGCTGTCCCTTAAATCTCATAGTGACATAGTGAATTCTGAGGATGCCTCAGAAGTACAGAGATATCAGAGTTTCCTATAGAAATCCTGTGGAAGCAGAGACTCCTAGAATTGTCCTGCAATGAAAAAGTTGAAGATGAGCTAGGGCTTGATTTGTGGCCATGTACTTTGCTTCCTATTCTTGATCTCTGGTTTAAAGGAAGTTCCTCCTCTGGTTTCATTACTGACTGGTCACAAGGACAGGATTCCTCCTCTCACCAGCTTATCTTTAGTTTCTGCATTAGCATGAGAAGGACACACTCCCCGATGTCCTCCAATAGATCAATCAGAGTGTAAGCTAAAGCCTAAGGCCCACAGAAGGGACTCCTCCTCTGGGGGCAGCCTGGGCAGGGCCAATTCCTAATTTGAGAATTTCTACATTTTCCACACAACTTCAGAATTAGCAATGGGTCTAATTCCATTTCTGGTCTATCTCTAACTCCATACTTCTGCTAGTTTTTTATTTTTTATTTTGATTGATTGATTGATTGAGATAAAGTCTTGCTCTGTCACCCAGGCTGGAGTGCAGTGATATGATCTTGGCTCACTGCAACTTCCACCTCCTGGGTTCAAATGATTCTTGTGCCTCAGCCTCCAAGTAGCTGGGACTAGAGGATGAGTCACTACACCCGGCTAATTTTTGTATTTTTAGTAGAGACAGGGTTTCACCATGTTGGCCAGACTGGTCTCAAACTCCTGACCTCAAGTGATCTGCCTGCCTTAGCCTCCCAAAGTGCTGGATTATAGCCGTAAGCCACTGTGCTCAGCCAGTTTTTGTTTTTAAACATTTGTGCTTACCAATTATATTTATAAGTCATATCATTGGACTGGCAAGAGTTTCCTTTAGAAACGTGTTCAACCTTAGCCTAATCATGTCATTACTTTTCAAGTAAGATGATAATAATTATTTTATACTATCCAATCACAGGTATGAACAAAACTAGATGTGCTAGAATACTCAGACAACAGTGCTTTAAAGTCACAGACCATCAACAAGAAGAGAAGCTTTATCACTGGGAAAAGAATGCATCTCTCAAAATAACATAGCTTCAAACTTGAATCAAATTAAAAATATACTAATATTTTAAAACACTTCTTTCCTAAAAGCACGATCTACTTTTGAAATACTATTTTATGCCATTGTCTATTCTTATTTCATAATTGTCACTTTTTAAATTTTTATTTTTTTCTTCCCTTCCCTTCCTTCCTTCCTTCCTTCCTTTCTCTCTCTCTCTCTCTCTTTCTTTCTTTCTTTTTCTTTCTTTCTTTCTTTCTTTCTTTCTTTCTTTCTTTCTTTCTCTCTCTCTCTCTCTCTTTCCTTCCTTCCTTCCTTCCTTCCTTCCATCCTTCCTTCTCTCTCTCTCTTTCTCTCTCTCTTTCCTTCTTTTCTTTCTTTTTATTTTCTTTTTTTTCTGGGTCTTGCTTTATTGTCCAGGCTGCAGCGCAGTGGCACAGTCATAGCTCACTACAGCCTCGAAATCCTGGGCTCAAGTGACCCTCCTGCCTCAGCCCCTCCCCAGTAGCCGAAACTACAGGCGCCCACCACCATGCTCAGCTAATTTTTAAAACTTTTTTTTTTTTAATAGAGATGGGGTCTCGGTATGTTGCCCAGGCTGGTCTTGAACTCCTAGCCTCAAGCAATCCTCCTGCTCTTGGGTGCTGGGATTACAGGCATGAACAACTGTGTCCATCCTTCACTTTTTCTTATAAAACAGGTATCATTTTCCATAAAGGACAAGAAGCAGGTAGACTATAAGCATGAACCAAGGTAGATTTTTGCTGGATCAACTGACCTGTTTTCTTTTTTCCTAGAAGCTTCCATACTACTCCCTGCTTCTAGACTGGCCAGGTGAAGGAGACAAGCAGGACCATAAGCATGGGATCCCGTGGTGCCCCACACCAGCTGTCCTGGCTTGGATACAGCTCTGGAGTGCTCAAAAGAGCACTCTGTCCCTAATCATCAACTCTGCTCCAAAGAGGAACCTGAATAAAGCTCTAAACTCACAGATCCAAGAAAACCAGTCACTCCCATTGCTGTCTTCGAATGGGATTCTAAAGCCAGGGGGGTGATGTTTTAGGGAATCCTTGAAACTCCTACAATTATAAACAGATGTGTATGAAGAAAATAAACTACTGTTTAATGTCCCAAACGCCTTATAAGGAAGGGGAAGGGGACCTAGAAAGCCCCTTAAGTTTCTTAACTTTGCTTAGCATCTCAATAAGTGATCTGAGCATAGAACAGACTTTGGGAGTTGAAGCTGGAGAGACCTGGGTTACACTACAGGTAAAGAACATGGGATTTTGAGGCAACTGGGGATTAGGAGGTAACAGGAAAGGGTGGCAGGGGGAAGAGTAGAGCCAGTGAGGTGCTGTGAGGCTGGAGACCCTGGGAGATGAAGCAGGCAGGGAAGAGTCCCATATTGGGGTGGCCAAAGGGCACTAAAGAATGAAGACAAGTAGTGATCTGTAGGAAATCATATAAACTGCTGTGCCCAGGCACAGTGGCTCAGGCCTGTAATCCCAGCACTTTGGGAGGTTGATGGGGGAGGATTGCTTGAGGCCAGGAGTTTGAGACCAAACACAGCAAGACCCCGTCTCTACAAATAAAAAGTTAGCAAGGTGCAGTGGTGAATGCCTCTGGTCCTAGCTACTGGAGAAGCTGAGGTGGGAGGATAGCTTGAGCCCAAGAGCTCAAGGTGGCAGTGAGCCGTGATCGTGCCATTGCACTGCAGCCTGGGTGACAGAGCAAGGCTCTGTCTCTTAAAAAAAGCAATAATAAAGTCATACGAATTGCTGTGATAGAAGGTCCTCCTTCACTCCCTCTGAATTTTCCTTCAAGTGTACCACGTGCACAGGCTTTCTGAGACTGGGGATCTTCTGGCATTTGAGGAAGGGAGTACATTTCACATCTGAATCCACGCGATGCGGAACAGGGAGCACATATGTGCAATGGCAACACGACTCATGCACCAAATGTACCATATGCTTAGAAGACAGAGCCCTTGGGCATCTCTAGAAGTCTTCAGAAGTGTCCGACCTTCCATAGTGTGCAATCAAGTATCTATGGGATTGCTATTTAGATGGAAAGGATCAGAGATACCCTTGTTGCCATCTGGGCTACACAACAGTGTCTGTGTGTTTATGGGGGTTTAAGGGGGTGGATGTGCATTTTTCTGAAGAAGGATCCAAAGTTTTTACCCAATTTCTAAAGCAGTCCATGTACAAAAGGAAGAGTCACTGCTTTAGAGAGTTCTATTCTGTAAATGATTTTTTTTATTTTATTTTGAGTTGACTTAACCAGGATGGAAAACACAGTAAAATCGAGTGGAAAGAACCCGAACCAGGAGCTTAGAGACTTAAATTTTCTTTCTGGCTCTGCCATTAAGTAGCTGTGCAAGAGTTGATCACTCCCTCCCACCCTGCGTGAAAGCAGGAATAATTATCCTTATTTTTACCTCATAGAGTTATAATGAGGATCAAAGAAAATAACAGATGTTCAGGTACTTTCTACAGTACACAGTGCAACACAACATAAGATATTATTAGATCTAATCTGGCATTAGGTTTGCTAATCTAATACCAGAATAGTAAGTACAAAAATGACCTTAGTAAAAATATTTTTACTATTCAACCGTGGATATTATCCCCTCTTCTTGCCATAATAAACAATGGTGCTCTGCTTTAGATGATATTTTCATCATATATCCAACATTTGGAGTTTCATTGTGTTCTGGCCTCACTTTACAACTTCTATTTTGTGACTTTTCTTACCTCTCGCCTGCTCCTCCGCAGGCGAGTACAGCAAATTTGTGCAAATACAAAAAAAAAAAAAAAAAAAAAAAAAAAAAAGAGGCTTTGCTTGCTTTTTCTCTGCATGGCAACAGGCATGACATTTGATCTGACACAGGGATTAAGTCATTCATGAGTAGAGCCCAAAGGGAGGAACAGCTCCAAAAAAACAACCAGGCTCACTGGTACTACAACATCCAGAAATTCATAGTCGCTTCTGCTACAGTTATAATTTGCAGTCTGTCTGGCACTGAGAAATCTAACTGCAGTCTCTGTGGTTTAAATAAAATGTATGTAGAGCAGCTTGGAGCCATGTTTTAAAATGTTCCATGTTATTTTAGCTCAAGGACAAGCTTTTAAAAATTAAAAAAACCTTTGGCCTTAATGATGGATTAAAAGTGAAAGTTGTTTTAAAGGAATGTCATTGAGTCCCACTGTTGGAGAAAGCACTTGACTTTTTAAAAATTAATTATTCTCTTAAAGTAACAATCTTCATTAATATAGGATGATCAAAAACAGAGTATGCACTTCCTCATCAAGACAACATTTTTGTGGTTTTCAAACTATGGTAGTCACAGTTCGCCCACTTAGTATTATATTTTCCAGTGATTTCAGTTATATTTTACAACCAGGATGTAATATTTTAGTAGCCGTTACTGCGGACACAATGACAGACTCAACCAAAGGAAGTTGATATTGCTGGTTAACATTAAATGTAAGAAACACTCAGTATCTGAGAACCTAAACTTATGAAACAGAAGTGGACTTATGCTGCACATATAACAAAACGATTTACGGCAAGATTAGTTTAAAACACCAAGTGTCTGGGCTGTCCTTAAACCTTGATTAGACGTAAACCTTTTGTTTTCTATTCTGAAAATCAAGGCGCAACTTTATTTTCTGTGGATTTACAGAGTGATGTGAAGTAAAGGGTGTAAGTCAAATTTACAGGCAGGGGCAGTGACTGAGGGCCTGGACCCCAGACCCCAGGCAGGGTCTCTCTTCCTTTCCTGCCTTCGGCATCCTGAGACCACTCAGATCTTTAGGCCGTAAGAAAGAATTAGACTGCAGTCCTGTTTTCTTAACAGACTTGCTGTCCCTTTCAAAGAAGTAGCTCTCCCTATTAATAAGGAGCCTGTAACCCTTGTTCCATGCAATTGCTGTACTTTCCTTTATCATAGTTTTGGCCTCAATGGCCCTCAGGAGAATTGCTGCAGGCAGATGCTTGCTTTGCCCTGGACAATCTGTTATATTCCTGGAGTCCCTTTCCTCTCTACAGAGATATTCAATGTCCCCTCCTGGGATTCTAAGACCAAAATGCCACTGGCCTGTGCTACAGAGAAGGCTCGGTCCTAATGGCATTCTCTCCAGTCTCAAATGCTCACAGTGGCACTCTGGGAGAAAGGATCTGAAGTAAGACGAAGGAAGGATGAAATAAATTCTAGACTGAAGGCTGTTACTGAAGATGAGGGCGCTATGCGGCTGATCCTAATCTTCTAGAATGAGGAAAGGATTAGGGTGGCCCGGAGAAGGCAAGGAGTCTCCCTGCAAACTCTCTCACACAGTTAATCCCCTCAGAGATTTAGAAATTCTGCTTGCAAAATTCCCTGTGGGAAATGAGGATAATAAGGTACCTACTTCGTGTGGTATTATGAGGATTGAGTAAGAAAATACATGTAGGGTGCTTAGTGCAGTGCCTGGCACAGGGATCCCCAGCTATTTTTGTCATTATTATGCCCTGGTATAAGCTATTTTGATGGTGCTGTTTTCATACTTCACTGACATCAGCTGCCTGAGATGAGGACCTGTCGTTATCGATTGACAGATGGAAAAGCACTTACTCCGGAAGACTGAAGGGCAGACAGAGGACCTATGGGATGGGCTGGGGGCTGGGCATAGCATAAAGACATAGGTTGCTCTGGGCATAGTGGGGAAAAAAGGTAGAGGAAGACTTATAACAGCGGGTAGAAGGATCTGTCAAAAATAAACTGCCATCTTTTCCCAGGATTAGGAAAAAGTAAAAGATAGTGCTGAAGAAGGTTTTAGAGTCAAACAGATATGAGTTCAAATCACGGTTCTGCAACATCTCAGCTTACATGAGCTTACATGCTATTTAAGTCTGTTCCCTCGTCCTTAAAATAAGGACAATAATATATACATCATAGGCTTATTGTAAAGACTAACTAAAATAATACCTGCAAGTGTAGCACATAGCACAATGCCAGGCACATAGGAAGTGCTTGATAAATAGCAGCCATTATTATGTGTCATAAACATTCATCATGCCATGGGGAATAATCTAGCCAGATACCTTAGAAGCACATTGTCAGGCTACTAGGGAGGCTGAGATGGGAGGATCACCTGAGCCCCAGGAGGTTGAGGCTGCAGTGGGTCATGATCATGCCACTGCACTTCAGCCTGGGTGACAGAGTGAGACTCTGCCCCCGGCTCCAAAAAAAAAAAAAAAAAAAAAGGCACATGTCAACTGCCTGATGCTGGCCTGCATGTGAAAATGCCTACTTCATGTTATGAGATAAAATACAAATAACCTTAAGGAAAGCAAGATTGACTGAATGGATAAAGAGAACACGTGTTTTCTGTGCTCATGTGTAAATAATTATGTAAATTTCAACTAACTTATTTAGACAGAATTTGATTACTCCATTTATAGATTAGCCATACCAAAAGCATTTGAAGCAGTACATTTTTTATACTTTATAATTATAAGCTCACACTCATCATAATGTTAATTGTCTAAACATTTGTGGTTGTACGGGCAAAACCTTACCCAAATCCCGCTGCCGCATGATCTATGCTGGGGTGGAAGAATTTTGCCCTCATGACTTTTCAACCTGGTATTACATCTGTTAATATGTTACATTCCATGTTAAAAGGAACTATACAGATGTAATTAAGATGATCAATCAGTTGACCTTAAATAGGAAGATTATCTGGATGGGCTTGATGTAATTACATGAACTCTTAAATGCAGAGCTTTTTCCTGGGGGAATGCAGGGGGAGAAGTCAGAGAAATTCAAGCCTGAGAAAGACTCAACATGCGGGTGTTGGTTTGAAAGTGCCAGGAGGCCACAGGGAAGGGAGCTGGGCAGCCTCTAGAAATTGAGAGGCAAGGAAATGTGGATCTCAGTCCCATAACCACAAGAAAATGAGCTGTGCCATTGGCCTGGATAAGCTTGTACATGGGTTCTTTCTTAGAGCCTAG
The DNA here is from genome assembly GCF_037993035.2 of Macaca fascicularis. Classification (NCBI taxonomy): domain Eukaryota; kingdom Metazoa; phylum Chordata; class Mammalia; order Primates; family Cercopithecidae; genus Macaca; species Macaca fascicularis. The sequence continues at coordinate 28,357,446 of NC_088383.1, forward strand.
AATGACTGACACCTTGATGTCATCCTGGTGAGACCCTGAGCAGAGAACCCAGCTATGCCATGCCAGACTTCCGACCTCCAGAACTGTGGGCTTATAAGTGGGTGCTGTTTTGAACTACAAAATTTGTGATGATTTGTTATGCGGCAAGAGAAAACTAATACGTATGCATAAAAACTGTTCTCTGATTTAAAATTCTAGTCATCAGTTTTCAACCTGACATTGTTAACGAATTCAGAAACTACATACTGCATTCCTGACTGTTGCATGCAAGCTGTCTGTTCCTGGCCATGTAGGTGCCATGATCTCAGGCCGGACATCCGGCACTTCTTTTGCCCTTCTTAGTTGCAGAGGCTTCACTTAATATGTTCGTAGAATATGTGTGTGGAGATGACGCTGCCCATCACCATCTCCAACAGGATAGACAGAAACATTGGAAAAGAAAACCCTTCAAATTCCCATATTCCCCGGGAAAGCCTGGTGGAGGAGTATGCTGCAATTGTTTGCTAGAAATTAGGTCTGGACATTTGCTGTTTATGATTTTTGCCCAGTGGCGAGATCAACTAGTGATAACATGTAAAACTCGAGCTCATCGGAGTGATTTTAGCACCTTAAAGGATGAAGCAGAGAACTAGCTCTATAATTCAGGGAAAGACCCGTGCAGCATAACAGGGACTGCCTAACACAATGATGATAAGTGCCCTGCAAGCAAAGAACTCTAGAAATGTTAGTTACTCCACTGAAAGCTTGCTGCTCTTGGAAAGATCTTGGGAACAGTGGCTTATTTTAAATTCGTTACTATGTAAGCATCACAGTTTCCTCCTGCTGACAGATGAACAATCAAACTTGTTCCTGAAGGAAGAAAGAAAACTCATAGAAAAATAGTCTATGGTCAGTTCACCACTGCTCAGGGATGTAGAAGTGTGGTGAAATACTCAGTCAGCTCATTCACAGTCGAACAAACCAAGGAAGAATCTAATGCTCTGAGCAAAGACAACGCACTGTATTATTATCAAGAAGAAGAAGAAATAATAACAAAGGTATTAGGGGAAAGCAAAACTATATTGACATTTTCACAATAAGCCAAATATGCAAATTTAAATATGTACTTTATTGAAATGTTTTCCAAATATGATAATCTTTTCCCTGCCATGGTTTTGTTTTATTTTGATGTATAATTTTAGTCAATAATAGCCAATTATAGTCAATAATATTTAGTCAATTTGTAGCACTAGCTGAAAATTATTAAAATAACCCAAGTACAAAAGGGTAAAAAACAATATGAAGCATATGATATTTAACGCTCCATTAATTGATAATTTTGCTTGAAGGAACTATTGGCAAGAAGGAGTGAAATTCTTAGCTCCTTGTTTTACTTTAAAAAATCCCAGCAGTCCGCACTCAAACAAAACACCAAGTTTTCCACTGGAAGGACAAAAATAAAAGTCAGGTCTAGCGTGCTACATGCTTCATGACACAGTAAAACATTATCCACCTGGACTCCAGTCACGTTTCAAAAGTACAGTAGAGATTAGGTGCACAGCTGCCAAATAATAATACACCATGTTATAATTATGGCATTTTTTATTTAACTAAATTATAGTTATCTCTTTATTCCAGCACCATAGTTGAGGAAGTCTTGACCTATCACAACGCATCATGTTTATGTACATGAAACCTACCAGGAATGTTGCAACAGTTCCCACTGCTCCATTGTGTGCACAGTTACTCTGTATTTATTCTTCATTGATATTCAGAATCTATGCTTAATTTTGAATGTGTGCAAATTCTCCATAAAACCTCTCGGAAGTAAGGAAAACATCTTTTACCATAAAATCATTTGCTAAAAGTCTATGTTATGGAATCACCCTTTAAGAGGGGGTACTGAATAAGCTTTATTAATTTCTCCCTTGAAATCTCATTAAATTGCAAAATATAAATTTGAAAACAAATACATGCTTAATGGGGCTCAAAAACAATAAAAGTTACCATTGCCAAGTCAGAAAAGTTGAGAAATTCATGGAAAGGAAAATACATATGGCATCAAGTTGGTGGGGAAATCCAAACAGGGAACCACAACTCAAAACAGGTGGAGGGCAAGACCGTGGAGAGTGTGAGCTGCCTCTCCCAAAAGGGCACACAGTTCCAAGTGCACAGTTCACAGAGAATAAGTGGCCTACCAGGGGAATCAAGAAGGTTATCAGATACAAGACAGCTGTCAGAAGAGCTAGGGCATACCTCTTCCTCCTCTCTGAGTCCACAGAGAGCTTTACGGGTCATCTAACCCCAGGATAAAGCTGCTACAAATACTCTTTAAATAGGTTAGGGGACCTGTCTAAGGGAGTTCCTAGAAAAGGCTTTAAGGCCATTAAGAGGTACAGAGTAGAGATTCTAGTAACTTCTGATCTCTACAGGGATCATAGCTGCTATGACAAATGAGTGATAAGATAAAAAAGATGTTCTTGGAGAATAAAAATAAGATACCCAACTTAAAAGAAAAACTGCAGTAGAAAAGTTGATTTATAGGGCCAGGCATGCTGGCTCCCATCTGTCAATCTCAGAACTTTGGAAGGCCAAGGTAGCAGGACTGCTTGAGGCCATGAGTTTCAGAACAGCCTAGGTAACATAGTAAGATTCCCATCTCAACAAAAAAGTTTAAAAATTAGCGGGGCATGGTGGCACATGCCTGTAATCCCAGCTACTCTGGAGGCCCAAGATAGGAGGATCGTTTGAGCCCAGGAGTTTGAGGCTGATGTGGGCTATGATTGTGCCACTGCACTCCAGCCTGGGCAACAGAAGGAGATCCTGTCTCAAAAAAAAAAAAAAAAAAAAAAATTAGAGAGAGAAAGAAAAATAAAAGTTGATTAAAGAATGAATGGGGGAAAAGTTAAAGACCAAATTATTAATAATAATCTGAAAGATAAAGCAGAAACTGTTCAGAACATGTAGAAAGATGAGAAACGTAAGAGGAAAAGTAAAGAACCAAGGAATCTCAGGCTAAGATCCTTTCACAGGTGAATTATTTTAAACTTTCAAGGCATCAGGAAGAGCTAATCCTTACTTTATTTAAAATTTCCTAGAGTAGAAAAAGATAAAATATGTTCCAGCTCATTCCATAAGCCTAGCATAACTTTAATACTAAAACTGTGCAAGGAGACCATTAGAAAAAAAAAAAAAAAAGAAAACTAAAGATAAATCTCAGTTAAGAATTTCAATGCAAAATTATTAAATAATATGTTAATAAATGGAATCCAGAAATATATTAAAAGAATATTGAATTCAAGGATGATTAAGCATTAGGAAATGTACTACTGTAAATAACTTAAATAGATGAAAAGAGGACAACTAGATGACAATCTTAAAAACTATATAAATAGCAGTTTGTCGTAAATGCAATGACCTATTCAGTTAAGTGTATGGTTAGGGAGATATCTTATTAAATAATCTAGGAATGGAAAGAGAAAGCCTTAACTCAATAAAGTGATTACACAAGAAACCTTCTGCAAACATTACACTCAATGGTAAAATATAAGACAAATTCTCATTAATGTGTGTTATTACTGCTGTGAGTCAATGACGTTTTGTAGGACCTGGCCAACATGATACAATAAATGGAGGGAGGAAGGAAGGGAAAGAAAAAGAGAGTAAATACACAAAACTTACTATTTGAAGATGAGATACTTGTGTACTTGAACAATGGAACTAGACATAAGAAAAATATACAAAATGCAACAGCTTTCCTGTATATCAATTATAGCTATTATTGAAAAGAACTCATCTGCAACAGAAACAATAAGAACAATAAATAAAAAAACAGAAATTAACCTAATGAGAAATATGCCAACCCTATATAAAGAAAACTATAAAAACTAACAACTGTCATAAAAGATGACCAGAATAAATGGAGAAATCTGCCATGCCCTCAGTGGGAAGACTTGATGTAAATATCATGGACAAAAATATTCCCCAAACTAACATATAGAGTCAATGAAATCCCAAATTAACTTCTAACAAGATTTTTAAAAATAGAATTATCAAACTTATTCTAAAGTTCTACTAGAAAAATAAATTCAAGGACCTAGATGAGAATATTTTGGAAAAAAAAAACACTGAAAGTAGACATACCCTGTCATACATCAAAATGGACAATAAAACTACAGTCACGAAAATGGTATGCTATTCTATTCACAATAGCAAACACATGGAACCAACCCAAATGCCCATCAATGATAGACTGGATAAAGGAAATGTGATACATATACACTATGGAATACTATGCAGCCATAAAAGGAATGTGATCATGTCCTTTGCAGGGTCTTGGATGGAGCTGGAAACCATTAGCCTTGGCAAACTAATGCAGGAACAGAAAACCAAACACAGCATGTTCTCTTTTATAAGTGGGAGCTGAATAATGAGAACATGTGGACACAGGGAGGGTAACAACACACACTAGGGCTTGTCGTGGGGGGTCCAGGGCTAGGGAGAGCATCAGGAAAAATAGCTAAACCATGTTGGGCTTAATACCTAAGAAAGGGGTTGACAGGTGCAGCAAACCACCATGGCACACATTTACCTACGTAACAAATTTACACATCCTGCACATGTGTCCCAGAACTTAAAATAAAAAGGAAATAAAATGTTATGCTATTAATATATGTTATAGTTGGATAGAATACAATAGAGTCCAGAAATAGGTATACATATAAAGGAAGTCAGTATATAATAAGGGTAGCATTTCAAATCAATGAGGAAAGGTAGAAGTATTCAGTAAAATGTGTTGGGACAATTGGCTGTTCATTTGGTGGGGAAAAAAGTAGTCTGATCATGATCTCATATAATTTACAAAAATAAATTGTAGGTAGATTATAAGTATATAATATGTACTTAAAATAAAAATGTCAGAAAATATACTTCTGATAAAAATTATCAGACAAAGCAAAACACAGCATACTTCTATAATCTTGGGAGAGATCTCCTAAAAATGACACATGACATAAGGCAAACATTGCCAGATTTAAACACGTGACATCTACCCTCTTGGCCTCCTACCCCATGCTCAGGGCTCAACACCCCTGCTGGGCAGATTCCTTTATCTGCTACCAGGGAGGTTTACTGGTGCCATGCTCCCCAACGCTCCTTTGCAATATCCCTGTCTTGTGGCTCAGAGCCCAAGTTCTGTTCTAATAGAGACATTGTGATATGCATTTAGCTATGACTTTCTATAAACTGTGGGCTTCCTTGTCTCCCTATGCATTGCACAGAATTGCACTCTCTCAGAGGTGTAAGGTACTTATGGATTATCTTGTCATACATCTTTGTTTTACGGCTAAAGGGACAAAAGCCATGATTAATAAAGGGACTTGCCTTAGAACACATACCCAGTTGCTAACAGATCTGGCCAACACACAGAGCTGCTGATATCTGAGGCACTGCTCTCTGCTCTATCCACATTAGAGCTTCCTGTGGTCTCATCTACAGGTGGAAAATTTCATGTAGGTAAGGAGGCTGGCTGGAGAGAAAACTGGGGCCCTGCAAAGTCATTTTCCAAATCACAAGTTGATGCAGCAAGAACTTTACTATAATCAAAATATACATTCGATGTGTATTGCTTCAACCCAGCCTCTGCCCAGACCTTTATGCTGTCATTTTTATGAAAGCAGCTGAGAGAAAAGGTGAGGTCAAACATAGCACAGACGGGTCATATGCCTCTACAGTTCTTCTCTGAGCTTCCTATGAGCATTTCACCCAGTCTGTGTGTGTTAGGGGGTGGGGATTAGAATGGAATTTAAGGGTTGGTAATATGTCGTGAAATCATAAAGTTGAGCTTTTTAATATTTTCCTAATGAGAGGAAAGTTATTGTAACTATAAACTAAATTTTACTGCTTCAATCATAGTAACCATGAAATAGTCCTCGAACACCTTTCAAGATAGTTGAGAATTACTATTCCAGATGATTTATGTTTATACTTTTCCAAGCACATTTTAAGAAAAATATATACATACAAAATCTTCTGAAAGAAAAAAGTACACAGTTAGATAAGCCAGAGTCCCCATGGGTTGCCGCATAAATATGAATTGGTGCCATATTTCTAAAAAGGTCTAAAATAAATGAACCCAGGAGACACCATCAAAACTAAAACAAGACCAGTTGCACTAGTGACAAGGTTATGAAGAAACTCTTGACCCATCTGGATAGATTTAGCACTCAGAAGAGAATTCTAGGAGAAGAAAATACAGCAAGATTAGATGCAACCAAAACAACGATAAGAAAAAATGGAAAACAATCATATCACTCAATCTTGGCTGCAAATTAGCAAGGGGTGTGTGGATTCCAACAGCAGCCACAATATTGCAACCATCCAGTTTCCTGCTAGGCTCAGGCATCACAGCAAAGACACTTGGCACCAAATAGCTTCTGGCTAGGAATTTTACATTTAGAAATGTAAGCCCCAGTAACATTTAAGGAATTCTCTCCCTTGCCAGATAGCCATCCTCTTGCTCTGAAGCCATGTGACATACCACTTTGCCTTTTTGTGCATCTGTTGTCTACATCAGTGTAGAAACTGGGAGGACAGACTCTGAATTTTGGCCCTTAGCAAAAGGGTACATTTTAGTATCATGACAGTCTTGGCAGAACAGGGCATTCTTACTTGAAATGTCTCTGCCATACTGGGAGATTTGTTCACCATCACCTGAGACTGGCTCGGCTGAAGGGACTATCAGTTCTTAATACACAGGCAACTATGTGAAAACTTAAGAAGCAAGCTGCTTCTTGGAAATATCACTTTATGAATGGTTGTCTCTGACCACCTTTCAGCATTTTAAAAGGTTTCATTATCGTTTGAGTTCTGCTTTTCCATTTTAATTTTGTATTACTAAAATATTCCTCTCTAAATCACATTGTAAAAAAGTTCTCTTTATTTAAGTGAAAACTGATCAAAATTTTCATTTAAAACAAACACAGCACACACAAAAAAACAAAATTGTGTGTTTTTGGGCCAAAAGTGATCAAAAAATGAACACAAAGTGACCAAAAATTGAACACAGTGTGTAAAAGATGTATGTCTTCATCACTGTATCAAAGACACTCAAAAGTACTGAAGTCAGTGGGCAAGGGGCAGTTTTTACCCCTATCTGCAGTCCAGCAATTCTGAAAGACATGAAAAAAGTGCTTAAGAGAATCATGGCCCATTGCTAAGGTGCTACCCAAATCCATGAGCCTGTGAAATCTAAACTTCAATTTTGCTTTTTTTGGTTGCATGACCTGAGCAAATGCTAAAAGTGAATTTCACCCTGTAGCACCTCCTACTGGGCTTGGAAAAAGTTACTGACTCACTTTGGGGAAGACTCCAAACTGTTGAAAGTAGAGTGGTGTTGCTGCTTGAAACTGAGACTAATCTATCTCCCCAAAACCACTTTCCAACTGGGTTGTTATCCCTCAAATTGTTTCTGGCCACTTCCTGGTAATAACTTCAATGTCTCCAGTGTTATGTACAAGGCGGAGGGGAGATGCCACTGATCGTCTTCAAAAGCGACCTTGTTTTTCCAACTATGTTCAATTTCTATTACTGCTACTGCTACTACTACTACTACTACTACACACACACACACACTCATACACATACACACCGCAGAAACCTTTGGCCACCAGTATTAATGGTGTGGGATCTTCTGCAAACCATTTCTATTTCCCATAATAACCAAAGATGATCCCTAGGTACTATATCACTATTACAACCCACAATTTATAATATCAACTTGTGTAAAAACCTTTCCACTCTAGCTATTACAACAGAGAAATTTTTAGAAAGGCATACACAGCTACTCCAAGTTCTCAAAAGTTCAACACTAATGATTTAAGTATTTTGTAAGTAAAAGTCGTTTAAGTGCCTGAAGCTGCCAAAAATTGTTAGACTTACTACACAAAGGATCAGGATCACATCTCCAAGCAACAGAGCAACTCATGGCCAAAAGTGAACATTTTCAGAGCCTTGTATAGAGGCCAAAGCCATTTCCTAACCTGAAAAATATGGGACTGATCTGGAAGATCCTTTAAAAGCTGATTGCTGGATTTACAAAAATCCCTGACTATTTACCTGTTTAGTGCAATGAAACAGAGAAATTGGGTAACAGAAGCTGTCAAAGAGGAAACAGAGAAAAAGTTCATTACGCAGCTGTTATTTAAACACACCACCCTTCATTTAAACTGAAAACTGAGAAAAATATTCAAATTTTGTGAAGGAAATTGGGCAAAGTGAACACTTTTATTATTATATTTTTTCACTTCCTCAAAACTCACAATTATAAATGATATCATTTATAATGGAAAACAAGAAATCAGTCTTCCAAAATTAAAAGTACCAAAACTCTGGACTGGAAGAAAGCACATATTTACCCTGTGTAAAAATTCTGTTACATCAACAAGACAAATCTTAACCCAGAAAAATACCTTCTTAATTTTAGAAACAAAATAGGGAGACAGAAGGGAAAAAACTAACTGCAACTAACAAAAAAAAAAAAAAAAGAAGAAGAAGAAGAAGAAGAAGAAGGGAGAAAAGAAACCACCTCTATATTCATTGGGCTATATTCATTAAATAGAATGTCTTGTTGTTTTCACAGACAGTAAAAACTTTTTGAAATTCTTTTTACTCTTAGGCCACAGAAGCATCAATGGATCTTATTTGGTCTCGTCAGTGTATAAAGCGTTTACAAACCTAACTAAATATAGAATTAATGGTAGTTAAGCATTTATATTCCTTATATATAGGAGAAGAAAAAAAAAGGACCCCTTTATGCCAGCTTTGAGTTTGGCTTGATTTTTTATGACTTATTTAGAAGCCCTAGGGAATGAGAAAGTCTCTTAATGGAAATACTGACACAGTCTTAAATATAGTGACATGAACAAGGACTTCTATGAAGCTGCCCCAGGATGTGACTGACCACTGAAGCAAGTCTGAAATGCACTGAGTATCAGAAAGTCAAATATGATCGATTTGCTGATAAATATCAGTGGAACGGTAATGCCAAAATACAGAGAATGGCTTTGCAAGATCAAAATTTCAGGTTGGTAACTTGTTCTTAACAGGAAAATATCAAAAATGTACGGGATCTTTGCTCCTGCACATGGATGAGAGAGAAAGTGTAAAATTTCTGTATGGACTTTCTCCTAGTCTCATATGCAGCTAAAAATAGTCATTCTTAAAAAGTCACAACTTTGACTTAGGGTTCTTGTCAACCCTGACAGTAAAGGTGGCAGTAGGGTTTAAATGAGTGGATTTAGATCTGTGCTTTATTTCTTAAGTCTCACCTCCAAGGCTATGTATGGTACTAGGTAAACAATAAATCCCACTACTTAGTGAAGTCAAATTTGTAAAAGCTCCATTTGTTTCTATTTGTCTGTCGGCTGTGCTTTTTATTCTTTGGTGGATTTTCTTTAAACTAGCTAATTTTTTCCATTTTTCATCCTTGCATCTCTCTGGAAGTTACTCTTTTACTTGAAAATCGATTTAGTTTCATTTTATTCTTTCTATGTTTTTCTTTTGACTCTCTTAAACATTTCATTGTTTTCAGCTTCATTGTTTAACTTTTTGTTTTTACTTTACGTTTCTCTTCTTTTTAAAACTTTTTAAAAACCAATTCAAACTTATTCAGGACCCTTCCTCTTATTCTCTTCACAAACACAGATCAACATATACTTAAGTAAATTTAAATGTTTTTTATGATTTAGGGCGCAGACATACTAAATCATCAAAACATGAATTCATTCACTTGAGAAACATTTATAGAGTAAATACATGAAAGACACGGTAGTAAGTGCTAGGGGAATTATAAAAATTAATACAACACCATTTCAGGGTCTCCAGGAACTCTTAATACACACAAGGCAGTGAGAGCTAGTACCAAAGGAAAGAGATAGGATGCGGCTGCATTTCGGAAAACAATCTGCCCATATTCAGCCGAATATGAAATCAGCGTTGCTATCTTTTTTAGGTACCACAATGTAAAAAGACAAAAATGTCAGAAGCTAACACAACCCTAAAATATCTGTACAGTTTCTAGGCTAAACTGCCTCATACTTTCGATTTGTTTGTAAGCCATATAGTAGGAAAGTGCGAGTCTCAGCATCTATCTACATGTAGGATTTTTCGGGCTCTCATGTGACACCAAATAACAAAGAAAAGGGAATGGAAAGCCACCCCTGAAGGAGCCAGCACACAGCTCATGTTGCCAATATTTCTTCTTTTTTTCTCTTCTTGTCTGCCATTAATCTCTCAGTTCTTCACAATGGATGAAACCCTGGTACAATTGCATTTGGATTTTTGCAAGTGAAGCCGGAAAGAAATATGATTTTCAAACATCAAATTAATTTGAACTTCAGAAAGAATCCACACCAATGTGTTTTGCTTCTACCATGACTCATAAACGTTTACTAAGAATCTATGGTATTCCGAATAGTGCTTAAGTTTTTATAATTCTATAGTAAGCCCATGCATATTCAAAGGGTCAGCATTTGTATAAATCTCATTTTAAAAGATTCTGCTTAGAAATAAGTAATTAGAAAAGTTCCCTTTTAAAAAGGCTGTCAGGAAGACAAGGCTCGTTATTCAAAGGAGTGAGGGGCAAGTTTCCGATTGTGATTAACCCTCAGGTTACTGACTTGAAAGGGTGGAACAGAATATAAGGAATACAAGGAAGAGGAAGTTTAGACAATAGAAAGATCATTAAAGTACCTCTCCAAAGCTGTGCTGAATAGTGTAAGTTTAGAAGAGAAGAAAATTCTCTATTTTTTAAATTGGTCCTTAAATTTCTGCTATCTGGAAATTGGACTTATGTGAAATACCTCATTCCCAGATGGCCTTTGTTAGGTAAGGTACAAGACAAGGAATTGGACAACCTTTCAAGTATCCTTTAAATGTCACTCGCTGGACTGTTGATAGAGGCTTTTATTATTCTCTGCTGGAGTACATCAACAGTCATTTGCATGCCAGGAAAAGAATGTCTGGAATAATCCAAAAAGGCAAAGCTTAATTCTTTCACTAAAACCAAGAAAGTGACAGCAGAGAAAGGGAAATAAAATAAGAAAATAAGTGTCCGAGGTAGACTTACTGGTAACAAAAGCCCAAAAGAGAAACCGTGCGTGTGCACCGAGGCACTCGACGCAGGGCCCTTAACACAGATGGCTCTTGATGCCGCCGTAAGACTTTTTTAAAGCTACCCCCCAAAACAAAAGCTGAAATGAATGAAACAGATATTGTCAGGGGAATATTCACTGCTCAAAAAGATCTGCCAAGGCATCTTTTTAAACTTTTCTTCTGGTTCATTTAAATATGGTTTCATGGATAGAGTGGCCAGCACCAAACACAGGCCTCCAGTGAGTCTAAGCCAGAGCCTTCTTGGAGTGGCTCTTAATTATCATTTTTGCACGTGGAATGAGTGCACATAGGAGCAGCACCTCATATACCAATGGATTCTGTCCCAGAAGGGTCCTTGTTACATTGCTTGTTTAGAACGGAGAGTACATTTCTCCGAAGAAACTATGCCATAAATTAAGCTTGAAGCCCAGGCAGATCCAATGGTTTATTGAACTCATGAGCATATCTAGATTTTACTACTGATACCAGCTTAAATTCTGAAGTACACAGTGTGCAGGAAGAGAGAGAAAAAGAAAAAAGAACACTTTCTCCCCTGAGGGTCATTATGAGCCAAGAAAAAAGGTTTGGAGATGGCAGTTGGACTTGTTATCCTCCCAAACTTTCTACGTCCTTGTTCCTCTTTCCCCAGTAACCAAAATGCCTTGTTCTCTCGTTTCGTTCCACGTCTCCAACTGCAGCAGGACATCCAAATGGATCCTACCTCCCAAAGTGTCCCATGCACCAATAAATGACTTCTTTTTTCTCTCAATCAAAATCTTCATTTCTTCCCAGGGATATTCACCTCCGTCAAGCGATGGGAAGTTAGCCCAATTAATTCATACTAACATAGAAAAGACTCCTATCTGCCTAGATGCTTTGGTTTATACCATATGTGTCTAATTAAGAGAGATTTTAGAGAGTTTAACAAGATGAAGTTTAAACATTCAGCCTCTTGGGAGCAGGATACATTTATGAAGCCTATACTGACAGAGCCATGGAGCTCATAGAGCAACCATTCTAATGCACTAGGCCTTTTTTTTTTTTTTTGAGAGAGAGTCTCATTCTGTTGCCCAGGCTGGAGTGCAGTGGCATGATCTTGGCTCAGTGCAACCTCCACCTCCCAGGTTCAAGTGATCTCCCTGCCTCACTCCCCCTAGTAGCTGGGATCACAGGCACACGCCACCATGTCTGGCTAATTTTTTTGTATTTTTAGTAGAGATGGGGTTTCGCCATATTGTCCAGGCTGGTCTCGAACTCCTGACCTCAGATGATCCACTGGCCTCGGCCTCCCAAAGTGCTGGGATTACAGGCATGAGCCACCAGGCCTGGCCTGCACTAGGCCTTTATAAACTAATCATCTGTGATCTGTGAAAGGGAAAAATGCAACAGGGACTTGTCTTCAAGTCGAGCAAAACAAAAGGGTAACTCCACAGGTTTTATTTCAAGACTTGCCTGATTTACTCCTTCTTAGAAACCTCTTTCCTCTTCAGTAGAGAAAGATATGCCATAGGCTTGGTTCTGAGGATAAAGTCAAATTCTAATCCAAGCTAAGAAAGGTTCCAGCGAGAACCCACTCTGTAAGGTGGCAAAGACGGTTCCATCTGGAGAATTTGAACCTGGCTCAACAGGAATGAAGGTGGATATTACACAGGGGGTCCTTATCCTGGCACCTCCCAGAGCAGATGACCCCCAGGTCTAGAGGCTTGGAGGTCAGTTTGTAAGGAAATTCACTCAGTCAGATATCTGAAAATTGACATTCGCTAAGCTCACATGATAAAAACAAATTATAATTTTAATTTAGATGACTTAATTCAATGGATGACACTGAGTGACTAAATTTCCTTTGAGTATTAATTACATTTAGATGCAATGACCTTAATAATTCTGATCAATTGTGATGGTATAACTACTGCTGTCAAAAATGTTTCAACCCATCTGTATTGAGAGTGTGCTATGCACCTGGCATGAAGCCAAAGACTGGATTACAGAGAAATAATGTCCATGTAAAATCAGTAAAAATATGTATGCATTTGCTTTGATGTTTCTAGCAATATCTTCAATTAGGATTACTACTTTATAATCTATAAGACTTCAGCCCCCTAGAATTTAATAAAAATAAGTGAAATAAAATTCAGTGATACATTATCCTTTCTCATACCAACTTTCAACTAGCCTTTTTTTTTCTTTGAGACACAGTTTCACTCTGTCACCCAGGCTGGAGTGCAGTGGTATAATCTCCTCTCACTGCAACCTCTGTCTCCTGGGTTCAAGCGATTCTCGTACCTCAGCCTCCCTAGTAGCTGAGATTAGAGGCGACTCCCACCATGCTCAGCTAATTTTTGTATTATTAGTGGAGACGAGGTTTCACCATGTTGGCCAGGCTGGTCTCGAACTCCTGATCTCAGATGATCTCCCTGCCTCGGGCTCCCAAAGTGCAGGGATTACAGGTGTGAGTCACCATGCCCGGCCTCAACTGGCATTTTGCTTCCATGTATTTAATAAAACTCATTACAAAACAGCCACTCTAACAAAAATGGATGAATAAATGGATAAAGTTCCTTAGCAGCTGGGCACGCTGGCTCACGCCTGTAAATCCACCACTTTGGGAGGCCGAGGCGGGCAGATCATGAGGTCAGGAGATCGAGACCATCCTGGCTAACAAGGTGAAACCCCGCCTCTACCAAAAACACAAAAATTTAGCCTGGCGTGGTGGCGGGTGCCTGTAGTCCCGGCTACTCGGGAGGCTGAGGCAGGAGAATGGCGTGAACCCAGGATGAGGAGCTTGCAGTGAACCGAGATAGCGCCACTGCACTCCAGCCTGGGTGACAGAGCGAGACTACATCTAAAAACAAACAAACAAACAAACAAACAAACAAAAAAGTTCCTTAGCAATAAATTGTAACAAAAACAAATAAATTGTAAAGTGTTCTTTTAAAAAATTTGAAAGTTCAGAATCTTTGTACTACTGTAGCACTGGGGGTGGGGGTGTTAATACAGACTTAGAAAATTTCTATTTAGGTGAGGGAGGAAAGAAAGATATAACCAGATGGAATTGAAAGAATTCAGAAGAAGGTTGTATGCCAGAGAAAACCACAGCAGTTGCTCAGAAAGTATTTCTTGAAATCCCCGGTTTTACTATTTATACATGCCTGGTAACCCAGCTACAACTGCAGAAACGCTGTCACTCAATTCCCACAGAAGACAGCCATTGATTGTTTTGATCTGAAACCTAGCAGATCAGTCTTAGGCTGCTAGTCTTTCTTAATTCTCCAACCATAAAAACAAATCATTTAGTCTGCCCTTTTTAAGTTGATGCACATGCGTGTAAAACCAGAAGTTTACATGTCTAGGTTGCTTTCTCTTTGCTTCCATAACTAAAAAAAATAGGCTTTTATTTAAAAATAGAATTGGCAAATGAATAGTCCATACATTGGACAAAGTGCCTTTGGAATGCTTTAATAAAAATAAGCCACTGAGACATTTAATTTTGAAAAGAATCAACTGCACAGGCGTGCTATTCATTCTGGCTTTATATTTTGTCACTTTTGAAAAGAGCATGCATTTTCAGAAGACTCACCACACTGGGCAAATTGCATAGTCATTAACCTATGTTTTTACTAGACAATGTTAAATATTTTATAAGAAAAATATTTTTAAATAAAAGATTACCAATTACCAATTACTGTGTCTCATTAAAATTAATGTATTTGTCATTTTTTTTGTATTTGCCTATGCACATTTGTACTGTTATAACTGTATTATACTGTTCCCACAATTTTGAATTGTTTTTCAATTAATACTACATTATAAATATTTCTCAGGTATTTTCATAGTATCAGTATTATAAATAAAGATTTTGACTTTTATGGAGTCTTAATCTGGTTTGGAAATAAGATAACATTTACTTTTTAAAAAATTTGATATCTTTATACATTCCAGAAAAATGCATAAAACACAAGCATTAATTCTTCAAAGTTTGAAAAAAAATGGATGAATTAAGTCATGTGTTTTGGGAATTGGATTGACTAAAAATCTTAATTTTTTGTGAGTTATTGGCCATTTAAAACTTTTCATGTTTATGAACTTTTGTGTGGAGAATGCCAATTTATTTAAATATACATTTACATATAGTATATTGCCAAACAATTGTGCATAGTACTTCATCATAATTTTTTAAAACCTTTTTTGTTTAATAACTATTTATTGATTGCTGTTTCCTCCTTTGTAATTTCCAATTTTAATTTGTGTCGATTTTTGCTTGTTTATTACTGTTTTAAAAGAGTCAACTCTTATTTGTTTTTCAGCTTTCCATTTGACCTTTTTTTGTTTTTTTATTACTTTTTTTCAATTATCTGTATTTGAACAATGTGATTTCCTTTCTTTAAAAATAAACCTTCATAAAACTCTGAATTACTTTCAAGTTCTCTGGTTACAATAGTTAGATGTTAATATGTAGTGTCTTCATTTTCTTTTTTTTTCTTTTGCAACAGGGGCTCCCTCTGTTGCCCAGGCTGGTGTGCAGTGGCACAATCACGGCTCACTGCAGCCTTGATCTCCTGGGCTCAAGCAGTCCTCCCACCTCAGCCTCCCAAGTAGCTGGGACTGCAGGTATGCACCACCATGCATGGGTAATTAAAAAAAAATTGTAGCAATGGGGGTCTCACCATGTTGCCTAGGCTTGTCTCAAACTCCTAGGTTCAAGGAATCCTCTTGCCTCTGCCTCCCAAAGTGTTGGGATTACAGGCATGAGCCACCATGCCCAGCTTCATTTTCCTTATTGGCTAAATTTCCTTTTATTTTTTCTTCTTCCTAGACCCAATTATTGTTTACAAGACGATTTCTGTATTTCTGAGTGTTTAGAGTTTGTTTTTATTGTTAGAGTTGGTAATGCAGAGAGAAAATGAGGTTGATTTAAGTCTTTAGAAATGTATTGCTATTTTCTCTGAATCTTTGTAGATCATTTGTCTCATATATATTTGTAGATGTTTGAAAATCAGATTGCTGGCAAAATGATCTACAGGGTATATTAACAGAGCAACTTTAGATTTCTTAAAAAAGCCCTACTGTTCACAGACCAAGCTTCTTGATATTATGAAGAAAAGATGTAGTAAAATGTGTATAGTATCATAGAGCCTAGCGTAGGGCCTAGCGTACCGTAACTACTGTATACATGATTGGTAGTAGTTGGGATAATAATAGTGATTATAGTAGTGATGTTCTTCCTATCTCTCATGCAGACTCAGAGATCTGGAGGAGAGTACCTACTATGTGTTCTTGGTCTGGGTTTTCTTATCTGTGATGTAATGTCCCTGTTATAGATGCTTTCTGAGGTTATTTCCAGCTCTAATATTCTAAATCCTATTTGCTGGCATTTTCAGGACCCAGATTGTCTACACCAGATGTAGATGTAGGTCATGCATATTCCTTGTTCGAAAGTCACCTCATACACTTCTTAAGAGCAAACCTCTCTGGGAACTGAAGTCAAGATAGAAATTTTTACCAAACCTACTACTGTATCTGAAAGTTTTGGACAGGTTGGAATCATTTCTTTATTTCTGGAAGGAAAGTAAAATTTTAAAAGCTATCTTTCAGCCCTGCTTATGCTTTTCAGGAATGAGAGTAAAATTTCCAGAGCAATGGAAGCCAGACCTATACTTTTCTTTCACAAAAGCTTGGCACCCCTATTAATTTGTTTTCATTTACCATCACTATTTAGCAATCAAAGCATTTAACAGAAAAGACATAATACAAAGTATTTGCAGGACTGGCCACAATCTGGCACTATCCTCTATTATGAATTATTCATAAAAGCCAGTATATACCTCCCCTAAACATTGTTATTATGAAGATTAAAATTATCATTAAGAATGAAAATTCTTCCATCTTGAGTTAATTTTTGTATAAAATCAAAACAAAAATATTAAAAAATTAAAATTAAAAAATAGAAAAATAAAACTTCTTATCTTTAATACGAAAACTGAAAATTTCTCAATAAGACCATAATCTACTAACAAATTTATCCATTGGCAATTATAAACAAAATGAAAGCTTTAAAACTGAATTATGGGCAATATGTGAATAATCTGATGCCTTTATACCTGTTAAAATAAACCCCTCTGATGCAGTTTTAATTGTACTTTAAAAAGGTATCACAGGAATTACTACAGAAAACATGGGCTTACCTGTGCGATAGACAAAGTTGCCTTCAGTTTCTGATGACGATGGAGACACTAATTCTTCCTCAAATTCATTGGAGCTAAAAGATCCCGAGTGGTTTCTTTGCCTTGTTTTTCCCATCATGGTAGTGTTCGTGGCCATGACATGTCTCAAAGAGTCATTAAGGTAACGGTTCAACAAGCTGCTTTTGTATTTGGGGGGTGCCACGTAGTCCTCACTGGCCCGTGACTCTGTCCTCACTCCTGCTTTGATGACTGAGCTCTCACTTTTAATCACGGGATGGTGAACTGGGGTATTATAGCCCCCTTCATTCATGTGGTTTCTTGGAGGATTTTCTCCATCTACAGCGGAACAGTATCACTAAGTAGGATAGTAGGCACAGTTTCCCCCAGCCACCCAACTCTTATATTTAATCCTTAAAAATATATAAAGGAAATATATTTAAAGTATATAAAATTATCTTTGATATTCAAGATTAATTTTTAGGCAATGAAAGCAAATATTTATGTCATCTCTCACTTATGGTATTTTAATTTTAATGAATTTCACTGAATATGTTATTCTGACACACGGTATATCTATAAACAAGAGGAAATGGCCATCATTCCTTTGGTCATTTATAGTATTATAAAAGTGAAGTTACTTCATGCAATAAAAAAGAACCGTTATGGCACCATCATATTTTGTGAGAGCAACCTTAAAAATAGCAATTATGGTGAACTTGCTATAGAGGCAAAACAAAGAAAGCAAAATAAAAATATTAACAAACCTTCAGAACACGAGTCATCACTGCTTATGCTAAGCCGTTCAGCATTGCCTTGAACATACTTGTTGTATAACTTTATTCTCAAAGCCCAGCTTAAATCTGGCTGTCGAACGGTATTCTTAAGCCGACGTCTTGCATTAGCAAACCAATTTGACACCTAAAACGGTATTATTTTTCAATTAACAAAACTTGAAAACATTATCCATGGTGCAATTATTTTCTCATAAAGGAGCTAAGCCTCTCTCAGCACCTCTGATCATTAAATATTCTCAGGACATAAGAATACTGGACATTCATATCCATTCATTCATTCGACAAACATGTTGCTTACTACAGACACTGAGCACTTAGTGTATTTGTGGAATAAGGAAAAATGAAGAGGCCTTGACCTCAAAAAATTCTAGTAAGAGAAAAGTCCAGTCAGAGAAGTAGGAGGGTATACAAATAGCTAATATAAGAAAGAATGTGATGAATGGCATACAAGACATTAAAATGATACAGGAGTCCAAAAGAAAGAGGGGTTACTTTCATATGTGACTCCAGCCTTTTTGAGGAATTTAAGTGAGGCTTTGAAGAAGGTCCAGAATAGGTCAGGTTGAGAGGGAAGGGAAGTGCATTCCCAATAAAGAGGACACAGGAACAAATGGAAGTGAAATTCCAGAGAAATTGTAGGGGCTGAGGAAGAGGGAAGAGTTAAAGATGACCTTGAGTCATCAAACCTGTGTAACCAAGAGAAAGGTAGTGCACATGGGGAAAGAGATAAAACTTTTTGAGGATAAAATGATGTGTTTGGCTTGGGCAATGTCTAGTTTGAGGTGCTAATACTGGTGACATGTCTGGTAAGAAAATAAAAGTGGTATCTGAGATTGAAGGGAGGGGATGACCAAATTCAAGAGGAAAAGGCACAGAGGTAATTGTCAAAGTTGCAAGAGTAGAAAGAATGAAAGCAGGGTCAAAGACCAAGCTTTGGAAACCATTAGAGATGAAAAAGGTGGGACCTGTTTGCTTCCAAAAGATGAGCTAGCAAAACAAGCAGAGGCAGAGCCATCGGTGAAGAGGAGGAAAATAAACCAAAGAACTCCTCACTTTAAGCCAAAAGTCAAGTGTTGCTTAGACAAATAGTTGAAGGCAAAGAAAGAAACATTTCAAGACAAAGAAAAGATACTTCCATTCTTTTTTTGAAGATGCCACTGGATTTGTACTTGAGATTTCTTCTAAAATATCAGGCTATCATCAGTGCAGAGATTTTTAGAAACTCAAAAGGGCAATACTTGCCTTTAAAAGAATGAAACATGGGAAGAGAATTAAGTTTTTCTGCCAGTTTGGTCCAGAACATGACCAAACTGAGGAATTTAAGCTAGGCTTTGAAGAAAGGCCAGATTACTATAATGGTTTGTGTGGCAGTGTTTGTACTGGAAATTTCTCCTTTTTTTTTTTTTTCTAGATTTATACCATAAATACACATTTTTTGTGCATTACTCAAATTCTTATTATTCTACTTTTAAAAAACCCTCAAATTATACTTTTTCTCCCTGTCCTCATGGGTAAACACATGCTGGGTTTCCCATATGTATTTAATATTCAATATAGTCAGTACTATCTTCTTTGTACCTGAAGCAATGATAGTTATCCTTTCAAATTTATATGCAATGACATATAATCTCACTATGGCATTTCAGAAGTCAGTCTTCATCAACACTTCTTCCTGCTAAGCTATGTTACTATGACTATGATTCGGTCTGGCTTCAAATTCTCAGTCTGAATTCGAATTCTCAGTC
The DNA here is from genome assembly GCF_037993035.2 of Macaca fascicularis. Taxonomy (NCBI): domain Eukaryota; kingdom Metazoa; phylum Chordata; class Mammalia; order Primates; family Cercopithecidae; genus Macaca; species Macaca fascicularis. The sequence goes on from NC_088383.1 coordinate 28,377,297, forward strand.
CTTCCCATTCTCTACAGACAGACAACAAAATTACTGAGTGACTATTGTACTTTAGCCATAGTGTTAAGTTCTAGGAATGAATAAGCTTTGTCTTCTGCACTCCCAGAAGGACTAGCAGAAAAGAACTACACATAATTAACTGGGATACACCGGTGAACATTAGCTGTGGAAGCACATGGAGCCTGATCCCTTTCTTCATGAAATTTCTCAATCTTTCCTTGGATTCTTCAACTCACTGTCAAAATCTTTATCCAACTACTTTATCCAACTATACTACTAACTGGGAATTTGGAAACATTTCTCTAACTTCCCTCTCTTCCATTCTGTTCTCTTAAATCGATCTTAGCAACTATCATCAAATTCAAGAATTGATGCACCATTTTGATTTAATCACTTCACTCCTTCAAATCCTCATAAATGTCCTGTTATCCCATAATCACCATACAATGGAAAAGGACCTGGCTTCCTGTTCTGAATTTGCCAAAACCATGCGGTATGAATTTGGATAAGTTATTCAACTTTACTGAACTTTGAATCCTTCATCTCTAAAATGGATTTGATGGTTCCTAATATCCTTGTTAGCTCTAAAAATTAAGATGGGCAAATACAGCCCAAGTTTCCCTACAGCAATGTTAATATCCTTTACACTAGGTACTAACCTCCCTCTGTTGACCAGTACTGTCTCCAGCAAGAGTGTTTTTGTCCTTCTTTGCTCCTTTCACACAGAGTACAGCCTGCAACTTCCCCTAGATCATTCATATTTACTAGAATTCAACTCCAAAACATTTCTGTAACTTTCTTTACTAAACAGGATATAATTCAGACTAACCTTAAATCTTCACACAGCAACCACACATAGTACAGTGTAAAATCCAATTCTTATGAAACTCTTCTTATAATGAAAATGCAATGGCCTTCTAATTTAAAAAAAAGTAATACACTATCCTTCTAACAGACAAAAATGGGGGAACATTTAAATGATTTAAATGTCATAGGGGATTAACTAACTTTTCATACATAGGAGTCATATCTTTTTTATGTTTTATATACTCATAGTCTTTTATTTTTTACCATATTATAATAGTTACACATTAGGTGATTTTCCAGAAAGATTTGCTGATGTCTAATATAGACTGTTTCAAAACTGATTTCATAAATTGACCACCACCCAATCTGGTAATATATGTATTCTGCTGGGGTTTTTTGTTTTGTTTTTTTTCTTTCAGTACAACCTAACAGATAGATACACTCCAAGGTCTTTAATGTGTATTTGCAGTAGGTCCTGCAAACAGCAAATAGCTGGTTAACAAATTTGCATATTCTTGTTTTGCATTTCTTTCTTGATGAATTAATGCAAATTCCATCTGTTTCACTGAAGGTAAAAATATCGGTTCAAATTTTCTACTTTTAATCTACTATGGATTCCTTCGGGTTGTCATTCATATTCTCTTCAAATTGTATTTTACATGAAACAGGTCTCCTTACCAAGGATAGGTTCTGGAACAGAATTTTACTGTCAAACTGAATGCTATGTGTGTATATATGTATAGATGTTTGGGCCTCTAAGTTTTCACTATAAAATATGGGAGATAGTTAGATACGACTAATTTATATAATTATATTTTATATTGGTATCTATCTGTCTATCTATCTCCCATATTTTATAGTGAAAGATTAGAGGGTCAACTGTCTCGAAGCTGGGAGGGAAAACTAATATTCATCCTACTTTAACAAAGGTGTTTACATTCATCATGTTGACAGAGCAATTGTTATAGTACACCCAAAGGGATAAACTGGCATCTGTCCATCTTTGAACACACTGAATTAACAAACTTCTGAGCTATTCAACTGAAATATTGAGCATTTCATTCCCACACCATGTAATATAACACTTGGAATAATGAATAAGGACCAATCTGAGATTTTGTTGAATATTTAACAGTTGTTATAAGCCTTATAGCTGATAACAGCATATATATCTCAGCAGGCACACTCAGTACCAACGAAAAACAGAGTTATGTCAACAGTGGAGACAGGATCTTGGAACATGGTAGTTTTAACAAATCGTATGTGGACAGATCACAGGAATATGAGACTTCCATTATTAGAGGAGGAAGCATTAACATCTACTCATTGTTCCTTGGTAAGTTCCATATCCTGCAATAATACAAACCCCAATCACATACCATTTTATACTATTCCACAACAAAGCTGTTTATATTTTGAGAGTACAGAGTGTATTTCTTTTTTTTTTTTTTTTTTTTTTTTGAGACGGAGTCTCGCTCTGTCGCCCAGGCTGGAGTGCAGTGGCCGGATCTCAGCTCACTGCAAGCTCCGCCTCCCGCGTTCACGCCATTCTCCTGCCTCAGCCTCCCGAGTAGCTGGGACTACAGGCGCCGCCACCACGCCCGGCTAGTTTTTTGTATTTTTTAGTAGAGACGGGGTTTCACCGTGTTAACCAAGATGGTCTCGATCTCCTGACCTCGTGATCCGCCCGCCTCAGCCTCCCAAAGTGCTGGGATTACAGGCTTGAGCCACCGCGCCCGGCCCAGAGTGTATTTCTATAGCATTTGAACAATGATCAGCCATAGGATCAGCCATAAGATCCATTGGTAATTCTATACATTTTAATTTTTTCCATTTATCACTTTAAAGCTTCAGAAACCAGCTTCATGAATAATAAAATTTGAAATCATTATACAGTTGTCATTTATTATTATAAAAGTTATTTTACCCTACTTAAAATTACATATGTTTGTGCATTTTTATTTTCTGAGGACTAGTGTAAGAGAAAAAAAGTGTTTTGAATGAAAATTTCATGTAAAGCATATTTTAAAAATGTAATAGTGTCACCAAGATCTGAATGTAAAAAGCATTTTATTTGTATTTGAACTATCATTACAGGTGGCAAATAATTTAAAATTACAACTACTTGTATTGCAACTCAACAAAAGTACTACATAAGAAAGTTTAAATGGCTCTCCTAATGACAAATGCTACTTCATAATTTAAAAACATCCTAACACATGTCATAAATGTTCTTTTGCTTTCTGTATGAAAGAATAGCCACTATTAAATATAAAGCTCTATATCAACCAGAATAACTTAGTGTTTCATTGCTGACATCATGTGAAATATTCAAATAACTCTATAAATTAGTGTATTTTAAAAATAAATAGCATACTTATTTAAACGAAATTTTAACATAGGTTATTTATTTTCATAAGTCAGGTTTTTCTGACTGGAATAATTTATTTAGAAACTACTTTGGTAAATCGCTAAAAGATTCATAGTTCTATGTTAAACAGTTATTAAGCCAAGAACACTAAATTAATTTTCCCCTCCACTGCTGCAGCAAATCACTATTAATACCATTGCCTGATAATATAAAAGAAACAGATGTTTTTGTATATAATTATATTCTGAAAATAAGCAGAAATTACATATTCTAGTATTGATAGCCTGACTATAAGTCAAGTTTCACACCTTGTCAAACTTTCCAGTAATTCCTAAAGGGAAATTTTAAATACTCCGGAAAGCAATTTTTATTTTATCCACTAGTTCCTTTTTTTCTTTTTGGAGCTCCTGCTTACTGTAAATTTAGTGGAATGGCCAAATTTTCACAATCAGGTAATGCTATTGTAATGTGCAAAACTTCTCACCTGATGTAGCTCCTCCTCCTCTTCTTTCTGAATAAATTTGCCTGTTTGCATGTAGAAAGTTCAAGCCACCATATTTATTTTTTTAAAAAAATTATGACATGATGGGAAAAGCATTTGATCTGGAATTATTTATTTCCAGGCCTATCTCTGTCTTTTACTGACACAACTGCCCCAAGTCTTGGTTATGTCAAGTGTAAAATTCTTATAATAACTGCCTACAACATCGTGGTTTTGTGAACAGTAAGATTCAGTTTTGAAAAGCTAGTCAAATGTAAAGTAACGCTGTTCACCAGAGAACACAAACTTAGCACCATTTCTCCACACTTGGCAAAGTAACTCAACCATCTGAAATCTGCCTCCTCTCCTTAAGCCCAGCAGAAAAGCATCAGGAGCAAAATGCTGTGGATTGCAGCTAATGCTTAGGATGCTTCCTATTAAAAAAAAAAAAAAAAAAAAAAAAGTTTTTCGGGGTGGGGGAGTGGGGGGGGGGTGTTGATCCAAACATCATTTCTTATCTTTCTATCCCCTACTCCTAGCTGTCAGTAATGGTAATTTTGAAAGTTACTCTGTACCTGAGCTTTAATACTGGGCCTTAATATGGAGTGTCACACTGCACGGTTCTCAAAGTGGGATTCCTTCCTAGCCTCAGCTGCAGCAACACCTGGGGCCTTGTAAGAGATGCAAATGATGGTCTCACCCCAGACCTGCTGAATCCGAAACTGGGAGGTGGAGTCTAGCGATTTGTGTTTTAAGCCCTCCAGGCGATTCTGATGCTCACTAATGTTGAAAATCACCGCAGATGGCATCATCTGGATTCATCTATATGTGGCTCTTGAATCCAGATTCCCAGTTACCTTCTCATAAGTCTGCAGTTGACTTTTCACTTCCCTCCCTGACAGCGCTTCCTGCATTCCTTCCTGCACCGAGCATCCGCACTGAACTGAGGGATGAGGGTGAGAATTAAGAAACTCCCACAGCTCGACTCCATCCCTCTCCAGGTAGAAGCGCCACGTGGAGAGCCTCACGAACCCTAAGCGTGCCCGCTCTTCAGCCCCTCGCCGGGAAACGGATCAGGGGGTTAATTAGTCCTGATTACCTGTACTAGCGTCATCTGCGAGCCGAGGGCCAAGAGTATCTTCTCGGTCTTGGTGGGGTACGGGTTGTCACGGTGCTTGTAAAGCCACTGCTTGAGGGGCCGCGCCATGTCTTGCAGGGCCTGCCGCTTGTGCCTCACCTTCCCGCCATTCTGCCGGGCGCTGGGACATGGGGAGAGGAGGAGGCCCTGGTGAGCGACACGATTGCCCGCCCGGCCCCTCCACATACCGGCCGAGTCCGAACCCCACATCCAAGCTGCGCAGTCCTGCCTTGCGCCCCTGCTCCGCGCGCGCCCAGAGTTTGGGAGAGGCAGGAAGTGGGAGCCACAAAGTTTCTGGATGGGGAGGTCATTTCGCTACGTTTATCTTGAGTAGGGGGATATTTTGAACTCAATACCCCAAGGTTAGAGGTTTAGGAGACGAAGGTCAAGTGATTTGAAGAAAACGGCTATTCCAGTCGCGGCTCTGGGCAGCGGGGCTAACTGCTACCCTTCCCTCGCCCGCTGGCGCCGCGCCCTCGAGTGACCCTGGCCTGGCAGGCCTGGCAGGGTATGTGGCTGGCTCTCGAAACTTTCCTCGGGGATCTCTTGTCTGCTCCCAGAGGCTTTCCGTCGCCTGTGGTCAGGGGAAAGGTCGCCGACTGGACAGAGGGAATAAAGCAAAGGAGCACTGCCTTCCCCGCTCTCTTTAAGCTATTTCCTTTAATCTTTTAGGAAAAGGGGGAAACTTTCCAAAGGAGGTGGTGGTTTGTGGAGGAAGGCTGCAGAACCCAAAAACACTGTCGGGCCGTTTCCCGACTAAGGGAGGGTTAAAAGTACGGCAAGCTCTGTCACATCAGGTAAAGTAAAAAGACCTCAGGAAAAACATATTCAAAGGAGGAGGAGGCAGAGGCAGCCACGAGCCTGGAGCCTGGAGCCAGGAGCCTGGAGCGTGGCCTGGGGCGATGCGCTCCCGCACCGGTCCGGGAGGTGTCGCGCGCGGCCGCCGGCGCGCCCAGCCGCTCCCCGAGGCTTGCGCGCCTGCGCCGGAGCGTCCTGGGTTTCTGCCTCTTTAAACACTTTGAAATGCAATTCCACCCGAAGCGACTGGTAGTAACATTTTGACGAAACCGAATCTCTATTTTACTAAGCAGCGACGCCGCAGAACAAGCAGCTGATGCAATCGTTCAGGTGGAGGCGGCCAGGACTGCCACCCCTCCCCAGCTGGGCGTCCGGGAAGCCGCCGGGATCCGGCCGGGCATAGCCTGCCCTCCACTCACCGGCAGTCTGAGCAGCTGGCCCACCCGCAAGCTGCCGCCCCCCAGCATCCCCCTCACCCCGCTAAACCCAAAGCCTGCCCCGCAGGCCCAGAGCCTCCCCCTCCGGGTTCGCTGCGGGCCCCGCCGAGCCGCGCGCGCGCCCGGGACTCCCTGCGGGGAGGCGACCTTCCCGACTCCTTGGGCCAGGCGAGCCGCGGGGCCCTGGCGAGGGGCTGGGGTGACCGAAGAGAAGTCCGCGGAGTCTGAGCCGGGACTCCCCGACTACTTGGCTTCGCCTGTTTCTCTGCACCCAGCTCAGTCCTTTTTCCTCGCCCTCAGCCGCGCACCGGCACCCGCAGTCCGGAGAGGGGCAAATAACCCGCAAATCCGAGGTCCAGGCAGCGAGGACCGAGGGGCAGCTCCTGGCGCCCTCAGTCTCCACCAAGCTCTTTAGAGCTGCCCCGACGAATTGATCCCTCATGTTGTGAGATAGGAGCCCGTTAACATGAGAACGCGCGAGCCCTGGAGAGGCAGACCTGCACATCCAGGGAACTCCGGGCCCTTTGCCCCCAACCCGCCCGCGTTGCCGCGGGACCCCAGCACAGCTCACCGCCCCCTGCCCCCGGGAGTGCGCATACCCTGTCCTCCGGTGTCTCAGGCCGAGGTTGTCCTTGAGGGGCGGGCCGTCGGGAATGCCCACCTCGGGGCGGGCGTGAGGACTGTCCAGGACACTGCTGTAGGGCCGGCCACCCCGCTCCCGCTCCGGGGCGCCTCCGTCCTCAAACAGCACCGCACCGCTGAGCTTGTTGAAGACGATGGTGTTCATGGTGCCGCGTGGCAGGGACGCGCTGCGCGGCCGCAGAGCCTCGGGGCTTGGCCGCCGGGAGCTCCGCAGCAGGGCTCGGCTTCTAGGAGAGGAAGGTGCATCTCGTTACTTACTGGCTGAGAGTGCTCAGACCCCTGCAGGTCCTGGGCCTTGAACTTGCCCGGGTCGCCGGGCTGCAGAGCCGAGGGGAGGAGCAGCGCCGCCGCAAATGGCAGGGACCCTGCGGCTCTCCCCAGTTGGCTACACGCCCCCGCCCCTGCAGGCTCCCCGGACAGGTACTTGCCCTCTTCCTTGCCTGGGCGATCGATCCCCCCTTCCCCTCACTCCCCAGAACTACAACTGGGAATCATTCACCCGCAGAGGCAAAGGAAACGAATTCCCAAACGAGCCTCTGGGTTTCAGTTTGTGTCTGGGAGAGGCATACTCCGGACTGCGGAGCCGGGACCGGCGTGAGGCCGCGCGTGGTTCTTCAATCACAGCAGAAGACTAAAGCCTCTGGGATCCCCAACTCGGGGCGTCAGGAGGGACTGGATGGAAGGGAAGAGTTGGGGTAATGTGCCAACCGCATCCGCAAGGCCCAATTCATGAGTCCCAGGCCATACCGGAATTTGGAGGATTTTCGTGTTTCCTAGATCGTGGATGGTTTGGTTGAAACCCCCGCATCTTCTGCCCGATAAGGTCCCCCGGGGTGAGGTTGGGTTCAAGGACAGGGAAAAAGTTAAGTGGCGTCAGGACGAAAGCACCACTTCTCCCCCTTCTCTCCCCGAATCTTCCTATCATCCCCCAACGCGCCCCGGGACGCGCATGGTCCTAAGGTCCAAGGCGCCAGGACCCAGGTCCCGAGAGCCCTCAATCAGTGCCATTCTCTTCCACAGCACGGGTGTCAGTCGCGGGCTCGGAGCCCCTTGACACTCGCTCCTCTCTGGGGTCTCAAGGGGACCCTTTCAGAGGCTGTAAAGGTGTCAGAAGTCCAGGTCAGGAGGCAGCTTGGTCGGCGCACCTCCCGGGCTGCGGCTGCCACTGTCGGGGAGAGCCAGCAGCTCACCTCTGGGGTCGAGGAGACCCTGAGCCTTTGCCTTTCGCGCACGGGCGTCAGGGGCAAGTCCGCGCGGCCGCGGAGCCGCAGAGTTACAGCCCCAGGGCGCGCGGCCGCCCTCGCCCGCCCCATCTCCCCGCCTCGCGCCTCGGGACAGCTCCCGTTTCCTCCGAGCGGCCTCCGCTTCGCTGCCAGCGCCCCCTTTGCCCGTCCAGTCGCGGCATGGGCTGCTACTCCACTAACACACACGCGCGCGCATACACACACACACACACACACACCCTCTGCCTCGCCGAGTGCCCACACTCGCCAACGCCCCCGCCCCGCCCTCCGGCCACCGCAGCAGAGGCCACGCGTGACATTTAGGACTGTGGCCACCGCGATCAAACTACGGCTACGGTCTGTGTTCGTAGGGAAGTGAAGTCAGACCTCTGCTGGATGCCGCGTGTCCCTTAGGACTGCGTCCTCCCGCGCAGACAGGTACGTGCCTGGGGTGTGCACACAGCCTCGGCAATAAGTGTCAAAGCGAATTTCCGCGCTCGCAGCCCCTGTTCTACAGTCAAGACTAGCGTTGCTGTTTTCTTTTAACGTCAGTGCCCTTGGGGATGTGCGTTCATGCTGCTTTATTTGTACAAGACACCTTTCCCTGGCCCGGCCTTCTCCGCGCCACCCCAGTGCGTCCTCCTAGATGCGACGACGTGTTTTTCCTAGCGAAGTCACCACGAGGTTAGCCACCTCGGACCCTTCCCCGGCAGCCCCAAGCCCACGCAGAGATCGCAGACACAGACAACCGGCGCGCTCTAGGTCTGCAGGCAGCAGGCTCAGAGGCAAGCGATGGCAAAGGTCCGAGCGCTGTCCTGTCGCAAGGGGTCCGGGGGCGTGTGAACCACACTTCCTGACCCTCCCAGGACTCCGGCGCGTGGCCACCCTCGCCTCTTCTCAAATCACTTACCCGGATTCACTCCAGACTGTGGCCGGGGAGGTCACTCCCTGCAGAAGTGTCCCCCTCCCCCCAACGCCGGCGAATAATTTTAAAGCAAAGGAGGCGCGGCCAGGTGGGCTCCCAGGCTCCGCGCAGGCCCTTGGGTCAGGCTTGGCCGCCACCCGAGCGCGTCTCCACCAGACCTTGGAGGGAAGTTGGGGGAAGGGCGGGGAGAGTACCAGCGCCCGGGGCACAGGGAAGGTGGGGCGCAGGGGCCAGAGCGAGCCTGGCCTTCCCCGGCAGCCGGCTGGGACTCGGCGACGCGGGGGCTGTACCTGTGGCTGCGGGGCCGGCGGCCGGCTGCAGGGCGGCTGGCTCTCCCGCCTCGAGACTAGGCGCACTCCCATCCCCGCCGCATGTTCTCCACGCGGGCTCCGGCGCGCTCACCACCGCCACCGCTGTCGTCTCGGCTTTATTTACCCAGCCCGGCGCGCGCGGCCCGGGAACAGGAATAGCGAGGCCTTCTCATGTTTCCTGACTGCGCGGCCCAGCCGGCGAACATCCTGCGGGCGCAGTATCCACGTTCCCGGGCGGGTGGAGAGGAAGCGTCCGCGCCCGCCCGGCCGCGGGGGCTGCTGTTAACCCCTAGCAGAGGAGCCGCTGCCGGGGAGCCCCGGGCCCGCCGAGTCCTGCGGAGCCGGGCGCGGCTCCCAGATCCGCCGGCCTCGCAGGCGTGGAGCAGACGGGGCTTATCCCTTCGCACTTTAGGAGAGAAATTGGAGAAGCTGCCGGGAGCTCTCGGCTCCGGCTCCAGAAGCTGGGAGACTGCGGTGCAAATCCCGTGTCTTAGCTGGCCCGATTGCCGGAAATTTCACCGCGCGTGGCTAGGCGGGAGAGGCCACTGTGACGCGCCCTGTATTTCCCTCTCGGAGGGAAGTTAGAGCTTGGTTTTGCACCTACAGCCCTGGAGCGTATTGCGGAAAGTGCTAGCGCCCAGGAGCCTCTTTTCTGATGTCACTGGGCTTCTGGGGTCCTGGTTGTCTCAATCAAAGCCAGGCACACGTTCACCTCCGGGGCAAGAGTAGTGAGGCTGCCCTCGCCGCTGGGTATAGTGATGGGGGAAAGCAAGGATGGGGTGAGTTGAGCCCAGGTGGCCAACCCGCGGTGACCCGAGTGTAGAAGAGGAGGCGCGCCAGAGCCAGGAATCTGCACTCGGCAAAGGAGATGGAACTTAGAAGAATCACAAGCTGGGACACAGGGCAAAGAGAGAATGGCTTCCAGATTCTCTAATTGATGATACTTTGCTTCCTAGCATTACTGCAAATATAAGTAGCAAAATCGGCGGTTTAGGTGTAACTGCAAGCTCAGAGCTACTGGCAGCCCAGAAGATCCCCAAGGTGCCAACAACGAAGCTGCCTGCGCTCTCGCCGCCGGCCCTGTGGTCCCAGGGAACTTTCGCCCTTTTTAAAGAACAAACTTAGATTTCCCCTCACCAAGCTTAAAGAAATAGCACCATGTGTCCTTTTCCCCTCTAAATGTGGCTGGCCAGAGCCGGGGCAGTGGCCCACCTTAGCATCTTCTTTTCGTGTGTGTTTAGGGGGCGGGGATGCCTAGAAGGGGTTAAAATATTTACTAAAGCTATTATTTTAAAGACTAATCACACCCTCAAATTTCATATGTATCATCTACCAAATTACGCGATAGCAAACCGTTGTGCAGTGGTACAATGTAAACCATAAAGGAAGGCCGGTTTACATTTTTGCGCACCAGGAAGATACAAAGTATCATTGGAGCACGTTCTGATGTCCTCGGTTCTCTTTTGTTATATAACTTGCTGTTGCAGCGCTTGCATCTTGTCTTTGGCGCTGCCCTTGTGGTGTGAGTTCAGTACAGGCTTCTTCTGGTCTACAGACCTCGCTGTAGGAACTTAAAGACAGGGGTAAATCCTAAGGTTTCAGCCATCAATTTTCAGCGAACAAATTTCACCACAGAAGCAGATCTAATTGATTTCATAAGACGAAAGAGCCATCTTCTCTTTTATGGTCTCTATCAGTGGTGCTGTCACCAGGAATTGTAATGAAATCAGCTCTAACACACCCCTGAAACATTTTTTTGGTCAGCTGTCCCAGGTAAAGCAATAGGCATGATACAGTTACTTGCAGTTTCTCAGTATTCTACTAACTTTTTGAGCTATATGCTATAGTACATGTTAGTATAGGACAAATGAATTTTGTTGTTTTAGTACTTAACTATATTTACTCAATTTAAAAATGCATTTAGAGCGCTTTTATTTAAGATATTCTTACAGGTAATATTTGTTTTCTTAAATTCTGAAATGAAATATACAGCAAAAGTCTTAATGCAAAAATAATTTTCATTTGATATAGGAATAAAATACGTTTGAGTAAGCCTCAATTCACTAAAAAATTAACATATGGTAATTCCCTTAGACTATGATTTAATAATTAAAATCCATTTAAAAATGAAAGAAGAGTGAAGGATCCATTCTAGAAGTGAAATGGTATGAAATATCTCTCTGTAATATACAAATGAGCATTTATTTTATTTTTACAAGTTTTATCCTCTATGCAAAAGGGAAGTGTTGTCTTCATTTTAACCCACAGTTCAAATACATTCATAATTAAATTACACCTATTTCTAAATTAAATGTTACTCAGCTTCTTGTGCTATATCCAATGTCAGTATATGAAATGCTATATATAATCCTCAGAAGTAAAACCTCCAGTTTTAGAAAGTTTTAGAAGATTTAAGAAAGTATATGTAGTTTGTGGAAGATGGCCTTATGCAGGGGGGAAAAAAACCCAAAACACCTAAAAACTTAGACCAGAAATCAGAAGACTTGAGCCCTGATTAACTAGAATCAACTATCTTAATTCTAGTTAATTTGATGTTGGTTTAGCCTGAATTTACTGAAGTATAAAATGACAATAATAAGTTTTCCACAAACTGCCTTACACTATTATGAAGGTTTTTTTGTGTGTGTTTTTTTTTAATGTGAAAGTAAGATATTGCTTTGCTAAAGCTAGAAAGACGTTAAGTAAGAACATTTGGAAGAAATATTAATTCATTGTATTGGACTCTGCAGTTATAAATATACGTAATTATTACTTTCTGGTAAAGAAAAAGAACAAGTCTTCAGTTTTAGCATTTTGATATTTTACCAAGGTACCCTGACATTTCAGAATAAATATTGGTCAAAGTGTTTGAAAACAATGAGTGTTTTAAAACTCCTTTTTCCAGTTATTACTTATAAGCAATAAAGCAAACTACAAAACCAGAGAATGACTACAACTTCCTGCTCAAATGACATAAAATAGTAAGTTAATGAACAAACAGCAGGTTCAGCTCACACGTGGCCAGTTTGATGGCAGAGATACATACTGGAGTGTGTAAGGGGAACAACAGAACAAGTGGTGACACATACGGCTGCAGAAACACTGAGCTAAGTAGTAGAATGGGTGGCCACGAAGTATCTCACAAGATGTTTCTGCTTTGTTTATAAGTTAATTTTAGTTCCATAAATAATGCAGAATGAATAACACCTTACAGGGAGGGTCTTTTGCATAAATCCACTCTCAAACGAAGAGGAATACAAGTGAAAATGCCTCTCAGCCACTTCCACCCAATCACATTCTGCAGAGGAATCACCCAAAGCTGGCAGTTGCAGGTTGGATATGCATCTGTTTAAGTTTTTTCTATGCACTTACATACATGAATAAAACAAATAAATTATAGCTTTGCTAAATGAGACTGTATATAAGTGTACATATACATACCGAGTATTAAACTAATTCTTGCTTTTTCATTCCGTGATGTCCTAAAGAACTTGTGTATTAGTAGGCACACATGTAACTCCTTCTTTTAAACTGTTACATGAGACTCCACAATCTACTTAACGATTCTCCTATGAACATGTCTGTCTTTCCAATTTTCACTATGTAAACATCAAACATCCTTGCATATGATTATTTCCATGTATGTATATGTGTTTCTCTAGAAAACAGTTACCCAGATATAGAATTTCTGGGTTGAAGGAAACATGGTTTTTAAATGTTGATAGATACTTGCAAATTTTTCTCCAACCTATACCACCGCTGACACATGTATGCTCCAATTTCCTCACATGCCACACAGCATTGCGTATGTTCAATCTTCATGTTTGCCTAAGTGATGAGTAAAATAATGCCACACTGTTTGAAAACCTATTCCTTTATAAGCCATTTGCATTTCTCAATTGAATTTCCTTTGCTTATATCCTTATGAGATGCCTTATTGATTTATAATGCTTATTTATAAATCATTTTTCAGGATATATATTTTTACATGTTGCAAATATGTTACCTGGTCTGTGGCTTGCCTTTTACCTGTTTTGTCCTTGTCTTACAAAATGATTAAATGCAAATAGATCAGTATGTCAGTCTCCTTCTTTGAATTCTGTTTTTTGTGTCTTGCTTAAGAAGGTTTTTTTTTTTCTTTTTGTATTTTCATCTAATACTTAAAAAAAATGCTTCCACTTGGCTTCTTAATAAGTTATGGTTCAGATTGAGATGGTTGATTCAATGGTGTTCTAGGATGAAGTCATTTATCAGCTTAGAAGCAGGAAAGCAGTTTCCAGCAGCTGTATTTTCCACAGCACAGTGTGACTGCACGTAGCTTTTCAAAAACATCATGTAAAAAAGAAGGGATAACCTATCACAAGCAATATAAGGTTATTTGTAAAAGTAATGAAAAAGCACCCATTATCTGAAAGTAAAATGTATTTCTCTCCTTGCTTAACTTTTCATGGAATGGGAATTAATTTTTTTCCCTTCGCAAAGCAGCTAGTCAAGATAGGAACCTTTGATAATGATTATATATGAGTCAAATTCATTCTGGCCAGAAATGCAAGTACTGTATCACCATGATTTTAAAAACCATTAGCTATGTATAAGTGCAGAAAATACACATAATAAGCAATCAATAGAACTGAGATCCAAGTGGGTTAATGTCTTGGTCTACTCCAGGTCTTGCTTGAGACAGGACCTGATGTGACACTGACCTCTAACAACCTATTTTTTCTCTTGATACCAAAGTATCTTCAGTGACCTCAAATTAGAGTCCACTGTATTATACACAAGAAAATATACTATACATTGGGGCTTTGACGGGAACTGGCGGAATATTTCATCCTGAAAATGTTCATTTACACTTAAATACTAGAATTACTTTCAGAAGACTCTTCTAGCTTGAGAATCAATTTGCCTTTCTGTCAAAAAGTGTCCTTTTGAATAAAAATAGTGAAGACTTTTGTCCCTAGGCCATTAGGGCTCTACATATGAAGCATAATGGACTTCAGGAAATCAGTAGATTTTAAATAATTTAATCACGATATGTGCTCCAAAATGTGTCATGCTTTTGGTTGACCCTCCCCAAATCCATCTTCTCTGTTTTCATTTTCGATCTATGTGTAGGACAACTGAATAAATTCACCAAAGGACTGAATGTGAGCAGGAGTGATGTGTGCAACTTCTGCTCAACAAGCTTAGAAGGAAATCGCTGTCTTTCTCTCCCCTTTAACTCTTCCTGTGTCCAAGGGTTGGAGCATGGATGTGGCAGGGTATTAGTTCACTCCAGCTGCCATCACAGGATATCACAGGCTGGGTGACTTAAACAACAGAAATGTATTTTCTCACAGTTTTGGAGACTCAAAGTCCAAAATCAAGGTGCTGGCAGGGTTGGTTTCTGGTGAGTTCTCTCCCCCTGGCTTGCAGACAGCACCTTCTTGCTGTGTCCTCACATGACCTTTTCTCTGTGCTCAGGCTGGGGTCAGAGAGAGGGGAGGAGAAAGAGAGAGAGAGAGAGAGGAAGAGAGAGAGAGAGAGGTCTGCTACTTCTTCCTCTTTTAAAAAAGGACACCAGTTGTATCAAAGTAGGATCCCACCATTGTAACTTCATTTAACTTTTTCTTTTTTTTTTCTGAGACAGAGTCTCATTCTGTCACCTAGGCTGGAGTGCAGTGGCACTTTCTAGGCTCACTGCAACCTCTGCCTCTGAGATTCAAGAGATTCTCCTGCCTCAGCCTCCTGAGCAGCTGGGATTACAGGTGCCTGCCACTTCGCCCACCTAATTTTTGTATTTTTAGTGGAGATGGAGTTTTGCCATGTTGACCAGACTGGTCTCGAACTCCTGACCTCAAGTGATCTACCCACCTTGGCCTCCCAAAGTGAGCTAACATGCCCGACTGACTTCATTTAGCTTTAATCACCTCATTAAAGGCCTTGTCTCCAAGTTCAGTCCCATTGGGGGTTAGGGTGTCACATATGACTTTTGAGGGGACACAGATCAGTCCATTACAGGCAGTGACCCATGTCAGCTGAGCAGATAACAACCTAAGAAACAGCAGAGTCACAAGATAAAGGGAACCTGTGGCTTTGAATGGACCACTCCAGCGAGAGCTGTCAGGCTAACCTAATCTGGGTCCAAAAACCTTTTTCTGTAAAGGGCCAGATAGCAAAGCCTTTCTGGGCCCTGTGATCTCCCCCATGGTGACTGAACTCCATCATTGTGGTGCAGAAGCAACCATAGACAAGACTTGACTATGAATGAGTTAAGGAATGAGGGTTGATGTTTTCCTATAAGACTTGATTGAATGGCACTGAAGATTGAATTTATGTCATTCTCATCCTTACTGATATGGTTTGCCTGTGTCCTCACCCAAATCTCATCTCGAATTGTAGCTCCCATAATTCCCACGTGTCATGGGAGGGAGCCAGTGGGAGGCAATTGAATCATGGGGGCAGGTCTTTCCTGTACTGTTCCTGTGATAGTGGTGACAGTGAGTAAGTCTCATGAGATCTGATGGTTTTATAAAGGGCAGCTACCCTGCACAAGCTTTCTTGGCTGCCACCATGTAAGATGTTCTTTTGCTCCTCATTCTCCTTCTGCCATGATTGTGAGGCCTCCCCATCCATGTGGAACTGTGAGTCCATTAAACCTCTTTCCTTTATAAATTACCCAGTCTCAGACACATCTGTATTAGCAGCGCGAGAAGAGACATACACATACAATAGCGTTGTTCCTTTTATTTTTTATTTCCAACCAGTTAAAGATGTAAAAGTGATTCTTACCTTAGAAGGTGGAACAGGCCATGAACTGGATTTTGCCAGAGAAGGGGCTGTGTTTGCTGACCTATGACTTACACTACTCAGCTCTCATTGCAGAGGAGACAAATGCCCCTTATTTAAGTCACTGTATTTGGGGGCTTCCTTGCTAAAGGAACTTAGTCTTTACCCTAAGTAATAGACACTTGTAAAAAAAAAAAATGATCCCAGTGGCCACAGGTGGGCTTAAGAAAAGTGCTTTCTAGATGCCTAGAGGCTGCTACACCAGGGCGATCTGGAAAGGAGATGGGAAGAAAAAGTGCTTCCTCCCCTTGCCTCCTGAGACTGTGTTCCATGTGTTTAGAGAATCAGCCTAATTATTTTTACGTTTATTTGGTGCTATGCTCATTTTAAAAATCTTAATTTTTCCTTTCTTTTCCCCTTTCCTTTCCCCTTTTCTTTCCTCTTCCCTTTCCATTCCTTTCCTTTCTTTCCTTTCCTTTTTTATTTCACTTTTTCTTTCCTTTCCTGCCCTTTCTTTTCCTCCTTTTCTTTCCTCTCTCTCCCTTTCTCCTCCTCTCCCTCTTTTTCGTCCTTCCTTCCTCTCTCTTCCCCCTTCCTTCTTTCCTTCCTTTCTTTCTCCCTCTCTCTCTTCCTTCCTTCCTTTCTTCCTCTCTGTCTCCCTTCTTTCCATCTTTTCTTCCCCTCTTCCTCCCTCTCTTCCTTCATTTCTTTCTTTCTCTTTCCCTCCCTTCTTCCTTACATGGTTCCCCTCACTCCCCTTCCTTCCTTCCCTCCTTCTCTTCCTTTCTTTCTTCCACTTCTTAGTTATTGATATGATACGATATGCCTTTGTTATTGATATGATATGCCTTTAGGTGCAGTATTGGTACTTGGATTTTGATGCTTATGTTTTATGTAATCATGGAAAATGCTGATTAATTTTCAAGGCTTGCTGTTTTCTGACCGATACCCCACCACTACCACCCCAAAAAACTCACAAAATTTGAGCTATTTTTTATTGTTTTCTTTTCAATAATCAACAATAAGTATTTATAGAGCACCTGCATGCAAAGTTCTGTGCCAAGAACTGCATCAAATCTGATTTAAAAGACACGATCCTTGCCTAGCTTACAAACCTGTTAAGAAAGCACCGGAAAATAAATATACCTCATCTAAAATGCTTTAGGGTATCTGATATAAAGATTGCTTGAATCCAGTAAATCTATAAGTCATCTGTAGCAATGCATGAGGGAGCTTAAAGATGATAGAATGACCATTTTATGTGTCTGCTAAAAATTTTGTAACCATATTACCAACATCCTTCCCGAAAACATGCAAAAAGAGAGCATTATTTTAGAAATTTGAGCCTGATTGAAAAACAGTATTTTCACCTCTTACATCAGGCTGTTTTGAATGTTATGCCAAAAACTTCTGGGTTTCAAGAAAGATTTTTAGGACTTCCGTTGAGAAAAAAAAAATACAGTAATGGTAGACACACAGAAGTTAGCTTGTGACTTTTCTTCCTTGTGCGTGCCTTTATCTAACCTACCTCACTGCACCCCACTTTGATAAAACCCCTGTTTTGGAAAAGTGCTAAAGGGAAAGAGGTATTGGAACAGAGGTGTTCTGTGCATAAACTTGTTATGGGTGGCAGTGAAGTCATTCCTGGGGTTCCAGTCATTCTCTGCACAAGAGAGATTAATTCTTGCCCAAGTATCTGGGCCAGGGAACCTCAGGCCAGGCAGCAGGCGTGAGCATCTTTTTGTCCTGCTTTTCACTGATCTTTGTTAAAAGTGCTTTGATGGAGTAGGCTACCATAAATCCTGCTGAGAAAGGAGTTTGGACTAGTAGAAAGGGAAAAGGAAAAAGGCATTAGGCCAATTAATTGCATACTATTTATTTATTAATGTAAATTCTTCGAGATAGGATCTTGCTCTGTTGCCCAGGCTGTAGTACGATGACATGATCATAATTCACTGTATCCTTGAACTCCTGGACTCAAGAGATCCTCTCATCTCAGCCTTCCGAGTAGCTGGGATTACAGACACATACCACCACACTCAGCTAATTTTTAATTTTTTTTTTGTAGAGGTGGGATCTTGCTATGTTGTCCAGACTGGTCGCAAACTCCTGGCCTCAGCTTCCCAAGTTGCTGGGATTGCAAGTGTGAACCACCATGCCAGGCCTAATTGTATAATTTAAACTGCCTGAAGTGTAGGATAGGGGAAGTCTTGCAATATCCAAATGTCACAAATTTTTCTTAGACCTGCAGTAGCAGGCAGCTCAAGACATATGTCCTGATACTACTCTTCCAGACTCATAAATGGTGACATAGTAAAGTATATTTTAAAAATACATAATACATACAAAGCACTTCCTATGAATCCATGCACTATTCTAGGCAATTAACTCATGTAATTCTCACAACCACCCTTTAGTACCCGTTTTGTAGAAGAGGACATCTAGGCATAGGATTACCCTAAGTCACAAAGTTGGTGACTAGTGGAGCTGGGATTTGAACCATGTCAGGCAGACCCTAGAGCTCATGTGCTATATCACTTAACTCTGCCCCTTCTTTGAAGGTATATAGGAAGGGTAGACAGAAAGAACTCTAAACCCTTGTCTCCATAATTGCAGGCACAGCTAAACATGCAGCTACACACCTTCCAACTCCTCACTTCACAGGTAGAAACTCAATGCCAATATGTTCGCTTTTCATTCTGTATATGACACTTTTTCTAGGTGGAGAGTAGTGGAGTGTCAGTGTCACCCGGAATAGGATGATTTTAACAGCTTCAGCATCATGGTAGAAAGGCTCCACTTCATGTTCATCTTCATGGCTGGGCTTACACCCAGAAGCCAATTGCTGCTGAATATTCTAAGGGTTCTCGAAATCTGGAGAACATCTTTTCCACCGGACAATGAAAAATAACATGCTATGGAATAGCCTCAGTGACCCTGAAATGTTGTTTTCTTGTGGGAGTAGACACAATTATAAGTGGCTGATTCTAAGAGGGGTGAAAACCAGTAGCTTTGAGGAGGAAGGTGGCAGTGGCCCTACAACTTCATGATCCTCGTTGGTTATTTTGTCTCTGTTTTGTTTTGTTTTGTCTTGTTTTCATTTGTTACCGTCGTCAGGCTTACCCCTAACATTTGTGAAGCCTAAGGCAAGAGTACAAATGACGCCCACGTACCATATGTCTAAATATTTAAACCCTATAAATCAAGCTAAAACACTTAAGTAACATATGCCCCATCCTTCTACTTTGACGAACATACCATCTCGCTGGAAAATCAAAAACTGTATAGAAAGTTAGGACTTTGGTTAGAAAAATGTTAAAGGCAATCAGATTTAATTGTTATTGCACATGTCTGGATATCTTGCTGTTAAGCTTGCGGTGTTTAGACGAGTAATAAAATATAAGAAATATAAAATATATTTATTATATTAAATTTAATTTTCTTGTCTTTATTTCAGCAAAAGACATTGTGTTATTATAATCAATATTTTCTCATAATTTGTGTTCCGAAGGATTACAAGTAAATGCAATTCTATTAAGTGTTTAAAATCTGAATATGTTTTTATAAAGAATGTACATTAAAGTAAATATGGCAGGTTTGAAAATTAAATTCATTTTCATGTGTCATTTATGAAGTGCTATTTTTATTCTAAAATAATTATGTATAAAATTAAAAGATAAAAATAATGAATATAAAATTTCAAATAAATCTGTTTTATTTAATCTTTGGAAAATTAATTTAAAATATCTTTATACAAATGAAATTATTTGCATTGCTAGTGTTCAATACATGGCTGGTTTCAATGCAAAGTATTGACATCAGATTTCTGACTGATTTGTCAAGATTTATACAATTACTGATTTAAGTGTGATGAATTATTTAATATTGCAAAACGTTCTTTTGCTACCAGTTGCAACTATTGCAAAGCTTTGCTAAATATTGAATACCTCCAGAACCACGTGTTGGATGAGCAAGAAAAAACGATGCCAGGCACTACTGGGAAACAATATTGCATGAGGCAAAGATATATTGCATTCATCCTCTCTGTGGATCTGTTGAGTTAACTAATTGGTCTTTTCTCCCAGCTATCAGAAGCAGTGTTCACTGCAGTGTTCACCTCCAGTGTTCTCAGCAGTGCAACCCAAACCTTTACAACATTTGAATGTGATCACCTTTTACTATGAGGACATAAAGCAAACAATGTGTAGAACAATTTCCGTGGGCCTGAATGATGTTGTCACAAGAGCAGACATTTAGGTTTAGATTGCACTATGCCCTGTTTGGCACGCAATCCCAAATGGTAGAGTGTGCGTGTGTGTTTGTGTGTGTGTGTGTTGCAGACCTTTTAAAAGAAGGATTCAGGGCAGTAGCCTTTTGCCTGGGTTTAAGGGTGGCATGGTTATTTGAAGTGTTTATTTATCTACTTATTATTTTTTTAAAACTATTAAACTTGGCCCTCTGATTAATGAAAAAGAAATTGCAGTAACTGAAGCCTTTCCATGAGTTTATCCTCTGATGATCCCACAATGATTAACACATAATTCAGCCCCTGGAATTGCAATGGCAGGGCCACTGTCTTAGTTCTTTTGTGCTGTTATAACAAAATATCTGAGGCTGGATAATTGATAAAGAATAGAAATTTCTTTCTTACGATTCTGGAGGCTGAAAAGTCCAAGATCAAGGTGCTAGCATCCGGTGTCTGGTGAGGGCCTTCTTGCTGCATCTCACATGGCAGAAGAATGGGAAGGGAATGAACCCACTCATTCAAGGCCTTAACTAGGAAATAATGTCCTAATTCCATCCACGAGAGCTCCACCCTCATGACTTAATCACCTCCTAAGTGCTCCACTTATCTTAATGTTGTCACACTGGCAATTAAGTTTCAATATATGAATTTCAGAGGACTCATTTAGCTTATCACATTGGAGAATAAGTTTCAATATAGGAATTGGAGAGGACACACTCAGTCTGTAGCAGTCCCTATAAAGCCCTATGTATGTCACATACATTTTTTACAGAGCCAATTGTTGCAGAATCATCCTTTAGGAAATAATTTATTTGCTGAGGGTAAGAAGTTTATACACTTAAGGTTGGACTTGCAAATTCAGTAAGACTACTAAGGAGACTGCTGACTGTGGACACTGTATATAGCCTATGGCTGTCAGTAGAATGCCTTATTCCTAGGCACTCGTGGTTTGCACGGAATGCTTTTTATTTCCTCAATGCTAGGCTTTTCAAGCCGTTGAACCACCTTAAGCAGTGGGTACTTGTTAGAAATGCAGATTCCACATCCCAACTATAGATGCTCAAAGCCAGGTTTTCTGGGCTTCAGGCTCTATAATGGTGCTGATACGGATATTTATCAAACTGTACATTGAGGACAATTGGTCTGGAGCAATGGCCCTCAAACTTTTTTTATTGTACACTCTTTTTTTTTTTTTTTTTTTTTTTTTTTTGAGACGGAGTCTCGCTCTGTCACCCAGGCTGGAGTGCAGTGGCCGGATCTCAGCTCACTGCAAGCTCCGCCTCCCGGGTTTACGCCATTCTCCTGCCTCAGCCTCCCGAGTAGCTGGGACTACAGGCACCTGCCACTTCGCCCGGCTAGTTTTTTGTATTTTTAGTAGAGACGGGGTTTCACCTATGTTAACCAGGATGGTCTCGATCTCCTGACCTCGTGATCCGCCCATCTCGGCCTCCCAAAGTGCTGGGATTACAGGCTTGAGCCACCGCGCCCGGCCAAATTAGAACATCTTTTTTTTTTTTTTTTTTGAGACGGAGTCTCGCTCTGTTGCCCAGGCTGGAGTGCAGTGGCCGGATCTCAGCTCACTGGAAGCTCCACCTCCCGGGTTGACGCCATTCTCCTGCCTTAGCCTCCCGAGTAGCTGGGACTACAGGCGCCCGCCACCTCGCCCGGCTAGTTTTTTGTATTTTTTAGTAGAGACGGGGCTTCACCGTGTTAGCCAGGATGGTCTCGATCTCCTGACCTCGTGATCCGCCCGTCTCGGCCTCCCAAAGTGCTGGGATTACAGGCTTGAGCCACCGCGCCCGGCCTATTGTACACTCTTATCAGTAGAAAATATTTAGGGGCGGCCTGCTCTAATACATATGTAGTCATTTACTGGTAATGGATGGTACAGATGTACAACTGGGCTAATATATTTTATAAATTGTAAAACATTCAAAAATGGAAAGGTTTTTAAAGAGGCAACAATGAGATAAACAATATTTTAAAACAAGTTTTCTATTAATGATACAAATATATTTTTGTTCCCACCAAAATATTATGTCAATAAATAATTATTAATATTATCAACAAGGCTACTTTTAGTGAAAGCAATGTAATTTGAATTGCTTCATGCTTAAAAAATAGTCACACTGTACCAATGTAATTTGAATTGCTTCATACTTAAAAAATAGTCACACTGTTTTCCACAATGGTTGAACTAATTTACACTCCCACCAACAGTGTAGAAGTGTTCCTTTTTCTCCACGACCTCACAAGCATCTGTTATTTTTTGACTTTTTAGTAATAGCCATTCTGACTGGTGTGAGATGGTATCTCATTGTGGTTTTAATTTGCATTTCTCTAATGATTAGTGATGTTGAGCTTTTTTCATATGCTTCTTGGCTGCATATATATCTTCTTTTGAAAAGTGTTCATGCTTTTTGCCCACTTTTTAATAAGGTTATTTGTTTTTTCCTTGTAAATTGGCTTAAGTTCCTTACAGATGCTGGATATTAGACCTTCGTCAGATGCATAGTTTGCCAAACTTTTCTCCCATTCTGTAGGTCGTCTGTTTACTCTGTTGATGGTTTCTTTTGCTGTGCAGAAGCTCTTTAGTTTAATAAGATCCCATTTGTCAGTTTTTGGTTTTGAACAACTTAACTTTGATTTCATAAAAGCTCTATGCTTTTACTCCCATTTTACATTTATGAGGTCACAATTTACATATTTTTGTGTTATGTATCCCTTCACAGATTGTTGTAGCTATTGTTAGTTTTAATAATTTTCTTTTAACCTGCATATTAAAGATACATGTAATTTACATATCACCATTACAGTATTAGAGTATTCTGAATTTGACTATGTACTTACTTTTACCAGTAAGTTCTAAACTTTCATGTTGCTCATTAGCATCCTTTTTTCTTTTTCATTTTTCATACTGCTGTCATCCCTAAAATCCCAGATATCTCAGGACAAGACATAGAGTCATACAGAAGAGGTGGATTTCTGACTATATTTACCGCCCCATCCACAAATTATACAAAGGGGCTTGCTTGAGATTATGCTTTTAAGTCTTCCTTGATATCAATCAGTTCTTCTTATAAATTGGTCAGAAAGTGTGGCACTTCAATTTAAAAAAATGACTATCATATTCCCTGCAACTTTTAAAGAGATTTTAAAGTAGATTTGAAAATTCCTTTTCCAAGTTTTTAAGTAAAATCAGAGTTTTTCAATAGATAATACAATTTATTTTCAGAAACAAAATTATGGAATGAAAGGCACATTTCTAAATCCTAAGTGTCTTTTGGAAGGCAGTTATTTTCTCAATTACTGTTAAATGTCATCTTTACCTGAAGGGGGCAGATGAAGAGTGTTTTATATGTGTTTTGCTTTTATATAACTATAAAGTAGATATCCTTGAGGATGATAGTCACATCCTCAAGAAGGTGAAAAAATTATTGTGGCTTAAGGCTGAAGCTTAGGATGCGTAACAGAAAGTGAAATGAGAAGACTGCCAATAAATGGGCAAATGCTAGATGATGGAAGGCCTGTATCTTATGTCCATTGTTTTGGTTTTCTTCCTATAAGAACGGAGCAGCCACAGATGCCACTGGGTCATTGTGGGAGGAGTGAGGGAGCCTCCAGGATGGCCTGCAGCCCTAAGTGACTCAGGGGACAATGGAATCCTTCACTGTGAGAGAGAACAATCACAGGAACAAGAGCTGATGTTTATGGAGCTCTTAGATGCTAGGCATTGTTCTAGGGCTCTCATGTGTATCTGTTCATGTAAGGCAATACCCTAAGCACACGGTCTCATTATCAGTCCTTTCCAGATGAAAATCTGAGCTCGAGGTCATATAAAAGCCAAGAGTCCAGCAAATCTGGGCTATGCTGACAACTTCAGTTGTGGACACGAAGAGTTAAAGTGCTGACCTGGCTCTGGACCTGCTGATTATAACTCAACTCTGTTCTGCTAATCCAAATTCTCTATTTAAAGTCATTGAAAATGATTGCATTGATCAGCGCTAGGTCTCAGAAAGGTCTAAAACCCTAATGTCATTGAACTGTGGCACTCCCGCCCTCAGCACACAATTCTTTCAGTTTCTTAACCAATAAATAAATTTTATTGTTACAGAAGCCATATATGTGCAATAAGAAAGCTAGAAAATAAGATAAGCAAAAATAAGAAAATAAAAGTACCATATTCTTACCACCCAGGAATTATTTCTGTTAATACTATTTCAATGATTCATTCAGATGATTTACATATGTTTGTATTTTAATATAAATGAGAAAATACTTTGCAACTTGTTTTGTAACCTGGTTTTCTACATTAATGAGCTTTAACTTTAAAATTCGATAAATTTTTATGTCATAATCTATCCGTAGTTGAAATCTTCATTGTCTTCAAGGCACCATTCAGAACCAGTCTGTCCAAACTAGAGTCAAATCTAGGCCCACATCTTGAATCTAGTTGTATTGTCTCCAAGTTGTTTTCTAATCAGTCACCATCCCTAATGATTTTTCACTACACACTGACTTGTTGGATGGACTGGACCAATGACCCCACAGAATTCTCCACCTTCTTCATTTGTCTGTGTACTTTCTGGTGCTGTTATTTGACTTTCCCTCATGCCGTTGTCTTACTTTCCCTCATGCCCTCTGTTTTCCATAAACAGAAGTTAGATTTGAAAGTTTGCTGGACTCACACTGAGCATTTTCGTAGAATATGTCTCAGGTGGTGGTTTGCATTTTGTTGTGCGTCACAGCAGGAGACATGATATTTGATGGCTGCACCATAAATGAGGTTAAACTTGACCACTGGCTTCCGGTGATGAAAACCTGGTCCTTCTATTGTACACTTACATTTCTCACCTGTGACTAGCAAGAAAGCTTTGGTATTACTTTGGTACTCTGCGAATGTCTGACTGTCCATTCATCTTTTTTAAGATCAGCTGCTTCCAACAATAGTTGATAATTCTTGCCTGGGTCAATAATTTCATTAGGAATTGACAACGATTATCATAGTGTTCAGTTTTTTATCTTTCTTCATAGATGGTATTCTCTTGTAAAACCCCACTAGATGAAGTGGGGGTTTTTTGGTTGGCCTGAAATATAGTCTTACTGGAAAAGCAGACTAAGTGTTAAAGCTTTCCCATTAGACATACATTTTTAGAATAAGGAGCTTAATTAATAACTGCCTCAAATGTGTATGTGGGGGGGGGGGCTTTCTCCTTTTTGAATACCATTATTCAATTATGAGTTTTCATTGTTTCCATCTAAGAAAATCACAGAGTTTATTGGCTTTGTAAAAATTGCCACTTCATCCTGAAAACATTTTGGATCCAAGAAGTTATAAGTTGAACAACTCAGCATCAGTTGCTTTTACACTGAAGTGTTATTTAAAAGAAGCAGATACAGCCAACTTCACAATTTTATGAACATTTTAAAAAATGAATTGATAAGAAAGTGAGAATGTCTTTTGTTACACACGATGAGCCACTCAGCCCAGAGAATGTCCTCTTCTAATGGCAGCATATAAGGCTCCGTCTATCAGCCTTGCATTATTAAAGATGAATTCACTCCAGAAATATGGGTTTATTAAGGCTGGAAAGGAAACACCATTTCAAAAACGGTTACCGATACCATCGTCAAGACAAGATGTCTCTATTTTGAGAATTTTTCTTTTTATTTAAAATGCAAATACTGAATTTTAGTTTTTACTTTTCTTAAAGATGAGTTGATAAATAGCTAACTACTGGTTTACTTGCACACATAGCACATAGATTGGAAAAAGTATTATATTTGGTCGTTATCCTCTAAAAGGATGTTAAACACATGGAAAAAATAATAACAATAAATGTATCTGAACACACATACTTATACACACATACACATCCACAGACATAAACCCACACACACACACACACCGTGCACCTCCACACAGACACACACACACAGAAGCACACACACCCCATAACCACTCACTAACACACGTGCAGATACACATACACTCTGAAAAATATATTGCTAAATTGTAGTGTGACCAACTGTCTCTATGTTAGTACTGAAAATTATGTGTCCCAGTAAACCCTCCAGGGTTTGGCAACGTGGGGGGGATGATCCCTACAATTGGTCCTTAAAATTGCCAGATAGGAAACCATACAGGATTCAACCAACAGGTCTCTAATGAATCTTCTGTTCTTGACCTAGACATTTAAACAGGCCTTTAATTCAGATATGAGCTGATATATCAAAATGGCAAGAAAATACGTTTTTAAATACACAGGATGTGAGTTCTAAGAGTTATCAGGAATGTACTAAATTTCTTTAAAACTCCCAGCACAAAAGGGCCCAAGAATCTCACTACCTAGTTTTTCTTCCAAAGAAGTAATATTGTTGCCAATATTTCTGAATATTTCAGCCAAAGTTTAGAAAATAAAATGGTATAAGGTACAATGTGCTTGGGTTGATTTTCACTATGCAATTTTATTTATAGCAAATACTATTTGTACAGCGACTATTCATTGAAAAGAGACCTTGAGAAGCCAATAGAATCTATCTTTCCATATTTAGTCAAGGCCATAATTAAGCCATCATGGAATTCTACCCAATATATTTAAAAATATCCCCAAAAGGGGGGTATCATTCTTTGACAAAGGTTAGAAATTGTCTTGTCTTTTCTTTTCAGTATTTTAGTTCTAGAAGCTGTTAACTTTTCTTCAAAGTTTATATTTTAAACTTGTAGTTACATGTGAGGCTCTCCTCCAAGTACCTGAAGCATAGATTTGGATGTATTAAGCAAGCAGGACTGCAAGCAGAGATTTTCTTTGGGGGGAAAAATACAATTTCTACTTTGTAATACAAGTTTTTATATTCTTGAAATGATATGAAACTGACATATGTAGTGGAAATAGTATTAAATAATAACCTATTGTTGCAGACCTGTAATAAAATTGATGTCTCAATAAATAAAACTATTAGTTTTATTTATCAGAATTTGACTCTGTAGGATCCCCAAGAGATTCTACAGGTATGGCATCTTATTGTTAGAATTTATCACTATCATTTTATCATTTTCAGCTGAGGATCAGAGAGGAGCCTAATCCTAGATGCTTTCTAGGAAAAAGAAGTGCTTTGAAATGAAAACATACTCCCTTTTCTCCCAATGGGAATATAGGTGATGCTACGAGACATATGTTTTAATTTTAGTCCTTTTTTTGTTTTGGTGCTTGGTGGGTAGTTTAGAAGTACAGAAACGTTTTATTTAGGTGACTAGTATTTTTGAGATTGAAAGAGCTGAGAGAAGTTAAAGGGTATTTGTTACTTAATGTCAGTACAGAAGAAATGAAAAGCAGTATTCTCAAATATTCGCAAACTTCAACTTGCGTGCAATTCACGTTGGGATCTTATTAAAACCAGATTCTGATACTGTGTGGTCAGAGATTCTGCATTCCTAACAAGCTTCTAGGTGGGGGTGATGGCCCAAGGACCACACTTTGAATAGCAAGGGTGTAGGGTGGTTTATATACAGAATGAAGTATTATTCAGCCCTAAAAAAGAACCAGATCTTGCCATTTGCCACAAAACGGATGGGCCTGGAGGATATTATGTTAAGTGAAATTCTCCAGGCACAGAAAGAAAAATATTGCATCATCTTACTTATATGTGGAATCTGAAAAAATTTCAAATATGCAGAGATGGAGCATATAACAATGGTTAGCAGGGGTTGGGGATGGGGGGAAGAAATGGGGATATGTGGGTCAGAGAATACAAAGTAGCAGATATGTAGGATAAACAAGTCTAGAGATCTAATGTACAAGAAGAAGATTATAGGTGATACAATTGTACCGTATTTGAGATTCATGCTAAATGAGTAGATTTTAGCTGCTCCTGCCACAAAAACAAATAAAAAAGTGAATAATTATGTGAGTTGATAGACATGTTTGTTAATTTGTTTCACTATATTAACCTTTTTACTCTGTATATGTATCCCATAACATCATACTGTATAACTTAAATACACACAACATAATTTGTTTCTTTGGAAAACTTTCTTTTCTTTTCTTTTCTTTTTTTTTTTTTTTTTTTTTGAGACGGAGTCTCGCTCTGTCGCCCAGGCTGGAGCGCAGTGGCCGGATCTCAGCTCACTGCAAGCTCCGCCTCCCGGGTTCACGCCATTCTCCTGCCTCAGCCTCCTGTGTAACTGGGACTACAGGCGCCCGCCACCTCGCCCGGCTAGTTTTTTGTATTTTTTTAGTAGAGACGGGGTTTCACCGTGTTCGCCAGGATGGTCTCGATCTCCTGACCTCGTGATCCGCCCGTCTCGGCCTCCCAAAGTGCTGGGATTACAGGCTTGAGCCACCGCGCTTTCAGGTATAGCTTAGTTTCGTCTTTCTCTTCTTAACTTAGAAAAACAAATAGAACCCAATGAGATACACTCATTACAGAGAGGGGTAAGGGCATGGACAGGGATTAGAAAAACCACCTCTATGGGATGATTTATTTGGTGTAGAGAGATATTTGTATGAACAGTTAGGAAGCTATTTCTGTAGCACAGTGACTAGAACATAGATATAAATCTGAACACTGTGTTGGTAGTTTAGCGTACAATTGCTGAGTGTTTTAATTACAATTTTTTAATTGTTTATTTTTAGAGACAGGGTCTCGCTCTCTCTCAGGCTGGAGTGCCGTGGTGCCATCATAGCTCACTGTAGCCTTGAACTCCTGGGCTCAAGGGATCCTCCTGCCTCAACCTTCTGTGTGACTAGGAGTACAAGTGCACCCACCATCCCCAGCAAATTTTGATTTTTTTCTCTGTAGAAACAGGGTCTCTCTGTGTTGCCCAGGCTGGTGTCAAAGTCTTAGCCTCAAGTAATCCTCGGGCGTTGGTGAGAATTATAGACATGAGCCACTGTGCCAAGCCCCTAGTTATAAATTTTTAATCTACGTGTTATAACTAGATGTAGACTTATTTTAATCCTCTTTAATAAAGTTTAGTTTTCTCTGTTTTATATCATGAAAATACCAAATAACTTTATACAAAGATAGTTCATATACTGAAATTTGGTATTGCAAATATATAAACCAAATACCTTTTTGTATTTTGTACTTCAAGTTGATATGTAGATCTTTGAGACAAGACCCAATAGCCTTATTTCATGGGGTGCATACTTCAATTCACAGTCATTTATTAATCCAGCAGAAATGATGTACTGAGCAGTCCTCATTCATTTACTATGCTTTTTGAATTTTTGCCTGATCTGTTAAGATTGTTTGGCCATAACAGAAAAACTCCAAATCAAAATAGTTTAAACAAGATCATTGCTTACTTTCTTTTCATATTCAAGAAACCCACCTGACATTCCTATATGCCAAGGATCTAATTGCTTTCTATTTTGTTGCTTCCCCAATGCAAGGCTTTCTGTCTTGAGATCATTATCCGGTCTAAAAAGGCTATGGGGGTTTCAGCCATTATGACCACATTCCAACCAGGAGAAAAGGAGAAAGAATGGGAAATAGAAATGCATGCTTCCTCGTTCCCACACCTAGCTGCAAGAAAGGCTGGGAAATGCAGTCTTTATTCCAGGTGGCCATGTTCCTATCTGCAAAATAAAAATAAAGGATACTATTACTATAGAAGAGGGATCAGCAAACTATGATCTGCCACCCCAATCTGGCTCACTGCCTATTTTTGTAAATAAAGTTTTATTAGGAAGACATAGCCATACCCATGTATAGAGTATCTATGGCTGCTGTCATACTATAATTGTAGAGCTAAGTAGTCCCTAAAGAGATCACACAGCCCATGAAGCCTAAAATATTTTCTGTCTGGCCTTTTCACAGAAAGTGTTTGCAGATCTCTGTAATGGAAAAAAAAAAAAAAAAAGCAGGGAAAGCCTCTGTCATAATTCTTCTCTTTTCTTTCTTTTTTTTTTTTTTTTTGAGGCAGAGTTTTGCTTTTGTCACCCAGACTGGAGTACAATGGCACAATCTCGGCTCTCTGTTATCTCCGCCTCCTGAGTTTAAGTGATTCTCCTGCCTCAGCCTACCGAGTAGGGGGTACTACAGGCATGCACCACCACATCCCGTTAATTTTCGTAGTTTTTGTAGAGACAGGGTTTCACCATGTTGGTCAGGCTGGTCTTGAACGCCTGATCTCAGGTAATCTACTCACCTCGTCCTCCCAAAGTGCTGAGATTACAGGTGAGAGCCACTATGCCTGGACACCTCCGTCACATTTTTTGGGCCATTTTCTTCTCATCTCTCATCTTTAGCCAAGTTCAGTTCATTTATGAAATCCACCAGCTTCTACAAAATGCTGGGAAGTAGGGCCTGCACAACAGTGGCATTTAGCCTGGTACAGGATGAGGGAGATGATTTGAGCAAGTTACCAAGATGTTCCCACATATTACTATCATTTTCTTTTTCTTTTTTTCAAGATGGGTCTTGTAGCAGTTAGGGCTTCATTGGTGCAAACGGAATCCACTCTAGCTAGTTCAATGAGGAAAAGATTGATTACAGGACATGAAATGACGTGGAAAACCACTAAGAACTTAGGAACAGGAGGAAGGGAAGTGCTTAATTAGTAAACTCTGGGTACACTTGGTATCACCCTGGTCCAGGTCCCTTCTGCCCACACGCAATAAATCAATCACTGTGATACGTGTTTTGCAAAAGAGAGTTTATTCACAAGGCAGCCAGATGAGGAGGTGGGAGAGCAGGTCTCAAATCCACCTCCTTGAAGATGAGGCTTATAGGGATATTTATGGGTTAGAGAAGCAGGGTGGTCTAAGGCGTGGGAAAAGGTGATTGGCAGTAGGGAAAAATGACATAATCAGTGATCTGCACAAGCATAGGCAGTGTGCCTGGCATTTCACAGGACATATGTTCAGAACACGGCATTGTGAGCATGATCTGTGGGTAAAGTTTTGGGTCCTCTCATGTCAAAAGGTCAGCTCTCGGGCATTTGCACAGGCCCCGTTGAAGGGTGGTCTCAACCAGTTTGAACTGGATAGGAGCTGTCCCAAGTTCCTGAAAAACAACTGACGTGACCATTACCGTGGTGACTTATAAGTGTTGTCAATAAGGTGGCCAGTGAAGGTGACATTGCAGCATTCATCTCATGGCCTTCAGATTCATGGAAATAAAAATGACCAAGAGCAAGAAGGCGGCTACATCTGGCAGACCTGATCAGGTTAACCCCTCCGTTCCAGGTTTTTCAGAAATGGCTTCCTAAGTACACTGCAGAGCAGAGGTACTGAAAGAGCTTCTGCCTCCTCCCTGATCCTAACTCCAGAGCACCACCCCCCTGTGCCACAGTCAGGAAGTGCTATGACCAAGAAACCACCACTGCTGCTGGCACCAGGACTGTGACTCCCATGAACAGCACCGATGGCCTGCACCTCACCTCTGACACCCATGGAACTTGTATGTGGACACCGGAAAGTCTGCCAATTCTGGAACAAAACCCTGAAATGTCTCCATGAGACTGACTGCTGAAAGAAACAGAAAACCACAGAGGTGAGGCCTCCACTGTACTTCCAAATGCTGTATCGCACATGGAGTGCATTTGATTTGTCAGATCAGTCACATTCAGAATCCAATTTGCAAAGGAGTTTTGGAAACATAGACCTGAGTTTTCCAGCCTCTGTCAGACGAGAAAGCTAAAAAAGATTGGAAGGGATGATGAACATTCGTATTTCACATAAATTCAACTTCTACATATGTGATGATGTCTTCTTTCTTTTTTAAGATTTATTTTATTTTCTTGTAGAGACAGGGTCTCACTTCGTTGTCCAGGCTGTACCACAGTGGTAGGATCATGGCTCACTGCAGCCCCAAACACCTGGACCCAAGCAGTTTTCTCCTCTCAGCCTCCTGAGTAGCTAGAACTACAGGCACACACCACCATGTCCAGCTAATTTCTTTCTTTCTTTCTTTTTTTTTTTTTTTTTTGGTGGAGATGGAGTCTCACTATGTTGCCCAGGCTGGTCCTGAACTCCTGGGTTCAAGCAGTCCTCCTGCCTCGGCCTCCCAAAGCACTATGACTACAGGCCTGAACCACCATGTTCAACCTCTTTTTTCTTGATTCTGACAAGTCGGTACATCACTCTGTTATCATCAATCTCCCTCAACTTGATCAAACCATGAAAGCACCAATTTTATATTCTCCGAAGTATAACTAAATTGTGCCATCTTAGATTTGAAATAGTCATTTTTCTTATTAGATCAGTGCCTTAACACATGTTTTTCTTTTGAGCCAGGAAACTCTTCAAATAAAATCTCCCTTGGAAATATTACACACAAGTAAAGAAATATACAAATCACTGCTCTTGTTGGAGTGGGGGTAAGGTCTTGTAGCAGAAATCATTTGTACTTGCTGTGGATCCTAGGTGCCTCCTGAGGTTTCCTGGGCTCCCTGTAAGTTAGACAGGGGCCATGTGACTTCATTCTGGCCAGTGGAGACTGCCACGTCCAAGCTGGCCCTAAAATCCTCCATGGACCCTCCATTTCTCCTTTCCTATTGCAGCAACAGCAGTCTTTAATATATAGTGGCATCACACAATGGTGGCAGATGGGTGTACGAGATGAAAGAAAAGGCTTTTTGGTCTGTGCTGGTGTTTGTGGAGCAAGAAATAGCATTTGTGGTGTGAAGCCACTGAGATCATATGTGATCCCCACATAGCCTATCTCTCTTGCAAATATGAGCCTAGGGGGTCCTGCCCAGTCACCATCTCCCATATCACAAACTCCAGCCTCCCTTTGCTTTGATTTTTTTCCCCCTGCTTTCTACACACATCCTAAGGCAACTCCAGACAACTATTTCTAGGGAACAGTTTGTAAACCATTGTGTTAGGCTTCTAAAATATCCTCTCTTCTGGCTTTGGAATGTAGAAGACTGTATAAAAAATGAATATTCCAGTTACACATAAATCCAGTGATATGGTTTGGCTCTGTGTTCCCACCCAAATCTCATCTTGAATTGTAGCTCCCATAATTCCCACATGTTGTGGGAGGGACCTGGTGGGAGATAACTGAATCATGGGAGTGGTTTCCCCCATACTGTTCTCATGGGAGTGAATAAATCTCTCATTCTCTCTTGCCTGCCGCCATGTAAGACGTGCCTTTCACCTTCCACCACGATTGTGAGATCTCCCCAGCCATGTGGAACTGTGAGCCAATTAAACCTCTTTTTCTTTATAAATTATCCAGTCTCAGGCATGTCTTTATTAGCAGCATGAGAACAGACTAATACATCCAGGAAGGACAGAAATTAATTCTGTCATTGGGATGGTGAAGGAATGTGCTGATCGCCCACCACACTTCATGGAGAACACTACTGAATTTATGTTTTACAGATAGAACCTCCACTGCTCAGAAACAGCATGAAAACCATTGTTTTCAGACTTTTAAATTATTATGTATAGAATCCAGTTTAATTTTCTGGAAAGAGCAATGTTTGCTAAAGTGATATAATTTGATAGAATTTGAATCTGATTTTTCCAAAGAAAAAATGTTAACCTAAGGACTAAGGGTGTTGACTAAAAGCCCAACTTCTGAAATAAAAATGACTACAGACATTATACTTAATTAGCTAGAAATAGAATATGTGATTAGCATATCAAAATAAAATAAATAAAATAAAGTCACATTATTCAAATAAATAGGAAGATGTATTAACTAGTCGCAGAACATTTTATTTTATAAAAAACATGATCATCATACAGTGTAATAAACCCATCAGCCCATGAAAGGCAATCTCAACAAAGGTCACAAAGTTCAGAAGGACTTCTTTGAGAAAAGGTTAACAGCCCTTTTTGCGGGGAAATTTTGGCCACAGACTTTTGACACAGGTCCCCCAAGATTTGATGACTTTTTTGGCTCATCCAACATAAACGCTGTAATAATTGTAAGTATCTGATATCAAGGGCTTGATCTTCCTGATACATGGAGCATTGGACAATGTTTCTGTCAACTTCTCTGGGGTCTGTGCGTGTTCATGCAAGCCTCAAGGATCAGGAGCAAAAAGATGACTGGACTGAATGTGTATTCTGTTTTTGCAAACTGAGCTTCTAATTCATTCAGGCCTCAGTGCAGAGGCCACCTTTTCAGGGAGATAGTTCCTAACCATCTTATCTAAAATAGCTGTGCCCTATTTCCTAATTGCTTTCCAGGCCTGCCTTCCTGCCTGTCTGCCTGCCTGCCTGCCTGCCTTCCTTCCTTCCTTCCTTCCTTCCTTCCTTCCTTCCTTCCTTCCTTCCTTCCATTTTCTCTTTCTCTTTCTTACTTTCTTCCCTCCTTCCCTCCCTCTGTTCTTCTCTCCTTCCTTCCTTTCTTTCTCTTTCTGTCTCTCCTTTCCTTCCCTCCCTCTCTCCTTCCTTCCTCCTTCACTTCTTCCTTTCTCCTTCCTACCCTCCCTCCTTCCTTCCCTCCTTTCCTCCTTTCTTCTGTCTTTTCTTTCTTTCTCTTTCATTCTTCTTTCTTCTTTCTTTCTTTCTTTCTTTCTTTCTTTCTTTCTTTCTTTCTTTCTTTCTTTCTTTCCTTCCTCCTTCCTTCCTCCCTCCCTCCCTCCTTCCTTCCCTTTTCTTTCTTTCTTTCTCCCATTTCTTTCTTTCTTTTCTTTCTTTCTTTCTCTTTTCTTTCTTTCTTTCTTTCTTTCTTTCTTTCTTTCTTTCTTTCTTTCTTTCTTTCTTTCTTTCCTTCCTTCTCTTTCTTTCTTTCCTTCCTTCTTCCTTTCTTCCTTCCTTCTTTCCTTCCTCCCTTTCTTCTTCCTTCCTTCCTTCTTCTCTCCCTCCCTCCTTCCTTCCCTTCCTCTTTCTTTCTTTTCTTTCTCCCTTTCTTTCTCCCATTTTTCTTTCTTTCTTTCTCTCTTTCTTTCTTTCTTTCTTTCTTTCTTTCTTTCTTTCTTTCTTTCTTTCTTTCTTTCTTTCTTTCTTTCTTTCTCCTCTTTCTTTCTCTTTCTTTTTTTCTGTCTCCGTTTTCCTTCCTTCCTTCTTTCTTTCCTTCCTTCCTTCTTCCTTCCTTCTTTCCTTCCCTCCTTCCTCCCTCCCTCCTTCCCTTCCCTTTTTTCTTTCTTTTCTTTCTTTCTCCCTTTCTTTCTCCCATTTCTCTTTTTTCTTTCTTTCCCTCTCTCTCTTTTTCTGTCTTTCTTTTTTCTCTCTCCCTTTTCCTTCCTTCCTTCTTTCCTTCCTTCCTTCTTTCCTTCCTTCCTTCCTCCCTCCCTTCCCTTTTCTTTCTTTCTTTCTTTCTTTCTTTCTTTCTTTCTTTCTTTCTTTCTTTCTTTCTTTCTTTTCTTTCTTTCTTTCCTTCCCTTTCTTTCTTTCTCCCATTTCTTTCTTTCTTTCTCCCTTTCTTACTCCTCTTTCTTTCTCCTCTTTCTTTCTTTCTTTCTCTTTCTTTTTTCTCTCTCCCTTTTCCTTCCTTCCTCCCTCCCTTCCTTCCTTCCTTCCTTCCTTCCTTCCTTCCTTCCTTCCTTCCTTCCTTCCTTCCTTCTTTCCCTCCTTCTTTCCTTACTTCTTTCTTTTTTCTCTCTTTCTACAGGACCTTGCTCTGTTGCCCAAGCTGGAATTTAGTGGTGTGATAATAGATCACTGCAGCTTCCAACACATGGGCTCAAGTGATCCTACCGCCTCAGCTCCCCCAATAGCCGGGACTACAGACATGCACTACTATGTCCAAAATTTTAAAAAATTTTTTATAGAAATAGAGTCTCTGTATGCTGCCCAGGCTGGTTTTGAACTCCAGGCCTCAAGCAATCCTCCCACCTCAGCATCCCAAAGTACTGGGATTACAGGCATGAACGACTGTGCCTGGCCAGGCCTTTCCTTCTCTTAGTCTCTGCATACCACTTACCTCTAATTGAAATTTTGTTGTTTATGGTCTTTTTTTCTCTACTACCACATAAGCTCGATGAGAGGACAGCTTTTGTTTAACGCCACTGTGTCTTTGGCAGATAAGCTATTGGCTGGCATATAGTAGGCACTCAGTATTTTCTAGGTTTCCCTTAGAGACTTATACTTGAAATATCATCCGAAACTCACACTTCTTTCAGTTGTATTCCCCTGTGTGATACAGGAGCTCAACTGGTGTGAAGATAAGGAGTCAGGTCTAGGCTTCCTCTAGACCTGTGGGGAGGTCTGTCTTGAAATGAGCCTGTGCCCCTGGGCTGCGACCTTTCCAAGTGCTTCTCAGGTCCCCCACCACCACCAAGCTGTGGTTAGACAGGAAGGTTAGATGGGGCTGGAGTTGGAGATTTCCCTCCTCTACATCAGTTGGGGTCTAGCAAAATCTCAGGGGTCTAACAAAGCAGTTTCTCTTTGGGGTAGTCTTTGTAAGGAGGAGAAAGCTCTGAATGTTATTTCACAATGGCTACTTTCCACACACCCTGCTGGAAACAGGAGGGGATTTTTCTGAGATGTTAACTGTGAGAACCTTGAGTGCTCTTGGAGGTACAATTCCTGAAAGTGCTCCCCATTCCTTCTAAGACCAGGTCCCCGGGAGTTTTTAATTCTCAAACTTGTCCGGACTGAGCCTCCAGCGATTTGTCAGTTAAGCTTAGGCTTTCCTACGCTGGTT
Source organism: Macaca fascicularis (assembly GCF_037993035.2). Lineage (NCBI taxonomy): Eukaryota > Metazoa > Chordata > Mammalia > Primates > Cercopithecidae > Macaca > Macaca fascicularis. The sequence goes on from NC_088383.1 coordinate 28,414,001, forward strand.
CTGGTGCCCACCGAGGTTTCCGCTTGAACTTCCTTCCTTGTGTGATGGAATTCTCTGTATCCACCTGTCTATCTCTGCAATTCTGGGGGCAGTATTTTTGCTCTGTGATCTCAGTTCTCTGATGGATCTAAGAAGAGTTGCTGGTTTTCAGTGTGTGGAGCTTATTTTCCTGAGAGAGATGACATCCAAGCTCTGCATATGCTGGACTAGAAGTTGAAAATTTTTCAATGTGTTTTACAGGTAAGTGAATGACTGCTAAAACATAGTGCATCTATCAGCTTGTTTGCTCTAGTTGCTCTAGGAACTCTTGTTTGCTCTAGTTTTGAACATCTGAACTTTAATCAAACATAACTGTACAGAAAGAGATTAATTTTCCTATCAGTGAATAGTAATTTCCAAACATGACCTCCAATGAATTTTGTTACTGTAACAGATTTTATTTTTGCACAATACAGAGACTAGTATATATGTTATATTGTCCATTAGTCAATAACTCCTTAAATTGAAAGCAACATTTTCTTTTTAAAAAAATTATTTTAGATTTGGGAGGTACACATGCAGGTTTGCTACCTGTGTATATTGAGTAACGGTGAGGTTTGAGCCCAAATCTCACTATTATTAATGTCTATTGTTTCCATTTTTATGTCCACATGTACACATTATTGAGCTCCCACTTATAAGTGAAAACGTGCATTATTTGATTTTCTGTTTCTGAGTTATTTCATTTAGGATAATGACCTCCTGCTTCATCTATGTTACAGCAAAAGACATGATTTTATTCTCTTTTTATGGCTGCATAGTATTCAATGGTGTATATATACATTTTCTTTATCCAGTAATCCACTGATGAACACTTAAGTTGACTTCATGCCTTCGCTATTATAAATGGTGCTGTAATAAGCATATGGGTGCAGGTGTCTTTTTTATAGAATCGTCTCTTTTCCTTTGGGTAGTAGATATCCAGTAGTGGGATTGCAAGGTTGAGTGGTAGTTCTAGTTTTAGTTCTTTGAGGAATCTCAATACCATTTTCCATAGAGGCTGTACTAGTTTACATTTCTCCCAGTTGCAAATTGTGAATGCAATTTCTCTGCATCTACACCAACATCTGTTGTTTTTTGACTTTTTAGTAATAGCCATTCTGACTGGTATAAGATGATATCTTGTGGTTTTAATTTGCATTTCTCTGATGATCAGCAATGTTGCTCAAGGTTTCAATTGTTTGTTGGCTGCTTATATATCTTCTTTTGAGAAATGTCTGTTGATGGCTTTTTGCCCCCTTTTTAATGGGGTTATTTGTTATTGTTGTTGAGTGGTTTGAGTTTCTTGTAGATTCTGGATATTAGTGGGTTTTGCAGAGGCATAATTTGCAAATATTGTCTCCCATTCTACAGGTTTTCTGTTTACTCTGTGGATTATTTCTTTGGCTTTGCAGAAGCTTTTTTAGTTTAGTTAAGTCCCACTTGAGTAGTTTTGGTTTTGTCGCATTGAAAGTGACATTTTCTAGGTGTATTGATTATGGTGTAGGCTAAACTGCAATAGCAGATACTTCCATACATCACTGGTTCAAACATAATAGAAGTGTACTTCTGTCTCATACAGTCTGGAGAGAAGTGGTTAACCAGCTTGGATGGACAAAAGACTGGGTCGGGACCTGGGTTCCTTCTATGTTATTGCTCCTGTGATATTGTTCTCATCCAGATGGTTGAAACTGGCTCAGGTTATTGTCCATAATTTAGCCTACCAGAAAGGGATAATAAATGAATCTAGAGAGCAAGCAATTTTCTCTTAAGCACCTGCTGCAGAACTTGCACAATCACTTCTGCTCACTTTCCCCTGGCACAAACCTAGTCCAGTGGTCAACTAGCTTCAAGGGAGGCTGATAATGCAGTCTCTAGCATGTGGGCTAGAGGGAGGAGGAACTGAGGATCAATTAGCTGTCTTCCACACTATGTGACTCTATGTGCGTGTATAAAGTAAACTTGCCTAAAAGTTTCGAAATGCATTTTGAAGTCTGACAAACAGTGAAACACAAATGATATAAATATTATTAACTTTCCATTCTTGGAAATAATGTTTATATGAAAATCTTAAACTAAGTACACAGAACACACTGCAGAAAATGAACCTAGTAATTTTGTCAAACTTTATATAGTAATAAATACGTAATCTTGATGCTGTTTAGTTGGAAGGACTGTATATTATCCAAATACAAAGAGTTTTTGTGTGTGGAGTGACTGTGTGTGTGTGCGTGTATGTGTGTGTGTAGAGCAGTTGTTCATAGGAACAGGTCTTAGTATAGTGTCTCACCTGAGGAAATCTAGACTCCAGCAGCAAAAAGTAACTTAGTCAATTTTGTGCTGCTAAAATCGAATAGCAGAGACTGGGTAATTTATAGTGAACAGAAATTTATTGGTTCATGGTTTTAGAGGCTGGGAAGTCCAAGATGCAGTGGTATCTGGCAAGGGCTTTTTTGTTGTGTCATACCATGGCAGAAGGCATCACATGGGAGAGAGAGAGACACCCACAGAGAGAACTAAAGAGCATTAGAACCAGAGGAGGCAAATTCATCCTTTTATAAAAGCCCACTTCTAGGAAAATGCCATTAATCCATCCATTCATGAGGGCAGAGCCCTCATGGCCTAATCACCTTGTAAAGGTCTCAACTCTTAATACTGTTACAATGGGAATTAAATTTTGACATGAGTTTGGGAGGGGACAAACACTCAAACCATAGCAGTAACTTAGAAGGAATTTTAATATTTTATGTGTATTTCTCAGTCTTAAAGGGAATCTATGTTATAACCCACAAAAATACTTTTGGAAATATCATCTCTCTTCCACACTTCTTTCAAGGTCCATATTTGTTGCAGACTCTCCCCAAACTTTCCAAATTCTCCCAACATCAATCTAGCATGGCTTTTCTGTCTTCTTCCTCCTGCCTCCACCTCAAAATCTTTCTTATTTATATCAATTTGGAATTAGGCTTCTTTTTATAGTCTCATTTCTGCTTTGCTCATTACCTGGATTCTGCACAATAGAGAACCCAGGGCCGACCCAGAAAGCAAAAATCCTTTCCTTTTTCTTCAGGCATCTATGGCCCAGTTGCTCTCCCTGCCCCTTAATTTTGCATTACAAAAATACCAAGAACTAGACTGGCAAAGAAAGAATTCCTAAGACTGTGGGGGAGGGGTAGAATCTGCACAGACAGGAATGAAGGAGGCTATGAATACTTACATATTAAAACGTCTTGTTTCCATCACACATATATCATTAAGAGCTCAAGTGAGGCTAATGTGGGCTGCTATAACTCCAAAACAGATGGAAAATCTCTCAGTTTAAAAATACTCACAAAGCTGGATTTATACAGATGTTCCACCTGAAGGCAGAGCTGGACAAATTAATGCTCACAGTGGACTACGAAACTCTAATCTATAAAGTGAAAAGGGAAGGGAAGGAAACTAAAAGTTATTGAGCACTTACTCAAGTATTGTGCTAAGCTCTTTAAACAATGTCATGTCATTTAAAACCCCCAATAACCTTACAGATCAATGTTCTCAGCTTAGGGATCTACAGACCATATTCTCAGTAGTACATGAGTGGTAAGATTGAAAACTGCTTGTGTTTCATGTCAGAAATAATATGAACCTGGTTAACATGAGCATATTCTGAATCATCAGAAAGATTATAATCAACACTTACAATGAGAGTGTCACACAAAGTAGTCCATTGTGCCACTTTAACTGAAGTACACTAATGAGAAAGGCACAAAGGCAGACTTAATATGCAAATGACATGCATATATATTCATTTCATGCAGTATGAGGTCTTTTGGTCGAGACAACCTCATCGTGTGTGAAATCAATGATGGCTTTGCAGGAGTTCAAATCCAGAATAGTGCTAAGATATTTTAGTTATCATCTGACAGACGGTGGTAAAGTCGTATCCTAAAGAACATGCATCATATTCATATTTTGAGCTATGATTTGATATAAGACAACAGTGTCACGTTGAGTTAATACTGTTTCTTTGAGTTTCATTTTTTGCTTTGATTTATATCAGTGTGGTAAATTATTCTCCTCCTTTTTTCACTCCGTCTCCATTATAGGATTCTACAACCAAGCCCTTTGTCTAGACTTTGCAATACCTCACCTTAGAGAAAGCAGAATGCTACAGGAGGCTGGAAAACAAGACAACCTGTACCACTGTTAGCAGTGGTGTATCGGTGCAGATCTTCAGCAACCTCAATTCTTGCGTCCGCAAAAGAGACAATGTGACTGAGAGGCATAAGGCAGAGGGAAAGACCAAGGCAGGTTTTAGAGCAGGAGTGAAAGTTTATTAAAAAGCTTTAGAATAGGAACAAAAGGAAGGAAAGTATACTCGGAAGAGGGCCAAGCAGGTGACTTGAGAGTTCAAGGACATGGTTAGACCTTTGACCTGGGGTCTCATACACTGGCATACTTCTGGGGTCTTGCATCCCTTCTTTCCTGATTCTTCCCTTGGGGTGGGATGTCTGCATGCACAGTGGCCTACCAGCACTTGGGAGGTGAGCACGCACAGTGTGTTTACTGGAGTTGTACACATGCTCACTTGAGGCGTTCTTCCCTTACCAGCCAAGGGTTCCTAGAAGAAGGTCATTTACCTGTTAAACTCTGCCGTTTTGCCTCTTAGTGTGCAGGCTTGAGCCTGTTCACCCAGTTCCTGAGATCTTATCGGGAAGTTGCTGATCACCAGTTTCTGGTATTTCTATCTGTTGGGAAACTACCTTTTCTTGGCATTGTCTGCAACAAATCATTATTTTAGAGAGATGGTTAACAATGGCCTGACCATCACCTGATGGTCGCCTGACATTCCTGGTGCGGGGCCCTCTCCTGCCCTATTTATGTCTGCCTGACTACCTGCTGTAACACCATGGGGCAGTGAAACATTTGGGCAAAACTATCGTTTTTGATGACTAAGAAGGCAAAAGGTGTTCTCTAATGAACCTGTGGCACTGGGCAAGGAGATTCTGAATCCGAATGTTGATAACGTGAATAGGCTGCAATTCTCAGCATTTGAAAAAGTACCACAAGAGATAAGCTCAGAAAAGAACTGGCCAGTTTTCAAGCAAAATTGACAGGGAATGTAGCAAGCCTAGAAATTCCAGAAGCTGTCGAGTTGACGAATAAAGCTGTTTCTCATTTTCAATCAGTAAAATATAAAATTAAAAAATAACTTGCATTTGAAAGACTCACGAAAATAGCCTCAGAAAAATGACATGATCCAGGCGCAAACTCATCACAACAAAACCAACGTAGGTACTTTTCCCTGGACGTAATAACTTTTAAGTGGCCCAGAAAGTGGGCTCACTGATGCCTGATGCACCCAAAGTACTTGTAATTGAGTTTAGAGAGAATGAGATGTGCCTCACAAAGAATTACAAGTGTGGCTTTTGGTACATGGAAATGTCTGGAATCAACTGCATCAAAACCCAACAGGCTTTTGAGAGAGCTGTATTTGCAAAAGTGTTGCTAGATTAAGAGACTGACCTTGAGATGAAAAAAAGAACTCTAGGCTCCTAACTTTCTATAGGTAGGAAGTGGGTGAGAGAGCTGCTCTCCCATCCTCCAATACAGTTGGCCCTCTGTATCCACGGGTTCTGCATGGGTGGATTCAATCAACTATGGATCAAAATTATTTGAAAAAGAAAACATTAAAAATAATACAACAATAAAAAAATATAAATAAAAAACCACGGTATTGTTTCCAGAGCATCTACTATGTATTAGGTGTTATACAGAGTAACATCTATTACATAGCATTTACATTGTATTAAGTATTATAAGTAACCTAGAGATGATTTAAAGTATATAAGAGGATGTGTGCAAGTTATATACAAATCCTAGGGCATTTCTATCAGGGACTTGAGCATCCACCAATTTTGGCATCCAAAGAGAAGGCGTCCTGGAATCAATCCCCTATGGATACCGAGGAATGATTGTACTCTTTTCGGATGTGGCCAGGAAAAATAATGGAAAAGGAAGGCTGTGCCAGAGACAGAGCTGGGACATGGAGAACAGTGGACTGGGGCATTGCTCCAAAGAACAATCCCTCCCCCGGTGGGGAAACTGGTCAATACTTTCATAGTAGGATTTCAGAATTCCTATGGCCCAGTAATCACTATATATCTTCTCAGTCTTCCCCTTTTAAAAGAAGGGCATTTACTGCTATTCCTCAACCCTGTTTCACCATTGTATGTTGGGAATATAGGCTGACAGATGCCTTGTCTTTTTAGTTTATGAATATCTGAATAAAGAAGAGCCACATCTCAGTGAGGAGTACAAGATTTTGAACTTTGAGCCCCATGCCATGATTGGTTAAGGCTTGTGGTGTGTCTTGAGGGGAGGGGGAGCACGTCACATATGGGAGCAAAGTGAATAAGTACAATCTTTTTTTTTTTTTTTTTTTTTTCTGAGACAGAGTCTTGCTCTGTCATCCAGGCTGGAGTGCAGTGGCCCAGTCTTGATCACTGCAACCTCCGCTTCCCAGGGTCAAGCCATTCTCCTGCCTCAGCCTCTGGAGTAGCTGGGATTACAGGCGTACACCACCATACCTGGCTAATTTTTGTATTTTTAGTAGAAATGGGGTTTTGCCATGTTAGTCAGTCTGGTCTCGAACTCCTGACTTCGGGTGATTCACCCCACCTTAGCCTCCCAAAGTGCTGGGATTATAGGCATGAGCCACCATGCCCAGCCGTGAAAAATGATAATCTAAGAAAAATTGTGGATTGAACCATTGCTGCCAGTCCTTCCGTTCCTCCCTGTTATGGATTTATACCTCCATGATCTTTGCCATGAGTCTTTGCAGTACCTCTCCCAGAGCAAGCAGACTATACTTCCCTGACCCATTAAGGATGGACTTGGCTGGAATATCAGCTAATGTGACACAGGGAGAGACTCTAAATGTGTATTCATAATTTGACATGGCCCCTGCGGTCTTGTGATACATCATCAAAAACAAAACAAAACAAAACAGACATGCCTCATGTAGCCTCTGATCCTGCGATGAAAACAGAGGAAGCAGCACTGAGTCTACCTGCAACCTGGTGCTAATCCTCACCTGGCCCAGCTGAGATCGGCCAAACCCTACTGTGAATAGAAAACACAAATATTTGTATTTGTAATTTACCAAGATTTCTGGGGTCGTCAGTTATGCAGCATTATTTCCATAGTAGTCAATGAATATAATTGGTATAAGAAGTTAAAATAAGCATAAAGAACTTATACCTAGATTTATGTAATAGCTCACCAACATTAAATCAGAAAACACTTTGAATCAACACTCTAGGCATCTTTTTTTCCTTAAAGTTTCCATATATGAATAACGTTTTAGAAATTCTGCTTTAAATAGTCCCAGTTAACCCCATTTTAGGGATGAGTAAACTGAGGCAACTCCAAGAGGTTGGTGGCTCCTTTAAGCCATAGGATCTGACTTGACTTGCCTGACTTCAACATGAAGATTTTTCTACTATATGCCTGGCTGTCTTTGAAAATTAATTTTAAGTAGCTTCTCTTTTTTCTAGGTGATAATTAAATTAAAATTCTATATAAGCATACAGAGATCAAAAGATAGAGAAAAAAATTTTTTAAATGAAAGAAAAAGAAAGGAAAGATAGAAAGAAGATAAACTGCCAAATTCCAATGATGAAACCTGGCAGAATAACTATAAGCAAAACTGTGAGTGTCCAAATCCAGTCAGATATTTTCCCCATCAAAGGATTGACACGCAAAGCTCATGTGTCTGTGCTATTAACAGGAAAGTGCTTTCAAAATACTTCAAAAACTTGTGACTGTCCACCAATAAGATTGATACTAACATCAAAGTATGCAGGACTTGAAGATCCAGCAGAATTAGACCTGGAATGAAAGGGCTTCTGGGAATAAAAGTGCAGATTACAAAACAAGTGGATTCTTTTAATGTTCAAGGGAGCTTTTTCTTGTTTAAGTTTTCCTCACTGGAGCATAATTTGAGTAGTTTCAGATGTTAATCACATCACGGAGAGGAGGGAAAAACCCTCCGGAGTATTATTTTTTCATGTGGCTCAGTGTTAACAGGCCCTTTAAACCTGGAAGAAACTCATAAGCTCCCTGGGATAGTTTTCACAAACCGTCCATAAGGCCTGCCATTCGGAATCCCGTCATCCATCCGGGCAGGATAAAGGCTTTCCATTGCTTCAATCATTGCCTCTTTTTGGTGATCAGAGACCTTAAATGTTGCAGAGCCCTCGACCCTTTCCTGTCTGTCTAGGTGGATCTGTCGTGACTACACCATTTGCTCTCACAGAGACCAGTAGGTAACCAGAATGCGCCTTTTATGTGCATGACTTCCTCAAGGAATGTTGTGGGAGAAGCATAGTAATAAAAATAAGAGAAGGAAAAACTAATAAGAAAAAGAAGTTAAATCTTCTCCCTTGGCCACCGGTACCAAATTTCCTTGCTTCGGAAAACTCCTGCTTGATTTCTGAAATATCTCAAAAGATGCCCACCTGTTAAATTGACTGACCCATTTTGTGGGTAAAAGTACTCCCCTCTTTCGTAGGACACACTGAAACACATTGCTCTGGAAGAAGTTTTGAGTCAGAGAAGGACAGTTACCCCATGGATATGGGTCTCTTTGAGGAATAAAAGCAAGATGGTTCAGGCCACTCGGCTGGCCCTTGTAGACTCAGTCTCAGTTGCCTGGGAGGGTCGCTGTAGTTTTTGAGGTTCTCTCAACAGAGACAGCCTGTGTCCAGGCTTCTTGGTCATTGATAGCCTTGGGTGGGGGGCCATGCAAAGAGAGCAGCTGTTTAGTAAGAGCATGTTTTGCTCTGGAACATTACGAGGAAAACAGCACTTACAACAAATCAAATTAGCATCAATAAAAGTCACAGATTTTTCATCAAAATTGAGATGCATATAGATATTATTGTTATTGATTAACTGATTGGCTACTCTTTTTACAACCATAGGTGAGGCAAATTCATTTTTGTCTTTTCCTAGTTTTGCTTTCCTCTTACTCCTTTTCTGGGAGTACTAATCTGATCCTGCACATCATGGGATAGAGACAGAGAAAAGGGAAATAGCCACAATTTTTAGAAGGAGTTGGGGTATCAGTCTTGGTGAAGTTCTTGCAGTAGACTTTCTTTAAAAGCCATGTTTAGTGTCTAAGATATCTGAAACAAACTGACATGAACAAAATGGATATAAACACTTATTTTTGCCAATGTTGTGAAATATCTGAGTTTATTAATTAAATGAAATGTCAAAATGCTCTCAAAACCTTCAAAGCACGTCTCACATCTTTTGCATTGACTTTGACATTTTGTTTTCTCTAAACTAAGATGTGAAGTGATTATAATAACTTATGTATATCCGACAAAATGCGACCTATTACTGATACATCCGTCTGAAATTAACATGAAAATTAGATATAGGTATGTCTTATGTAGACCACTGCACATATCCTTATCGTTAGTCATTCATTTTGGGTGGCTATATTAGACTCTTTCTATTTTAAAATCAGGAAAATTGTTCTTTATCCATCATTTTAACAGATGTATTTTATATAAAATAAAACTTTCTCACTGAGAGATTTCAAACTACACAGAGGTAAATACAAAACCACCCAGTGTATGGGATTTTATTACGGCAGCATGAGGAGACAATACAAGAGTTTTCTTTTTGAATCCCTGAGAATGCTCTCACCTGCAAGCTACAGAAAGCCCAATTAAAAGGAGCTTAAACATTAAAGGCATTTTAAAAAACCTTTCTTGAGAATGTCAGAGTTTCAGGGAATTCCAGGGCGAGGTAACTCAGTGCCTCCCAGATTCATCAAGGGCTTAGGTTCTTCATCTTTTCCCTCTCCAGTTCCATTTAGATATTTCTGCCATTTGTCATGATTTTGAAGTTGCTGTCACAGTTGCCGGTGTCTTATTCAGACAACAGCTTTTGGAGGCAGAAATGAGAATATTCGTGACTTTTTCAAAGTGAGGAAATCTTTCCAACCCTCAGAAGCATATTTACACTAATGTTTTGCTGTCCAAAACTGTCTTAAGCAATGAGATTGCCATAATTAACATGCTTCAGTGAGGATTTTCCCTTAGGTAGATAGGAAGAGTAAATTCAAGAGATCTATTATACAACATTACACTCTGTTTTCCAGACTGGAGTGCGGGTGTGCAATCTTGGTTCATTGCAACCTCTGCCTTCCGGGTTCAAGCCACTCTTGTGCCTCAGCCTCCCGAGTAGCTGGGAATACAGCTGGATGACACCACACTTGGCTAATTGTTTTATTATTAGTAGATATGGGATTTCGTCATGTTGGCCAGACAGGTCTTGAACTGCTGCCTTAAGTGATCCACCCAGCTTGGCCTCCCAAAGTGCTGGGACCAAAGTGCTGGTGACTATAGTTAATAACAATGTATTGTATTCTGGAAAATTGCTAAGAGAGTAGATTTTAAGTGCTCTCACCACAAAAAAGATACGTATATGAGGTAACACATATGCTAATTAGCTCAATTTAACTGTTCCATAATGAATACAGATTTTAAAACAACATGTTGGTCGGGTGCAGTGGCTGCAACCTGTAATCCCAGCACTTTGGGAGGCCAAGCTGCGTGGATCACTTGAGGCAGCAGTTCAAGACCAGTCTGGCCAACATGGCAAAACCCCATCTCTACTAATAATTAAAAAATTAGCCAAGTGTGGTGTCACGCACCTGCATTCCCAGCTACTCGGGAGGCTGAGGCACAAGAATGGCTTGAACCTGGAAGGCAGAGGTTGCAGTGAGCCAAGATTGCACCACGGCACTCCAGTCTGGAAAACAGAGTGTAACTGTGTTCCCCAAAAATAAAATAAAATAAAATAAAATAAAATAAAATAAAATAAAATAACATAAAACAAAATAAAATACATGCTGTACCCAATACATTTGTACAATTTTTACTTGTCAGCTTAAATAAATAAGTAATAGATTAATCCTCAGGGCTGAGAAGTCTAGCCTTTCCCAACAGACTGTTTTAGTTACCTATTGTGACACAACAAATTACTCACATATCTCCAAATTTAACAGCTTAGAACAACAAACTTTTATTACTTCACTCAGTTTGTGACAGTTGGAATCCAGGAATTGATTATTTGCTTAGTTGTTGCTCCAGATCTTTGATGAGGTTGCAGTAAAGGTATCAGATGGGGTGGCTGTCATCTGAAGGCTTGACTGGGGCTGGAGGATCTGCTTCCGAAATGGTTCACCAGCATGGCTGTTGGCCAGGGATCTCAATTCCTTGCTGGCTGTTGGCTGAGGGGCTCAGTTCTTTGCTACCTGTTGGTTGAGGGCCACAGTTCTTTTTTTTTTTTTTTTTTTTTTTTTTGAGATGGAGTCTCTCTCTGTCGCCCCAGGCTGGAGTGCAGTGGCCAGATCTCAGCTCACTGCAAGCTCCGCCCCCCGGGTTCCTGCCATTCTCCTGTCTCAGCCTCCCGAGTAGCTGGGACTACAGGTGTCCACCACCTCGCCCCGGCTAGTTTTTTTGTATTTTTTAGTAGAGATGGGGTTTCACCATGTTAGCCAGGATGGTCTCGATCTCCTGACCTCATGATCCGCCCGTCTCGGCCTCCCAAAGTGCTGGGATTACAGGCTTGAACCACTGCGCCTGGCTGAGGGCCACAGTTCTTTGCTGTCTATTGGCTGGGGGCTACAGTTCTTTGCTACCTATTGGTTGGGTGTCTTAGTTCTTTGCTGCCTGTTGGTTGGGGGACCACAGTTTCTTGCTACTTATTGGCTGGGAGATTCAGCTCTTTGCTGACCATTGGCTGGGCTCTTCAGTTCTTTGCTGTTGGTTGGGGTCTTCAATTCTTTGCTGGCTATTGGCTGGGGGCCTCAGTTCCTTGCTGTCTATTGGCTGGGGGCCTCAGTTCTTTGCTGCCTGTTGGTTGGGTGCCTAAGTTCCTTGATAGCTGTTGGCCAGGGTCTTTAGTCCTTTGCTGACTATTTGTTGGAGGCCTCAGTTCCTTGCTGCCTATTGGCTGGGGGCCTCAGTTCTTTGTTGGCTGTTGACTGGGAGCCTCAGTTCTTTGCTGCCTATTGGTTGAGTGCCTCAGTTCTTTGCTGTCTGTTGGCTGGGGGCCTCAGTTCCTTGTTGCCTATTGGCCAGAAGCCTCAGCTTTTTGCTGCCTACTGGTTGGGGGAGCCTCAGTTCTTTGCTGGCTTTTGGCTGGGGGCCACAATTCCTTGACTGTTGGCTGCAGTCTTCAGTTCTTTGCCATGTGAGCCTCTCCATAGGGCTGCTCATAACATAGCAACTAACTTCCCCTAAGGAAAGCACTACAAAAGAGATCCAGGAGGGGGCTGCACTGCCTTTCATGACTGTCACTTCCACTTGATTCATCAGAATTGAGTCACTAGAAGGCTTTGCTTCTGGAGAGCTTGTCTGGAGATTCTAGCAGGGGAGTGCAGCTACTCATACACCCTTGACCAAAGAAAGGACCTCTTCTATCAGGGAAGGTCGTCCTCTTTGATCAAGCATGCAATCCACCTCTTGAACAGAGAAGTGGTAAACAATTTGTGGACATGTTTCAGAACCACCACAATTGCCATCAGAGGAGAGTGAATAATGGTGGGGTTCTTTTAGGAAGAAGTGAAGTTGACTGATGAGGAGACACTCATTGTTTTTTCTATCTTCCATTCCTAATTTTCTAGGTTTATTTATTTTTAATTATGCACATTTGAATTTCCCCAAAATTTTCTCAATGATAGAAATAAGTGTTTTTCTACTTTAATATTTTAAGGTATTTGATCACATAATTAGGTTTTTTTTCCTAACACTGAAACACCTTATTATTAATGGGACATACACTTTAATGTCATTCAGTATGAGTATTTTATACATTGCTGATTTGATTTTGCATCTATGTTCCAGGGTGGGACTAGTTTCTTCTTTAGTCTTCTATTGTACTTGTCCGGTTTTGGCTTCAAGGCTATATGAGCCTTGCGAGATATTTTGGGTAGTTTCTCTTCTTTTTTGGGCTATGCCTAACTGTCTCTCTTGCTCTATGTTTTTGTTATTTTTGCTCAGCTTTTTTTGGCTAGTGGGTATCTTTTTATCTGAAAAATTTGTCTTTCTTAAGTATGGAATTTTCTTCCACTACTTTTTTCCCCCAATAACCATTTTTAGCCTTTGGCTCCACAAGGAACTCACAGTTTTCGTCCCTCTGCTTTATTTAGAGAACTGTTTTTTAGGCTTCATTCTGGTGAAAAATGCCACCATTTCTGTATGATACTAGCCTAGTACTTCTGCAACATTTTAATCAGGTATCCATTCAATAGTGTGTGGCTTATGTTGGATCCATGGCCCTGCTGACTGTAGCCTACAGTTCTTGATGGGAAGATGGTAACTTGGTTTTGTGGTGGTCCTCTGCTATATGTGATTGGAGTTAGGAAGGCTGGGCTCTGGTTTTCCCGTAAATCCAATCGTGTTTGCTTTGTGTCCTACAGAAATTGTTCGCAGTATTTGGTTTCTTGATGCTATTCTTTGTTGGTTTGTAGCACTGTTATGGATTTGTATCTGTTTTGGAATTTCAATGAGATTTGGGGAGAAAGGGTAATAAATCCACACATAGTTTTATTCAGTCTGCCATTTAGACTGAAAATCGCTTGCTGCTGCACACTGACCACATAGAACTTTACCTGTGCACAAGCATGTCCCACAACAGTGGCACTTAGAAACCATTATTTTAAAAAATATATGTTTTATTATGGTTTTCATTACAAAAGTAATACATGCATTTTATGGAAAACTTGTAAAATGTACAAACCTAAAAAGAAGGAAAAAAAGATGCATTGGCTAATCACCTCAATACAATTTGATTTATTTTATTTTGTTTTAATTTAATTTTATTTTATTTTATAGACGAGGTCTTGTTATGTCACCCAGGCTGATCCCAAACTCCTGGGCTCAGCTTCCTGAGTAGCCGGGATTACAGGTGAACTCCACTACACATGGCTAAAACAATTAGTTTTATCAGGCTCAGGAATTTCCTTATAGTTCTATTAAATACATATCTGTAATCCTATAGTATATATGTTTGCATATCTTTCCACTTAGCACTAAACTAGGAGCCTCTTTTAGTGTTGTTGCATATTTATAATGTACTGTCATTTTTGGAATCATAATTTCCATGGTTCTAAAATATTGGTATTTTTCCTGATTATGTCCTTTGCATGTTCTTTATAGCACATAGTCTTATTTTATACAGAGTTTTCTTCTGTATTGGTATTGTGTATTTTATAACCAAGGATGGCTCACATGTTATCTTTATATAATCCTTTCTATTACTTTCTTTGCTGTAGGGTATTTCTATGGTTGCGATGTTATTCCTTTATCACAGGCAGCTCTAATAAGGCTTTCTCTTTCATCTCAATGTTGGTGTGCCATCTTGGGTCCCTTCTTGCTTATCTGAGACCTCAGAATGCGGAGGGCTGGGCCTGCTGTTCTGGCTCTATTTGGAAGCCCGAGGCTCTGGACGGCAAGGGAGTGCTCAGGAAGTACCAGGTTAGTCGGATTTGGTGAATGAGTTCTGACCTTTCTTCTATAATTTAATGTAAAGCCCTGTGATGGGGTTACTTCCATCTAAGCAGTGGCCTTTCTTATTCCCTTAGGTAGTTTCCTCAAGCTTCAAATCCTTTCCTCAATTCAGGATGTAGCACTTCAGCTAAGAGTCACTCCCATCACTCGTGCCAGCAATCCCAGCAATCCTTCAGACGCTTCTCCCTCTTCTTTTTTTTAAATAACAGTTTTATTGTGATATAATTGACATATGACCTAGGTCATCTTTTTAAAGTGTATAATTCAGTGGGTTTTTTTCCCTATATTCACAATGTTGTGCAAGCGTTACCACTAATTATTATTATTATTATTATTTGAGATGGAGTCTCACTCTGTCTCCCAGGCTGGAGTACAGTGGTGTGATCTTGGCTCACTGCAACCTCCACCTCCTGAGTTCAGGTGATTCTCGTGCCCCAGCCTAGGGGCTGGGATTACAGGTACCTGCCACCACACCCAGCTAATTTTTGTATTTTTAATAGAGATGGGGTTTCACCATATTGGCCAGACTGGTCTCAAACTCCTGACCTCAATCAAGTGATCACATGCCTCGGCCTCCTAAAGTGCTGGGATTACCATCGTGAGCCACTGGGCCTGGCCACCACTACCTAATTTTAGAACATTTTCATCATCCCCAAAAGAAACTCTAGCCGTTAGCAGTTCCTCCTATTGTCTTCTCTCCTCCAGGTCCCAAGAATCTCTAATCTACTTTCTCTCTATGGATTTGCCTATTCAGGATATTTCATATAAATGGAATCATACAGGATGTGACCTTTTGTGATGGACTTTTTTTTTTTTTTTCACTTAGCATGATGTTTTCAAGTTTCACCCACGTGTAGCATGTATCAGCATTTCACCTCCTTATTTCAAATAATATTCCATTGTGTGAATATACCACATTTTGCTTATTCACCCACCAGTTAATGGGCATTTGAGTTGTTCATACACATTTTGGCTATTATGAATAATGCTGTAATATCTCAGGGTTTATTTATTTTTTAGAGATAAGTTCTCACTCTGTTGTCCAGGTTGGAGTCCAGTGGCATGGTCATAGCTTAATGCAGCCTCCAACTCCTAGGATTAAGCAATCCTCCTGCCTCAGCCTCCTGAGTAGCTGGGACTACAGGAATATGCCATCATGCCAGGCTAAATTTTAAAAAAATTTTGTGTGTGGAGCGGTCTCAAATTATTGACCTTGAGCCATCCTCCCACCTCCACCTCTTGCCTGTTGGGATTACAGGCATGAGCCACCTCACCCAGCCTCAACTCAGGGGTTTAAAAGGGAAAAATTCCACGGGTTTTGCTCCAGGTGGTCTTTTATGGGAATGGAGTGGGGCAGGAGGGCAGGAAGTGGCAGAGATTTCCCTTGGCCCCACCGCTCTATCCTTCTACTCCTGCAAACGGTCTCGCCTTCTTTTTCTCTCTTCTTTGCTTTCTGTCCTGGCAAAGTGTTGTTTATGGCTGAGCTAGTTTTCTGTGCCTCACTATTGACTGCTTACAGTCCCCTCCATGTCTTCTCCTAGTCCAGAGCGACAAGCCATGGCAATGCTCTCTCTTCACTAGTGAGCACCAACCTGAGTGCAAGAGACTCTTTTTGCAGGAGTTTGCTGCTTTTCTTTCTCCATCCTCTCCTTCTCTATCCCTATTTGCCTCTCCCCAAGCTGAGTAGGATTATTGAAACTGCTTAGGAGCCTGGGCAACATAGTGAGATTCTGTCTCTACAAAAAAAAAAAAGAAAAAAAAAAAAAGTAAATTAGCTCGGTGCAGTAGACTGCAATTGTAGTCCCAGCTAGTCCTCCAGAGGCTGAAGCAGGAAAATGGTTTGAGCCTGGGAGATCAAGGCTGCAGTGAACTATGATCACTCCATTGCACTCCAGCCTGGGCGACAGAGTGAGACTACCTTAAAACAACAAAAAACTCCTTAGGATTTCATCTGCTCACCTTTCTCCGTCTCATCTCCACTGCTTGGGGATGAAGAGTTAGGAGCTAATCCAAACGACTTTTTGGTTTTTCTCTCACCCTGATGCTTCTTTTCAAATACTATTATAAGAAGTTGGTCTTCTTTCTGGGTGCTGGGGTTTTGGTCCTTCTGTTTTTACCTATTTTTGCTCATTTCTTTAGTGTTAAGGGGAGGGATATTTTACAATTTGGTTTCACTCTTTCTGGGAGCGTCTTCAGTGATTCTCTAGAACCTATTACAAATTATTTATTTAATTCCTATAAATGGTCCATTAAGCGAATGTAACATGATTTATTTAAGAACTCTTTCCTATTTTTAGACATTAAGTTTATTTCCAGTTTTGGCTATTATAAATAATGCTGGGAGGAACAATTTTCGCAAAAGGCTTTTTTATTTTTTATTATTATTATTTTTTTTGCTTTGAGATCATTTTCTTAGGTTAAATTGCCAGATGTGTAATTACCCGACTGAAGAACAGGAGTGAAGAAAAGGATGATTTTAAAGTCCTTGAAACAGCTATGCCAAATTGTGTCCCCAAAAGATTCATTTGCATACCCAACAGCATGGGGTAAATGTCCCTTGCTGATCCAAACTTTCTTTTACTAAATAAATTAACCAAGCATAGGATCATTAATAACTTCTTATTGTTAGAATTAATAGCACTGCGGGTTAGAAAGAGCATAAAATCTTTGCAATTGCCTTAAAAGGCACAGAAGTGTCACAATGCTATTCGCATTTTTAAGAGACTCTATGTAAATTTTGATTGCTAGGGTTTATTTCAATTAAAAAAAGTGGAAAGACACTTGTATTCGTGTGATCTTAGCAAGTTTGCATATAATTAAGCAGATTTTTTCAGAATCTTGACTTTAGCTGGGCCACTTTTTATTTTCAACAGTTTTATCAAGGTACACGAACATATTGAAATATATAATATGCTGGATGATTTAAAGTGTACACTTTGATAAATTTTGACATGTATATACATATGTGTGATGTGAAAACATCACTACAATCAAAATAATGAACATTTTCATCAGTCCCAAGTTTCCTCTTGGTCCTTTGTAATCCTTGGAGACCCTTGCTGCCTTCCCACAACTCCATCTGCTTTTTATCTCTAAAGATTAGTTTTCATTTTCTAGAATTTTAAATAAATGAAATCACAAAATATGTACTCTTCTTCATCTAGATCCTTTCAATCAGTGTAACCGTATTGAGAGTCATCTAAATTGCTGCATTTCCAGGTTAGGGCCATTGCAAAAATGTCGCTAGGAACATTTGTGTACAAGTCTTTGTATGAATATAAACTTTCTGTTCTCTTTGGTAAATCCCTAGGAGTGACATGACTGGGTCATATGGTGGGTGTATGCTTGATATTTAAAGAAACTGCCAAACTTTTCTAAAGTGACTATGCCATGCCCCACCCCACCAGCAGGGTACAAGAGCTCCATCTCCTCCACATCCTCGCCAACACTTGGTAGGGTCAGTCTTTTTGAGTTCACACATTCTGATTCTGATGGGTGCATAGTGGCATCTCATTGTAGTTTTAATGTCGATTTCCAGCTGGGATACTTTGACATTATAGAGGTAGAATAAGACACTGTTATGTGTCTTACAGCTTAGTGCCTGTGGATACGTTACTTAATATCTGTATACCTTGGTTTACTCATCTAAAAAATAAAGGTAATGAAGACTGTACTACATAATTGAACGTAGTTGTTAAAACTAATAGACATTATGAATATAAAAATGCTTTGTAAACTACGTAAGTACTAGATATTATCATGATGGTGGTTGAATTGCTGCATGATTTTGGGAAAATCATTTCAACTTATTTGAGGATTCTTTTTCAGTTCTATAAATTGAGGGCTAAATAAGGTAACCTCTAAGTTTCCTTGAAGCACAAAATGTTCTTGTTTAAAAAATATACTGAGGTTCCAATATCACATATATATACACATATATGCATATATATGTGCACATACATATACACATATATGTATATGTGTGTATATACCCAGCTCTTGATCTGAGTAACAAGATGTAGTTTTTTAACTTTGCAAAAATACTTTGAACTGGCTGCAGGATATTTAGTGAAATGATTGCCTTATTTTGAGGTTTGAGAATACAGAAGATGGGTTTCTATGTAAATATTAAAATTATTTTTTCTTTGGATCAAATTACTTACAGAAACAAAAGATTTATTACTAACCACTTCCACATATAAGACACAGAAAAATAGAAATCTGTAGTAGAAGTCTAAAATTTGGAGTAGCTGAGATAATAAGAACTTACAAAGTACATTTTTTTTAATGTTTAGCTCTCATTTTTTTCCACATTAAAGAGTACTTTTCCATAAATATGTTTTTATATATATATGTGCACATATATGTGTGTGTGTGTATATATGTATATATGTACACACACACACATATATATATAAACACATTTATGGAAAATATACTCACGTTTTTATTCCCGTTTCCTTGAATAGCTTATAATTTGTCCACACTCCACAGGCTTTAACAATTACCTTTTAGGTAAAGAGCAATGGTAAAAAGTAGGAGGCCAATTCCTCCCCTCATATTCTCTGGCATCTAGCCAATTAAAAGTTGACAATGCCACACCATTGGTCTCCTATTTCTGTTTAAAAATTTTATCTTTCCAGCTATTTATTTCACCATATTATCCTCTTTCTTTGTCCCTCTACTCTATTTCAGGGTTTGATGTTATAGTGTTTTCTCAACAGTTCTTGAATTTAAATGATGGCTCTAGTTCTTTCCCCCTCCCCGTGTTCACACCTTTTGCCCTCCCACTGCAAGTGGGTGGAGTGACTGCCACCCATTAACACTGGGCTCAGCCAGGTGATTTGCTTTGGCTAATGGGATTCTAACTGACCTGTCATAAGCAAAGTCTTGAAAAGGGTTTTCATATGTGTCTTGCTCTCTGGCGCCTCAGCCATCACATGAGAACATCTCTGGGCTTGCCTGCTGGAGGATGTGAGAAACGCAAGCAGAGTCAAGTCACCCCAGTCATGCCTAGTCCTGCCAGTCATTACCTGGATCAGAAGATGGCTAGCTGACTCCCACTTGAGCAAACTAGTCCAACCAAGATTAGCAGAGCCGCCAAGATTAGCAGAGCCACCAAGCCAATCCTCAACATACTCCAGACACGTGAGCAATAAACACTGCCGGTTAGGGTTTGCGGTTTGTTACACAGCGTTATTGTGGCAATAGATAAGGATACATTAACTAAATTCCCACTTCTAGGCAACTTCCCGTCATGTACATCATGTTTTTAATTAAACAGAATATGAACATATAGTAGCTAGAACAAAAAGGCATAGCCATCATTTCATCAAGCTTTGCAACAATACCAGGAATCTGCTGCTCCATTGATAGTGAATGGGAAAAAGTTTCACGCCCATGTTGTTTGACAAGGTGGACTTATTGATACTATCAGACCTGGAAGGATAAAAACCAGAGGCAGAGTTTGATGCTTTTCTGGCTGAAAAACAAATCAGGTAGGTTTCTTATAGAAAAATGGAGTTTCATTATTAGTTTGAAGTGCAGTTTGATTGTATAGTTCTTAAGCAGTGCTTCTCAACCCTAGTTGCATATTAGAAGCACTGGGGGATTGTTCTAAAAATATTCATGCCTACGCCCCATCGCAGACCAACTGAATTACCGCCTCTGGGAATGAGGCCCAGACTTATATATTGTTTAACAGCTTTCCCAGGTGTTCTAATGCACAGCCTGGGCTGGCAGATGCTATTATAAGACGAACGATTCCATTATATAGGAGATAGTTCTAACTATTTCAATCTGACCTCAAAAAGCAGGCTTGTTATCAAAAAAATAGCACTGAGTCACTTCTATGGTACAAGGCCTTTTCTTCCAACATGGGTAGAAATATATTCAAGCTAAATGTCTTGTGACCATTCTCAGCATTATCTTATACAAACAGTGCAGCACATAGTTTGACAACCTCTTCACCTTCCAAAGCTTCTCATTGACCACTGCTCTTTAGAAATCCCAGCCTCTGCTTCCCCTAAGAATCTATTAACCAGGGCTGAAACAAAGAAGAGTACAATACCTCCAGAATTCAACAGTTGAAACCAAGACTGCTACTAGGATAAGAATTCTAGCTCCAAATTCAAATAGTCCTGGGTTCAAAATCTGGCTTTTGTGATAGGTTGGTGCAAAAGTAACTGCGGCTTTTGCCATTACTTTTACTGTTTACTAATTTTAGTTTCATTATTTTCAAATGGGGATAATAATGCTCACTTATTCATGAGGCCATTGGCATATTAAATAACATAATGCAGGAAAGTGCCCTATACAGTTCTTGGCACATAGTTGCACTCAGTAAATGCTAGCTATAATAAAGATAGTAGTTGCTTTAAGACAATTATAAAGTAATTCATTCCATTATAGTTATGAGGCAGCTCTTTATTCTATTTAGACCATTATGTATTTTCTCAGAACTTCTAATTTCTTTTTTTGGAGTAATATGGAATAAACTTAATCTCTCTTCTAAATGCACAAGCTTCAACTATTCCGAGAGATGTATCATGTTTTCTATTTTGGACACATTTTCTCCTTCTTTCTGCTTTCTTTTAGTAGATTACCTCTGCTTCATTGCATGCGGTCTTAAGTAAAAAGATAAGCCAAGCTTATTTGTTTGTTAGGGTAGCAAAGTACCACAGACAGGGTGGTTTAAACAATCGGAATCTGTCTTCTCACAGTTCTGGAGTCTGGAAGTCTGAGATCAAGGTGTCAGCAAGGTTGGTTTCTTGTGTGGCTTCTCTCCTTGGCTTGCAGATGGCCATTTGGATTCACATTCACCTGGCCTTCTCCTGCTGTGTGTCTCTGTGTCCAAATTTTCTCTTCTCATAAGAATACTGGTAGGATTAGGGACCACCTGAATGACCTAATTTTTAACTTAATTACTCCTTTAAAGACCCTATCTCCACATATAGTCACATTCTGAGGTTCTGGGTGTTAGGACATTAACGTAGAAACTGGGGAGGATACAATTTAGCCCATAACATCAACCTTCAGAGTCTCCTCCTAGGAGGCTGAAGATCTTAGAGCACCGTGATGAGGACAGAACATGTCAAGGTGGATTCACAATGGCAGGGCTGTTCTAAGGGTCTTTTCCCAGGGCTACCTTGCCATGACTTCTGTCCTTCCTGACACCTAGTCCTTTTGCTTACTTTTCTTTTTCTATGAGCAACCCTCATATCATTGTGATAAATTTCCTTCTTTTTCCCTTTGAGCTAGCCAGAGTCCATTTCTGTTGTTTGCAATAAACAAAAACTCTGATGTGTAGCCTTAATCATGTTCCCCAAATGTGGGCTCTTAGGCAACTGGTGCTGGAAGCCAGCAGCCCCCCTTGGATGTCCTTGGTATAAGAACTGCCAAGTTCCCATTTGTTTAGACCTAAAAAAAACTCTAATTGTATATGCATGCATGCTAGCAGATATTCTGCTTTACAATTGCATTAAATTATTTATGTGTTTACTATTAATCTGTTCAAGGAATATGTGCTGTGAAAGTATTAGGAGAAAGTATTCCATCATTTTGATTTTTTCCTTGTTCTGTTTGTTATTGAAAACCTTTTGATACCGTTTGGCTGTGTCCCCACCTAAATCTCATCTTGAATTGTAGCTCTCATAATCCCCATGTGTTGTGGGAGAGACTCAGTGGGAGGTAATTAAATCATGGGAGTAGGTTTTTCCTGTGCTGTTCTAGTGATAGTGAATAAATCTCACGAGATTTGATGGTTTTATAAAGGGCAGTTCCCTACACTTCTCCTTGCTGCTGCCATGCGAAGAAGGACGTATTTGCTTCCCCATCCGACATGATTGTAAGTTTCCTGAGGCCTCCCCAGCCCCTTGGAACTGTGAGTCAATTAAACTTCTTTCCTTTATAAATTACTCAGTCTTGACTATGTCTTTATAAACAGTGTGAGAATGGACTAATTTGCCCTTATTAGAGACAAAGTATTTTTGTTAACTATCGTGATCTCTGATAAAGATCAGAACAAAAGTTGAATTGGAAACTGTTCTGAGGAAACACAAGCACTATATATAAGACAGGTGCTGCTTGGGAATAAAAGACGACAACTGAAAGTCAAACCCATTATACTTAATTCACAGGAAACTGTTGCTGGCTCTGGCAGAGACTGCTGATTGCACTCAAGAGCCATTCTTCCTTTCTTTTATGGTATTAGACTATTTTAGCTGGGTGCATGGCCACTCAGAATAAAGGCAACATTTCCTAGCATCTCTTGTAGGTAAAGTGTGGCCTATGAATGTGCCCTAATGGGTAGGAGATATGTAAAAGTGAGATGTGAAACTTCTAAGGTTTGCACCCTCCCTTTCCGTTTTCTTCCTTGCCATATAATCATGGGTCTTGTGAGCTGTTGTGGAATGTTGCAGACATGCAACATGCTAGAATGGCACTAGACCAAAAGAGAAGGAACATGGGCACCTGATAATTTAATGGAACAGCTTGGAAGTTTATGCAATGAGAGAAATAAGCTTCTCTCTTGTTCCAGGCTCTGTATTGTGGTTTGACCTGCAGCAGTACTTATGGCTTAATTGATATAGTCACCATTAACATGCTTCCTGCTCTTGATTAAACTTGTGATCATGCTGGAAATGGGAATATAATCAGGTAATACCCAGTGGTCCTAAGCTGTATTCTGTGTGCTTAGTGAACAAATGAACAACATGTATAATAATCAGCTCTATCACACGTTAAAAGTGAGAGGAAAGGCCTCAATTTAATGAGAAATGTTATATCATATATTTCAGTTTCAGTAAAAAAGTGCCAGCAAAGAACATCTCCAAGATTCCAAGTGACTTGCTAAAGTAGCATGTATTGGAAGTATATTTGGTTTTGTTAGTTGCTTGATTTTAACACATTAGAGCTAAAAAAAAAAAAAAAAAAAAGAAAGAAAAAGAAAAGAAAGAAAAAAAGGAAAAAAGACCCCTTGATTTCAAATTGGAGAGGACTTTTTAAGACAATCAAACTGTGTGGAAACAGCTCTATCACTGTGTGTATGACTCTTTTTAACACCAAATCTCAAATTTCTTCCTTCTTTAGAGAAAAAATAATAATAACATCATATTGAGCATATTATAAAACCACATGCATATGCTGTTAATAGAAATTATAGAACTCTCTCTGGAGTCAAATGCAACCAAAAAACAGAAAACATTTACCCCACCTCCCAACTCAAAGCATACAAGAGTCCAGCTTTGGAGTGTATAGTAGTCTTCAATTGGAAATTTCTTCCTAGCTTCAATCCAAATACCCAGAACCATTTGTCAGAGCCATAAAACATTTTCTTCCAGTTCTGATGATTTATAATGTGAGTTAGAATTTTCTTATCTAGTAGAATAAAGATGAAAAAATAAAAGCATTTGGATATGGAAACTGATCTAATGCTTTAGCTATCCATTTTTGAGACGCATGTAGATTTTTGGTAAAAAGATTGCAAAGGTCAAAATTCCTCTTAAAATTATGTGTTTTTTTCTTTAAAAATCTCCTATATCTTTTTTTATTCTCTTCCTCTTTCTTCCTTTTCTTTCTTTTTTTCTTTTCTTTTTCTTTTTTTTTTTTTTTTTTAACTACAGAGATAGAGTCTCACCATGTTGCTCAGGCTGATCTCGAACTCCTGGCCTCAAGTGATCTTCCCACCTTGGCCTCCCAAAGTGCTGGGATTACAGGCACAAGCCACTGCAGCTGGCCTAATTCTCATAAATCCTTTTTTGAAAAAAAATGTACTTACAATGGATGGTCCCTGTGTACAACGAAGTTTCAATCAAAGGATTTTACATTCCAAAATTTGAAGAAAAAAATACTCTTTAAGTTACCTTTTCTCCAGGGTTTGCATTCTCAGATTCCTTAGGGTCAGGATTCTCAACTGGGGTCCATGAGTGAATTTATGGGTCCATGAGTCAACTGAAATTATAGTCCAAAATTTTGAGGGTTATATGCTTTGTTTTGTATATTTTTATACAGATCCATACTTTTCATCAAATGCACATAAGGATCTATAACCCCAAAATAGGTTAAGCGTCTATAAGGTACTGAATAATAGGTACTAAATAAGAGTATCTATTATTGGAAGTTAATATAGCATTGGAAGATTAAAGCAGCTTACTCCAATTGGAAAGACAAAAGGAGAACATCTGTTGTAACAGTCCATGGTTTTCAAAACCTTGTTATTTTTTCCTCAATTCTACAGTCTTGCCTGTCCTCTGTGATTGTGGAGCCAGAGTCTTACAAAGGCTGCTTAATGGAGAGTATAATTCAAGACTGCAGTAAGAGTTTGATGTTTACTGCATCAGTTTCCAAGTCCGGCTGTAAATATACTGTAGTTGAGAGATGGAGCACTAAAATCTGTTTGAGCTTGAAAAGACAGTGATGCATAGCCAAATACGTTGAACTGTTTGCTTGTTTAAGGAGAAATCTATTTCAAGATTTGATTACCACGAAGTCGGACAACTTTTTCATCACTAAGTCCTTTCAATTCCATATCATGTGTTTCAAATTTTGTCTGCATAACTTATTTTTGTTCTACTTTTCTGTCAAAAACAATGTGGAAATCCCAGGTTATATAATTGAGGTCTTGGAGAGGCAATATACATCTAGCCAACCAAAATAAAATGAAAGTTATTATCAGGAAACATGCTTAAGGAAGTCTATCCTTTGTTCGGTTAAGAGTGCCAACATTTGTGATCTTAGGATGAAGTCGAAAGGAAATAAAAGGGTTTTCCTTAACATAACCATGTGCAAAATCATTCTTTACCATAACAGATGATCTGTACAAGTATTCATGCATTTTAACTATTCATGACAAGAAATCAACTTTAAATAAAATAATAATGTATTATTTGTATAATAAACCTGGAAGTAGAAATCATTCTATTCATCTTTCTTATTTGGGTTTACTATCATCCCTATGAGACAAATCAAATGAAAGCTCTCTACAAACTCTCTCTATCAGGGCAGGCGGTGAACTGTTCATTTCTTCCTCCCTCCTTTGAATCAAGTTGAGCATGCAATTCATTAGAGTAAATGGTAAAAGAGAAATTTTGCATAGCTTTGGATTTTGAAATTCACAGAAGCAGATGTTCTATCAATAAGAGGTTACTAATGTGCAGAGTTGTGAAGCTAGTGACAGAGTCCACAAGGAGATGGCCAGGTTAGCAATACTTGGAGCAATTTAGATTTCTTTGTGGAGTGGCCAGAGAGGGCAATAAGAAACTCCTCTGATAGCCACCTTACTAGCATAAGGAAAATGTTCCCCTGTGGAGTGGGAGTGTGGACAGGCTGACCGTTACTGGTCTGGCTATTTGAATAAAATCGCCACAAAAATGCTTAATAAAGAGAAAATAAATGGCATGTGGACTCTCACTGAGACTTCATGAAAACACTCAAGGAAAGAAAGAACAGAGGGCAGTCTTTCCAAAATACATGGAAGAAGTATAATGTTTTCCTAAATTTTCTGTCAATGTCAACGTTTTGGATGGAAATATGTTATTAGAAAAAAGACAAGCCCCAGTTGTCTCAGAAAGAATTTTCCCTGCAAATAATCCTGCATTCGTTTTTAATATGTAGGGTTTCTATTGCCAGTCAGTTCTGTTTTACAATTTTCAATATTATTTCTTTTTTGACCCATGAATTATTTAGAAGTGGGTTTTTAAATTTCTAAATGTATTCGTTTCATGACTATCTTTAGCTATTGATTTCATTTGTAATTTTACTGCTTTGATTTTTTACTGAGTTGCGCTTTGTGGTCAAGTATGTGATCAACTTTTATAGATATTCAATATGTGCTTGAAAATATGTATTTAATATTTTTTTGCTTGTAGCACTGTATACATACACAGTATATATATATACACACACACATATATCAATTACATCAAGCTTAGTAATTCTGCAGTTCATAATTTCTCAGTTTTTACTAAATTTTGTTCTGCTCAATGTCCTTGGAAAAACTATGTTAAAAATCTTCCACTATGATCTAAAATTATATAAAATTATTTATATTGCCAGCTGGGTGTGGTGGCTCACGCCTATAATCCCACCACTTTGGGAAGTTGAGGCGGGCGGATCACCTGAGGTCAGGAGTTCGAGATCAGCCTGGCTAATATGGTGAAACCCCATCTCTACTGAAAATACAAAAATTAGCTAGGTGTGGTGGTGCACTACTCGGGAGGCTGAGGCATGAGAATTGCTTGAACCTGGGAGACAGAAGTTGCAGTGAGCCAAGATCGTACCACTGTACTCCAGTCTGGGCAACAGAGAAAGACTGTCTCAAAAAAAAAAAAAAAAAAAAAAAAATTGTTGATATTACCTTATATTTCTGCTTGCTTTCTGCTTCATGTATTTTGAAGCTATGCTTTTAGGTGAATACAGCATCAGAATAATTTGTCTTCCTGGTGAATCTATCATTAAGTAAAGCAGCCCTTGATCCTTAATAATGCTTTTATGTCCTTAAGTCAGTTTAGTATACATCAACTTTCTTCTTGTCAACACTGATCTGGTGGTGTGATCATCACCGCTTGCCTGGCTAGAATCCATTTATTCCCCTTCCTTCCTAAACCTCAGATTTGTTTCGGTAGTCACTTCTTTCCCAAATAGCTAAGTGTCTCAGGCAAAGATTTGAGACAAATGGTGAGTCCATTATGTTTTCCACTTGAGTGTTTATTGGGCATGAGGTCCAGTCCTGGCCAAAAGGAAGCGTGCTGGTAACTAGGTAGCCTCTGGGAAAGTTTCCTTTTTCTGAGCAAGAGCCAGGGTCTCTTATCTCCACCTGAATATTGCTATTTCTGCTATGACACTCGAAATTGCTGTGGCTGTCTTGCTACAAGCCAAAAAAATGAAATCAACATAGAGAAGGAAAGAGCTCAAGTCTTTCATGCAACCATTACCTAATTTATTTTTGTATAGCCTTTTATTTTTATGTGTAGCTTTTCTTTTAGTGCCTTGCTTAAACTGAATAAAATTGAGTTGCTTTGGACCTAAATACAGAGGGTTGTTTTTTGACCTCTTAAAAGGTGCATTTGTTCATTTGCATTCATTTGCTCTTCCATTCTCGTATTTTGCTATTTTCAACTTCCTTGCAGTTTCTTTTGCTTTCAACCTTTTGTTATACAGATTTGGTTTTATTTGCTTTTTTCCTTATAATGTTTGAAAATTATAATCTTCATTCTGCAACAATTGCCTTTGAAAATAAGATTTTTGATGTTCAATGACATTTTTGTAAAAATGAAAATTGATGCAATCTAAATATTGGCAAGAATTAATTATGCATACAAATAATGAAATATTTATAAGCAATTGAAGTGGTAATATTGATATTCACCTGGAAAAACTTTCAAGTCATGCTGCTAGATGATAAAAGCAGTTTGTAAAACTGAATTTACAGTTGACCCTTCATGCCTTCCTTAGTCTGTTTCCATTCCCATTATATTTAGCAGAAATTCTGTTTTGTTCCTGATATGTAAATGCCACCTTTTACTATTTTCCACAGCTAGTTCAGGCTTTCTCTAATTTTTATATTCCTTTAGTCATATCATTGGCCTGAGTGGTGGCATGAGAATTAGAGTTTCTATCTTTCCTGTAAGCCTTTGTTTTTCTTTATAAATCAATGTTGTGCTTCATTCCTTCCTTCCTTCAATAAATGTTAATGACTACCTACTAAGTGCCAGATATTTAAATTTAACTGTAAGGATAGATGTTTAAGCCTACAGATTATGTAATCTGTAAACTAAACATAACAAAAGGAAGAGACTGGAAGACAGAAGTATCTGGAAAATAAACACCCAGCAGAGTAGCTTTGACCATGAATGAATAGCAGAGATAGTGTCTCATGCATGTATTTGCTGAGTTTCAACTGAATCGGTTCAGTAACCAGAAGAAAGTTCAAGGAAAGTGTAAAAGAGATTAGCAAGTCTGAAGTTATTTTTAATGTGAATCTTAGTAACTTATGAAGAAAAAGTTACACCATTTCAATACCTTGGAAACCCAATGCCTTATTTATCATCTCTTTGTGTCTCTTCTGTAAAATGTGGTAAAAAACACCAACCTCCTAGGTCTAGCCTGAGCATTAAGTGAAAACTAGTAAAATGAGGTAATAATGATGTTGTTATATAATAATCTTGCATATGACATATATAATAATTATATATTAGATGTGTCAGACACTGTTGTACTTACTTTTTATATGTTAAGTTCTTTTATCCTCATGACGCCCTATGAAGTAGGTGTAATTATTCTTATTTTGCAGATGAGGTTTTGAGGTTCACTCTAGACATTTCTTTTAAGAGATAAAAATGTTTTTCTAGAAATTTCAAAGACATCAATGGTAGTAATTATACAGAAAAAATGGAAATTATCCTTTATAGAGCAAAAATCACTTTTGTTCATTTAAGAGCATAAAAATGTGTCTGGACATTTATTCTGACCAATTAAGTTTCATTGAAATTAAAATTAAATTTATGCAGATGATAATTACACATGGAGGAACTTAATTTACTTTGAAATATTTTCAGCTTTATCACGAAGTGAGGTGTAAGCATGAGAATGTTTGACTTTTCAAAGATCCAACGTGAGAGAAGGGTATTCACGTTCCTACAAATTTAGTGATTACAGTAAGTTAAGAGAGAAGATGGCTGCAGAGCAGCTATTCATGCTTTTAATACACAGAGCTGGTGCTTTTCTTTCAGGCAGATGTGGGATACAACCAGGCTGACATTCACGCCCTGAGAATGTTGTCTAACCTGCCATGGTTTGCTACATGTTAACCTTGTTCTGATTATGTGCCTATTAAGTCACCCATACCAGAAGAGAATGTAACAGAGTCCTTTTCTGCTCAGACTACCTGAGGCAGGCATTTTACTGGCTTCCTGCACATTTACCCCATTGAGTATCAGCCTTGTGGGTTGGATGAGATGGAGCCCGCCATGTTCCAGTCAACACATGACCCAAGGAAGTCAGCATAAATCCATCTCCTTACCAGTGCCTGGTTCTTCAGGGATGAACACATCTAGGATCAGTCAATCCGCATGGTAATGACCTGAGTCAGTTCAATCAGCGTGAAGCCCAGTTTGCTTTGTGGTTGGAGGAAGAGGAACTCCTCTGAACAGTGGGATGTGAGGATATGAGATTTGGAGTTGCTACAGCCATTTTGCAACCATGAGGGAAGCCAGCTGAAAATGAAGCCAACGTACAGAGGAGGGCACGGCCAAGATAATTTCAGACACATAGAATTCAAAACTCGATCAAACTTTACCTAAAGATCACTCTATCTTTAAACTTTTTGTTTACATGAACCAACAAATTCCCATTATTTAAAAAGCCATTTTGGCTGGGCATGGTGGCTCACGCCTATAATTCCAGCACTTTGGGAGGCCAAGGCCAGTGGATCACCTGAGGTCAGGAGTTCTAGACCAGCCTGGCCAATATGGTGAAACCCTGTCTCTACTAAAAATACCAAAATTAGCCAGGTATGGTGGCACATGCCTGTAATCCCAGCCACTCGGGAGGCTGTGGCAGGAGAATTGCTTGAAACTTGGGAGACAGAGGTTACAGAGAGCCAAGATCGTGCCACTGCACTCCAGCCTAGGCGACAGAGGAAGGCTCTGTCTCAAAAAAAAAAAAAAAAAAAAAAAAAAAAAAAAAGTAGCCATTTGAGCTAAGGTTTTGCTATTTGCAATAAAAAACATTTAGTCAATGCTGATTATGGAGCCAGGCAACAGGCCAGCAGAGAAATACTGTATGTGAAATCCAGGGCTGGTTGTTTAGCCAAATGGTAACATGGTCAGGAATAACTTGGATTTTATTAATGCAGTTGATTAACAGCTTCCTGATGTCTTTTATGTCTACCCACACTGCAGTGTCTTTCTCACTTTTGATGTGGTCCCTGCACCTCCCAGTCCCTTCTTTTTGTTCTTCTTTGGTGATCTGGCTGGACATCATTTCACGGTTCTCTATTCGCCTTTCAGAACTTTGCACAGTTCTGCCTTGCCAGTTTGGCACCCTGTTCCCTGTCCTGCACTTCCCATACAGTTTGTTCACCTGCCAACATTGTTTGTTTAAAGAGTATCCATCTCTTCTGGATGGCTTTCTTCCCATTAGGTTTCCAAAATATGTATGTATTTATTTATTTATTTCGCCAGTGCCCTAAAGTTACTGAAATTTGCTTTCCTGGAACAAATTATTTTTTCCTCATCAGTTTCTTTCCTTTTCCTTAGGAAAAGAATGCTGTGCCTTTTTTTCCCCTTAGTATATTACTTTCACAGAAGGTTCAATCCTCTTTTAGTTCTCTGTTAATTCTGCCGTTATTGAAAATGGAGTTAGAAAGGATCTTTGTCTTTATGATGTATTTTGTAAAAAGTAATTATCTCCAGTGTACTTAAAAATCAATTTCACAGTTGGTGGCTGACCCATTTTCTTCAGCAAATTTCAGGGTAGCTAGAAACTGTCTGAACATACCACACTGGGGTGTTAGGACACTCGTCCTCGTGTAATTTTGGGTGGGATGTATTAAAATAAAGCAGGAGTAAATATACATTTGTATTGTTTGCTTATCTTAAAGTCCCCATAATAAAAATTTTGAAGATAAAAAATTAAATTATTACCCAGGAGCAAAAACAATTACTTTCGTTTCTTGCAACTCTCCCTGTTCCCAAAACACACTCACATACTGATGTTATTTTCTTGTGATCTTGGGAAGAAAAATCACAGAAGTTTAAGAGGTGGCTGCAAAGTTCTTCCAAGAGGAAAGAAATGTATTTTAAGTAAAAACAACTTAAGGACTATTTTGATTATGGAAACACAAGCCCTTGGATTTGTCCTATATATATGTGTCCCCCACCCAACCACTCCCCATATACACATCTCTTTACAACATGAGTTTGTAGCCCCCTATCAAGTGGAGACCTTGTGAGTTGCTTTGACAGATGGAATGCAGCAGAAGAAATGATGTACCAATTGTCCCTAGGCTTCAAGGATCCCTACATGCTTTTGGGTGTTCTCTTGAAACTGAGTGCAACCTCCATAAGCCTGGGCTTGCCTCCTGGAATGTGCGTGGAGCACATTCAGATCAGCCCAGCTGTCCCAGCTGAGGCCCCAGACGAGTGAAAGCCCGGCCAAAACATCAAAGTCAACCTATAGGTGACAGCAGATGCATGCAGGCCCCCACCTGAGCCCAGTCCAAATTGCTGACCAGTGGAATCATGAGCTCAACAAATGACTGTTGGCAATGGCTTGTTAAGCAGCAAAAGCGAATAGATACAGAAGTATTTAAATTTCTGAGGATAGCATCTGGGGGTGGGGTGGTGGTTCTGGAAATGGGGGGAAGTCATGGGAGAGGAAATTGGATGGTGAGAAAGAAGGAGCCCAAGGCCAGTGATGCCGGTGAGAGGTTCTCGGTTTTGAGAACAGCTGGGAGACAGAACATAGGTGTGGGTTTACAGAGTAAAGCTTTCTTCAGTCCTGTCCTCATTCATGGATCATCATTCAACATCTCCTACTTCTATTTGCCTGAGGCCAGTGGTATTTTTCAGAAATCAAAGAAAAAGGGTTGCGTTACATGCCTGAGATTACAAGGGCATGAAAGAAGAAGGAAACGGGAACACTTGCAAGAGGTGAGACTAGAGAGACCTGAACAGGTAGATGATCCGCCAATCATCAGGATCATGAGGTAACGTGGAAAAACAGGTCCCACTCAAGAATTCCTGGAAATACTGGAAGAATGTTGAGTTTTCCCCTCTCTGTGTGTTCAAGCTGATTTTATCGAAATCTTAGTGGATAAGATCACCCCCACCACGCAGAGAACGCTCATTGACAAGGAGCTGACATCAGGTTATCCAGAACTTCTAACCTTCATACATAATGTTTTGTCTTTTCATCTGTTTCCCAGTGGTTGCCAGAGAAAATGTGCGGCCCACTGGTTTGGCTCTGACATCAGTAACAAGCCATTTTCATTGCTAATTTTCCTTTTAATAAATCAGGAATGAAAGGAGAAATCATTTACAACAACTAAGGCGAAAAGCCACACAACAGACAAGCAAGCGTGATGTGAAAACTAAGCCCCAGGCCTTATTCGAAGTGACGGGATCAACACAGACAAGATGTGGAAACGGGACAGTCCAGCATATTCACGGAAGAGAAACCGTTTAGTTTGGCTGATTGAAATAGGCAATATTTTGAAATACCATATGATGTATTTTTTTTCTCTTTAGTATTTCCAGGGTCGGGTTTGTTTGTTAGTTTGGTTAGTTGGTTGTTTTTAAAGCTTTGCAGCCTCCCCTCTATTTAAGCCAGGATGCTCGCAGAAGATAATTTTCTGCAGGGAAAGGGAGACAAAATGCCACCCAGAACAAAAAAGTCCTTGCTCAGCTTTGAGTTTCCAACTAGATTTTCAAAATAAACTCTGCAAATAAATAATCATCTCCAAAATTAGGCTTTCAAGCAGGAGTCGATGGTTTTCTCAGACCTCTAAGAGCAGGTTTTATATAAAGAAAGGAGGATTGGAGGATTGAGATCAGAAAAAAATGGAGAATTCGATTCCAAAAAAGCTCCTGCTACACAGAGGAGAGTAAAACTCCCCTGTGTTGGGAGGACAGCTTGGAAGTGCAAGAAGAGAAGGGAAGGAGGTTGCTTGGAGAGCTTGGCTTACTTTGAAGGAAATAAAAGTTATTAAAGTCAGCCTAGAGGGGTTTATGCCCCTCAGGGAAGGTCCAGTTTCTGCAAGGCACCATGTCTGGCCCAGCTAAGGGAGATTTCTAAGCCGGTGAGCTTAGGGCAGCCTTGAAAGAGCCCATGCATGATTTTGTGGTACAGGGAAAGCAGCCAGCAGCTCCTAGTCTCCTGGGAGAGCCCAGCAGAGCTGAGACGACCCAGACACCAGACAGGGCCAGGGGTTCTAAGGAGAGGCCAGAGGTGGAGGCTTCTTGACTAGGATCCACGAGAGACTCCGTGCATCAGCACAGGTGCCGGCCTGCCCTGTGACCAGGACATTCAAAGCTACTCACAGCAAGACAAAAAGGAGTCAGGCTGGGGATAAAGGAACAAAAAGGGGTGTGTAACTTTCCTGGAGATTCCCACACGTCTTCCCAGAACTCAGCTCACAGGCGCCCAGGAGGGCAGAAGGGAAGGAAGGGGAGAACACTTGAGAAGGGGGAACAACTTTGAGAGATGTAGCAGTGAACCAAGAGGAGCTATTTTTAATCAAAAGAGGCTAGACACTTCTAATTGGCAAAGTCAAGCTTTTCACCCATCAGTGGAAAGACATGTAAAAATTAAAGGAAGTTACGTAAATTTTTTCACATCTGAGTCAACATATGTGATTTTTTTTTTTTTTGGACCAGACTACATGTAGAATATATTTGAAGGAGAATAGTGGGAGGTAAGAACGGGGAGGTAGATTGAAATTAGAATGAATTGAATTGAGGAAAGGGAAATCGAAGACATTCATATCAATTTCCTTTGATTGCCTCTGAATAGATTGGCCAGGACTACATCTGAAGAACTAAGAATAAATTGAAGGTTTTCTAGTGCTTATAAGGCATTCCTCATTCCTTCTCTGAAGCCTCAGTTCTCTGCTGAAAGGGTATAAATAAAAACAATCTCCTTTCCGAGGAAATTATTAACAATATTATCCAAAAAAACGGAAAACTGAGAGGCCAAGGAGGGAGGACTCCTTGAGCCCAGGAGTTCGAGACCAGCCTGGGCAACATAGCGAGACCTCATCTCTACTAAAAATAAACAAATTTACCTGGGTGAGATGGTGCATGCCTGTGATCCCAGCTACTCAAGAGGCTGAGGTGGAAGGATTGCTTGAGCCTGGGAGGTCAGGGTTGCAGTGAGCCATGATCACACCACTGCACTCCAGCCTGGGTGGAAAAAAAAAAAAAAAAAGAAAGAAAAGAAAGGGAAACCTCATATAGGCACAGTGCAAGAAAAGTCGGGCTCCTATAGGCCCATGAGCAGATTCTGCATTAGAAATCCAAGCAGACCAGCCACACATCTTGGTTAAAGCACATCTGTCTCCAACATCTGTCTTGCACATTCATGACACTCATAGGCAGAAAAGCAAAGACCCTCCTTTCCTTTACACCTTCAAGTTTGTTGTTTTAGCTCATAATTAGTTCCGTTTAAGAGAATAATCTAAATAAATTGACCTCACAGATTACAATGCATTAGCTTGTCTTCTGTTTTAAATCAGCATTAGCAGCTGTTTATTGCTTCAAACAGGACAAAATAATCAAGGTGATCCCTTAATGTTTTACGCCTTGCAGTTGAAGATTAGGAACGATCATCGAAGCTCAAAAAAGCAACACATCTCCTTCAAAGCAAAACCTGGTGCTAACCGTGAGATTCTCCCCATGTGTGCACAACATTTCAAGCAAGATGAGGTTCGGCTGGAGCTACAGTTTCTCTGCAAATGAAGGGAGGGGTTATAGAGAGAGAGGGGAAGACTATGCAGAAGCAGACAGTGGCATTTGCAAGCAGTCAAAGAACCAGTCTCGCCATCTTCACGGGCCTGTTTGTGAGTATGAATTACGTCCACAATGCAAATTGAGCAGATTGTCATGGCAGCATCCCACCCAAGAAATCTTTCTCACAGTTCAAACACAACGTTTTCAGAGGTCTTCTGCCCCTTTTTCTCTCTAAAAGGGCTTAATTGCACACAGCAGTTGCAGAAAACTGACATTTGCCTTTTAGCACAATCTAAACATCACACAGTAGAACTTAAGAGAGTTAGTGTCATTTTTTAGGTCATCTTGGCACTCATAAGTGGCACAGTTACACCACCTTACTGGCATTTCAAATGCATGACTATACCTCCTCAAATGCCTAATTTGCCAACTTCTTACACAGCGAAGAGATAACTGTCTGCAAGCCAGGAAAAGAGGCCTCCCCAGAAACCAACCTGCTGGCCCCATGATCTTGGACTTCCAGCCTCCAGAACTGTGAGAAAATACATTGCTGTGGTTTAAGCCACCCAGTCTGTGGTTAACTTTTACGACAGCTCTAGCAGACACATACAGCTGCCATATTTAAAATGTGGGAGATTGGCTATGAAAAAATATGTATTTCTACTGAATAACTGCAAGATCTGGCAATGGTTGTCCAGCAGTGAGTAGTAATTGTCTGTATTCTCCAGTTCTCCATAGTCTCCACCCATCCCTTTTGTCTCCCAGATATGGAGGCTAAAAGTCAATTGGCAATTGTATCAGTATTATTATTATTTTTTAATCTAGCTATTTTCTCTCATTTAGATTACTTGCCTGGTGCTTACAGACATTTAGGTTTGAAATTGCTCATGTAACTAATCTAATGGCAAACAACAGCTTTTTCTTTTTCTTCCCAATAGTGAGAAAGGAGTTGCATTGAACTATCCATACTCCTTTGTCTGAACTTCCTTTCTGACGTATGTATAGTCTTCCTCAGTGGAAAAGCCAACCAGCTATAGAGTCTTCAAGTCTATAAGAACCACACTGATATGCACGACTGTATCTTTCAATCATGAAAATAAATTAGGATATAACTCTAAATTGTAACTACAAATCTTAACTCTGAACATCATGGGGCAATTATGTAATTTATAAAAGATGTCTTTTATCAGCTAATAAATCAGAGTGGCAAGAACTGGCAAAAGAAAAGCTTCCTTTTGTCTTGACAGATGCAAACAAAGAATAAGTCACTTTTACTTGAAAATTTGAAAATAATGGGTTGAGAGTATAAGGATTCCATCTGTTACACGATTTCAAGTCAGCCATGACAATTATACATCAGAAACATATTGAAATATCAACTTTATATCTTGCATTTATAGAAATTGAAGCATAAAATATTTTAAGAGCCAGAAAATGTAATAACCATTTGTCAGAGAAAATGGAAGTAGAAGCTGGAAACATGGAGATTAGAGTGGAGGGAAAAAAAGAAGAGAAACAAATGTTGGAATGAGGGGAAATTAATGTAACAATCAGAGCATAAAGAAATAGCACAAAGGAGAAAAACATAATGCTTTAAAAGAGAACAGAAGTCTAGAAAACTGTCCTATATTTACTTATTGTTTGGCACAGTTTGGTTGAGAGTGTACTTCTGTTAGATTTATTCAGGCAAAATATATAAAGAGACTTAGTAAATCACAATATTTTTCATCTTAGGCATCTACGATGGAGTAAACAAATAAATGGGCCCAAATCATTCTTTCCTTCTCAAAACAACATTGTATGAAGCAATCTTTTAATGATCTTCGGAATTGTTACATCACTTGTGTGTTTTCTCTACTCCTGAGGTAGAATTCAGCTGCTTGTAATGGACAAAAACCAAATAAGGAAACAGTCAGAATTTACACATGGGCCACTTCAGCACGTTTCAGTTATGCTGCAGCACTATTATTTGTGGGTTAAGGCTATTGCAAATACATATTTTGTAGATTAAGAATATTTTTATGGTGTTTCAGATGTTGAAGCTATTTTTCTTATATTTCCAAAAAGTGTGTTGTGTATTCCATTTGTAAACTGAGAACTTCTCTTTTAAAATTAGTGCTAGAAAGTAGGAACAATGTCTGGTTTAGAAGTTTCCAAATGATAAAAAGATAAAATTAATCGATAATGGTTTCCCTTTAAAAAGCAGAAATTCATGTTCACTGTGAAATAGATCAGAAAACACACAGATGAGCAAAAGAGGAAACAAAAATCATTTTTATTTCAGTATTCAGGAATACGTGTGGATAACTCAGCTCTTTCTTTCATTGTAACTATTTAGCTATGTGTATATAATTTTTTAAATGTGCTCATACTGTATATACTATGTCAGAACCTGATTTTCAATTTAACGATATATTCTGAAATGCGTTTTATGTCATTAGCTATTTTATTATCCTATAATGTTTTCATTGCGTGATTGAACCATAATTGAAATAAAGCAATGGTGTGTTGAGCATCATTGTAGATAAATCCTTGGACATAGCACAAAGGTATACAAAATTGTAACACTTTGGGTATGCATTGCCAAATTCACCTTGCAAAATGATTGTGCCCATTTAAGTAGGCCCTAGTCAGATCTGAGAGTGTCTGTTTTATCAGTTCTCCTGTATTTTAAATGATATAATGAGTACAAAATACCTAATACGATGCTTGCATAGAGTAGCGTCTTATAAAAGTTAGTTTCCTTTCGACTCCATTCTCACTTAGAGAGAGAGTTCCACTGTTTACGCTTAAGTTCATGGGGACCATTGGTTTCTGGGGGCCATTTAATGAATGTGAAGCAGTGAGGCTCTTAAATAAGTGGGTGTCCTTGTTGTTTTCACTGAGTTACAGGAATGGACATAGACTATTCCATTCCCAAATCTTCATGGAACGAGATTAAATGCTTTAAATTATCTGGACTGGAGAAGTTTCTTTATTTTTGCTAACCCAATCCCACTAGGTAAAAGAAGAAGGATGGATTTACTTACAGCTCTGGTCATCATCTGTTTATCAACAACTGAGATACTTACTCTCCTGAGTAGCAATACATTTTCTAAATATTTTTAATTATAGTCTCTCAGTTCCATGCAAATGCCTTAGGGATGTATAATGGTAACATCAAACTCTATCAAAAATAACAGATTTTTCAATGCCAGGCCCTACGAAAACTATCCTCGCATTCACTTTCAGAAGCTAGAAAAGTTTTTGTAAGAAACAAGTCATTTTCAGTACAAGTCATCTTGATATTAGCAAAAGAACATTGACTGCAAAAAGCAGAAGGATCAAAGCAAGGATTTCTAGGAGGAAACCTTGCAAACTAAAGAGACTAGAACATCAAAGAATATCTGCTTAAAATTCTTTCCACCTTAAACCCCTCTCAAACTGTAGCAGCCATCAGTTATTAAGAGAGCATACTGTATTCCCTCAATGTCCTGGGCGGGGGAATAAAGTCTAAAAAAGAACCTTGTCCCCCAAAACTTACAAAGAATTAAGACTGTCAGCCATAAATAGCACAAAATAAATATAACAAAAAAATCCCTCATACAAAAATGAATGAAAAAGAAAAAGAGTACTCACACAGTATGGGGTAGCAAAACAATGGAGCGATCATCCATACCTGTGTTCCCTGAAAGCTGGGGGTGTTTCCACTGGCTTTGACATTTTTCTAGCAAGACCAGAGTTTTCTGTGATGCCATTTCACAACAATAAGCCAAAAATGGACCTTTAATTTCAACTTCTCATTTGTTTACTCTGAAATTACTACATTTCTGGTGTTTAAGAATTAAAAAAAAAAAAATCCTACTTAGAAATATACAAGACAATCTTCATGCTAATTTTCTCTGTTTCCAAGTGCTTAGTCTATTTTAAAACGGCACTGTTACCTTTCTTTTATGCATTTATTAACCATAAAAACAGAAGCCCCAAGTTTTGCTCCAAGTGAGCACATGGTAAAGAAACGACCCTTCCTTTCCAACATTCATACGGTTCTTTTTGTTGTTTTACCTGCTGTGTTTCTCACTCCCGGGACCACTACTGATTCAAGAACATTTTAAAATCTGAGAACAATGGTAGAAATTTCCTCTAATAATATTACAACAGCAATGTGTTTATTCTTTTCCTGTCGCTGTCATAATCCAAGGCTTCTAGAAGTATTTTTAATGCCTAATGAAACAAAGCTAAACAGTGACTTTAACATTAGAAATCTCTGCTGTTGAAAATTAAGGGATTTCCTCTATTATTTACATTTCAATTTTTAGTTTGCATTAATACCATGTTCTTGTTCTTCGCATTATCCTTTTTTAGAACCTCCTTTGAAAAGTCATGACAATGAATTAGTGTTTTATTAAACCTTAACATTCTCAGAAGGGCTTTATCTTTTTATCGGAGTATCTATCCCTCATATGATTTTCATCCTGTACAGGCTTTTCATTTCATACAAATAATTTACATTTAATTCAATTAAGTTTATGATCTTTAAATGATGACACACATATCCAGTATCTAATATTTTTCAATAAAACCTCCTTGATTGCTTTTTTAAAGCATTAACTGAGATTGTCAGTTTATGGTGCTGATGAATACAAAGCAATTTTTCTGGCGAGTGTTACAATACTAGGGACAGTGAGTTCCCAAACATTTCAGCACACCGAGCTTACATATGTGATTCTTCTAAGTGAGTTCTAATGTTTCTATAACCTGATAAAATGCCATTATTTTTTTGTAGCCACTTTTTAAAAAGTACTTCGTGTGCTGAAAACAAGTTCAGAAATTCAAAGCAATTTTATGTGAAGTCGTATTATCCTTACATCAGTATCAATTAATTTCTTTCAAGAAAATGTTGGTAAATCTCTGTGAGAAATAAAACATATAATTGTTTATGCTCTGTAAGTCCAAGTGTAAAACAACAAAACTCATTGCTTATGTTCTTGTGATTTGCATGATCTGGTACAGTGACAGTTACACGTTGTCCTTTCAGATGTTTGCTAGTATTTAGGAGAAATTTGGGATGACCTTAGGATGATCTCTGTAAGTCCAGCTGCTTGACACTAAATTCTATTTAATAACAGTTTGTGAAATCAGCACATCTCCTCGGAACTCTCCCGTGGGTTGCAAGTGATCAAACAGACAAAGCCGTAATGACAGGACAGTTAGATTGGTTTAGCAGAAAGGGAGCTGTAGAGACGTTCATGAACAACCATGAAACTGCACATTGGGAGGGTCATATCCTTTATTACAATCACCACAAATACAAAAGCATCACTGAACTCTATATATACTGTATACGTATATTCTCAAATTCTTAGAAACTTATCAGAGGTTTATTGGCTTTCCATCTTACTACATGTCATATCCCTAAAACATTAAATGGAAACAAAAGTCTCCAGGCAATTTTCAGATGAAAAACATTCTGTGCATTTTTGATTTATGCGTTTTCATTTCGACGGTTGAAAGGGTTTGCTTATAAATGTTTCCCAAGGTAGGCTTCCTGGCCATGGGAGTGACATGTCCTGTGTCATGTAGAATTTGATGGCTTGTAATGTCC
The DNA here is from genome assembly GCF_037993035.2 of Macaca fascicularis. Lineage (NCBI taxonomy): Eukaryota > Metazoa > Chordata > Mammalia > Primates > Cercopithecidae > Macaca > Macaca fascicularis. Next base: position 28,454,629 of record NC_088383.1, read on the forward strand.
ATTTAAATTTCAAGTGTATCTGGCCTTCTCTGTAGCAAGAGCCAGCCTGCGGATATTGGATATACAACCAGCTGCAGCTTCCTGGAGATCCTGGTCAGGGGACCCAACCATATCCAGCAGAAGCTGTCACACACAAGGAGGAGGAGAAGAGACACAAGAATAAAAACATTAATCTAAAGACATAAAGTTAGGCTATGAAAATAATTTTCAGTAGTAAATATTTTTTAAAGCCTCCAAAAAAGCATAAGAAATTCCATTTAAGCAAATGTGAATATAAACAGTGCTTAATCAGATGCAGGAATTTCCTCATGCACTTCTTACCTTTCTGGAGCTGAATTAGACTCCTTCCTCCCCACTTTCTCTGGGTATCTAACTGCTATTTTGAGGTTCTGCTTCTGAAATTTTTCTTGCATCCCTTCTGGCTTTTCCATCTCTCAGAACAAACCAACAGCACACCATGCTTAGACTAGCAGGGCATCCGATAAGATTCATCTCTCTGAGTCCCAATCCACCTGATCATGTCATAACCTCATTATATCAGTCACTTAGTAGGGACTTTCAGTGACTTCCAGTGCCAACTAACTAGAGCGGATCTATTAACTGGTCCTTGAAGGGTTTGTGCACTCTGACCTCAATGCATTCCAGCTACTCATCTTTCTCCTCTTCTCCAAGATCACGCTCTCCTACTTCTCTTGACTTTATTGATGCTATCCCCCACCTAAAATGCCTTCCCATCCCCTTCTCTGGCTTGGTAAGTTTTATCCATCTTTCAAAACAGACCTAGCTAACTTTTCCACGAAGCCTCCAAGATTTCCATCAAACTAAATGCCATTTATTCCTCATCAGGCTCTCAGTAGCAGTTTACTCAAATGTCTGTCGCTATATGTATTTTTTCCTTTTCATAAGATAGGCTTTCTGTCCTTCTTTAGATTCTAAGTGCTTAAAAAATGTACAGTATCTAATGCATAGAAGACAAATGAATTAGAACATTTAATATCTAGAAATTATGATTCTAATTAATGGTCTTGGTAAAAGAGTTTTTAAAAGTAAATTTGAATCACATATTTTTCTACCCCATAGCATTTGAGTGCAAATGTAGATCATGCCAAAATATGAGGATGATTTGATAAGCAAAGAAATCTTATAAAGAAAAATACTGTGAGATGTTTTACATATACCAGGCTTAGGGTGTGGCTTTTACTCTATAGGTAACAAAAAGAAGTTATTTAAGCACTTTAATCAGGGGAGTGACAAGGTCATATTTGTATTTTAGAAAGGTAACATTTACAGCAAATTACAGAATATAGACTGTAGGGAAAAGAGGTGGAAGTACTGTATTACTTCATGTAGAGGTGACAGGATGGAATAAAAGGTAAGGATAGTGAGGAAGGAACATATTCAAGGGATATTTGGGATGAAATAACTTCAATAAATGGCCCCAGAACAACTGCTTATCCAAATAGAAGAAAATTAAAACGGTAATCTGACATTACACATAAATATCAATTCCAGATGGATTAATGATGCTGTAGGACTCTCTTCTCAGTTCAGCTAAAGACAGGGTCCTTTTTACAAGGCCATGAAAAATTAGGCTCACAGACAATTTGAAGGGGGAGAAAAATGGAATTTATTGGGCAAAATGGGGGAAAAAGGGAAACAGGGACTCTCCGCAAAGCCAGAGTCCTTGTGGGTGTGCTTCCTGCCTCGCAGATTGAATCCCAGGTATCACCTGGGATGAGGAGGGCCAGGCTCCTGCCTGCTGCAAACATCACGTACTTCTGTGGCTCCACCTCAGTGCACATTCCTCCACCCCAGTGCCCATTTCTCCCAGTGTGCATTCCTCCACCCCAGTGCACATTTCTCCCAGTGTGCATTCCTCCACCCCAGTGCACATTCCTCCCAGTGCACACTCCTCCACCCCAGTGCACATTCCTCCCAGTGCGCATTCCTCCCAGTGAACATTCCTCCCAGTGTGCATTCCTCCACCCCAGTGCACATTCCTCCCAGTGCACACTCCTCCACCCCAGTGCACATTCCTCCCAGTGCACACTCCTCCACCCCAGTGCACATTCCTCCCAGTGCGCATTCCTCCCAGTGAACATTCCTCCCAGTGTGCATTCCTCCACCCCAGTGCACATTCCTCCCATTGTACATTCCTCCCAGTACACTTTCCTCCCAGTGCGCATTCCTCCCAGTGCGCATTCCTCCACCGCGGTGCACATTCCTCCACCCCGGTGTGCATTCCTCCACCCCGGTGCGCATTCCTCCCAGAGCGCATTTCTCCCAGTGCGCATTCCTCCACCCCAGTGCGCATTCCTCCCAGTGCGCATTCCTCCACCCCAGTGCGCATTCCTCCACCCCAGTGTGCATTCCTCCCAGTGCACATTCCTCCCAGTGCACATTCCTCCACCCCGGTGCACATTCCTCTACCCCAGTGCGCATTCCTCCCAGTGCGCATTCCTCCCAGTGTGCATTCCTCCACCCAGTGCACATTCCTCCACCCCGGTACACATTCCTCTACCCCAGTGCGCATTCCTCCACCCCAGTGCGCATTCCTCCCAGTGCGCATTCCTCCACCCAGTGCACATTCCTCCACCCCGGTGCACATTCCTCCCAGTGCGCATTCCTCCACCCAGTGCACATTCCTCCACCCCGGTGCACATTCCTCTACCCCAGTGCGCATTCCTCCCAGTGCGCATTCCTCCCAGTGTGCATTCCTCCACCCAGTGCACATTCCTCCACCCTGGTGCACATTCCTCTACCCCAGTGTGCATTCCTCCACCCCAGTGCACATTCCTCCCAGTGCACAGGCTGTTTGAAGTTTCTCTGGGGACCCCTTTCCACCTGGCTGTCTCAGTGAGATTCAATAAGAAAGGGACAATGCAAAGCATTTAGAAGGTTGTATATGAGAATATCATGTTCAAATTGGGGGACTGAAGGATGTCTGTCCTCTCAGTTCCTTGACCTCCCATTGTCACTGATCTTCACACTTCAACCTTCCACCTTCAGGGTCTCACCTGGGCCCTGATTTTTCATCACTGTCAACAGTCTGACCTCCAAACTCTCTGACCACAATGTCTCCTCCCACAATTTGGCTATGCAACCATCTTACTTGTTTGTTCTCATCATGATCTCTTGTCCATAGGCTCACATACTTTTTCTTTAACCGTCTTCTGTCTTTGCTTCCTCCATAACCGGCTTAGATTGCATAGTCCATCTTTTGGATCATTCTCTTATCAGTTTCTTAAACCTCCTTACAACATCCCTCCAGGAAAACCATTAACTGTCCATAAATCCAACTCTGTTCTTCCCTGTGCCTTCACCAATAACTGAGTCCTATGGGAGACCATATGTCAACAAGGCAAATCAATCCACTATCAGTTCAACCTCAACTGGATTCTCATTCACTGCCCAGCAATAGAAATTTGTGTCCCTCTCATTAGGTTACTTTCCCTTTTCAATGCCTATTTTAAATCTTCCTTCTTCTTCAATCTCCAGTTCTTCCTTTTAACCACCACTTCCAGAAGATGACCAATAAAGTCTCCTTCATAAACTCAATAGAAGCCATTAGATAGAAACTACTCTACCTAAAACGGCAATCATGCCAGCATCTTAGCAGATCTTTTTATCCTACCTTCCAGTTATAATGGCTCTCTCCTATCCCAGGCCCACAGTCCACTTGTATTCTTCATTCATTCTTCTTCTTCTTAGGACATTTTACTACCAAATACTCCCTGTTTCTCTTCTACTTTAGCTTTCACCTCTTCCTTTCTAATGATTCCATTATCATTTAAACACATGTCTTACACATTAAAAATCAACAAAACAAAAAGACACCACTTTGACCTCATTTTCTTCCCTTCATAGCCAAATTTCTTTAAAGAGTTGCTGTCTGGAATTCCTATCTCCAGTCTTAAATTCCATCCCACTCACTCCAGGCTGCTGTCTGCCTTCAGCTCTCCTCTGAAATGACCCTCTCAGAGGATGTCGGTAACTTCCTTCCATGTGGCTAAGAGTAGTGGACACTTAGGAGTTCTCATCTTATTTGACCCCTTAACAGCATTTGATATAACTGGCAACTTCCTCCTTCGCCGCCACTGGCTTTTTCTACCCCTGCTCCCCGACTTTTCCTTGCATCCATTCATTCTCATCTTCTCAATCTTCATCCATGGCTCTTTGTTTCTCCCAAAAAAAATTGTTGGAGTTCATCAGAACAAATTCCTCTTCTGTTTTCACTCTGTTCTCCCTCCCTAGATGACATCTTTCACTACCTGAATTCAAATGGCATTCATATGGAACCATCTTCTAAATTTCTGTCTCCACCCCAGAACCTTCTTTGGATTGGAACACTTCATATCCAACACTTCTTAGCCATCTCCACTTGGAAGTCTCACAGCCACCTCAAGCTTAATAGATTCCAAATGAAATTTTTTACTTTTTCTATATAAACATGAATCTCTTTCCAAGTATTTTCCTGTATCCATAATAGATGTTATCACTTAGTTGTTCAAGACGGAAATCTGCGTGCCTCACACTCACTCCCACCCTCATTTCCCCTATGCTGCATCCAACCTATTATCATATTCTTGTGATTCAGCTGCCTACACATCTTTCAAAGTCATTCACTTCTCTTTATTGCTGTTGTCATTCACCCCAGTAAAGCCCACAACACCTTCCCACTGTCCCTGCACCCTGTCTTGTCCCCTGATTAACTATTCATACTGTATCTAGAGCAATTGCCTAAATTGCAAAATTCACTAATAAGATACAATGTTTTTGACAAACAGGAAGCAACAAGACAGGATCAATCTTCTGAGATTAAAGAGAAAGGAAGATTCTGTTCTGCATGAGGGAAACAGGGAAGTTTGGAGGGGCTCATGCCTTAGGAGTTTTGTATTATTCTTTTTCTCCAGCATTGTTCAATATCCTAGGCATAAGACAGAGGAAATAGATTATAGGAGTGTGATTCATTTGAACAGCCATATGGTTCGTGCTGGGCCGGAAGGGAAGTGAAAACAGGAGGCTACTGATCACTGGGAGAATTAGGAAGTGAGGCCTCAACAATGCAGGAAAACAGTTTTGGTGGGACCAAAGCATAGGAAAAGGGTGAAAATAAGACATTCTCATCTGAGAATGAGATATTTGGAGTTTAAGATTTTACAGATGAAGTTGCTTTGAGTATTGACAAGATCCAGGGTATGGCCATGGGAATGTAGGTCAGTATAAGATTGTTACGTATTTTTTGTTTGTTTGTTTGTTTGTTTAGACAAGTCTCGCTCTTTTGCCCAGGCTGGAGTGAAGTGGTGTGATCTTGGCTCACTGCAACCTCTGTCCCCCAGGGTTCAAGTGATTCTCCTGCCTCAGTCTCCCAAGTAGCTGAGATTACAGGCGCCAGCTAATTTTTATATTTTTAGTAGAGATGGGGTTTTGCCATGTTGGCCAGGCTGATCTCTAATTCCTGACCTCAGGTGATTCACCCGTCTCAGCCTCCGAAAGTGCTTGGATTACAGGCATGAGCCAGTGTGCCCGGCCTGTTATGCAGTTTTATACATACACACAGATGTATGCATGCATGCATACACACTTATATATTCTCATTCTCCCTCTCTCACTGTAGGAAAAGGAAATAATGGGAAAATAATGAGCAGGAAGAACAAAGTAGCCACTCTCTTTCGTTATCCTAACACATGACTTAGATGTCTTTGTATAACTATTCACACTTAAATCCCTTTCCTAGCTTGCAACTTTTAACGCATGATCTACGGTTCAGAATTTTTATTAATCTCTTTGTTCATACCTCACTTTACTATATAGATAGTTATAACTCTTTTCAAAAATTTTGGATATATTTCAAGGGTACAAGTGCAAATTTCTTACATGCATATATTGCACAGTGGTGAAGTCTGGGCTTTTAATGTACCCATCACACAAATAGTGAACATTGCACTCAATAGGTAATTTTTTAACCTTCACTCCCCCTCCCCATTTCTCATCTTTTGGAGTCTCCAATGTCTGTTATTCCATGTGTACCCATTGTTTAGCTCCCGCTAATAAGTGAGGACATGCAGTTTTGACTTTCTGTTTCTGAGTGACTTCACTTAAGATAATGGCCTCCAGTTCCATTTATGTTGCTGCGAAAGACATGATTCATTCTTTTTTATGACTGAGTAGGCATTCCATGGCATATATATACCACATTTTAAAAACCCAGTCCTCTATGGATGGCCACTTAGGTTGATTCCATATCTTTGCTATTGTGAATAGTGCCACAATACACACACAAATGCAGGTATCTTTTTGACATAGTGATTTCTTCCCTTTAGGTATATATCCAGTAATGGGACTGCTGGATCGAATGGCCATTTACAGACAGTTTTTAAAGCAGATATAACTTTATGAAATTTAGACGATTTCTTCTAGATACATACTTCACACCATTCACCATTTTTCATACTCACATGGCTTTTACTGACCTCTTTGTAGCCCACGTCCACCATGGTAACCTTTGTTATCCTGGAGTATGGAGTGCCAACTGTAAACCTGGAGATTTTACTCCTCCACACCACTAGTACATCACTGAATGTGAGCGCTGCCAGCCTGGATGCCAACAGATCCTGATATTCATGTCTCTATGCCCAATGGGCCTGTTTTTTCCTCACTTCTGCTTTCTGATCTTTAAATTATTTCTTATATCAAAACAAAACATTCCAACTAATTTCTTGGTAAACTATATAATCAAGGGATTGACTTGATCCCTTGATTACATAATTGTATAACGCCTTGATTATAGGATTTTAAAGTTATTAATTTCCCTTTACCTGAGTTATTTTCTCACTCCTTCTCCCAAGTAGATGATTCATAAGGGTTCATGAGTCCCTGTGTTAACTCCATTGTTGTACAAAATATAGCAGAAAAACTCTCCCAACAGTCACTTTAATAGACAACAATTATTACTTTACGAATTTTGTTATTACAGCCTGGTCATCACAATGAATAATGCCAGTTCCCTGTAGGTGTTTCTGGGCCCTGGATTAGGGGACCTAATGCTACACTAAAAGCTTGATTTCCACAAGCAAATGAGATTTAGAAAAAAATCTAGTCTCCAATTGCCCTATATTTGTCGTTTAGGTAATAGGAGGAGAATAGATTGCTAGCTACAGCAATTCCACCTAACATCTACCTCCCACAGCCACCCACCTTGCTTCCGCTCCAGTCCTTGGCCTCTCTGCTCATAGTTCTGGCCATTGTTGCTTTTTAAATCTGGAAAGAAGTGAAGTAAAGTCCTAGTCCATAGCTCAACTACCTGAGAAGGAATCTAGATGCCTTATACTGTTCACTCCTTCCCAGAAAAATCACTATCAAACCATAGTCAAGGGTATGGGTTTTGAGGTCACAGCATCTTGGATCTGTACTCTGATTCTCCCAGTTACTGGTCACATCACTGAACCTCTTAACCCAACATTCTCATATGTGTAAAGGGATCACGTACCTCTGGGGGTCACTGCAAAGATGAATTAAACATACATCTTTAATAAATGTTTGAACACCTGTATTCACAGCCTCTTCCTTTCTTTATGTCCTTTGATATTTCCCCTTCCTATTTCATCTGATGATTCCCCTGCCTTCTGCAAACCCAAGTCTGCAGTGTGTGAGAGGAAAGAGTGGAGGAGCACAGGTGGGGGGAATTTACACTGGCAAGGGCAGAGGACTCCTTATGGGACAGAAAAGAGCAACAGAAGGAGAAGGAATGAAAAAGGGGGAAGGAGAACTTTCATCCTGTTTTGAAGAGTTTGAGAGGTTTGGAGTAGAAAGGTTGTTTTAAAAGCAACTCTGAGGTGAGAGAGATATACTGAGAAAGATTAAGAACTTAAAGCTTAATAGTGCATGATTGTACTCTCTATCTTCGAGAGAGTAAAACTAGGATTCAAATTACTTTCAGGCTGGGTGCATGCCTGTAATCCCAGTGCACTGGGAGGCCAAGGCGGGAGGACGGCTTGAAGCCACAAGTTCAAGACCATCTTGGGCAACAGTGAGACCCTGTCTCTAAAAAAAAAAAAAAAAAAAAAAAATTAACCAGACATAGGTGTGTTCGCGTGCACCTGTAGTCTGGGTAGCTGGGTGGGTCTGAGAGGCTGAGGCGGGAGGGCTGCTTGAGCCCAGTTCTTCAAGACTGCAGTGAGCTATGATTGCACCATTGCTGTGACCTCAAAACCCATACCCCTGACTATGGTTTGATAGTGATTTTTCTAGGAAGGAGTGAACAGCATACTGTATCTAGATTTAAGAGAACTCGTCTCTTAAAAAAAAAAAAAAAAAGAAAGAAAAAAAATACTTTCAAGTGCTATTGGGTTGCTAGGCTTCTGTTTCTCCGACTGCATTTTCAGGTCAGGACTAAACCATGAGGCAGCCTGGTTTCGTATGGGTTACGCATTTGAATCGCATAGTCCAGTGTCCAATACAAAGCAAGTGCTCCATGAATGCTATTCATGCTCATGGTGATTATTTTGCCAGTTCAGAAGTCTGGTTCTGGCATTATTTCCTGGAGGCCTGGCCTGGTTAGTTTGGAAGGAAGGAGGAATTTTGGCCCAGAGGTCAGTCTAGCTTCTGTCAGCACCTGCTCCAGGCCCTGCCTTGTCGCTGGTTGACCTCCATGGACACCGATGGCCCAGGCTCCACAAGGCACTGGCTGCTGCTACCCGGTACAGCTGCCTTGGAAAGGAAACCTTTGACCTGATGCCTGTCAAAATCTAGCCTGCGTTTCGCCCATCCTCCCTCAGACCTGGTCATTGTTCTGCGGTCTCTGCTTGGGCTTTCTAAGAGTCGGTTGTATTTATTTCCAAACTCTTGATTCACTTACATAATTTCCCATTGCATAAACCAATGGACTGTGAGTGTCAAGCATATGAGTCATAATGTTTGGCACACAGAAAGCTGCTGTGTGTTGGCTATTCCCGGAGTCAACCAGATAAGGGTTGCTGGAGGCAGCATCTCCTGTGTGTTCACAAGACTTATGTTAGAAGAAAACGTGTAATCTAAGCAGGTACCCTTTATATGACTCTACTCTATAAATTTTTCTTTATCTGAGTAACTTCTAGTCCTGAATGTACCAAGAGGACTGCTCTTTGTTGGGGGAATTTATTTTCCCTTAAGTTTCTTACATTAACCACAAGGTTTCATTCTATATCCCATATGCTGGTTGGTTAAATTTTAGCTTAACAATTAAACCAATGAAGCCCAGCAACCCCCCCCCCCCACCTTTATTTTTTCTTTTTGACAGAGTTTTGTTCTTGTTGCCCAGGCTAGAGTGTAATGGTGTGATCTCGGCTCACTGCAACCTCAGACTCCTGGATTCAAGCCATTCTCCTGCTTCAGCCTCCGAGTAGGTACGATTACAGGCATGTGTCACCATACCCGGCTAATTTTGTATTTTTAGTAGAGACAGGGTTTTACCGTGCTGGTCAGGCTGATTTCAAACTCCTGATCTTAAGTGATCCGCCCACCTTGGCCTCCTGAAGTGCTGGGATTATAGGCGTGAGCCACCGGGCCCGGCCAGCATCCCACTATTTTAAAGAACTATGATTTATTCTTTACTGCTGAATTTAGCCTGCTCTGTCCATTTTACTTAGCTAAGTACAGTCTCAATCAAGGGTATAGAATTGGAAGTCTAGAATTTTCTGTGTGCTCAGGGTCTGAATGGCTTATTATTTGAGACATACCCCCAGATCCCTCTTTGAATTTTGCTGCTAGCTAACTGTATTGTTTTTCCCGAGTTTAACTTTATTGTCAATAAATGTTACTCATTGCTTTGTTATACACCCAGAGGCTACGCATCTAATGCTGTTTTACAAATTGAATAAGGTTATGCTACTGTCCCAAACCACCATCTGAAAAATATGTAGCATATATGTGTCTTGGTTTTGAATTGGGTTCAGGAATATGTTTTTATTTTCCTATGAGCCTCACAAGCAAACTAAGGCACTAATTTCTTTAAACTAAGGCACTAGTTTCTTTAAACTAAGGCACTAGTTTTGTTAAAACTAACAAATACTCATACAACAGAAAGTTGGTACAAAATCCTGAATTTGATGTGCAGCTAACAGAAATGAAAGGCAGTGCGTATTTTCAAATCACTCACACACAGAGCAAGGTGAGGGCGGTTTCTAATCTTTTTGTCACAATTACATAAAAGGAATAGTTTTCTTAGGAAAGTGAAATACAAATTTGGTACAAGTAAGTATGAAATTGGTATACACTTTTTCAGTGTCTATTTTTTGATCTATAGACTTTCTTTCCAACAATAAAGACATTTTTTAATATTCTAAGGGGATTACCTTTTTGAAGTCCTTGTTCCTTTCCAACTTTTCTCCTTTTAATCCTCTGCCTCCCCCAAAACACACCTAAGGACTTTAAATTTATTGGGAGTTTCATATATACACTGAAGGAAAAACTAGCCCCCATGCTTCTGAAAACTTAACTGCACAGAGCACTTTAAAACAGCATTCAAACAAATAACTTTTTACAACGTTGGAGTGAACAAGAACGTGGGGAAAGGCACAAGGAGCTGTTTGTAGACTGGGTTAACACCAATGCTTCCTCTGGTGTAAAAGGCTTTGATCTTAAGGTTCATGCCCTCGGCATGCAGCTGTGACCCACAGTTCACATCTCCTGGAAGGTGTGACAAAGGTAGCATGGGAATTGGGTCTGAATTCAATTTTTACATTTCCATTTAACAGTTTATGATTTTATATAATATTTCAGTTGTATGGAAAATATGTACCAATTTGAGTGATAACAGATTTTCTTGTGGTTTGACTTGACATTGTTTGGGTGAACACAGCCTGGAATTATGAGTTTTAATTAGAGCCGGATGAGCTCTGGAATGCATACCAGGCTTAGGGGTTTTCCCGAAAGATCTTAAGTGCCCAGAGCTGATTTGAACTGGGAACCCTTCTGACATTCTCCTGTTTACAAGGCATTGCAGTGACGTTGTAGCACTCATGCACAACCCAGTAACAAGAAATGCCTTTGGACTGTGTCTGCCTATGGAATGGTTTCCCAACTATTTGGGTTGGCTTGGGTTCTGCAGCTCTTCCAACAGAGAATCCACCGCAGTGTCTTGCACATCCAGACTCTGAGCCTCAGCAATTCATTTCATATGACAGCTCACCAGAGCTAGGGGCCTCAAAACATATGTAACATTTGCTGGTTGGAGCAAAACCTTTAGTTCTGTTTGGTCAGTGAAGGGAGTCAAGGGGCTTGCCTTTATTGGTGTCTGTCCTCCTCAAGGTGATAGGTGTGTGTGTGATCTGAGGTCCATGTCTGCAAAACTTGGATCTGCTTATTGGATCCAGTACTCTTTCTGTGTGGACATTCATAAGTTTATCTTCTGGGTTTTCTTCCATGTTTCTTCATGAACCTTCTATTAGAGAGCTTTTGTGCCCAAACAGACAGACAGGAGATTCGCACATTGGCTTAATAGTATTGGGAGTAGAAATGGGATATATCATAGAGAGAGCCCTATTGACTTTCTTCTAAAAATGCTAGAAAAGAAGAATGACTTGATGGCTGGTTGGTCAGGGGATTGTGGAACATTGCTCAGCACCCTATATCAGAGGAAAAGGAAGTGATAAGTTTCTGTCTGCCCAGGGCAGAAGCTCATGGTGTCATTTGGAATGGCCTTAATTTGCTCTTGGATTTTTACTCCTATTAAATATAAAGAATATTGGCACACATAGGAGCTTCCTACATAAGAATGCTAAAGAAATAATAGGATAAGGATGGATTTAAAAGATCTATGTGGACAAGATTGTTTAGAATTGCATTTTGCTATTGGTTAGATCAAAGTGTAGATGGCAATTCTCTGGAAAAAAAAATTCCCATAGATTATGCAGCAAAGTGGCTATGAGTTTATGCTTTGAGTTCAGACAGTCTGAATTTGAATCCTGACTTTACGTCCTCCTAACTATATGTGACCTGAGTTAACTCTCTCTAAACCTTAGTTTTCTTATCAGTAAAGTTAGGATTTTTAATAGTACTTTCCTAATAAGACAGATGTGGGATTAAATGGGAAACTTAATGTAAAGTCCTCATGCCATGTGCCCCTAAATTAAAGTTGTTATTATTACTACTCTTATTATCTTGACTTAGAGATTGTTGTTGACCAGAGGCAATAATATTTACTGTTAACTCATTTTCTCTGCTACAGTTCCTGTTGGATTGATCCAAATAAGCAATTTTAATCTAGTTACATTGAAAATTAATCTGGTTACATTAACAGAAGGTTCATGGTTTCCCATTAGATGGTCAAAAACAAAAGTCAAGGCATTAGAACTAACACATCTCTATGTTCATAAAAATAGATCAGTAAGTTCTTATTCAAATTACTGTTTTCTCCTGTATCAGTCTCTAGTCTAGGAGAACATCAAATCCTGCTGTGGATTGAATGTTTGTCCCCTTCTAAACTCATGCTGAAACTTAATTGGCATTGTAACAGTATTAAGAAGTGGGGCCTTTAAGAAGTGAATAAGACCTGAGGGCTCTGCCCTTATGAATGGATTAATGCTGTTACAGGGTGGTTGGGCTCCTAATAAATGGGTAAGTTTGGCCCCCATCTGCTCTCTGTCTCATGAACTTGCTTCCACCTCCTGCCCTTCTGCCATGGGATGAAACTTGACAGATCCTGGTGCCATGCTCTTGAACTTCCCAGCCTCTAGAACTGTGAGAAATAATTTTTTCCCTCATAAATTACCCAGTCTATATTCTTTTATATTAGCAGAAAGTGGACTAAAGCCCCACAGGTAAACAAAGACACGAATTAAATTATCTGGAACAATCCATAGATCTCTTTATTAGAAACAATCCACAGGTTTCCTCTAGACTTAAGAAAATTGTCCTCTTGATATAAACTCTGAATATAATGCCTGCATTTAACTTGGGTTCTCTCCCATTGGTGTGAGATTGAAAGTCTGTTGGCTGTCTGTATTCTGTTGTTAGATCCATTTTTTGAGAGACTATTTGGAAATACATTTCTTGGGGAAAGGTTGTATATATAAAACGGTCAAACAGTGGAACAAGCTGGGTTTTACTGTGACTTCTCTGGAATTTTAAGTCTCCAACCCTGACCTGAACTCTAGACCATTCAGCTTCCTACTTGACATCTCCACTTGGATATAAAAATGGCACCTCAAAAAGGACAGAGTTGAACTCCTGATCTTCCCATTTCAAACCTTATTTCCCACAGCCTCCCCTACTCAGCTAATGCCAACTCATCTCTCTAGTTGCTGGGGCTGAAAATCTTGGCGTATCCTTGACTCCTCTCTTTCTCTCATAGCCCTTATCCAAGCCATGAACAAAATTTATTGGCTCTACCTTCAAAATAAACCCAGAATCTGTCCTGACATCTTCTCATTACCTTCACTGGTCTGAGCCACTACCATCTCTTGAACTGAATTTAATGATTAGGCCAAGTTTTCAATATGCAAAAAGATCTGAAGCTGATTTTAAAGATTCAGCCTAGTGAAAGCAAAAATGCTCAGATTCAGAATGTATTAGAACCTTTCTTTCTTTTCAAGGGGAGACAGCAGAGAAGAGAAAAGACAACTTAGCGATCTGGGAGAATGGTAGCTTCATTTAGAAATGGCCATGAGTCTTTTTAAGAACTGACATGCCTAATACTCAACTCAGAAGTTGCTGGAATTGCTGCAATGCATATGTCCTTCCATCACTCCAAAACGTTGACTATTTTTGCTTTGTACGTAACGATGTTACGGAAATGTTTTGGTTTGGTTGTTGCCTTCATGACTAAGCTGCTAATGAGGAGGACAGGTAAAAAGGGTTGAGTTCCAAATCTAGGTCAGCTCCACATAGGATAGGGACAACATGTGTACAGGAGCGAGACAATGCATAGCCTGGATCAGGTTATCAGAAGCTGGAGATGTCTGTGGCAATATTTGGAATCCTTTACAAGCCAGACTTTGCCGAGGGCATGGAAAGCAGGAGACTTGAGCCAATGTTTCCTATACAATAAGTGGAATAGCAGCCCTTGTTAACACCTGAGCTACTGAATCCATGTTTTTCTAATATATGAATAAAATTATGACTGAAAATGACACCTCATCCTCACAGTAAACAAACAAGACAAAAACATTTTCCTCCAAGCACCTCGCCTCTAACATCAGACCCTGACTTCCTCAACTCCATTGATCTTCACTTCAATTCCACATTAATTAATCAGTCATTCTTATGGTCATACCCAGACCTTAGTAATACCAGTGACTGCTTCATCTCTGCCTCTCATTGCTGTCTATCAGAAATTCCAGGTTCTGGAGAAGGCAGAATGGGATCAAGAATATCAAAAGGCACTGATCTACCAGCGCAGTCTCCCTGCTCTGGTCTGCCATGTCACCTGCTTTACTGTCACCAGGTTTGACTCTCTGTTCTCTATCATTCTTCTCCCATAGTGATATTACAAATTGAAATTCTGGCTCTCAACCAGGCTTCCAGATCATGTACATCCATTGCAGCAATGGCACACACATTATGATCCCTAATTTCCATCAGCTCTCCATGTTGCCCGGTCATCCACCCAGGTGTCTCTCTCATCAACTTTCTCCACAGCAGCTATTTAAAACCATCTCCACTCTCCTCAGATTACCTAACCCACCACTTCAGTTCCCTCACTCTCAAGCATATGTCTTTGCCTCCTACTTGGTGGGGAAAATAGAAATCACGAAAAGGGAAGTGGCCCAACTCACTGCCACCACACGCACAGATTCCCGCTGCAAGTGCACGCGTCCTTTCCTCCTCCCATCTGTCATGTGGAAGAGGTGTCTCCTCCTGCCCAAGCTCATCTCCTTGCCCTCATGCTCTGCATCCTCCTGCCTCCCTCTCCACCTCCTCTGGAAGCTGACTGCGCCATTAGCCCCCCTCTTTCCGGTATCTTCACTACCTCTTTCACCCTTCTTCCTGCTCTTGCCAATTAACATTTAAACATATCTGCTATCTCAGAACAGAAACATAACAAACAATGGAAAACCACCAAGACCTCCTTTATATCCCCGTCCAGCTAGCATCCTCACTCTCCAGCTAGCACTTTCCAGCTAGCATCCTCACTCTCCTTCTCAGTCAAACTTTTCCAAGGGTGACCTCCACTTGCTGCCCCTATTTCCTCACTTCTTATTCAAGGCATTTGTAATCGCTTTGCTATGCATCCAGGGGACACTTTTGGTTCTTATCTTACATTACTTTTCAATAACACTTGTCCCATCAGTCATGCTCTTGTGCTTAAAATATTCTCTTCTCTTGACTTTGTGAAAATAACACTTTCCTGATTGTTTGTTTGTATTTTCACCTCTTTAATATTTAATTGCTTTTTTCCAGGAATCCTCTTTCTTAACCCATTATGATATGACTCAGGACATCATGGTATGTCCTTCAACCTCATTTTTTGTCTATACACCCTCCAAAGGAAATGTCATTCACTCTCATTATTTCATGAACAACTGCTCTCAAATCTATGTCTTTAAGGACACATATACATAGCAAACACACACACGCACACACACACACACACACTATATATATATATATATATATATTCTGCATGTCTCTGCTTTATGTTTTCCAAGATGTTCAAAGCCATTGTGCCCCAAATGAGCTCTTACTTCCCCCTACAAGCAGATTTCTTCTCTCCTCCTTAAATCTTGTTGTCCCAGCCAGACATTTAGACATCATCACTCTGCCCTCTTTCCCAGGCATCACATCCAAAAAGTCACAAACTCCTGTTGTTTTTACTTGTCAATTATCTCTTGCTTGAATCCACTCATTTCTCTTCATCTCCGGGGATATCATTTTAATTGCAATCACCATTCTCTTGCCCTGAGCTACTGCCTAACTCATCTTCCAGCCCTGTCCATCCATTCTCAAACCAGAGTAACTTCTGAAGGGCCAATGGGACCCACTGATTCTCCAACTCAAAATATTTTAATGGCTCTCCAAAGCCAAATTTTATTCCCCAGAAAGGTTCACAGGGGTCTTCAGTGGGCTCCAGTTGACATTGTCCCCTTCTGTTCATCTTTAGCTTCTGTTCTTTTATCTGTGACTATATATTACTTGTGCTATTTTAAAAGTTCTAGTAAGTGGATTGGCCAGAAGGAGATGCAGAGGAGATAAGGAGTCATCAGAGAGGAAGGGCAGGACCAGGAGGCCAAGAAATCACAGAAACCAGTGAAGGGTGACACTTTAAGGAAACGGGGATGTCAGTATTATACTATGCCTCGGGGAAGTTAAATTCCTTGAAGGATGAAAAGAATCCCTTGAATTCAGACATTTGAAAATCCTTGAGATCATTAATAGGGAAGTCTCTGAAGTTTCTAAGGCAAAAGTCAGAAGACAGTGAACTGAAGAGCTAGGAGCAGCTGGGGCAAGGAGGCTCCTCAGAGAATGCTACTTCTCTGATATGATGATTTCTGCAGTGGGCATGATCAATTGATGGGGGGTTAGGAAGGAAGATTAAGACTAAATACGCAGAAGTGAGAGGGAATTGCCAATGTCAGAACTTATAGCTTCTGGAGAAGTCAAAATGAGATCACCATTACAGAGGATGGGAAAGGCCAGGAGAAGGAATACTCAAAGACCAGAAGGAAGATGTTTAGACTGAAGGTAACTACGGGTAAGTTTGTAGGTGTGCGACAGGAAGTTGAGATTTTTTCTGGCTTTAACTTCATTTTTTTAAATATCAAAGGCAAGTTCATGTGAGTAATATCCCTACTTAATGCAGACATAGGGTTACTGTTCATAATTTAACATGGAAATATTTTTAAAGCAATAAAAGATATGCACCATCTATTAGAAAACAATTACCTTAATTATATAAATAAGCTTTCCATGAAATAATTTTGTTTTGGTTGATAACTTTACTTTGGAAAATGCTAAGAATTTGTGTAATCTGATGCAAAGCTGTTAAATCTTAACAAGTAAGAAAAGTTCAAAATTGTTTAATATAAGAAAAAAGTCAAACAGAGAATTAATACCCATATTAAAAATGAATAATTAGTTCCACAGTATTCCTTAACATTAGAAAAAGTATAATTTCTTAATGTTATGTTTGCCTTTATATTTATCTATCTTCCAAAATGAACTCATTATTAGAAGAAATTTGAAACCAAAGACAAGCCAATATTTAAAATACATTTTTGGATATAGAATTCATCCCTCATGTGGATAAAATTAGAATAGATATTATCCAGAAGAGATGAAGCCAAAGAATTAAAAAGGAAAAAAAAAAAAAAAGAAACAAAATCCTTTTGTTGAGCCATTTTCCCAATTTTATTTTGATTTTGGTTCGGCTTTCAAAAGCAGATTAATATAGAAAAAATAAAGTACAAGGCTGGAAAGAAGAGCACAATTTTTCTTCTTCGATGTCAAATAAATAGCTTTCCCTGCTCCTACTAAATCCCTGCTCCTACTAAGCTCATAAGGATGAAAATAAATGACTAATTTCTTGAGAAATAACCTTAAGTGAAAGATTCTTTTGGTCCAATAATTGCTTTTTTCAAACTCCCGTTGACTTAACCTCATTCTCAAGGCCTCCTCGGCCTTTCCTTCCATTCACCCTGTTGATATCAAGTGCATCTTAAGAGTCTGTCTTGTCATTTGCTACCAATTTGAGGAATGTTTTCCTTGTCTCATATAATTTTTTGGAAGGCATATGTCAAATGTGGTTGTTATTTCTTTTTTATAACTTATTTCTAACAGAACTTGTCTAAGACCTTTAAAAATGGAGCCTAAAAAATATTACAGTACAATACAGAGTAATGTTTCTACCCACTCTGAAAAAGTCCCCTGATAATCCCCTAACATTTTAATAAGCAACTAGATATTAATTTTAGTCTTTTTGCAAAAATGATATAAAACGATGCTTTTCAATTTCATCTATATGAGAACTTCACATTTCAGTGAAAGAAACGGAATGAGTTTTAGAACAGAATGATCCTTCTTCCTCTCTGGCAAAGACTGTGTTCATTTCAGAGCCCATCTTACATGATTTTTGCCAACTTAGGTTTTCAGAGCTTCAAGACTGGTCCTAAGCAAGGTATTCAGACAGCAATTAAAAATATATATATATATATATAAGCAGTGGAACCTGTTTCTTTTTTCCCCAGACAAAACTTACTTCTTCTATGAAATCCACATATATGTGAACATACACATGTAAGATAAAATGGAACATCTGAACACAAAGTGGGGCACAGGGTCGTGGAACTTTGCTGTTCCTTCTTGTTCCCCATAGAGATCCTTGAAGAACCTTCTCCAACTCCATGATACTCTAAAAACTGTTCATCTTCGTAATAGGAGTGGGGCCTAATCCTTGGTCTCCTCACCTCCTGGTTTCCTGGAATGTCTTTCTCACCACATAACACCTCCCCTTGCTGCTCACTCCTATCTGGTAGCCTACTCATGTTCCATTCATTACACACGGGTCTGCGCAATCTGCACTTACTCTTCTAACAATTGCCCCATACCACTGCACCATAGTCCCTGAAGCTCCCATTCTCTCATTGAGAGTCTCAAGTCGATGTTTGGAAGAACGCAGTTTAAACACATTCCTACCGAGTTTTAAGTGGCTAATAGCCTTGCTTAATCTTCCCAGATTTAAAATGAATGTTTACAAATTTTAGAGAAGATAGTTTTCAACCGGATCTTTAATTTATGAAGTTTCAAGTTATGTGGCAATATCACATGTGCGTTTCAGGCAGCCTAGTGAAATGGTTCTATTCAGGAAGGTCTTTTGGGGCCCTCTAAAATATACATGAAGAGGATCATCGTTTTTATGTTTTACTGACTCGTCTGAATATTCTCCCTGGAACATTGGAGTGGATTGCATCTCTAAGCCTTTTCCAGGATCAACCCAGAATTCCTGTTGGAGATTTAATAAAGTCGTTCCCTCAATACTGATCTTACTTTAATATCAGTTTGGATCTGGGGCACTGAAATGGCTTATTCATGCCAATACTTATTTAGTGTTAATATAGCTGTCTTCAGTGCACATCTTATACTTCTGGCAAGATTCTTTAAATAATTTTTTATTCTCTAGTACATCTTTTGGATAAGTTGGGCAGGTGGACAGGTCCTTTTTCCTTTGTTCTATCAGGTAAAGATGTTGCTGATCAGCTGTGATGTGATGTTAAAGGCACCATAAGGAAAACACAGTCTAGCCCTGAAGGAGTGGATGGGGGAGGGAAGAGGCATGAGGAGGGATCTGGAGGCCAGTGGCCCAGGGGACAGTGCTCCCAGAAGTCCACCTGTCTTGTGCTTGGATGCATCTTTACATCTGCACATAACGCTACCTCTGCCTGCAACACTGATGGACTCTGGTCTATCAGAACAATTCTTTGTTCTTGTTTGATACTAATTCAAAGGTTCTATGAATTGGAGGTAACATTTATAAAATATTAAACCTGTACATTTTTTCGTCATCACCGAAAATGACATTCCCCTGCCCAAATTCATCATTATAGACCCAGGAAAGGCAGAGGGGTTAGAGAACCTTCAAGAAGGAAGAGAATAATAGGAACAATAGCTGACACTTCCATAGTGAGTGCTTACCATATATCAGGCACTACTCGAAGTGCCTTATAGGATACTGATTCCTTTGAAGTTCTCAACAAACCTAGCTAAATTTTATTATTAACATTCCAATGTATAGATAAGGAAACCGCAGCATAGAAAGATTAAGCAACTTGCCCAAAGTTGCAGAGTTTGGCAAAGTCAGGATTTGAACTCAAGCCCTAGATTCCATGCGCTTATCTGCCATGCAGATGGCCTCCCTTGGCGTAGGTGTCCACACAGAAGAAGCTGGACTGGCCTGGTTCCTGGATGCTCGGTGTTGGCATATTCTGAGGCATAGCTGGTCCTCTCTGGCCCTTTGGCCATCATGCTCATACTCTGTAGTCCCAGCCATGTGCCTTCATGTTTGCAATTGTTCCCCTCAATGGAGCCTGTTTGTTTCTGCAAACCCTCCCTGTGGGTCCGTGGGTGCATGTGGCTCCCCTCTCCCCTGCATGCCACATGCAGTCTGTGAGGGCACCAGGACCTACCTGAGGCTCACCCTTCTAGGTGCCTGCCTTGACCCACAGTGCATCATTGCTCCTGCACCATACTGGACTCGCAGTCAAGCACATCTGGGGCTTCCCCTGAAGGCTGGACCACATACTTTCATCTTTGCATCTTCAGGGGCTAACACAGAGATAACTCAATAAACAGTATTTTGAAGTTCAGATGCTTGGCGTATTTCAGCTGCAGCAACAAATGAGGCTGAGAAGATTTAAAAACCACTCCTCAGAACCTTTCACTGATTTCAACTCAGAATCCTTAAAAAATATCCTTGAATAATTCTTTGGTACCCAGTGAAACTTATTAGTCACTCTTTTGCCTGGACACAATGTCTCTGGGTGTCTCTGGTTTGATTTTTCTCACACCTTTACTTGTACACTGACTTGATCTTATCACACATGCCCTCTTTCGAATATCTTTAGCTTCTTCAATAAGATTATTCCTAGCGCCGACCCTAGAAGCATACTGCCAAAGAATACGTCACGTGCTGACTACTTTCTCTCTTGTCCCTTGTATCACAGCTAGGTCCTCTAATTATCCACAAGATCAACTTTCCGCCCCCTCCTCATGTTGTTCACACACACACAGACACACACACACACACACACACACACACTTCTTTTCAATTACTTTGGTATAGAACTTTGTCAAAAACATCCTGGAAATCTACATGATGATCTGGCGGGCTCCTTTTGGTGTTACCGGTTAGCACATTTCATGAATTACCAGAGCACGCATGACCAGGAATACTATTTTTCTCCTTAAACGTTATTGCTCAACACATATGGCAAAAGGAGTTAATGTTGCATTTCAGCAGGATACACTCACCACGGGCATCCTATTTATCATGGTCCCATGGTACGCTAAAGCTCTCGTGGGTTAAAACTAAACATCTCTTTTTCAGCGTATCATTTTACTGTGACATAAGCAGCTACTGAGAAAATTATCCTACTTATCATGAAAGGAATAAGTAATAGGAATAATTTTTTCAAATTATTTCAGTAAAGTCGAAGGGTATAAGAGGAAAGTATCAGTGCAATATGGCTTTTCCAACTTGGCAGGGGCAGGTGGAATCTGTGATGAAATTGTTACCTTAACAGATTGGCTTTCTCCCTTGCCTGGCCGTGCTTTTTGAAGTTTTTCATATACCACAAAATACATAATAAAGGGTAGTTCAGTTTACTCTGAACCCCAGCTACATGGCCATGACATATTTAGAGGTGACTCTGGGGTGCATTCTCAAACACGGTGCATGTTTTCTAAATTTACAGTCTGATTTATTGCTGCCAGTTATGACTGCCAAAGGCTTCTGACAGTGTGGCCAGTTTGTGGTGTCCCTAAAAATCATCAGCAATTTGAAAACATTAGCACCCGGCAATAGTCATACTTTGCAATGATTGCCTGTATTTATCACCTTACTTTTCCAGGGTACAAACTGAAAAAAAATCAAGGAGGGAAATTAAACTTCTCTAGCAGCAGGGAAAATACAGCATTGGAAATAAAATGCATTGTAGGAACTCAGCCCCTCCCTGTATTCTTCAAAATTAAAATAAAGAATTTAAACTCCGTGGCTTATGTGGCTACATAGAAGAAAAATATTGTAAGTATGCATCTCTCCTCAAATACTTTTTATTTTGTCTTCACATTTGAAGAGTATTTTGATATTAGGATATTATGGTTATGTGTGGGACAAAAAGTGGGGCGAATAGTCCATTGCTTCATTCAACAAATATCTGCTATGTTCTGCTCCATGGCAGGCACTGAACTAGTTCCTGGAAATGCAGGAGTAGACAAGAAAGGCTTGACTTCCACAGGGGTCTTGCAGTTTGCTGAGATGCACAATTATGTTGTTACAATGGGGAAGAGACGTGCAAGTCCTGGGTGACTACAGACAGCAAGGTAAAGGCAGGCCTCCCTGAAGAGCAAGAGCGAATCTGAAACCTGAAAGATGGTTATGAACAAAGCACTGTGTAACATGGGGATTTGGAGAATATTCCAAGCCGAGGAAGGACAGTGGTGAAAGTTCCACATGGTGCCACCTTACAGGGATTTGCAGTGTGTGCAGCACCAAGGTGCTGACCAGAAGGTGAGTGACATCCAGGCCCTGCTCTGCTTTCCAGCTTGGACATCCCGGAGTGTCACTGACAACTCACAAGAGGACACAAAAGTAGCAGATGATTGCCAAGACAAGTCCTATGAATGCATTGATTTGAGTCCAGGATAAACTGTTTTAACCTAAAAACTCTCAAATGTAATGATTGAAATAATCTAGAAGGTTGTTTCCCCTGGTGTAACATTATACGTGCATGTGGTCTAGCGCTGGTAGCATCGCTCTGCCACCTTCATTGTGCTGGCCAATCTCAGTGAGTCCAAAGCTGCTCCAAAGGCGCTATGCCTCGGCCTTCTGCGATAGAGATGGAACCCATGAAGCCACAGGCATCCCTTACATAGGGCAAGAAACACAAATAGCACGCATCACTTCTTCTCACTTCCCATTAGTGAGAAGCTAATCACACGGCCACAGCAAGACTCAAGGGAAGCTGAGAAGCATCTTCTCTGGCTGGCTGCCATGTGCTATCATCAAAGACGGGAGGATGAAGGTTGGTGGACATCCAGGAGGCTGTGCTATGAGGAAGGATGAGGGGCAAGAAGTGAGATAATGATGGAGAGGCAGGCAGGGGGCAGAACATGAAAGAGCTTGTTTAAAGCAACAGGAAACCATGCTAGTGTTTTCAAAAGAGCAGTGACAGATGTATGGGTATACGCTTGCAGAAAAGACTATTACAGAGAAGGCTTGATCAGGGTAGACACAAGCTGAGGTTTCTTAGCGATTCTCTCATTTAATTCTCAGATGTCCTTGTTTACCAACAGCCCAGATTCTGCATGCAGAAGACACCTATCTAAGTCATAGGGTCTCCGAAGAAATTGCCTGAAAGCTCTGATTTTAATGGAAAGTTTTTCTGTAGTTGTGGATGGAAACCTGAGCTATCCTATATTGTGCAGCTTTCCACCGTCAGCGACTTTGTGATGTGGCGCTGAGTTTTCATGAGGTCACCCAGGCCCGACAGAACACACGACCTAAGGTGCAGGGGTTGCTGCACCAGCACATCCGTACTTGTAGACATCGCGTGGCCCTGCGTCCTGGCCGAGCCACAGAGAACAAAACCACTCTCAAGGCCGGCACAGTCCCACCAGCAGGCCCTTGGAGGAGCGTCAGATCCCGCCACGGACACAGGACCCATCTACACAGCTTCTTGGCCCTGAGGAGATAGGCTGCTGAAGCTGGCACCTCCAATTCTGTCTACAGTGGAAAGCAGAGAGGCTGAGCGCTGAATACCTGCTGTCTGAGTTGGTTCGATGTACAGGAATGGGACTTTAATCCAGGGAGGTCAGATGTGAGAAGAAGCAACTTAGAACGTCACCCATCTCACACCTGTAGCCTGAACTTGACGATTCTCCTCCTATAATAACGACAACAGCTGCAGCAACATTCAGATGCCCCCACTGTGAGGCGGGTGTGTTCTCTCTCTGAACAATGTGAGGGTTAGGGCGCCGCGCCCTCATACAGTCAAAAACCCACATATCGCTTTTGACTGCCCCACACTTAATGACTAATAGCCTACTGTTGCCCAGAAGCCTTAACAATAACATAACCAGTCAATTAACACCAAGTTTGTATGTCATGTGTGTTATATATTGGCTTCTTAAAATAAGAGAGGTTTAACAGAGGATAACATGTTATTAAGAAAGTCATAAGGAAGAAACAGCCTGTCCAACATGGCAAAACCCTGTCTCTACTAAAAATACAAAAATTAGCCAGGCATGGTGGCAGGCACTAGTAATCCCAGTTACTCGGGAGGCTGAGGCAGGAGAATCACTTGAACCCAGGAGGCAGGGGTGGCAGTGAGCCGAAATTGCACCACTGCACTCCAGCCTGGGTGACAAGAGTGAAACTCCCATCAAAAAAGAAAAAGGAAAGAAAAGAAAATCATAAAGAGGAGAAAGTGCATTTACTATACATTACGTGGAAGTGGATCATCATAAAGGTCTTCATCCTTGTCATCTTCCCGTTGAGTAGCCTGAAGAGGAGGAGGAGGAAGAGGGGTTGGCCTTGCTGTCTCAGGGGTGGCAGAGGCAGAAGGAAATCTGCATAAAATTGGATCCATGCAGTTCAAACTCATGTTGTTCAAGGATCAATTGTATATATATTTAGTACATATACACAGTTGAATACATATGAGTGTGTATGTGTGTGTATACAGAAAGGTATTTCATCTTTCCTATAACTCTTTGAGGAAAATATTATCATCCTTATAGAACTGATAAGGACACAGAGCCCAGGAGTACTGGGTGACCTGGCAGCAGAACTCGGGGCCAGAATCCAAACCCAGATCTGCTAACACCAAACACACATTCATTTCCCTGAATCCTGTCTTTTTTTACTTCATTAAATAAAAAAGATTTATCCGTTTTCTAAACTTGATCAGTGAGAGAATTTGGGGACATCTTCCTAAATTATACCAATATGTAAACATATTTCTATTCCATCTAAAATGATTTTTTGCAAAACCCATCTAAATTTGCAAGCAAGTCACTGCGATATCCTATAAAAAAGTACATTAGAAACCTCTGATGTTTTTAATTCTTGAAAAATGGCCTGTGGCAGCTTTAGTGCCTGTGAGCTACAGGGTTCTTACCTTTATGGTTCACTCTCAGATCATTAGTTTTATGGTAGGACATAATTTCTTTAGGATTTCAAGGAATACGGAAAATACAGTTAAGCCATATTAGTGGTTTTGACTTAATTAATTATAATAATTACTATCAATTGATTAATAGTGTTGGTTAATATTCAATTGTTAATTTAATTGAATAATTATCAGAGCAGAAACTTGAAATGGTGTTGAAACACAGAGGATGGATTTCATAAACATCAAACCTAAAGAGGATAGCTCAGTGGTTCACGACTAAGCCTCAAAGATATAAATCAAGATTTGCCCTGGCTTTGCAGGGAATGTCGCTTAAGTCAGGCTCTCGAGTTGCCTTTCCAGATCCTCAACTGCCCACTGTGAGGATTTCTGGGACTCGTAGGAGTGTAACTGAAAACAAATTTTGATGCAAGAAAGGTCATATTCTTCCCGAGGGATAATTTGTTGTCCACACAATTCCACTGTAAAAGACACCAGTATCTCTGCTGCCTCTCTGGGTCACAGCGAGGATGCTCCCATCCTCATCTCTGCTCCCCTGTGACCACACGGTCCCATGCTGCTGTCACTCAGAGTGAGACCTATCGCGGGCGCCATCTTGGCCACACATCTTCGATGAGCGTTTCTTCACTTCTTTGATAAAGACAGTTCATTCCCAAAGAGGTTTTTGTTTTTACTTCTCTGCATGCAAAATGGCATGAATGAAAATATCAAGTTGATATTCTGGCAAGTCATTTCCTAGGCAAGTGATTGTCTAAGAAAAAATACCTTAGAAATATATTTTCACAGAAATTTGATCAGATTTCCACAATCAGAAAATCATGGATCTAGAGAAAATATCAGTGTTTTCAGTCATTAGTGTGTATATTTTATGTTCTTATAATAAGCAGAGGTATAAATACAGACTATAAATACAGACTAAGGCATCAAACCAAACGATGGTTTTCATTGCTGTAAATGGAACATTAGGGTGCTTTTCTAATTCCCTCTCTCTGCCGGGATTCAAAATTTAAACGCGGCTCATAAAGAATGATAAAATAAACTTTACAAATATTTCTCTTACTTTTGCTCCTGGGTAAACAAAGATGTAGAGAATCAAGTGCTTTTTCCACAAGCATATTATAAACGAACACAGTATCCGCAAGCCCTGACTTGTTAACCATAAGGACGAACCATTGTGCTCCCTCACTCCGGAGCACCTAGAGTTGTTCTGATTGAAATCTGCATAAGCTGTAATTAATTTGATTTTTAATGTAACTTTTTTTTAGCTCCTGTATTTTTATTTCAAAGAGGGACATCTTACTCCATGGCGATGGGTTGAGAAACACAAAGAACAAAGCTCCTAAGAATCTAAGATTTTTGTATTTTTTTAAATAACAAAACTGGATTAATCCTGAAGAAATTGAAAAAAAAGGAGTCTTAGAAGGGACTATTAATGCATGCATGTTTTTGGTACATTAAAAACTCCAACGTACTAATTCAAGCACTGTTTACTTTTTGTATATAACAGGATTGCTATTTTCAAGGGAAAAACAGAAGATATTTTCTGAGTGCCAAGAACTACTTACTCATGAAGTCTGAAATACCATTATTATTAGTAGTAATTCTTACATTCAGCATCTGTGAATAACTTCTTATACGAGAACACTATTTTGGGTCAGCTGAAGGCTAAAAATAATGAGTTGGCTTTCTGCCTTTGTGTATTGAGTCAAATAGCTGCCAATTAATATAATGGATTTTTTTTGTTCCTGTGATAAATTTCAGAAAATGGGAACAAATAGTTGTTGATGTTTCATAATTTCCAATGGAAAGAATATATTTCTCACAAGTTTAAAGACTGACTGCACTCTAAGTAACCAAACAACTACAAGAAGCTGCCGGTGTATTTCTGTGGTTTAGCAAAAGGGCCAAGTCGGAAGGAAAAGACATTCCCAACATTTTCTAAAGCTAGATAAATACAGAAACGAAATATAGATGAAAGATGGAACTGCTCTCTGTAGCATCTGCCAGATTCCTCGACTTTTTGGCACACTGATTTAATTTGGCAAAGGTACCCAGTAGCAATCTTTTCCATTAAAAGGAGCAGCATATACTTTATTTTACCATACTGTTTGTGTATTTTTGACCCTCCCAAACTTTCTTTTTTAGAAGGCAATTATTTCTACAGAGTTGGCTGCAATTACATTTATTTGAAACGGATCATTTATCAACAAAAAAAGCTGCGGGGCACAGCTGCTGTTGAACAGATCCAGTGGACCTACGGCTCGGCAGGAAAGCGTCTTTCTTTGAAACCAAGAGATATTTTAACATGTGCCCGCATCATCTTATGCCAATCTGACGCTTTTGATATCCAAACCTATTTAAATGTGGAGGAACCCTGGACTGTTCAATTTAGGCGAGATAAGCTACCCAGCTCTGTCGTTTTTTCTATTTGTGATCAGAAAAACTGTAACTGAGTCCAACATTCCTAATTTTGGTAACATGATGATGTTAAGAAAAGGAATAATTCTCCCGTCCAAAATCAAATTTTTGTGGAATCCAATACTTCTTAACCCTGAATTTTTTTCTGAGCTGGCAGTGATTCTATAGTAAACTTCTGAGGATATATAAGTAACAATCTCTAAAAATATGACACGTGGCAGCAAGTATGAAGGCAATGTTTTCTGGCTTCACTCAACTCAGGAAAGAGAGGCTCACACCTGATAAGCTTTTTATGTAACTCAGAGGAAATGACTTTTTGTTTTCAGATTTTTTTGGTTTCTTCTAAACCAAACAAAAGCAAAATATGAGGGGTGTTCACCTGTTGCTATGAAGTTTTTGACTGCAACATTATGGTCAGGTATTTGGTTTTCAAACAGCCCCAAATTGAGGCAGACTGTATAGTTGACAGTGACTTGGATATATTATTGTTACTAATGTTATTTGCCATCTAGTGCACTCTTTCTTAATCACTAAGTAGCAGCTAATTTAAAGCAGGGGAAGAGTATTAGCTTCACGTGAGTGCCAGAAAAACGCTGTGGTTTCAACATAAAGTTGGGAGCCAACAGCGACAGATATAAAATATCGAGATGTATAATTTGACAAGTTTAAAATCCCCAAACCAACATGGGAATGCTTCACAGGTTTACATGTGCATAAAGTGAAGACTGTTTTGCACAGATTTAAAATGGTGAAGGAGTGTATCTTTTCTTAAACTTAGGTTGACAGTGTAATAGTTCACCTCATATAATCACAAAGTATTTGACAAAAAAGAGCCAACTGTTATTCTGTTTAAATTTCAGGATGCTGAATCCATACCAACAGCTGGCAGTAGCTGAGTCTGGAATATTTTCAAAAAAAAAATATAAATGATTACCTTTCACATTTATAATTTACATTGATTTAACTCACAAAGCTTGCCTTATGGAAGAGTTCTTTAATAAAAATAAAACAATAATAATAAATAAAACTAGCCAAAGCTGTCAGAAAGAATTTGTCATTTTCACAAATGAGGTAGAATATTCTACAAGTTAAATATTGGGTAAAATGTCCTCTGTACCTTTGTTTTGAATCTTTATTGATCTATTTGTACATATTTATGTACATCTTTAAAACAAGTGCAATAACAACCTCATACTAAAAGCATATATTTGACTCTAAAACAGCCTAGATAACAGTATGACAAAAGATAATGAATGTCAACTGACCTAAGAATTTCTCACATCAGTTGGTTCAGAAATTTAAATTCTGATTTGTCACATTTGTGCGCATCTTTTGGAATGCCTTTCCAGCATATCATGAATTCCTTTGACTGCCCTTGTGTTCCACCTCCAGTGGCAAGTCTTGGAAGCCATCTTGTAAAATATCACGTTTCCTTGTCCACCACTGATTGGACAAGGGGCGGGTACTTTTCCTAAACTGGGCCAATCAGCTTCCCTTGTCTGAGATTTTTGAACTGAAACTGGGGGTGGGGAAAATATGTGGCCTCTTTGGGGTAGCTGGATGTGTAAATCCAGGAGAAGCTGTAAAGAAAACAGTGGCAAAAGAGAGGAAGTCAACTTGCAGAGAAAGAGTAAAAGGAAACAAATAAGAAAAGAGGAGAGATTACAGATGGAAAAAAGATGCTAAAGGCTTTGGAGCTCAGCACCTTCTTAGGGCTCTGCTGCTTTCTTGCTCATGGGAATTCTCTTTGGTGCGTAAGTTTATTTGAGTTATGTTGCTCAAATATGAGTTATGAAGTAATTTACTGATTTATAGCGGATCCTGCATTGTATCTGTAGGACTTTGGATGCATCACTTAGACTGTCGAGCTAAAGCTTCCCAATCTTTAAAATGGGAGAGTAATGCCTGCACCAGGGGGTTACAGTGAAGATTAAATGAAATAAGGAATAAAGCACACAGGCCACGGGTGAAGGCTTAGTAATTGATTGTTATTCTTTTTAAAATAGATCAATCTGAAATACACATTTTGTAACATATATATGAGCTATTTATATTGGCTATTTGCTAGTGTAATTATTAAGCCTAATATTCTAATATTGGATAATTATTCATTTAATGGGTGACTCCAAGTTATCTAATGAAATTTAAAATAAAAATGGGCTTGCTAGCAACTGTTATTACTATGATTATTTCCCTCCTTGTGGTAGAAAAAAGGTTTGTGAATGGATTCTTAATTCTTCCTGTTCCCTTACTCTCTCATCCAATCTGTAACCAAGCCTTGTCTAGGCCACTATGTCTCACGCGCTTACAGCTTACCAGCCTCATAGACAGATCAGCTTCCAGTTTTTCTTTTCTTTCCTTTCTTTTTCCCCTCCCCCCCACCCGGAGTCTTGCTCTGTCACCCAGGCTGGAGTGCAGTAGTACGATCTCATCTCATAGCAACTTCCGTCTCCCAAGTTCAAGCAATTCTCCTGCTTTGGCCTCCTGAGTAGCTGGGATTACAGGTGCCTGCCACCATGTCTGGCTACTTTTTGTATTTTTAGTAAAGATGGGTTTCACCATGTTGGCCAGGCTGGTCTTGAAATCCTGACCTCAGGTGATCTGCCTGCCTCAGCCTCCCAAACTGCTGGGATTACAGGTATGAGCCACCACCCCTGGTGGATCTGCTTCCAGTCTTTCTGATCCTGTCCATACACACCTCCAAGAGTGATCTTCTTTTTTTGTTTGTTTTTTGTTTAGAGAAAGGATCTTGCTCTGTCACTCAGGCTGGAGTATGGCGGTGCATTCACAGCTCACTGCAGCCTCGACCTCCCGGGCTAAAGTGATCCTCCAACCTGAGCCTCCTGAGTAGCTGGGACTACAGGTACGCACCACCATGCCCGGCTTATTTATTTTTATTTTTTGTGGAGATAGGGTCTCCGTATGTTGCCCAGGCTAGTCCTCAGAAATTCTAGGCGCGTTCCTACCCTATGGCCGCTGAACACTTTCCCTCTGGCTGCAAATTCTTCTCCTCATTTCATCCTCCTTAGCTAAGATGCATCTCTTCAAAGATGCCTTCTCTGACTTCCCTGTATAAAATGGGTTTTCCCTTCATTAGTCTTCATTTGACCCCCTTTGTTTCCTTTACAGCATTCAGTACACTTGGTATTATTTTGTCCATTTACATGTTTTTGACCAGTCTCTTCTTAAATGGTTGAGAGGGTTATGAGAGCCTTGGCCTTGCTCTCTCCTTCTGAATTCTGGGGATGGTGAATGGAAGGACAGGTCCTGCCCATGTGGAGAATCTCTACACTGTATCTTTATTTCATTCCTTTGAAAAAAGGGTGCCGTTGTGAAGAATGTCATTTTCTGGATAGACACTAAGCATACATGATCATTCTTGACCACACTTTTCAAGAGATTGTGCCTCCAGTTAGCAATACATATTTTCCTCTGATTACAATAAATTAACAGCCAATATATGGGAATAGATTGGATAATTATTTTTCACAAATAGTTATCAATCTTCTACCATTTGAAAGATTAATTTGTTAAACAGAAAATTCAAAAACATATCAAATTGTCTTTAAGAAGATTCTATAAAGCCATGGGCCATGTCCAGATCAACTAAAAGTAGAAGCCAAAATAATTCCCTACAGTAAAATCTTTGAATTCAAATAAACTGAAAGAAAAAGTCAAGTCAGTTGATTGATTAAAATTCTGAACAGACAAAATATTTATCCAGGTTTTATATCTGAACCCTCATCTGGCATGAAATCAATGGAGTAAAAATAATAATTTAATAATAATTACTAAAGCTAATTGTACATATGCCCTTTGATCCAGCAATTCTGCTCCTGGGCATATACTCAACATCAGTCGGTGCTTACATGCACCAAAATACATGTCCAGAAGCTCATAGCAGCACTATTTTTAATAGACCCTTTTAATATGTAGAGGATCCTAAAACAAAAGATTCATGTTCAAATTATCCTTCATAAATTTCTCAAGATGTTGGATAAGTGCTGTATGATTTGTAAACAATATCTGTGATTACATTTAAGGCAACATGTTATATATTCCCTAGAATAAACTAGAAACTTGTATCTCAAATAAATTAGAAAACCATATCTGGAAAAAATTAGAAACTGGTGTCACAGTTTGTTTTTTTTTTTAAATAAGCTGAAGCTATTTACTGTGGAGTGCAAAGTCTAAAATAAAAACAGCCTATCTGCAACAAATCTGGGCATGAAAATCCTGAAGGTTTAGAAAAGATCGAGCTGGATCAATAGTAATGTACAAACCTTTCCAGTGATCTATAAAAATATACAAAGCTTGAATACAATTGTAGTGGATGCTGTAGTGTGCCACCCAGCATAACTGGGTAGAAAAGCAACGGGCTGATGCAGAGTGGCTCTACATATTCCTGATTAACTGAAAGGTAACTGTAAAACTTAGCATTGAGGGCTGGGCATGGTGGCTCACGCCTGTAATCCCAGCACTTTGAGAAGCCAAGGCAAGTGGATCACTTGAGGTCAGGAGTTTGAGACCAGCCTGACCAACATGATGAAACACTGCCTACACTAAAAATACAGAAAAGTTAGCTGGGTGTGGTGGCATGTGCCTGTAATCCCAGCCACTCAGGAGGCTGAGGCAGAAGAATCGCTTGAACTTGGGAGGCAGAGATGCAGTGAGCCAAGATCATGCCACTGCACTCCTACCTGGGTGACAGAGCAATACTCTGTCTCAAAACAAAACAAAATAAAAAAGTTAGCATTGAAAATTAAGAATATTAATAGCCTGAAGATGCAATAGACATAAATAAAAAGATTTGCTTTTTCAAAAAATCATAAAGAATCTGGTTTAAACTTCATATACTATAACTACTACTAACAACAATGTTTAATTCTGCCCAACATGGTCACACCTGTAATCCCAGCACTTTGGGAAGCTGAGGTGGGAGGATCGCTTGAGGCTGAGTTCAAGACTGACCTGGGCAACACAACAAGACCCCATCTCTACAAACAATAAAAAAATTAGCCAGGTATGCTGACACGCACCTGCAGTCCCAGCTACTGGGGAGGCCAAGGCAGATAGACCACTTGACAGGAGTTAGAGGCTTCAGTGAACTATGATCGTGCCACTGTACTCCAACCTGGACAACAGCGCAAGACCCTGTCTCAAACCAAAAAAGTTTAATTGGCGTAAATTAAGAATATACACCAGCTGCAAGAGCAGCAAGGGGGTTGGAAAATTGCTAAAACTGAAAAGAGAAATGGAGCCTTTGGGGTGGATTTTCAAAAGAGGATGTGGGAGTTCTAACAGGAAGGGCAGACATCATTCCAACATGAAGCAAGCAAACTCTCTGCCAAGTCCCCTTCCTTTTTGTGCTCTCTCCTATAAAGCAGAGTTTCTCAACCAGGCTTAGTCCTTCAGAAACAACCACAAGCCTAGGAGTCCACATACATTTGTGCATTGGGCACTTGAGCTTTACCTTCCAATGCTGGTTCAGAGAGCAGCCTCTAAACCCACGTTTTCTTGAGTCCTTTCCTTATGACCTGAGTGATTTGGGGAAAGTTATTTAATCTTTATGAAACTCAGTTTCTTTATCTGTAAAACTGAGATAATAACAGTTTCCAACTCAATAGGTTATGGAGAAGATTGAATAAAAGACTCCGTGTGTGACAAGGGTTCCAAGATGGCCGAATAGGAACAGCTCCAGGCTACAGCTCCCAGCGTGAGCAACATAGAAGACGGGTGATTTCTGCATTTCCAACTGAGGTACTGGGTTCATCTCACTGGGGCATGTCGGACAGTGGGTGCAGGACAGTGGGTGCAGCCCACTGAGCGAGAGCTGAAGCAGGGCGAGGCATCGCCTCACCTGGGAAGTGCAAGGGGTAAGGGATTTCCCTTTCCTAGTCAAGAGAAACTGTGACACACAGCACCTGGAAAATTGGGTCACTCCCACCCTAATACTGTGCTTTTCCAAGGGTCTTAGCTAATGGCTCACCAGGAGATTATATCCTGTGCCTGGCTAGGAGGGTCCCATGCCCACAGGGCTCCCTCAATGCAAGCACAGCAGTCTGAGATCTAACTGCAAGGTGGCAGTGAGGTTGGGGGAGGGGCGCCTGCCATTGCTGAGGCTTGAGTAGGTAAACAAAGCGGCCAGGAAGCTCGAACTGGGTGGAGCCCACCACAGCTTAAGGAGGCCTGCCTGCCTGCCTCTGTAGATTCCACCTCTGGGGACAGGGCATAGCCAAACAAAAGGCAGAAGAAACCTCTGCAGATTTAAATGTACCTCTCTGACAGCTTCGAAGAGAGTGGTGGTTCTTGCCAGCAATGGAACAAAGCTGGACGGAGAATGACTTTGACAAGTTGAGAGAAGAAGGCTCGAGAAACTCAAACATCTGGGAGCTGAAGGAAGAAGTTCGAACCCATCGCAAAGACGCTAAAAACCTTGAAAAAAGATTAGACGAATGGCTAACTAGAATAACCAATGTAGAGAAGTCCTTAAATGACCTGATAGAGCTGAAAACCGTGGCACGAGAACTATATGACAAATGCACAAGCTTCAGTAACCGATTCGATCAACTGGAAGAAAGAGTATCAGTGATTAAAGATCAAATGAATGAAATGAAGTGAGAAGAGAAGTTTACAGAAAAAAGAGTAAAAAGAAATGAACAAAGCCCAGGAAATATGGGACTATGTGAAAATACAAAATCTACGTCTGATTGGTGTACCTGAAAGTGATGCGGAGAATGGAACTAAGTCGGAAAACTCTCTGCAGGATATTATCCAGGAGAACTTCCCCAATCTAGCAAGGCAGGCCAACATTCAAATTCAGGAAGTACAGAGAACGCCACAAAGATACTCCTCAAGAAGAGCAACTCCAAGACACATAATTGTCAGATTCACCAAAGTTGAAATGAAGGAAAAAATGTTAAGGACAGCCAGAGAGAAAGAACGGGTTACCCACAAAGGGAAGCCCGTCAGACTAAGAGCGGATCTCTCAGCAGAAACACTACAAGCCAGAAGAGAGTGGGGGCCAATATTCAACATTCTAAAAGAAAAGAATTTTCAACCCAGAATTTCATATCCAGCCAAACTAAGTTTCATAAGTGAAGGAGAAATAAAATCCTTTACAGACAAGCAAATGCTGAGAGATTTTGTCACCACCAGGCCTGCCCTACAAGAGCTCCTGAAGGGAGCACTAAACATAGAAAGGAACAACCAGTACCAGCCACTGCAAAAACATGCCAAAATGTAAAGACCAGCAGTGCTAGGAAGAAACTGCATCAACTTACAAGCAAAACAGCCAGCTAACATCATAATGACAGGATCAAATTCACACATAACAATTAACCTTATTAACAATATTAACCTTAAATGTAAATGGATTAAATGCTCCAATTAAAAGACACAGATTGGCAAATTGGATAAAGAGTCAAGACCCATCAATGTGCTGTATTCAGGAGACCCATCTCACGTGCAGAGACACACATAGGCTCAAAATGGATGGAGGAAGATCTACCAAGCAAATGGAAAACAAAAAAAGGCAGGGGTTACAATCCTAGTCTCTGATAAAACAGACTTAAAGCCAACAAAGATTCGAAGAGACAAAGAAGGCCATTACATAATGGTAAAGGGATCAATTCAACAAGAAGAGCTAATTATCCTAAATATATATGCACCCAATACAGGAGCACCCAGATTCATAAAGCAAGTCCTTAGAGACTTACAAAGAGAATTAGACTCTGACACAATAATAATGGGAAACTTTAACACCCCACTGTCAACATTAGACAGATCAATGAGACAGAAAGTTAACAAGGATATCCAGGATTGAACTCAGCTCTTCACCAAGCGGACCTAATAGACATCTACAGAACTCTCCACCCCAAATCAACAGAATATACATTCTTCTCAGCACCACATCGCACTTATTCCAAAATTGACCACATAGTTGGAAGTAAAGCACTCCTCAGCAAATGTAAAAGAACAGAAATTATAACAAACTGTCTCTCAGACCACGGTGGAATCAAAGTAGAACTCAGGATTAAGAAACTCACTCAAAACTGCACAACTACATGGAAACTGAACAACCTGCTCCTGAATGACTACTGGGTACATATCGAAATGAAGGCAGAAGTAAAGATGTTCTTTGAAACCAATGAGAACAAAATACAACATACCAGAATCTCTGGGACACATTTAAAGCAGTGTGTAGGGGAAATTTATAGCACTAAATGCCCACAAGAGAAAGCAGGAAAGATCTAAAATTGACACCCTAACATCACAATTAAAAGAACCAGTGAAGCAAGAGCAAACACATTCAAAAGCTAGCAGAAGGCAAGAAATAACTAAGATCAGAGCAGAACTGAAGGAGATAGAGACACAAAAAACCCTCCAAAAAATCAATGAATCCAGGAGCTGGTTTTTTGAAACGATCAACAAAATTGATAGACCGCTAGCAAGACTAATAAAAAAGAAAAGACAGAAGAATCAAATAGATGCAACTAAAAATGATAAAGGGGGTATCACCACTGACCCCACAGAAATACAAACTACCATCAGAGAATACTATAAACACCTCTATGCAAATAAACTAGAAAACCTAGAAGAAATGGATAAATTCCTGGACACATACACTCTCCCAAGACTAAACCAGGAAGAAGGTGAATCCCTGAATAGACCAATAATAGGCTCTGAAATTGAGGCAATAATTAATAGCCTACCAACCAAAAAAAGTCCAGGACCAGACGGATTCACAGCCAAATTCTACCAGAGGTACAAGGAGGAGCTGGTACCATTCCTTCTGAAACTATTCCAATCAATAGAAAAAGAGGGATTCCTCCCTAACTCATTTTATGAGGCCAACATCATCCTGATACCAAAGTCTGGCAGAGACACAACAAAAAAGGAGAATTTTAGACCAATATCCCTGATGAACATCGATGCAAAACTCCTCAATAAAATACTGGCAAACCGAATCCAGCAGCACGTCAAAAAGCTTATCCACCATGATCAAGTAGGCGTCATCCCTGGGATGCAAGGCTGGTTCAACATATGCAAATCAATAAACATGATCCAGCATATAAAGAGAACCAAAGACAAAAATCACATGATTAAGAACATTCCATGCTCATGGATAGGAAGAATCAATATCGTGAAAATGGCCATACTGCCCAAGGTAATTTATAGATTCAGTGCCATCCCCATTAAGCTACCAATGACTTTCTTCACAGAATTGGAAAAAACTACTTTAAAGTTCACATGGAACCAAAAAAGAGCTCACAGTGCCAAGACAAGCCTAAGCCAAAAGAACAAAACTGGAGGTATCACGCTACCTGACTTCAAACTATACTACAAGGCTACAGTAACCAAAACAGCATGATACTGGTACCAAAACAGAGATATAGACCAATGGAACAGAACAGAGCCCTCAAAATAATACCAGACATCTACAACCATCTGATCTTTGACAAACCTGACCAAAACAAGAAATGGGGAAATGATTCCCTATTTAATAAATGGTGCTGGGAAAACTGGCTAGCCATATGTAGAAAGCTGAAACTGGATCCCTTCTTTACACCTTATACGAAAATTAATTCAAGATGGATTAGAGACTTAAATGGTTTTAGACCTAAAACCATAAAAACCCTAGAAGAAAACCTAGGTAACACCATTCAGGACATAGGCCTAGGCAAGGACTTCCTGTCTAAAACACCAAAGGCAATGGCAATAAAAGCCAAAACTGACAAGTAGGATCTAATTAAACTAAAGAGCTTCTGCACAGCAAAAGAAACTACCATCAGAGTGAACAGGCAACCTACAGAATGGGAGAAAATTTTTGCTATCTACTCATCTGACAAAGGGCTAATATCCAGAACCTATAAAGAACTCAATCAAATTTACAAGAAAAAAAACAAACAACCCCATCAAAAAGTGGGCAAAGGATATGAACAGACACTTATCAAAAGAAGACATTTATGTAGCCAACAGACACATGAAAAAATGCTCATCATCACTCGCCATCAGAGAAATGCAAACCAAAACCACAATGAGATACCATCTCACACCAGTTAGAATGGCAATCATTAAAAAGTCAGGAAACAAGTGCTGAAGAGGATGTGGAGAAATAGGAACAATTTTACACTGTTGGTGGGACTGTAAACTAGTTCAACCATTGTGGAAGACAGTGTGGCAATTCCTCAAGGATCTAGAACTAGAAATACCATTTGACCCAGCAATCCCATTACTAGATATATACCCAAAGGATTATAAATCATGCTGCCACAAAGACACATGCACACATATGTTTATTGCGGCACTATTCACAATAGCAAAGACTTGGAACCAACCCAAATGTACATCAATGATAGACGGGATTAAGAAAATATGGCACATAAACACCATGGAATACTATGCAGCCATAAAAAAGGATGAGTTCATGTCCTTTGTAGGGACATGGATGCAGCTGGAAACCATCATTCTCAGCAAACTATTCCAAGAATGAAAAAACCAAACACCACATGTTCTCACTCATAGGTGGGAATTGAACAATGAGAACACTTGGACACAGGAAGGGGAACATCATACACCGGGGCCTGTCGTGGGGTGGGGGTAGTGGGGAGGGATAGCATTAGGAGATATAGCTAATGTAAACGACGAGTTAATGGGTGCAGCCCACCAACATGGCACATGTATACATATGTAACACACCTGCACGTTGTACACATGTATCCTAGAACTTAAAGTATAATAAAAAATTAAAAAAAAAACGCTCTGTTTAAATATGCTTTTAGAATAAATGTCTGGCACCCAGGAAGCTGAAAAAGCAAAAATGATATGACTTTCATTATTATCTTGCTCTTTTGCTACACTTAGGCTTTTCTTTTTCATTTCTTCTCACTTATAGCTCTAAGAATGGGAGGAAGATTTATTTGGCTAGCGATGGGGTGGTGGCGAAGGAGTTGGATTGGTCTTAGCAGAAGCAAGGTGGATCCATTATAGTGAAGCAGAGCTTGCTTGGATGAAGAAAACAAGTATTCTATTGGCTCAGCCCCTCCTAGGCACGTTCAATTTTCCCAAGTGCTCCTGGATATTTTAGAAGTCAGCTGAATCACCTCAGAGGTAAAAGCATTGCCTAGCGCTCCCCAAGGAAAACTGAAAAAGAGGGGGAAAAGAGTGGCTTTAAAGAGTCATCCTCTGGTATAAAAATCAAGATGAGAATTCGTAATTCCTACTGAAGAGAATCTGATTTTGCAAACTTCTCTATCACAGAGGAGCAAAGTGCTAAATAAATGTGGAAAAAAAAAAAAAGCTCCTAATGGGTTTCATAAACAGAACCATTAAAGGGCAGCATGGCCAAGTGCAGTAATTTTCAATTCTTTTTAAAGTCGCAAAAACTACTCTAAAATAGGAGCTTGTGCACGATTCTAATGTGTAAAATAGAAAAAGTAGCTGCTCTAATTGCAGTAGGTGAACCACCCAGCAACAGCTCTGAGTACCAGCCCCTGATCTCTGTCAGGGGAACCCAGAGTTCCTTGAGTCATGGTTCGAAATCTACTAATCAAATGGACACAGCACTAAAGTGAGCAATACAATAATTTATGATGTTACATCATATATTGATTGTGTAGGTTTAGATACTTCACTAGTTTGGGCCTTAGTTTCCTCATCTGCAAACTGTGTGTTTAAAATGAAAACATTTGCTGGGCACAGTGGCTCACACCTGTAATTCCAACACTTTGGGAGGCCAAGGCGGGGGAATCGCTTGGAGTCAGGAGTTTGAGACCAGCCTGGCCAACATGGTGAAACCCCATCTCTATTAAAAACACAAAAATTAGACAGCTGTGGGGGCAGGCGCCTACAATCCCAGCTACTCAGGAGTCTGAGGCATAAGAATCGCTTGAACCTGGGAGGTGGAGGTTGCAGTGAGATGATATCGTGCCACTACACTCCAGCCTGGGTGACAGAGCAAGACTGCGTCTCAATAAATAAATAAACACCTACATAAATAAATAAATAAATAAATAAATAAATAAATAAAATGGAAACCTTGGCTTTGCCAGCCCTAATTTTCTATGAATTTATTCTCTAAGAGAAAATATCAAAAGAAAAGACTGCTTCATGTTAAGATGGAGTAACAGGGACTGGATTTACCTTCCTGTCTAAAATAATTTAAAAATGGAAAAAACTCTGTGAAACAACAACTTTTAAAATATTGGGAATCAGACAACCAAAGATAGTGATTCTTGAGAGAAGGAAAACAAAAAAGGTAAGCCCTAAGACTGACCCAGACTAACTCCAGGGAGAATGTTTATAGGCTACAGCACAGGGAAGGAGAGCCCAGACAAAGCTTGACAGTCTCTCCAAGTTGAGGAGACAGAGCTGGAAGTCTGGGAGAACCACAACCACTGGAGTCTTCAGGGCAGATAATGGAGATTGGGGAGCAAAACAGAGAACCCCAGGGTCTGCAGAAGGTGCCTCTTGAATATTCGGCTCAATACTGATTAGCACCTGTATGAGGAGAAACTGTTTGAGGGCAGGAAAAGAAGAATCTTCTAAACTTCTACAAGAGGAGGGACAGTGTCTATCCACCACTCAGAGTGGAAGACTTCATAATGCACAGGTAGAGTAGCCAGAGGTCTCGCCTCAGTAGTGGGAAAAAAAGTATCCGTACTCTAGTCTTGCTAACAAAGCATTAAAGTAAGAACTGAAAGGATCAAATTGTTTCAAAATAGCAATCTGCGTCTTAGAACAAAGCTCAGGAATATTTATAGATATCCTGTTCCCCCAAAAAACAAAAACCAAGCACTCAACATGCTAATATTCAAGGAACCGAAAGCAACCCAGAAATGATATTAGAGTTGGATTACATATGAAATTAGAAAAAGACTCAACATGTCAAGTAGAGACACGAAAAATGTGAAAGGAGATCCAAATCAAATGTTGATAGTATTGCAGATGTAAAACACGCTAGGTAGCAAAAAAGGCAAATTAAACATTGCAGAAAAAAAAAATTAGTGAGCTTGAAAACAAATAAAAAGTTCCTAATTTAAAACATAGGAAAAATGTAACAAAATAAACAAAGTCTCAGGGAGCTGTGGGAAAACTTTCAGTCACTCAGAGAGCTGTGGGAAAACATTTACCTATATTTTCACCAAATATAGGTGATAGTGGAGTTTGCAAGGACGGTAAAAAGGGAAGAGGATGGAAACATATTTGAAGAAATAATGGCTGAAAATTTTCTAAATGTGATGAAAACCATAAGCCCACACATCTCAGAAGCTTAGCAAACTCCAAGCACAAGAAACATGAAGGAAACTACACAAGGCCCATCATAATCAAATTTCTCAAAACCAGCGAAAATGATGAAATCTTAAAAACAGCCAACGCAAAAAGATACATGACATACAGAGGAACAAATGTAAGGATGATAACAGATTTCCTCTCTTAAACAATGCAAGTGAGAATAAAATGGAGCACCAGGTTTAAAGTTAGGAAAGAAAAAAATTCAGCGTAAAATTCTATACCTAGCAAAAATATTTTTCGAAAACAAAGACAAAATAAAAAGTCTTTTTTAGATATATAAGACCTGAACGAATTCATCATAAACAGAATTGCACTACCAGGAATGTTAAAAGTCTTTTAGGCAGAAGGAAAATGATATCAGAAGAAAATCTGCATTTACAGAAAGGAATAAATAGCACTGGAAAAAATTACTATGAAGGTAAGTAGAAAAGATATTTTCCTGTGTATTTAAATCTCTGGGAAAGACGATTGTTTATAGTCAAAAACAA
The DNA here is from genome assembly GCF_037993035.2 of Macaca fascicularis. NCBI lineage: Eukaryota > Metazoa > Chordata > Mammalia > Primates > Cercopithecidae > Macaca > Macaca fascicularis. The sequence continues at coordinate 28,495,652 of NC_088383.1, forward strand.
GAACAATACAGTTGAGCTTATAATGCTTGTAGGAATCAAATGTATGATAAAAATAGCATAAAAGCGAGGAGGGCAAAAATGGAAGCATATGGTTGTACAATTCTTAAATTATATGTTAATATGTATAACATTACTAGAAGTTACATTATACTGAATTAAATACATATGCTATGAACTCTAAAGCAATCACTAAATGACAACACGGAATAATAACTAATAAGCCAAACATGAGATAAAATGAAATGATAAAATCTTCAAATAATCCAAGAGGAGATAGAAAAAGAGGAGTAAAGAGAAAGAGCAGATGGGAAAAATAGAAAACAAATAACAAGATGGTACATTTAAAGCTAACCGTGGCCGGGCACAGTGGCTCACGCCTGTAATCCCAGCACTTTCAGAGGCGGAGGTGGGTGGATCACCTGAGGTCAGGAGTTTGAGACCAGCCTGACCAACATGGCGAAACCCCGTCTCTACTAAAAATACAAAAAGTAGCCAGGCGTGGTGGCACCAGCCTGTAATCCCAGCTACTCAAGAGGCTGAGGCAGTAGAATCGCTTGAACCCAGGAGGCGGAAGTTGCAGTGAGCTGAGATTGTACCACTGCACTCCAGCCTGGGTGACAGAGTAAGACTCAGTCTCAGAAAAAAAAAAAAAAAAAAAAGCTAACCATGTCAATATCACATTAAATGTAAATAGTGTAACCACTTCCCCTCCCAATAAAGGCAGAGGTTGTATAAAAGGTTGAATAAAAAAGTAAGCCTTGGTCAGGTGTGGTGGCTCACACCTGTAATGCCAGCACTTTGGGAGGCCGAGGCCAGCAGATCATGAGGTCAGCAGATTGAGAACATCCTGACTAACATGGTGAAACCCCTTCTCTACCAAAAATACAAAAATTAGCTGGGCATGGTGGCGTGTGCCCGTAATCCCAGCTACTCAGGAGACTGAGGCAGGAGAATCGCTTGAATCCGGGAGGTGGAGGTTGCAGTAAGCTGAGATCACGTCACTGCACTCCAGCCTGGTGACATGGCGAGACGCTGTCTCTAAATAAATAAATAAATAAATAAATAAATAGTAAGCCCTAACTATATGTTGCCTACAATTTTCCACTTTAAGTAAAAAGATACAAATATGATTAAAGGACAGAAAAAGCTATAAAACTTTAGTATGCTAATTAATATTAGTGCCCTCTCAAAAAAAACAAGGGTGTCTATATTAGTATTGAAAATTATTTCAAAACAAAGAATATGACCAAGAATAACGATAACCATTTTATAACAATAAAGAGGGCTTTGAGAGAACATAATATTTCTAAATATATATGCACCTAATAAAAGAGCTTCAAAATATATAAAGAAAAAACTGATATAACTGCAGAGAGAAATGGACAAATCCACAATAATTGATAGAACAAGTAGGAAATCAATAAAGATGTAGAATTATTGAACAATATCAACCAACTCAATCTTAGTAAACTTCACAGAACACTATACCCAACCATATTAGAATACTCAACCATATCAGAATACTCATTCTTTTTCAAGTACATGTTGAACAATAACAAGATAAATAATGTTCCAGGTCACAGAACATATTTCAAAAAATTTTTAAATATTCAAGTAATACAATGCATGTTTTCCAACTATAATTATGTAAATCAATAACAGAAAGGTCACTGGAAAATCCCCAAATGGTTGGAAACTAAATGACACAGTTCTAAAAACACACTTCTAAATAATTCATAGGTCAAAGAAGAAATCAAACAGGAAATTATATAAAGTGTTTTTACTGATTGAAAATGAAACACAACATATAAAAATTTCTGGGATGCAACTAGAGCAGCATTAGAGATAAAGTGCTAGCACTAAGTGCGTCTGTTAGAAAAGAATATGTGTCTAATAATTATCTTAGTTTTCACCTTAAGAAACTAGATGAAGGATAGCAAATAAAACCCTACATTGGCCGGGTGCAGTGGCTCACACCTATAATCCCAGAATTTTGGGAGGCTGAGGCAGGCGGATCATCTAGGTCAGGAATTCGAGATCAGCCTGACCAACATGATGAAAACCCGACTCTACTAAAACTACAAAAGTTAGCCAGGCATGGTGGCACATGCCTGTAATCCCAGCTACTTGGGAGGCTAAGGCAGGAGAATTCCTTGAACCCAGGAGGCGGAGGTTGCAGTGAGCCAAAATCACGCCACTGTACTCCAGCCTGGGCAACAAAGAGTGAAACTCCACCTCAAAAACAAAACAACACAACAGCAACAAAAACAACAACAACAAAAAACCCTACATTAAGCAGAAGAAAGGAAGAAAGAATGATCATGTTGGAAATCAGTGAAATAGAAAACAGAAAAATAGAGAAAATCAATAAAACCAAAAGTGATTATTTCAGAAGATCAATACAATTGATAGAGTTCTAGCCAGAATTTTTGTCTTCTCTTTGATCCTAAGCAAAGACAAGTTTACCAATATCAGAAATAAAAGAGGTTCCATAGCTATAGATTCTACATATAATAAAAGAATAAAGGATTATTATGAACAGTGTTATGCCAATACATTTGACAACTTAGGTAAAATAAACTAAATTCTTGAAAGACATAAGCTACCAAGTCTCATTAAAAAAGAAATAACCTCAATAGCCCTACATTGGTTAAAGAAATTAGATTTGTAATTTAAAACATTCCACAAATGAAAACGTTATGTTCAGATGGCTTTACTTGTGAATTGTACCAAATATCTACAATATTTAAGGAGAAAAAAATGGCAGTACTATAAATCTTTTCCAGAAAATTGCAGAGGAAGGGACGCGTCCTGACTCATTCATTGAAGCCAGCATGACCTGATACAAAAACAAAGACACTGCAAGGAAAGAATACCACACACCAATATCTCTCATGAGCATAGATTCAAAATTCTGAACAACATTTTTGCAAATTGAATTCAATAATGTATAAAAAGAGTAACATATAATGGTCAAGTAGGTTTTTCCCAACAATAGTGAGTTGGTTTAACATTTGGGCACCAATCAATATGGTCATGATAATAACAAACCAAAAAAAGAAAAAATAATAAGATAATCTCAATAGATATAGAAAAAGTATTTGAGAAAATCCAGTATATATATTCTTGATTTCTAGAATTCTCATCAAAGTAGTAATAGAAGGAACTTTCCAACATGATAGAGGTCACCTAAAAAAACCGACAGCTAACATAAAGCTTAATGGTGAAAGACCGAATGCACTCCCCCAAGATAGAGAATAAGACGAGGGTATTTGTTTTTATCACTTCTTTTCAATATTGTGTAGGTCAACTATCACTACACAAAATGCTTGGGACTAAAAGTGTTTCAAATTTTCAGATTTCGGCATATTTGCATATACAGAATATCTTGGGTGTGGGACATGAGTCTAAACACAAAATTCATTTATGTTTTGTATGTACCTTATATACACATAGCCTGAAGGTAACTTTATATAATATCTTAAATAATACTGTGTGTGAAACAAAGTTTCACTGTGTTTTGACTGCCTAGTCATGTGACATCAAGTGTGGAATCTTCCCCTTGTGGCATCATACTGGCACTCAAAGAAATTCAGATTTTGGAGAATTTTGGATGTCAGATTTTAGATTAGGGATGTTCAACCTGCGTAGGAGTTTCCAGCCAGTGCAATCTGGCAAGAAAAATAATTAAAAGGCAGTCAGGTTTAAAAGGAAAAAGAAAAACTGTTTATTCACAGATGACATGATTGTTTATGTGACACGCTGAGAAACTACAATGTGTTTTTGTATAGCTCAAAATCACAAAATGAAGCGTGATTTTTACATTTTTGTATTGTTGTAAATAATAATAAAAATAATAGCAACAGTAACAGTAAAACAAGGAAGAATCTGCCACAGGGACTCTATTGACCCATAAAACCTAAAATATTTATTATCTTGCCTTTTAGAGAAAAGGTTTGTTGATTCCTGGTCTATGTAGAAAGTTTGATGGAATCTAAAAACCTACTAGAATAAGTGAGTTCAGCAAGATTGGAAGATATGAGATTAACATACATATTCTATGTCTACATCATACCAATAAACAATCAGAAATTGACATTTTAAAAATACCATTTACAGTAACATCAAAATGTTAAACATATATGGATAAATCTGACAAAGATTTGAATGACCTGTACACTCTAAACTATAAAATGTTACTGAAAGGTAAGACTTGAATTAATGAAAGTATCCCTTGTTCATGATTGGGGAAAGTTAATATTGTTAAGACATCGATATTCCCCCCAAAATACATAAATTCAACAGCATTCCAATCAAAATCCCAGAAAGCATTTCCTGTATAACTTGGCAAACTGATTTTAAAATTCCTGTGGAAATGTAAAGGCACCAGAGTAACCCAAACAACTTTGAATAAAGAATTAGGTAGGAAGACTTATCCTACTTAATTTTACTTTTGTAAAGCCACAGTAATTAAAACTGTGTGGTACTGGCATAAATATAGACAAATATAACAGTGGAACAAAACGTATATCAAATTGATTTTTATTTTTGTTAATTAATTAATTTATTTAATTTTTTTTTGAGACAGGACCTGACTCTGTTGCCCAGGCTGGAATGCAGTGGTGGGATCACGGCTCACTGCAGCCTCAACTTCCCAAGCTCAAGTGATCCCCCACTTCAGCCTTCCTGGTAGCTGGGACTACTGGTGCACAACACCATGCGTGGCTAATATTTTGTGTGTGGAGGTCCGGGGGATGGGGTCTTGCTATGTTGCCCAGGCTGGTCTCCTCCTAAGGTTAATCAATCCTCCTGCCTTGGCTTCCCAAAGTACTGGGATTACAGGCATGAGCCACTGTGCCTGGCTCAGTTGTTTTTGTTAATTGCAAAAGAAATTCAGTGAGAAAAGGGCAAACAGTTTTTTCAATAAATGCTGCTAATATGCCCTCCAAATGAACTTTGATTCATAATTAGCATCACAAAAAAGTTTACTTAAATGGGTCATAGACTAAAAGTGAAAAACCAAAAATCATAAAATTTCAGAAGAAAGCATGAAATCCTTGTGACCATGTGTTAGGCAAATATTTCTTGGATATGCAACCAAAAACACAATTCATTAAAAAAAATTGACTTCATCAACATTAAAAACTTCTGCTCTTCAAAAGACACAGTTAAGAGAATGAAAGACTAGCTACTGACTGGGAGAAAATATTTGCAAATTACACATCTGGTAAGCAGCCACAATGCATACAGAACTCTCAAAACTCAATAATAAGAAAACAAACAACCTAATTAAAAAGTGGTCAAAAAATGTGAACACTTTGCCCAAGGAGTTATACAGCTGATATACAAGCACATAAGAAGATGTCCACATCATTAATTATTAGGAAAATTGAAATTGAAATCGTGAGATACCATGACATACCTATTAGAAAGTCTAAAATCAAAAAGACTGACCATACCAAGTGTTGGCAGGGATGCTTTCCTACACAGCTGGTGGGAATGCAAAAATGGCACGCTTTGGAAAACGGTCTGGCAATTCTTTAAAAAGTTAAAGGTACACATACTGTATGATCCAACCATTCACTCCTGGGTATTTACCTAAGAGAAGAGGAAGCAAATGTCCACCCAATGACTTGTACATGAATGTTCGTAGCAGCTTTATTTATAACAACCCAAATTGGAAATAAATATTCATTAACAAATGAAAGGCGGTTGGGCACAGTGGCTTACACCTATAATCCCAGCATTTTGGGAGGACGAGGCAGGCAGGTCGCTTGAGGTCAAAAGTTCGAGACCAGTCTGGCCAACATGGCAAAACCCAGTCTCTACCAAAAATTTAAAAATTAGCCCGGTGTGGTGGTGCACGCCTGAAACCCCAGCTACTCGGGAGGCTGAGGCACGAGAATTGCTTGAGCCAAGAAGGTAGAGGTTGCAGTGAGTCCAGATCACGCCACTGCACTCCAGTGTGGGCCACAGAGAGAGATTCTGTCGCAAAACAAAACTAAACAAAACAAAAAAGAAAGGATAACCAAATTATGATAATTTCATACAACAGACTACCACTCAGCGATAAAAGAGTTGATTGATCCATGTAAGAACGTGAATGAATATGAAAATAAGTAAGCTGAGTGAAGGAAACCAAACAAAAAACCAAGTACTTACTGTAGGAACCCATTTTTCTTAAGTTCTAGAAAATGAAAACTTATCTATATTGACAGAAAGCAGACCAGTGATTGGCCCAGGCAGAGTAGGGCAGGAGACAGGGATTATGAAAGGGTACTGGGAAATTTTGGGTGATCATCATTTTGGTTTGGTAATGGGAGAAAAGCACTCAAAACTACAGCGACATTAAGAGTTTTAATTATCAGAAAATATATTTAGATAAAACATTAAGTATACGGGCGCTTAATGAGTGTTTCTAGGTGACCTTAGTATCTAAAATCCGTTTACTTGACTCGCAAACATTAGCAGTTTTTTTTCTTTTCCTGTGCTAGGCTTCAAAAATGATGGGTGTGTTTGCATCTGGGATCATCTTTCTGGCCCTCTGGAACGCCAGTACATGTACTGAGCCTAGGAGGCAGCTAGCCTGTTGGCTGTACCAATTCAGCAGTTCCAGTTGAACTGCTCTCCACTCACTCTGCCAATGCTGGACACACTTCTGATTGTATTTGTCTGCAATCTCTTCAATTTCCTGTCTTTCAGAAAGTTATAAGCCATGATGTAGTTTTCACTTGCCTGGTATAGACATTTGCAAAAACAAATCCAATGTCACCATGGGGAAAGAAGCTTGATGCCTTTAATAGGTGCTCATCAGTTTTCTACTTGATCACTTTTTCTGTCCTAGGAAAGGGCTTGCCTTGATGAATTTTTTCCTGCAATTTATTCTTCCCCATTACTCTCCTATGCTACAGCTTTGTTATAATTAGCAAATAACTCGGGTACCTCTTAGACTTCTCATATTTTCCACATAGTTTCCAACAAATCTGCATCTATATTCACAAGATTTTGTAATGGTACAAATCCCTGGGCTGATACATTTGAAAAGGAGGTCTATGCAAAATCATAAAGAGAATAGGATTGAATACTCCTATCACACGGTATTGGAGGGAATTGATTAACACATTTAGAAGAGATTTTTACCTCTTCTAAAACACAAGCTGATTTTTTAACATAATTGGATCAGGAAATCCTTGTTGACCTCTTAGCAGTATTTAAATACAAACTCTTTTGAAACTTGCTCTTCCTTTGGCTTCTAGAACTCCTGGTTAACCTCGTAACTTCTCCAGTCTAGTCTGACAGCACTTCTTCCTAGTTTACATGCCCCGAAAGTGAAAATGTAGATATTTCCCAGGCTTCTCTAGACTCTCTGCCAAAAACATCTTATCCACTCTCATTAATGGTTTAATAACCCCTGTTGATAATTTCCAAATCTCTCCACTCTCCCCTCTGGAATTGCACGGTCCAGCAAGGAAACTGCTAGCCACTAGTGTGCTCTTAAAATGTGGCTAGTGCAAACTGAGATATACTGGAAAAAACACACAAGAGATTTTGAAGACTTGGGTACAAAGGCCAAGGTGGGTGGATCACCTGAGGTCAGGAGTTCGAGACCGGCCTGGCAAACACGGTGAAACCCTGTTTCTACTAAAAATACAAAAATTAGTCGGGCATCGTGGCAGGTGCCTGTAATCCCAACTACTCAGGAGGCTGAGGCAGGAGAATCGCTGAAACCCAGGAGGCAGGGGTTGCAGTGAGCCGAGATTGCGCCATTGCATTCCAGCCTGGTGACAAGACTGAAACTCCATCTCAAAAATAAATAAATAATAATAATATAAAGTATCTTAAGTAATTTTTATATTGACTATATGTTGAAATAACAATATTTTGGATATACACAGTTTATCCTTGAACAACAAAAGTTTAAACTGCACGAGTCCACTTATATGTGGATTTTCTTCGGCCTCTGCCACTCCTGAGACAGTAATACCAACCCCTCTTCTTCCTCCTCCTCTTCAGCCTACTCTATGTGACGATGACAAGGATGAAGACCTTTATGATGATCTACTTCCACTTAATAAGCAGTAAATATATTTTCTCTTCCTTATGATTCTCATAACACTTTTCTTCCTCTAGCTAATTTTATTGTACTAATACATAATACATATAACATACGAAATATGTATTAATCAACTGTTGATGTTTTTGGTCAACAGTAGGCTATTAGCAGTTAAGTTCTGGGGCAGTCAAAAGTTATATGTGGATTTTGACAGTGTAGTGGGTCATCACCCCTAACTCCTGCATTGTTCAAGGGTCAAGTGTATTGGGTTAAACATATTACTAAAATTAATTTCACCGTTTCCTTTTATCTTTTCTTAAAGTGTGACTGCTAGAAAATTTAATATTACATACGTGGCGCATGTGACATTTCTGCTGGGCAGCGCTGCTCTGCACCTAAAATTCAAACTGATGATTCAAACTGAACACATTAGAAACTGACTCATCATATTCCAGACCCTGCTCCGTCACAGTCAGGACAGAATAAACCTCAGCCTTCAGGAGACAGATACACCGCATTACATTGGCCACTACTGTTGAGGAAATTGTCTAACAAAGCAGCTAATCCTAGGATCAATTACTTATGAATAGGCGACAGGGTGACTCTGGTCATTGTCAAAGCCCCTGTCAACATTCAGTCATTGGCAGCTGCAGCAGGAATGTTTGTACAACTGGAAAATAACACGACAAGCATTTGACAAGAAGCGGGCAGCAGGAGTTAGGAACAAAGACAGCCAGGGTTTTGCCAAAATACTGGATAAAATTTACCTGCATTCAAAGTCAGAAATGTTAGCAGTCACACATGTAGTTGTGACACATTCTCTGCAGGTAATTGAACCACCCCGATGTGCCAAAATATTTTGCATTACCTGGCTCATGAACTCTTCCTCTTCGTCTAGACTGAAATCTGGAATCATTTTTTTACTAGACTTTCCTTTATTTCCATATCCAAGCAACTATCAAATTATGATTCTACCAACACCCAGTATGCCACACCTACATTTTTTCCACCTTAAAGAAAACCAGAGAAAGGAAACACAGGTTGTTATGCTTCCCCCATGACCCCACGAGTTCTGGGGCTCAGAACAGAGTAGGAAAAAGAGGTTGAGAGAGACAATCTCCAGGTTACATATTTTTGCTGGTAACACAGCATGGTAAGGCCTGCCTCTATGTTATTGCAGAGTAATTTACAAAAAAGGTACCCCATTCTTTACAGTTTTCCTCCAGTAGAAATAACAGGCAGTTGGAAATGCAAACAGACTAAAGAGAAAGGCCCCCAAGAAACCCAAGGATAATCTGGGAAAGGCTCTAGAACACAACAGACACAATTTTCCTTCTTTGCTTTTTTCTTTTCTGTCCTTCACTCTAATCTTTCTTACTGCCTTTCTTTTTCTAATTCTACAGTTTCTCTTTACAGAAACTTTCCTAACTGTGTGGGTGGGCAAACACAGTTTCATCACTTTACAAGGTAGGATAATATTCTTAAATGATTTTGGATTATCTATTGTCTTGCATCTGAAGAAATCATTGTGAGTTGCATATACACCAGGTATTTATGTCAACTGAACCATTACATGTACACCTTAATACTTTTTTTTTTTTTTGAGACAGAGTCTCGCTCTATCGCCCAGGCTGGAGTACAGTGGCAGTGGTGCAATCTCAGCTTACCGCAACCTCCACCTCCCAGGTTCAAGCAATTCTCCTGCCTCAGCCTCCCGAGTAGCTGGGACTACAGGTGCGTGCCAATACATTTTAAAACTTTTTGAGCTTAAACTAACTGGCAGTGGTCTAAGCATATGCTATATGTCAGACATTTCTACCTGGCTACCTAAATAGTTTTCTTTTTTTTTTTTTTTAAGACTGCATACTTAGGTTGTGCAAGTCCCTGTTCAATAAAAGTATGTATACTTTTAAATTAGAAATATCTTCCTTTTTGAAATGAGAACACAGTCATATTGAGACAATGGCCTTTTTAGCATTCTTGAACAACTCAAAGTTAATGTTCCAATATGTTTTTTATAATCTACTTTTAAAAATTGTTACTTAGTTTAAAAGATGCCTTTTTTTTTTTTTTGCCAGATTTTTGCTTGAAGAAACTAATCTGGCCTAATTTACATGCCGTAAAAACAGATTTATAATGGAAAGGTTGACACATTCAAATATAAATTGAGTTTAATTTCAGAAAAATTAACATCATATTCTCCCACTGGAATAGATTTCAAGAATTAATTAAAATAATTGCCTCAAAAATTACCAATTGGTATGTTACGAGTACGATTCCTCCTAAGATGTTTCGTATCTGGCATATCTAGATTTGACTAGATATGACTAACTGGAGTTTTTAACTCTTAGCTAAAACAACAAGTCCACTTTGGGCATCTATTTTAAGATGTAAATGCATCTGGTGGTCATAGGCTCCAAATGAAGGTAATAAACAGTAAAATGATATTGTACAAGGAAACAGGCTATAGAAAAGAACTAATATTTTAAATCAAATTTTCCTAATACATGTAAGCTGTTCATGTACTCTAAATATTTTTATATTTATTGCCAGCAAAATATTTTAGGTAGTTTGCAATGTGTAGATAAGTTAGAGTCTCTTTACAGAAACTTTCCTAACTGCCTACTGATGCACAGATTTAAACAAACGAACATGTCTTTGAATCTATCCATTGTTATTATGGTTTAGACTGACAAGCTCCACCTATTTATTGTTTCAGCCAGTTCCTTTGGTGTTTAGTTGGTGCCTATGGTTGCCTCTATCCTTTATTATTTATGTGTTAAGTAAACACTATAGCCAATAGAATTGTGAATACTACTGTTCATATGCTGTACATTTTCTTTCATCAATATCAAATTATGGAATGATTATTCTACTAAGGACATTTCTATGCTTTAATTTAGAAAAATTCTATCTCCATACAACGTTTCTGCAGCATAAATCATCATAACACACTGGCTGGGCATTGTGGCTCACTCCTGTAATGCCAACACTTTGGGAGGCCGAAGCGGGAGGATCACTTGAGGCCAGCAGTTCAAGATCAGCCAGGGCTGTATGGCAAGACCCTGTCTGTATACAAAATTAAAAGAATTAGCCAGGTATGGTGGCATACACCTGTAGTCCTTGCTACTTGGGAGGGTGAGGCAGGAGGATCACTTGAGCCCAGGAGTTCAAGGCTGCAGTGAACTATGATTGTACCACTATACTCCAGCCTGGGCAACCCAGAGAGACCTTGTTTGAAAAGAAAAAAAAAAAAATCTTGGTAACGCATGGCTTGAATGCAGCCATGACGCAGCAGGCAGGCACTTTTGTGTCTCTGAATACCTCCTTTAGAGAAATCTTAGTGATGCCTAAGTTTCTTTCCAGCCTACATTTACCACCAAACTTGGACTAAACCACAAAGTCATTCAACTGTACCTTTACTGCACCATTCTCATGCATGGTGATGCAGTTATCAGCATCTTCTGAGAGTTGGTACAAGGCCTGAGCTGTCGCCCGATGCACATTGGTGTCATTCGATTTCAGGTAACGCACTAGTGGAGCCACTGCTTTGTGCTCACCGAAGGCCACTCTATTCCTGCCCCACATACAGCAACGTGAAATAGCTTCTGCTAGATGATGTCTCAATTTATTGTTATTCTGTGCAAAGGAAAATGAATTGGGATCTGTGCATTGTAATGACCCTGCAAAATCATATCGATAAGCACTTTATGTTTATTAACCATTAAGACACCAATGTGTCTAGAGAGAAGGGCCAGCTGGCTGACTACCTAGGTGATGTCTTGAAGGAACTAGTCTTTTTTAGACGGAGTCTCAGTCTGTTGCCCAGGCTGAAGTGCTGTGGTGCAATCATAGCTCACTGCAACCTCCGCCTCCTGGGTTCAAGCAATTCTTATGCCTCAGCCTCCCAAGTAGCTGGGATTACAAGTGTCCACCACCACGTCCACCTAATTTTTGTATTTTTAGTAGAGAAGGGGTTTCACCACGTTGGCCAGGCTGGTCTTGAACACCTGGCCTCAAGTGATCCACTCGCCTTGGCCTCCAAAAGTGCTGAGATTACAGGCGTGAGCCACTGCACCCAGCTGAAGGAACTAGACTTTTGGTAGGGTCACCCATGGACCAACGTTCAATCTTGAGTTGTCTTTTTATGAACTGAATGTAGTCAGTGCACTCAAAGGTGACCAAGCATCTGACATCAGTCATTAGCTCAAGGCTAGATTTTCTTTAGAGTAAGTCTACTACACAACACAAAATTACAGATTAGCAAGTTGTTTTGTAATCCAAATATTTAAAGTATATTGGATATTCTTAAAGGGATTCTGCACTTAACTGGGATAAGTGGACTGACTTGATTTCTCCACCCTAGGAATACATCAATATCAGTAATACACCTTGGTTCCCTTGGCTCCTAAGAGGGAGAAGAGAGTGCAGCAAATCTGAAGATACATTTTGGGTCTTCCATTTTTCTTTCTGTATTTTTTGATGCAGCCTATATCCTTCTTCGTATATGTAATTGCCTTGTATGGGCATACTATAACTGAATCGGATGGTTTTGTGTTTATTAAGAGTACTGTTCTCTTGATTCAGGCAACAACTTGGTGTCCTTAACTGAATCTGACAGATACTCTTAGGAACTTGAAGTCTTCTAGACCAACCATCCTTCCAGGGTTTGAATTTCTGCTCTATGACTTTTCTGCCAAGTGTAGTGCAAGCTATGTTCAAATACCTCTGGTCATGGTGAAGTCATTGTCTCTCAAGGCTGCTTATTCTGTCTGGCACAGCTCTGGATAAACAATGCAATCATTGCCAAAGTCTTCTAGCTCAAGAATGCCATCGACTGAAGCTTGCTAAGCTGGGGGAGGCACATTTGACTTCTAACGTTGGCATGAACAACCATCAAGAATCATAACCATGATGTTGGTGGTGAAGATGATAGTTAACACTTACATAGTAGCGCTTGTATTTGCCACTTTACTTGCCAGTGGCAAATAAAAAACAGCTTCTATTTTACAAGGATCTTGCAATATTAACATTTTACAGTTTAAAATACACTTTCACATATGTTAGTCTCAGAGAAACTAAATGAGTTGACCAAATCTCATACCTCATTAGCAATGGGTATTAAATTTGCATCCAGGTTTCTGGACTGAAAACTCATTGTTTTCATCATTACACCATGATAGCTCAGGACAACATGCATGTAAAACAAAAAGATACGTTACTTACTGTATTTGCCAGCTTGGACAACAAAGGAACAACTCCATGATCTGTAATAACAGCTAAATTTTCTTGATCTTTTGCTATGTTGGTAATGGCAGCACATACACTTGCCAAGACTTCTTTGTTATCTGATTTCAGTAAATTGACAATAAGTTCCAAACCACCAACAAAGGAACGAACCATTTCCCCAGCATCCTAGACAAAAATAAAAATAAAGGTGGTATCAAAACTAAGCCTACATTTAAGCATTTTTTAAGAGGCAGAAAGTAACAATACAGCTGTGAGGTACATCCTTGGCATGAAAGACTACTTCAGCTTAATTTATTTCTATATTACATATTATTTCTACATGTATATGTATAAAGTATATGTACATATATATGTCTATATATATAAAACATACAAAAATTCAGTTTCAACAAATATTTATTGAATAACTATTACATGAGAGTCACTGTGTTAGCTACTGAGGATATCAAAGTTATTAAAGTACAGTTGTTTCTTACTATTTGCAGTAGCTTTGCTCTGTAAAGTAACTGCAAACACTAGATTAGCCAATACTAAACTGTTTCTCTTAGGAGAAATATAGGATTAGGTTTCTGCAAACCTCTGGCTACAACATTTTCATCAGTTGACGGATACATAACCTTGTTTTATGTGTATTTCTATTTGAAGACACCTGATTTCATATATTGTTCATGGCCAAGAGCATTATAGCTCATGCAGTGGAGCTTATTTAACACAGATATTTTCTCTTTCAGGCACACCACAGCCTTCTTGCGCTTACAAACCATAGGCAGCACCTCAGCACCACATCTGGGGGCCATTGTGAACAGTGAAATAACCAACAAAAACAAAAATCCAAAACTTACGGCACTAAATGGACTGCAAAATGGACACTGGCTTATAGTATGAGAACTGGAACAAGAAGGCAGAGAATTGCCTTCTTCAACCTCAGCTGAGAACGTGTGCATTGGATAACTCACATATTTCACTTCTCTGCGCACATCCAAGAATGACTGTATTGATTAGGGGGTTACAAGTAAATTTGAGCAAGTAGGCTAATTCCCAAGGAGAATCTGAATAATGTGGATCGACTCTATATATTCTTTTGCCACCATGTTGCTTACAACTGGTGGGGTAGATGGGCATTAAGAAATTACAAGAATAACAAATAGCACTGGAGGGAGGAGGAGATGAAGAGACGACAAATCCACACAATGACGGAACCTCAACTAATATAAAGGTTCAAGGGCTGACTCCCCAAGGCCTAAGGGACAAAGAGTTATCCAGCATAAAAGGGATTCTGATTAGACAAATCATCAAGTTGCATAGATCTGAGAGTGAGAGAGAAGGTGACTTTTTTCTAGTTCAGACTGACTGGAGCATAAAATAGGAAAGGCAGCATGGGAGAAAGTGAGACTTAAGAGGTGAGATCTTGAAGGGTCTCACCTTTAAGATCCTTCAGGAGGCATCTTGGTAAAGAGTTTGGAGTTCATTTTTAAGGGCATTAGAAGGCCCCTGAAGAGGCTGAAGTGTGGGGGAAGGATTTTTATAAATTTTGTATCTTAGGAGATTTCTCAGAATTACAGGGTGCAGGGTTGGGTGGATGCAAAGAATGGTATAGGGAACACGGGGCTATTTCACTAGTCCATATGGGAAGTGGTGATGGTGTGGGTGAGGGTGGTGGTCTCTGCTGGGAGAGAAGAGTGTGGATTTGGGAAGCTTGCTTGGAGAAGATAGAGATGAGTGATTCGAGATGATTCCCATGTCTCTGGCTCAACTTAGTAGGGCTAATGTTGGAAAAGTTGGTTTGGTTTTGCTTGGTTTGGTTTTCTTGGGGTGGCATATGGTATTAGAAGACCTAATTTGAATGAAGTACTCACAGATGTTAAAGTGGAACTATCTAGGATGCAGGTGAATGTATGGGTTTCTGGAGCTTAGGAAAAAAAAAAAAACAGGCTGGAAATGGAGATTTGGAATTATCAGAATAAAGACTGTAACTAAAGCCATGCAAATTAGAGAGTGGGGAGTGAGGTGAGAGGGGAGTGAGGTGAGTGGGGAGTGAGGTGAGAGGGGAGTGAGGTGAGTGGGGAGTGAGGTGTGAGTGGGGAGTGAGGTGAGTGGGGAGTGAGGTGTGAGTGGGAAGTGAGGTGAGAGTGGGGAGTGAGGTGAGAGGGGAGTGAGGTGAGTGGGGAGTGAGGTGAGAGTGAGGAGTGAGGTGAGAGGGGAGTGAGGTGAGTGGGGAGTGAGGTGAGTGGGGAGTGAGGTGTGAGTGGGAAGTGAGGTAAGAGTGGGGAGTGAGGTGAGAGGGGAGTGAGGTGAGTGGGGAGTGAGGTGAGAGTGAGGAGTGAGGTGAGAGGGGAGTGAGGTGAGTGGGGAGTGAGGTGAGAGTGAGGAGTGAGGTGAGTGGGGAGTGAGGTGTGAGTGGGAAGCGAGCTGAGAGGGGAGTGAGGTGAGAGGGGAGTGAGGTGAGTGGGGAGTGAGGTGTGAGTGGGGAGTGAGGTGAGTGGGGAGTGAGGTGTGAGTGGGGAGTGAGGTGTGAGTGGGGAGTGAGGTGTGAGTGGGGAGTGAGGTGTGAGTGGGGAGTGAGGTAAGAGTGGGGAGTGAGGTGAGAGGGGAGTGAGGTGAGTGGGGAGTGAGGTGAGAGTGAGGAGTGAGGTGAGAGGGGAGTGAGGTGAGTGGGGAGTGAGGTGAGAGTGAGGAGTGAGGTGAGAGGGGAGTGAGGTGAGTGGGGAGTGAGGTGAGAGTGGGGAGTGAGGTGAGAGTGGGAAGTGAGGTGAGAGTGGGGAGTGAGGTGAGAGTGGCGAGTGAGGTGAGTGGGGAGTGAGGTGAGTGGGGGGCGAGGTGAGAGTGGCGAGTGAGGTGAGTGGGGAGTGAGGTGTGAGTGGGGAGTGAAGTGAGTGGGGAGTGAGGTGAGTGGGGGAGTGAGGTGTGAGCGGGGAGTGAGGTGTGAGTGGGGAGTGAGGTGTGAGTGGGGAGTGAGGAGAGTGGAGAGTGAGGTGAGAGTGGGGAGTGAGAAGAGTGGGGAGTGAGGTGAGAGTGGGGAGTGAGGTGTGAGTGGGGAGTGAGGTGTGAGTGGGGAGTGAGGTGTGAGTGGGGAGTGAGGAGAGTGGGGAGTGAGGTGAGAGTGGGGAGTGAGGTGAGTGGGGAGTGAGGTGAGCGGGGAGTGAGGTGTGAGTGGGGAGTGAGGTGAGTGGGGAGTGAGGTGAGTGGGGAGTGAGGTGAGAGTGGGGAGTGAGGTGAGTGGGGAGTGAGGTGAGTGGGGAGTGAGGTGAGAGTGGGGAGTGAGGTGGGAGTGAGGTGAGAGTGGGGAGTGAGGTGAGAGTGGGGAGTGAGGTGTGAGTGGGGAGTGAGGTGAGTGGGGAGTGAGGTGAGTGGGGAGTGAGGTGTGAGCAGGGAGTGAGGTGTGAGCGGGGAGTGAGGTGTGAGTGGGGAGTGAGGTGAGTGGGGAGTGAGGTGAGAGTGGGGAGTGAGGAGAGTGGGGAGTGAGATGAGTGGGGAGTGAGGTGAGAGTGAGGTGAGAGTGGGGAGTGAGGTGAGAGTGAGGTGAGAGTGGGGAGTGAGGTGAGTGGAGAGTGAGGTGGGAGTGAGGTGTGAGTGGGGAGTGAGGTGGGAGTGAGGTGTGAGTGGGGAGTGAGGTGGGAGTGAGGTGTGAGTGGGGAGTGAGGTGAGAGTGGGGAGTGAGGTGAGAGTGAGGTGAGAGTGGGGAGTGAGGTGAGTGGAGAGTGAGGTGGGAGTGAGGTGTGAGTGGGGAGTGAGGTGTGAGTGGGGAGTGAGGTGGGAGTGAGGTGTGAGTGGGGAGTGAGGTGAGAGTGGGGAGTGAGGTGAGAGTGGGGAGTGAGGTGAGTGGGGAGTGAGGTGTGAGTGGGGAGTGAGGTGAGTGAGGTGTGAGTGGGGTGTGAGTGGGGAGTGAGGTGAGTGGGGAGTGAGGTGTGAGTAGGAGTGAGGTGTGAGTGGGGAGTGAGGTGAGTGGGGAGTGAGGTGTGAGTGGGGAGTAAGGTGTGAGTGGGGAGTGAGGTGAGAGTGGGGAGTGAGGTGAGTGGGGAGTGAGGTGAGAGTGGGGAGTGAGGTGAGAGTGGGGAGTGAGGTGAGTGGGGAGTGAGGTGAGAGTGGGGAGTGAGGTGAGTGGGGAGTGAGGTGAGTGGGGAGTGAGGTGAGTGGGAGTGAGGTGTGAGTGGGGAGTGAGGTGTGAGTTGGGAGTGAAGTGAGTGGGGAGTGAGGTGTGAGTGGGGAGTGAGGTGTGAGTAGGGAGTGAGGTGAGAGTGGGGAGTGAGGTGAGAGTGGGCTCTTTCTGGTGTCCCAGGTGTGGGCCAAGGAAAAGGATATGTCAGAAGATCCTGAGGTCAGATCTCCTGCTTCCCTGAGGTCGTATGGGGGTGAGTGTAATGTCCACCAATCACTTGGCTCTATCATTTTCTCAAATAAAAATAATTCACATCTTTTGCCTCCCAGCGGTGTATCAGGCGTGGTACTACGCACTTCACATAAGTTATTTCAGTTAAACCTCACAGGAATCATGCAAAATGGGTATTATTTCCATTTTAGATTTTTAAAAGTGAGGCTCAAAGAGATTGAACCTTATAAACTAGATTGTATCCCTCATGAAGGTAGGCACTATGTCTTACTCAACTGAGTGATCATTAGAAACCGTAAATCTGATCATCTCATCTCCACGCTCACCAAATTCTTCCACAGCGCCCCCTACCCTTAGGATAAAATTCAAACTCCACAACGTTGTTTGCAAACCCTTCAAGGTGCACCCCTGGTTTATCTCTCCAGCCTCAACTTCCCTGCCTTGACATCTCTTCTCCAACCTCCCCTACACACACCCTGAGCCAGTGGCTCCCTATATGAGCTAATAATAACAACCCTGGCACTCATTCCCTGAGAATGTGATTCATTAAGTCTGGGTGAGGTCCATTAAAATATTTGTATTTTAAAAAGCTCTCCAGCCAGTATTGGGAACACTGCTTTATGAATTAGTCCTCAGGTTTCATGTCCTCAAATGTGCAGTCTCCACGAGTCTGCACAAAGCTTTTCTGTCTATCTTCCTCTTAGCTTGGGAATGCCTACGCATCTTCAGCTGCCAATTAAGGTATGCTTTTCTTCAAGAAACCATTCCTGAACCTGAAGTCTGGGTTAAGCGGCATCTTCCATCATACCTGGTTCTTGTGTATTACAGCATCTATTCACTCCTCGTAGTTGTGGTTTCTTTGTTTGCCTTTGACCCTGAACTGTAAGTTCCAGGAGGGCTAGGACTCTTTCTGTCTCGTTCACTGTTGTATGCCTGGTACCTATGCCACTTTCTAGCAGTTAGTAGATACTCAATTAACTGATACTCATTCATTGAATTTTATTGTTTGCAAACTCATAGCCTTAAAAGAAAACTTTCACTGTGGGTACAACAAACCAAACTAAATTCCTACTAAATGGTGAAGGCAGGACATGACTCGGGTTCCACCCAAGTGTGAGGGCAAAGCCACCTTCTCTGTGTAACATGTTGCCTTACGTGATTGCTGAGAGAAGTGACAGCAGCAATATTGGTGGCCCGGTTCTCAATACCAAATCTAAATACAATTTCTGATAGTTAGGACATACTTCTAAATTCTGTTGTATTCATAAGCTTATTTGGAAAATAGTTAATTGCTGTTCTTTGTAAAATTCTACAATAAAGATTTTTATGTAGTACTAAAGAAATTATTATATTTTCAATTGTCTTCTATACTGTTACTTTATTACAATTCTATGCATTAGGATGCTCTCAAATCAAAATGCTATAAACACGAATGTATTAACCTTGAAATATCCAACGCTACTTAATTCTAATTACCCTTTGAGGCAGTTAGTGGTGGTAGTTGGAGCAGTAGTATTTGCATGTCACAGATGAAGAAAACCCAGAGGAATAAATTAACATGTAAAGGGTAAAGTGACAGAGTGGCAGAAGCAGGATTTGATTCCAGATCTGTCTGAACCCAGAGCCCCTTCACAATATTGAGATTTGTAAATCCTAACCATATACTTGGCTCAAATGAGGCCATGCACATGTAAATTCAAAAGCAGAAACAGCAGCTCTTGGAATTTCAGGGGACTTCAAAAGCATAGCCCCAAAGCTCAACTTTTCCAAGGATCACCTTGGTCCAACTGTGTTGCTATAAAGGAATACTTTATAAATTACTGGGTAATTTATAAAGACGATAAGTTTATTTGGTTTATGGTTCTGCAGGCTTTACAAGAAACATGGTATTAGCATCTGCTTCTGGTGAGGGCCTCAGGAAGCTTCTATTCATGGTAGAAGGTGAAAGGGAGCAGGCATCACATGGTAAAAGGAAGGAGGCAAGAGATGGGAGGGAGGTACCAGACTTTTTAAAAGACTTTTAACAATCAGTTCTGGTGGGAACTAATAGAACAAGAACTCACTCATTACGAAGCTGGCACCAAGGCATTCATAAGGGATCAGCCCCCTCGCCCAAAACTCCTCCCATTAGGCCCTACTCCAACAATGGGGATCAAATTTCAACATGAGGTTTGGAGGGGAAAATATCCCAACTATCTCAGTGATGTTGTATGTGTCAATAGTCTCATACATTTGTCAATAACAAAATCACAGAACTTCTTTTTTTTCTCAAGAAAAATGGGAGGAATTCTGGACAGATGATAGTGGCAAAGTGTTTGAATCTTACTCTCCCTATGAAAACAGTGCAGATAGTAGAGCAAAACAAAAAAACACAATGGACAATATACACCATAGTAGGTGAACGAAGTATCCACACTGACCCCAAAGCACAAGCAGACTTGGAGGGACAAATTAGCAACCACAGTGGGAAGGCAGAGGCATTTGGGAAGGTCTTGAGAGCCAAGAAACCCCAAAGGGCCATGAAATTCTCACTGGAAAGTTCCAGAACGGCAAGAGAAGCAGCTGGGAATGGACTTTTCAGGCTGTGATGAACTGATAAGACTACAACACCACAAAGTCTGATGGTGCTGGGGCATTCTGTTAGGCCTGAGTTCCATGAATTCGTAAAACTACAAACTGAAGCCTTTTCTGGGACAAAGCCCTGCACGGAAGAGAAACTACAAGGAATTGCATCATCCAAATTGAGCAAGGCAGGGACACTGGGATGAAGGACTAAGAAAGTTCAGATAAAAAGAAACGGTGGAAGCAGAGGGGCCAGAATGCACCCTGCATCACTGTGAAGATGACCACAGAATCCTGGGAATCAAGAAAGTAGCAGTGCCATCCTGGTCCACATCTCCCTTCTAAAAGACCAGGGAAACTCATTTCACTTACAAATGAGCAAGGGCCAGGTGCGGCGGCTCACGCCTGTAATCTCAGCACTTTGGGAGGCTGAGGCAAGCAGATCACTTGAGGTCAGGAGGTTGAGACCAGCCTGGTCAACACAGTGAAATCCCGTCTCTACTATAATACAAAAATTAGCTGGGCATGGTGGCGTGCACCTGTAATCCCAGCTATGGAGTCGCTTGAATTCGGGAGGCAGAGGTTGCAGTGAGCTGAGATTACGCCACTGCACTCCAGCTTGGGTGACAGAGCAAGACTCTGTCTCAAAAGAAAAAAAAAAAAAGGAACATAAAAAAGACTCCAGTCAATTTCCATATAGAGTTATTATAAGAAATAAAAAACATGAACAGACACTTCTCAAAAGAAGACATTTCTGCAGCCAACAAACATGAAAAAATGCTCAACATCACTGATTGTTAGAGAAATGCAAATCAAAATCAATGAGGTACCATCTCATGCCAGTCAGAATGATGATCATTAAAAAGTCAAGAAACAACATGTTCTTGAGTCTGTGGAGAAATAAGAACGCTTGAACACTGTTGGTGGGAGTGTAAATTAGTTCAACCATTGTGGAAGACAGTGTGGTGATTTCTCAAGGATCTAGAACCAGAAATACCATTTGACCTAGAAATCCCATTACTGAGTATATACCCAAAGTAATATAAATCATTCTATTATAAAGATACATGCACACATGTTTATTGCAGCACTATTCACAAGAGCAAAGACATGGAATCAACCCAAACACCCATCAATGATACACTGGATAAAGAAAATATGGTACATATATATACCGTGGAATATTATGCAGCCATAAAAAGGAATGAGATCATGTCCTTTGCAGGTACATGGATGAAGCTGGAAGCCATCATCCTCAGCAAACTAACACAGGAACAGAAAACCAAACAATACATGTTCTCACTCATAAGTGGGAGCTGAACAATGAGAACACATGGACACAGGGAGGTGAACAACACACACTGGGGCCCGCTGGGGCACAGAGGGAGGGAGAGCATCAGGATAAATAACTAAGACATGCAGGGCTTAATACCTAGGTGATGGGTTAATAGGTGCAGCAAACCACCATGGCACACATTTACCCATGTAACAAACCTGCACATTCTGCACATGTATCTTGGAATTTAGAATAAAAGAAAAGAAAATAAAAATAAATAATAAAATAAAATTTCCCTGTAAACATAAAAAAAAAAGAGAATAAGGAGCAAAATCATGCTCTTATGTAATGAAAGCACATTAGAAAGACATGCCTACAAAACAGATGAAAACTGTAAGATAAAATTTCAATAGGAGCTAAAGGAAAATAATACAAGCAATGAGGGAAAAACCTAAATTAGAATTGCTGAAGGTGTAATTAGGTGATTAATTTGAAAAACAACTTTTTAAAAGACAGATGAAAGACATCCATAAAGAATTAAATATAAAATAAAAATGTATTTTTGAAATGAAGAGTGAACTAGAAGGAGCACAAGAACAAATAAAGATAATGGATAATCTTTTTCAATAGAAGATCTGAAAACTGAAAGGTAATGTAAAAATAGTTAACAAAAAATTCAAGGCGACAAATAGGCAGAGAAGTTCTAACACACGTATGTAAGAGTCCCCAAGAAAGAAAACAAACCTCTACAATAGGGCATATTTTAAAATCTAGAATAAAAAATCTTTCTCCTAAAATAAATAAAACCTGAGAGTATATTGAAAAGTTATATATTTGGAAAAATTGACCCAGAATGGGGTAATGTAAAGATATATTCTGGTATAACTTCTGGACTTAAAAAAAAAAAATTCTATAATCAGCCAAGCAAAAAGACCAAGTCACTTTTTTTTTTTTTTTTTTTTGAGATGGGGTTTCGTTCTTTGCATGATCTCAGCTCACTGCAACCTCTGCCCCCCAGGTTCAAGTGATTCTCCTGCCTCAGCCTCCTGAGTAGCTGGGATTACAGGCGCATGCCACCACACCCAGCTAATTTTTGTATTCTTAGTAGAGATGGGGTTTCACCATGTTGGCCAGGCTGGTCCCGAACTCTTGACCTCAGGTGATCCACCCACCTCGGCCTCCCAAAGTGCTAGCATTACAGGCATGAGCCACCATGCCCGGTCAACGAAGACACTTCTAAGGGAAAGAGTAAGACATTATCATTAGACTTTCCAATAGTAATGTTTGATGATGAGGGGAAGGGAGTGATACCTCTAAGCTACTCCAGGAAAGAAAATGCAAATCGATGTTCTAAAATTGAGTCAAAATGACCTTCAAAGTAAAATATATAGATATATAGTTGAAAATATAAAACTTTTATAAACATGGAAGGTTTCTAGGAATGATGTTAACACATGCCCTTGACTTGAGAATGAATGTCAGATCTCCAAAAAGTCTAGAAGGCCATTAACAAAAGGGCCGTCAATGTCTTAAAATCCTCTATTGGTTTCATTTTTCTTCAGAATAATCATTGGCATGACATTCAGGCATTTTCCTGATCTGACCCAACCTCACTCTCTTCTCTCCCAGTCTTCTCTTTGGCATAATCTACACTCCAGCCTTCTGGGATACTGTCTCCTAAAGTTCCCGGTTCCTGTACATCTTTGAATCTCTTATTTTCTTTACTGGGATTCCCTTTCAAACTCCCACAAACTCCTACTTAGCCCTGCAAACTCTAACTCAGCTTCTAATAGCAGCCAATTATTTGCCCAGGGCCCAATTACAGACAATGAGGTCTGAGACGATGTCTCCGAGGAATCCTCTGGGAGTTCTCCTCCTTATAAGGCAGGAATCATCACAGGTCACAGCAAGGAATGGCAAAATTGAAAGGAAAATTTCAATTTTCCTTTCAGGGTCAGCTACACTTTGGTTTGTCCAGGGTCAGCTACACTTTGGTTTGTCCAAGTGCACTTTCCAGTATGCTTACCGTGTTACAACTTATCTCCTCTATATGCGCGCTGCCTGATGACCTTTTTGAGCTGCAGAATTGACTAATCCTAAAATCTGATGTGGTCATTTACAGCTAAGGGCATCTGTAGTCTTTTGTTCTTCATATTGTAATAATTTTCTTACAGATACTTCCCCCATTAATTATTGGGATCTTCCAGGCCAAAGAGACCCAGTCTTCTTGGTCTTTGATTCTCCCTTGGGATATAGACTTATGTCTATCACTCAGTGAACATTCAATAAATATTTGTTGAACGGTGAAAAATAAAAAAGGGGATTTTAACTTTAAAATACTTAGCCATAGTTACAAACACTTAAAAGGAACAGAGTATTAGCTATGTCTGATGGAATATAAATTGATGAAATCAGTTCAACAAGCCAAATTCCAAATCAGTTTTGCTCCTCTGGAGTTGACCTCACAGCGTCTAATGACTTCCCAGTTCTCTGGTTGCTTCATCAGTAGGGACGATCAACCATAGAACTGGGGCCGTACTGGGAAAAATGACAAAAGTGATCACATATGCCTCCGATCCAAGAACTTCCTAAGGTGCGTGGTATGAGATACCAGGAGCCAAAGTCCCAGTGAGATCATGGACACAGCTCAACAGGGTCCCATAAGGTTCCTAACGGTTCCTAATCCATGGGACAAGGAAACGTTAGTCTCAAAACCCTGCAGGTCCCTCCAAAGTTTATTTGTTTTGAAGGTGAGATTTCTTTCTTTTCTTTTCTTTTCTCCTTTTTAGATTTAAAGATTTTAAACATATGACGTCTTCCCTCACATAGTTTCTATGGAAAGGGAGGCAGTATATCGAGGATGGAAAAAGTAATTATTCTGCCAAAACTGTCTTTCACTAATGCTGAACGACTGGGCAAATTCACCACATTTTCCACCTTCTCACATGTCTTAAAAACCTAGTCTTTGCCAGTTTCACCACTGGTACAATGTTGGTTATGCACAATTCAAATGTTCATGTGTAATGGCAAAACCCTTAGTAATAACAATGATAGTAAAAATAACAAAAGGTTAAGTTTTGCAATTTATAAAGGACTTCCACATGTATTATCTCATATGATCTTCACAACGTTGTCTTAAGGAGGCATGAAATTTTTGTCCTATAGACATAAAGACTTGAAGTTCATGAATAGTTAGTGGCAAAACAAAAAACTGACCTTAGATTTTCTGAAATCTTGTTTAACATTTTTTCACTATACTCTGTGCACTTAAGACTTGGAAGCACCCACAATTATTTATTAGATTAAACCTAGTTCACAGAGATTCAAAAGAATCTTCACTACTTATGAGATTAATAATCTTAAAAAAGGTGAAGTTATTTTACCAAGATCATCCCCTAAGACAAACAAAAAGTCATTGAGAAAGAGAATATGAAATGCCTTCATAATGGTACTAAAGTAAAGGTTGGATGGTTAAATAAGCAGGAAACGGTGTCAAGTTCAAAGGTAATAAAATCAAGTAGAATACACAAATATGATGAAAAATATAAAACAGCAAATACATTTGGTTAAAATTCAACTAATGGGGAAAATATTAAGACATTATTTACAGATTAATGAATAAAACAGAAAACTGGGTGTTTTGGCATAGAGCAATTAAATTAATGGGTATGAAATTCCTTCTCTTGCCTCCAGCGAAAAGCACTGGCAGTTTTCTGATGAGGTGAGATATACATAATGCAACTTTAAAGCACCTACAAGGCAAGCGTAACATGACTCAAGACAAAAATTTTTAACCAGGAGAGCTATAAAAACACCACTCTGGGCCATATAGAGACCACAGGATGCATAATATAGTATTTGAAAAAGAGTTTAAAATAG
This sequence comes from Macaca fascicularis, assembly GCF_037993035.2. Lineage (NCBI taxonomy): Eukaryota > Metazoa > Chordata > Mammalia > Primates > Cercopithecidae > Macaca > Macaca fascicularis. Next base: position 28,520,999 of record NC_088383.1, read on the forward strand.
CACATCACATACAGAAATTTTTTAAATCCTACACTCACATTAGAATAGCATGTCAGAGAAGTGAAAACTGAACAGGCAAATCTTGCCCTCAAAAGCATATTTAATAAATTAAATCCTTTAAAAATTCTCAATACAGCCTATATATCCTCAAGCACAGAGAGTTTGTTTGTGTTCCTCTATCACAATAAGATCCTTGTTCTGTTCCCAGTAGTTAACAAGTCCTACAACTTAAAAAAAAATTATTGCTGATTTAGACTTACCTTAACCTACCAAATGTAGTACTTCAAAAATCAAAATTAGAATATCAATTATTACCCTTGTCCTTGTGAACCGAAGGAAAGGAAAATTAGCTTGGGTAAAGGAAATGATGCTGTTGTTATAGTCTAGATTTGCATAGCAAAAAACGCATTACCTGTTGACGGTAGCTTTATCCAATTGAACCACAAGAAAAGCAAAAAATAAATGGAATGGTTCTGATTTGTTTCTGCTTCTCTAGCCTGAGTTTAGATAACTTTCTTAAATATCACAGATAAGTGTGATTTTTCCATTTTACCATGCCCTGTGTTGATTCTGCTTTAGATGTAATATTCCATTAATGAGGAGATCTAAATTGTGAGATACCATTGTGTAACCAGAGGCTTAGAGTTAATTACATGACATTCTTAACCAATGATGTATTTGGAAGAACTTTATAACAAGTATAAGGTGCTAAACAAATGTAAGTCATATATTATCATAAAAGTTATTATTTATAAATCTATGTGTGTGTATCTATGCATACGTCTTTTATATAGGAATATATGTATATATTAAAGAATTGAAAATGTACATATATTTAAATGTCTTTCCTACTTATATTCAGTAACCCACAGATTAAGAAGAGTAAAGTAATCTCCTGTTCAGATTCAGACAGATGCTTCTAAACAGTGAGTTGTACAGATTAGGCAAAGAACAACACTTGAAACCATAATTACAAGAAAAAAATCTAACCATATGATGTATTATATTCCAAAAACAAAGAGTCTTCAATTTACGAAGAGATTGTTTTCCAAAAGTTTACTTGTTGGATCTGTTACATAACATTTTTCTGTAGACACGTGGTTAGCTTCCCAACTTGGTAGATAAGAGTCTACTAACTCATAATGGATGTAAACTATAACATTATATTAACTGTAACTAATCTTCATTTTTATGAATGCTCTCCTAATATTCCAAGCCAGCTCTCTGGTCTCCCTCATCCTTTCTGCTGTGTACCTTTAGCCAATTTTTACATTAAATAGTTTGCATAGGCCTACTCTCTCATTTATCGAAGTTCCTCTGAAAATAAATGCAGAGTTTAATGCAGAATTCCAGATGTGGTCCAACTAGAGCAGAGTATAGTGGAATTCTTATCTTCTGTGATTGAGACATGGTATTTCTGCTGGTGTGGCAAACTCCAGAAGCTATTTCAGCCTCATGTTACTCTATTTGTTCACATTAAGCTTTAAAGTCAGCTGAAATTCCTGTGTCTTTAACAAGTGAATTACTATACAGCCAGGACTCCCCTGTCCTGCCCCTATGGGATTTCTAGCTACTCTTTATTGCATTAATTAAGTTGAACAATTTTCATATAAAAGAGAACCTTTTAGATGTAAATTTCACCTTGTGAAACTTTTCTAAATCTATGTAATACTTAGAGAAACCAGTTGAGCTATCTGGATGTCTTGAAGTAAATAATTTATCTGAGCATTCTTATGTCTAAAACAATTCCTTTGGGAGGCAGAAAATATAGTTTTCAAGACAGTGGTTCTCAAATTTTACTCTATATTGGAATTGCCTGGAGAGTTTTAAAACTTCCTAAGTTCAAATGCTATGGTTTGAATGTTTACGTCCCCTCCAAAATTAATGTGTTGAAACTTAATTGCCAATGTAATAATATTAAGAGGTTGGACCTTTAGGAGACGATTAAGTCATGAGGATGGAGCTGTAGTGAGTGGAATTAATGTCTTTATAAAAGAAGCTACACATAGCAAGAGGCGCTATTGCCCTTCCCAATTCTGCCACGTGAGGACACAGCAACCAATCTTGGAAGCAGAGAGCAGCCCTCACCAGACACCAATGCCAGTGCCTTGATCTTGGACTCCCCAGCCTCCAGAATTGTAAGATATAAATTTCTGTTCTTTATAAATTATCCAGTCTGTGGTATTTTGTTATAGGAGCACAAATGGATCAAGTCACCCAAGTTGCACCAATACCAATTGATTCAGAATGTATTCATTGGTGGGTGCGGATGGGAGCCAGCATCATAAAGATTTCTACGTGAACCCAGTGCTTGGAAACTACTGGCTTAAGAGTTAAGTCCCATAGTGAAAAAATTTGGGAGCACATTCCAGCATCATCACTATTAGCAATGTGGCTTTCAGCAAACTACTTAACTTCCCTAAGCTTCAATTTCCTCATCTGTAAAATGGAGCTAATACGCTTTTACTCTTCAGGATTGTTAAAAAGATACATGTTAAACATATAGCAAGATGCCTGGCATATGATAATAGTGTTTATTATTATTATTTTTAGAAAGTATTTGTTACCAATAGTTTATACAACTAAAATAATCATTTTAATGAATAGCCACTTGAAATGTATTTGATTCCACATGTCATTAATCCTTATGAATGTGTTCAAAATATATAACTTGGATAACAATAAACATTGTACTGTATATTCAATGCCACTTTAAAACCCAAAGAAGGGCCAGGAGTGGTGGCTTATACCTATAATCCCAGCACATTGGGAGGCCAAGGCAGGAGAATTGAGACCAGCCTGGGCAACATAACAAGACTTCTGCTTTTACAAAAAAAATTAAAAATTAACTGGACATGGTGGCACGCACCTGTAGTCCCACTTACTTGGGAGGCTGAGGTGGGAGGATCACTTGAGCCCAGGAGTTTGAGGCTGCAGTGAGCTATAATCACATCATTGCACTCCAACCTGGGCAACAGAGCAAAATCCTGTCTCAAAAAAAAAACTGAAAAGAATGAGTTGGCAAAAATACACCCTTGACTATTATTAGATAGTAAGTTTATGTTTATATACCTAAAACCACTTTTATTCATTAATTCATTTATTCATTCAGTAAATTAGGAGTCTCAGAAATATAAGGTACTGTATGTTGTACATTGTGAGATTCAAAAATAAATAAAACCTAGATCAGTGATTCTCAGCACTGCTTTCACATTATAATCACTTGGGGTGATTTCTTAGAAATATGAATGCTCAAACTGGGCATGGTGGCTCACACCTGTAATCCCAGCATTTTGGGAGGTTGAAGTGGGCAGATTACTTGAGCCCAGAAGTTCGAGACAAGACTGGGCAACATGGTGAAATCCTTCTCTCCTGAAAGTACAAAAAAAATTAGCTGGGCATGGTGGCATGTGCCTGCAGTCCCAGCTACTCAGGAGGCTGAGGGGGGAGGATCACTTGAGCCCAGGAGACAGAGGTTGTATTGAGCCACAATTGCCCCATAGCACTCCAGCCTAGGTGACAGAGTCAGAACTTGTCTCAGAAAAAATAAAAAGATTAAAAAAAGAGAAAGAAGAAAGAAAGAAAGAAAGAAAGAAAGAAAGAAAGAAAGAAAGAAAGAAAGAGAAGAAAGAAAGAAAAGAAAGAAAGAAAAAGAGAGAGGGAGGGAGGGAGGGAGAGAGGGAGGGAGGGAGGGAAGAAAGAACAGATCTCATTCTCAATGATACAGATTTACTGAACAGGGAGAGGACTCTGGAATAAGAATTTCTTTTAAGCTCTCAAGTTTATTTTAATGTGTAGCCAGGGTAGAGGATTACTTATCTGGATAATTTCCAAAATGTGGTGTTGTTACCTCCAAAATTATAGCATAGTGTCAACAAGTGCATATATTTAGTTTAAGAATAAACAGAGAGGAAGCATGTCTGAAATGGTGGAATAGTGACTTCCAAAAATCTTATCCTCCATAACAAAAAGAACACTGGCAAAAAGTGGTAAAAATCAACATTTTCCAGAACTCTCAAATTTAATAAAAGGTTTGCAACAAACAGCATCTATTCAAGAAAAATGCCTGAATCTCAGTTAGAAAAATGAGCTTTGTAGTATTTTAACTTTCTCTATTCCAATCTCCCTCTCTCCAGCTCTATAGTAGCCTTGAAGATCAGCAACCTTGCAACCATGGAATCTGGGGACATCTGCAACCTAGAAACCACAGGAGGGACAGAATGGGTTTGGAGCCCCCCAAAAGCTCCGTTCTAAAATCTGCCTGTATGGCAATTCCTAGGAAAAGCACCATTCACAAGCCTTGTCTTTACTTGACCTAAGACTTCACACAGTGAGTAAAGTCTTATCCCTAGAGTGTTTGTTATACAAAATCAGTGGCAATTATTTAACAAACAAACAAACAAAAAGTTGCTGAGATGAGCATACCAGTTGTGGTAAATAAGAGGCTGGTCAAAAAAATTAAAAGAAAAATCTTAGAAGTGAGAAGTCTGTACAGAGCTTTGAAAAACAACATATTCCTGGGAATCTAAAATGCTACATACATGTGTCGGGTTGTGTGCATGCTCAGAAAAGATCTCAGAAGGCCTTAGTTTCTCACCTCTGGCTGACCTTGAGGTGCTATATAAGCAGAAGTGAAGTCTGAGAGTTGTAAACTGTAGTAATATTAAATGTGTGCCACAACATGCGTACAGAACCCTCATCACAGGGTGGGAGACTTAATGGTGCAAGACATTTAAGGAAATATCTGTCAACTCATTTGTTGACCAATAAGCTGAGTAGAAACCTCTGGAGTCATGCATGACAAAAAATGCATACTTTACAGAATTAGCCTAAGGTAGTTAATAACAAAATAAACAATAGCAAAAGCAACAAGAAAGAGTAACAAATACAGACCACGGGAAGGGGAGAGTCTGACTTCTAGGATTTTCATATTTATTTAAAATATTGTTTTTAACAAAAAATATGATACATACAACAAAGGAGAAAAGTATGCCTCAAAGTATGTGCCAGGGGAAAAAGTATTCAAGAGATTCTGACCCTAAGGAAGCCTGTATAATGTTGGCCTCATTAGAAAAAACTTGAAAATCAGTTATTACAAATATATTTGCAAAACTAAAGGAAACTATGTCCCAAAAAAGTTTGAGAACAACTTTTCAGGAAGTAGTGTGCATCAATAAAGAGAATTAAATTGTATTGAAAAATTAAATAGAAATTCTGGAGCTGAATTCTTCAGTTTAGTTGAAAGTACAATAACTGAAATGAAAAATTCATTAGATGGGCTCAACAGCAGATTTCAGCAAGCAGAAGAGACACTCAGTGAGCATGATAGATGGGTCAATTCAGATTATCCAATGTGAAGAGGCAGAAGAAATGAATGAAGAAACATGAGCATAGCTTCAGATACCTGGGGGACATCAGCAAGTATGACAACATACACATATGAGCATTCTAGAAAAAAGGAGAAAGAGAAAGAGGCAGAAAGGATATTTGAAAAAATAATGGCCAAAAGTTCTCCAAATCTGATGAGAAACTTTAACTACATATCCAAGTATCTTAATGAATTTTATGTAGAATATACTTAAAGAGATCCCCAGTTAGGCACATCACAGTCAAACTATTGAAAGACAAAGAATCTTGAAAGTTGCAAGAGAAAATGACTCAAACAAGGGAACCTCATTAAGATCGACAGCTGACTTCTCATCAGAAAGTGTGGAGATGTTACCAAGATGGTGAACTTGGAAGCTCCAGACCCTCGTTCTCCTATGAAAACATTAAATAAACAACTATAGACAGACTCAACTTTATAAAGGCTTTGAAAATCAGCTCAGATATCTAAAGAAAATGCCAAACCACAAAACATCCATATTTGACCTATAAAATTTCCTGGCACTTTTATTTGCACTTTCTCCACCCCTTCTCTGGCACAGCATGGGGAAGTTGGAAGGCATTACTTTAAGTCTTATTTCCTTCCTTCAGCCAGAAGGACCAAAGTGGAAATTGTTTGCCATGTTTTGGCCTATCTGTGGGCTACTTGAAGGACTGGCTTCTGTTTTATCTGACTCAGAACTCAGACAGAACACCATGGCAGAGTCTAGATTTCAGCTAGCAGAAGCTGTGAAAGGCAAAGGCAGACACTGAGGCCTATGAAAACTTCAGGGAGACTGCAGACTCACAGACACCTGGGAGCAAGAGATTACAGGCACAGAAGTACAACAGAATGCCTAAGATCCCAAGAAGAAGCTGGGGTGAGCCTCTTTGGAAAATTAAGGCACTTAAGAACAGCCATGTATATGGGGGGAAAAAATTAAAAGCATACATGCCGGCTCAGATAGGATGAATGCTCATAAAAGACCCAAGAAAGACCTTCTGCTTTTACTCTGGGATGATCCCAGGCTTAGGAACTTGTTAATTAGTGAAGGTCTTCCGAGCTGGTCTGCAAAAACTGGGAGAAGTGGCTGTTTCTTTAAATGCCCAGTTTTCAACAAAAGATCTGAAGACATATGAAGAAACAGGAAAGCATGGCTTATGTAAAGGAACAAATCTCCCAAAACTGAAAAAAGAAAATACATCTTACTAGACAAAGATGTTAAAACAACTGTCTTAAGTATATTGAAGGAGCTAAAGGAAAACACAAAGAATTAAAATAAATAAGGAAAACTATCTATAAACAAAATGAGAATATAAACAAGGAGACAGAAAAAATAGGCTTGGCACGGTGGCTCATGCCTGTAATCCCAGCACTTTGGGAGGCTGAGGTGGGCGGATCATGAGGTCAAAAGAGACACCATCCTGGCCAACATGGTGAAACCATGTCTCTACTAAAAATACAAAAATTAGCCAAGCATGGTGGCACGTGCCTGTAATCCCAGCTATGTGGGAGGCTGAGGCAGGAGAATGGCTTGAACCTGGGAAGTGCAGATTGCAGTGAGCCAAGATCTCACCACTGCACTTCAGGCTGGGCGACAGAGTGAGACTCCATCTCAAAAAAACAAAAACAAAAAACAAAAACCATATATATATATATATATATATATTTTTAATATATATATATATCTCCAAATTCTGGAACTGAAAAATACAATAACTGAATTGAAAAATTCACTATAGGATATAGCAGCAGCAGAAGAAATCAGTGAACACAAACACAGGTCATTTGAAATTATCAAGTCTGAAAAGCAAAAACCAAAATAACAAACAAAAAGAATGTGAGAAATGGACAGGAAAAGTATTTAAAGTAATAATGACCAAAAATGTCCCAAATTTAAGGAAAGAGATAGATATACAAATCCAATAATTCAAACAATTCCTGGTAGGACAAACAAAAAGATAATCACACCAAGACAGCACATCTGCAAGTTGTTGAAAGACAAAGAGAGGTTCTTGAAAGTGGCAAAAGAAAAGCAACATGTCATGTACAAGGGATCTCAACAATATAAATATCAGTAGATTTCTCCAGAGAAGCTTTGCAGGCCAAAAGACAGTGAAATTATATATTTAAAGTGATAATAAAACTATAAACTGAACATTTGATATTGATTGAAACTGTCTTTCAAGAATGAAGAAAAAATTAGACTAATCTAGAAAAACAGATGTTGAGGGATTTATTACTAGACTTGTCATATAAGAGATGCAAAAGAGAGTCCTACAAGTTAAAATAAAAGGATTCTACACAGTAACTTGAAGCCATACAAAAATACAAAGTTCTTTAGTAAAAATAAACAGATGAACAAATATAAAGAACAGTATTACAGTAATTTTGTAACTCCATTTTTTATTTTCTACGGGATTTAAAAGACAAATGCATAAAAATTATGCAAGTCAATGAGTATGCAATATATAAAGATGTTATTTGTGGCATTCATAATGTAGTCTGTGGGTGGAGGGGAAAGTGGAGTTGTATACAATTGAAATGAAGTTACTATCCATTTAAGTGAGATTGTTATAACTTTAGAATGGTATATGTAATCTCCATGGTAGTAACTACAAGGAAAATAACCATAAAATATACACAAAAGGAAATGAGAAGGAAATAAAAATGTGCCACTATAAAAAAATCAACTAAGCACAAAGAGAAGCAGTAATGAAGAAAATGAGGAATAAAAGGCTACAAAACATACAGAAAACAAAGCACAAAATGGCAAAAATAAGCGCTTTCCTATACTTTAAATGTAAATGGAATAAAGTCCCTAATCAAAATAGATTGGCAAAATGGATTTTAAAAAAACAATTCTACAATATATTGTTTACAAGAGAATCATTTTAGATTTAAGGATACACATAGGTTGAAAGTGAAATGTTGAAATAGGATATTCCAAGCAAATAGTAATCAAAAGAGAGCAAGATTGTCCATACCAATAACAGACAAAATAGCCTTAAATCAAAAACTGTTGCAAGACACAAAGAAGGATATTATATAAAGGTTAATTCAAGAAGATGTAATAATTACAAACATATATGCACCAAACATCAAAGTTCTGAAATAAATGAAACAAACATTGACAGAGTTGAAGGGAAAAATAGGCAACTTCAATATCCCATTTCCCATCAAGCATAGAACAACTAGAGAGGGCAGCGGGGGTGGGGGGCGCCCAAGATGGCTGAATACGAACAGCTCCAGCCTCCAGCTCCCAGCGTGAGTGACACAGAAGATGGGTGATTTCTGCATTTTCAACTGAGGTGCAGACTGACACCTCACACCTCACATGGCTGGGTATACCTCTGAGATGAAGCTTCCAGAGTAAGAATAAGACAGCAACACTTGCTGTTCAGCAATATTCTATCTTCTGCAGCCTCCGCTGCTGATACCCAGGCAAACCGGGTCTGGAGTGGACCTCAGGCGAACTCCAACAGACCTGCAACTGAGGGTCCTGACTGTTAGAAGGAAAACTAACAAACAGAAAGGACACCCACACCAAAACCCCATCAGTACGTCACCATCATCAAAGACCAAAGGCAGATAAAACCACAAAGATGGGGGAAAAGCAGTGCAGAAAAGCAGGAAATTCAAAAAATCAGAGCGCATCTCCCCCTCCAAAGGAACGCAGCTCATCACCAGCAATGGAACACAGTTGGACAGAGAATGACTTTGACGAGTTGAGAGAAGAAGGTTTCAGTCAATCAAACTTCTCAGAGCTAAAGGAGGAACTACGTACCCAGCACAAAGAAACTGAAAACCTTGAAAAAAGAATGGATGAATGGATAACTAGAATAATCAATGCAGAGAAGACCTTAAAAGAACTGATAGTGATGAAAACCATGACATGAGAACTACATGACAAATGCACAAGCTTCAGTAACTGACTCAATCAACTGGAGGAAACAGTATCAGTGATTGAAGATCAAATGAATGAAATGAAGCAAGAAGAGAAGTGTAGATAAAAAAAGAGTAAAAAGAAATGAACAAAGCTTCCAAGAAATATGGGATTATGTGAAAAGATCAAATCTACATCTGATTGGGGTGCCTGAAAGTGACGGGGAAAATGGAACCAAGTTGGAAAACACTCTGCAGGATATCATCCAGGAGAACTTCCCCAACTTAGTAAGGCAGGCCAACATTCAAATTCAGGAAATACAGAGAACGCCACAAAGATACTCCTCAAGAAGAGCAACTCCAAGACACATAATTGTCAGATTCACCAAAGTTGAAATGAAGGAAAAAATATTATGGGCAGCCAGAGAGAAAGGTCGGGTTACCCACAAAGGGAAGCCCATCAGACTAACAGCAGATCTCTTGGCAGAAACTCTACAAGCCAGAAGAGAGTGGGGGCCAATATTCAACATTCTAAAAGAAAAGAATTTTCAACCCAGAATTTCATATCCAGCCAAACTAAGTTTCATAAGCGAAGGAGAAATGAAATCCTTTACAGACAAGCAAATGTTTAGAGATTTTGTCACCACTAGACCTGCCCTACAAGAGATCCTGAAAGGAACAACTGGTAGCAGCCATTGCAAAAACATGCCAAAATGTAAAGACCATCGATGCTAGGAAGAAACTGCATCAACTAATGAGCGAAATAACCAGCTAATATCATAATGACAGGATCAAGTTCACACATAACAATATTAACCTTAAATGTAAATGGACTAAATGGTCCAATTAAAAGACACAGACTGGCAAACTGGATAAAGAGTCAAGACCCATCAGTTTGCTGTATTCAGGAGACCCATCTCACATGCAGAGACACACATAGGCTCAAAATAAAGGGATGGAGGAAGATCTACCAAGCAAATGGAAAACAAAAAAAAGCAGGGGTTGCAATCCTAGTCTCTGATAAAACAGATTTTAAACCGGCAAAGATCAAAAGAGACAAAGAGGGCCATTACATAATGGTAAAGGGATCAATTCATCAGGAAGAGCTAACTATCCTAAATATACATGTACCCAATACAGGAGCACCCAGATTCATAAAGCAAGTCCTTAGAGACTTACAAAGAGAATTAGAGTCCCATACAATAATAATGGGAGACTTTAACATCCCACTGTCAGCATTAGACAGATCAACGAGACAGAAAGTTAACAAGGATATCCAGGAATAGAACTCAACTCTGCACTAAGTGGACCTAATAGACATCTACAGAACTCTCCACCCCAAATCAACAGAATATACATTCTTCTCAACACCACATCGCACTTATTCCAAAATTGACCACATAGTTGGAAGTAAAGCACTCCTCAGCAAATGTACAAGAACAGAAATTATAACAAACTGTCTCTCAGACCACAATGCAATCAAACTAGAACTCAGGACTAAGAAACTCACTCAAAACCACTCAACTACATGGAAACTGAACAACCTGCTCCTGAATGACTACTGGGTACATAATGAAATGAAGGCAGAAATAAAGATGTTCTTTGAAACCAATGAGAACAAAGATACCAGAACAACATACCAGAATCTCTGGGACACATTTAAAGCAGTGGGTAGAGGGAAATTTATAGCACTAAATGCCCACAAGAGAAAGCAGGAAAGATCTAAAATTGACACCCTAACATCACAATTAAAAGAAACTAGAGAAGCAAAAGCAAACACATTCAAAAGTTAGCAGAAGGCAAGAAATAACTAAGATCAGAGCAGAACTGAAGGAGATAGAGACACAAAAAACCCTCCAAAAAAATCAATGAATCCAGGAGCTGGTTTTTTGAAAAGATCAACAAAATTGATAGACCACTAGCAAGACTAATAAAAAAGAAAAGACAGAAGAATCAAATAGATGCAATAAAAAATGATAAACGGGATATCACCACCGACCCCACAGAAATACAAACTACCATCAGAGAATACTATAAACACCTCTATGCAAATAAACTAGAAAACCTAGAAGAAATGGATAATTTCCTGGACACTTACACTCTTCCAAGACTAAACCAGGAAGAAGTTGAATCCCTGAATAGACCAATAGCAGGCTCTGACATGGAGGCAATAATTAATAGCCTACCAACCAAAAAAAGTCCAGGACCAGATGGATTCACAGCCAAATTCTATCAGAGGTACAAGGAGGAGCTGGTACCATTCCTTCTGAAACTATTCCAATAAATAGAAAAAGAGGGAATCCACCCTAACTCATTTCATGAGGCCAACATCATCCTGCTACCAAAGCCTGGCAGAGACACAACAAAAAAAGAGAATTTTAGACCAATATCCCTGATGAACATCGATGCAAAAATTCTCAATAAAATACTGGCAAACTGAATCCAGCAGCACATCAAAAAGCTTATCCACGATGATCAAGTGGGCTTCATCCCTGGGATGCAGGGCTGGTTCAAAATATGCAAATCAATAAATGGAATCCAGCATGTAAACAGAACCAAAGACAAAAACCACATGATTATCTCAATAGATGCAGAAAAAGCCTTTGACAAAATTCAACAGCCCCTTCATGCTAAAAACTCTTAATAAATTCGGCATTGATGGAATGTATCTCAAAATAATAAGAGCTATTTATGACAAACCCACAGCCAATATTATCCTGAATGGGCAAAAACTGGAAGCATTTCCTCTGAAAACTGGCACAAGACAGGGATGCCCTCTCTCACCACTCCTATTCAACATAGTGTTGGAAGTTCTGACCAGGGCAATCAGGCAAGAGAAAGAAATAAAGGGTATTCAGTTAAGAAAAGAAGCCCCTGTTTGCAGATGACATGATTGTATATTTAGAAAACCCCATCGTCTCAGCCCAAAATCTCCTTAAGCTGATAAGCAGCTTCAGCAAAGTCTCAGGATACAAAATCAATGTGAAAAAATCACAAGCATTCTTATACACCAATAACAGACAAATAGAGAGCCAAATCATGAATGAACTCCCATTCACAATAGCTTCAAAGAGAATAAAATACCTAGGAATCCAACTTACAAGGGATGTAAAGGACCTTCAAGGAGAACTACAAACCACTGTTCAGTGAAATAAAAGAGGACACAAACGAATAGAAGAACATACCATGCTCACGGATAGGAAGAATCAATATTGTGAAAATGGCATACTGCCCAAGGTAATTTATAGATTCAATGCCATCCCCATTAAGCTACCAATGACTTTCTTCACAGAATTGGAAAAAACTACTTTAAAGTTCATATGGAACCAAAAGAGACCCCACATTGCCAAGACAATCCTAAGCCAAAAGAACAAAGCTGGAGGCATCACGCTACCTGACTTCAAACTATACTACAAGGCTACAGTAACCAAAACAGCACAGTACTGGTACCAAAACAAACATAGACCAATGGAACAGAACAGAGCCCTCAGAAATAATACGACACATCTACAGCCATCTGATCTTTGACAAACCTGAGAAAAATAAGAAATGGGGAAAGGATTCCCTATTTAATAAATGGTGCTGGGAAAATTGGCTAGCCATAAGTAGAAAGCTGAAACTGGATCCTTTCCTTACTCCTTATATGAAAATTAATTCAAGATGGATTAGAGACTTAAATGTTAGACCTAAAACCATAAAAACCCTAGAAGAAAACCTAGGTAATACCATTCAGGACCTAGGCATGGGCAACGACTTCATGTCTAAAACACCAAAAGCAACGGCAACAAAAGCCAAAATTGACAAATGGGATCTAATTAAACTAAAGAGTTTCTGCACAGCAAAAGAAACTACTATCAGAGTGAACAGGCAACCTACAGAATGGGGGAAAATTTTTGCAATCTACTCATCTGACAAAAGGTTAATATCCAGAACCTACAAAGAACTCACACAAATTTACAAGAAAAAAACAAATAACCCCATCAAAAAGTGGGCAAAGAATATGAACAGACACTTCTCAAAAGAAGACATTCATACAGCCAACAGACACATGAAAAAATGCTCATCATCACTGGCCATCAGAGAAATGCAAATCAAAACCACAATGAGATACCATCTCACACCAGTTAGAATGGCAATCATTAAAAAGTCAGGAAACAACAGGTGCTGAAGAGGATGTGGAGAAATAGGAACACTTTTACACTGTTGGTGGGACTGTAAACTAGTTCAACCATTGTGGAAAACAGTGTGGCGATTCCTCAAGAATCTAGAACTAGAAATACCATTTGACCCAGTCATCCCATTACTGAGTATATACCCAAAGGATTATAAATCATGCTGCTATAAAGACACATGCACACGTATGTTTATTGCGGCACTATTCACAATAGCAAAGACTTGGAATCAACCCAAATGTCCATCAATGATAGACTGGATTAAGAAAACGTGGCACATAAACACCATGGAATACTATGCAGCCATAAAAAAGATGAGTTTGTGTCCTTTGTAGGGACATGGATGCAGCTGGAAACCATCATTCTCAGCAAACTATCACAAGAACAGAAAACCAAACACTGTATGTTCTCACTCATAGGTGGGAGTTGAACAATGAGATCAATTGGACACAGGAAGGGGAATAGCACACACTGGGGCCTATTGTGGGATGGGGGAGGGATAGTATTAGGAGATATACCTAATGTAAATGATGAGTTAATGGGTACAGCACACCAATATGGCACATGTATACATATGTAACACACCTGCATGTTGTGCACATGTACCCTAGACCTAAAGTATAATAATAATAAAAAAAGAAAAAAGAACAACTAGAGAAAGCATAAATAAGGAAACAGGAGTTCAACAACACTAAAGACCAACTGTACCTAATGGACACATACAAAACACTCCACCCAACAACAGCAGAATACTCATTTTTCTGAAGTGCACAATAAACATTTTCCAGGATAGACCATGTATGAGGCCACAAAACAAGCCTTTAAAAATAAAAAAGATTGAAGTCATACAAAGTATCTCTTCTGAACACAATGGAATGAAACTAGAAATTTGCAGTAGAAGGAAAAGTGGAATATTCACAAATATGTGGAAATTAAACAACATACTTGTAAGCAACCAATGTGTCAAAGAAGAAATCATACAAAAATAGAAAAACAACATATAAAATCAATGAAAGCAAGAGTTGGTTATTCAAAAAGATAAAAAAATTCATAGACCTTAGATTAGAAAAAAAGTGAGAAGACCCAAATAACTAAAATTAGAAATAGAAAAAGATTGTAAGAGAATAGTATGAATAGTTGTACACCAATAAGTTGGACAACCTAGATGAAATAGACAAATTTCTAGAAACAAACAACCTATCAAGACTGAATCATGAAGAAAAAGAAAATCTGAACAGATCCTTAATGAGTAAGGAGATTTAAACAATAAAAAAAAGCCTCCCAACAAAGGACACTTCAGGTGATTCCATATCTTTGCTATTGTGAAATAGTGCTGTGATAAACACAGAAGTACATGTTTCTTTTTGATATGACAAATTCTTTGCTTTAGGTAGATACCCAGTAGTGGTATTGCTGGATCAAGGGGTAGTTCTATTTTCAGTTCTTTGCGAAATCTCCATACTGTTTTCTATAGAAGTTGCACTAATTTACATTCTCCACCAACAGTGTATAAGTGTTCCCTTTCCTCCCCACCCTTGCCAACATACATTGTTTTTGTTTGTTTGTTTTACTTTTTAATAATAGCCATCCTGAATGGGGTAAGATGATATCTCACTGTGGTTTTAATTTGCATTTCTCTGAAGATTGGTGATATTGAGCAGTTTTTCATATTCCTGTTGGTTATTTGTATGTCTTCTTTTGAAAAATATCTATTCATGTTCTTTGCCCTCTTTTTAATGGGATTATTTTGCTGTTGAGTTGTTTGAGTTCCTTGTAGATTCTGGATATTAGTCCCTTGTCGGATATGCACTTGGCAAATATTTTCTCTTATTCTGTAGGTTGTCTGTTTAGTCTGTTAATTATTACTTTGGCTGTGTAAAAACTTTTTAATTTAATTAAGTCCCATTTGTCTATTACTCAGTTTGTGCCCACAATATATCCACATAACAAAATTGTATAGTACCCCTTACATTTATACAAATAAAAAATTTTTAAAAAGATTTTCAACAAGGGTGTCAAAACTATTCAATGAGGAAAGTCTTTTCAACAAATATTGTTGGGAAAATAAATGGTGTTGGATGTTCAGATGCAAAAGAGTAAATTTGAACTCCTACTTTACACCGTATGCAAAAATGTAACTCAAAATGGATTAAAGACCTAAACATAAGACATGAAACTATAAAACTTTTAGAAGAAAACATCCAAAACACAATGTATCTGAAGTTCTAAGCATGTTGAGTTCAGGTCCAGAAACAGACAAAGCCTCATTTAGTTTAGATTTTACAGGACAATAAAACAAAAGTGTTTCAGGCAGGGGAGCCAAATCTAGTTCACTTCTTGAAAACAGGTATACAAAGGGGCTTCCACATTCATGAAAGGAGACAGAAAAACATTACTACTAAAGGTTGCCTGTGGCTGCTTCTTGTATCAAGCTATGTGCCTAGAGAGATCAAGTTGGACCCAACTTTCCAACCAGAAACTGAGCAAGGGATAAGGAAGATTTCACACTTGGGGCAGTTGCTAAAGCAGGGGCTTGTTGGGTTGAGAAGCAGGCATGCTGGAGGAGGACAGTCTGCCTGAAAGAAGAGAAAACAGCCACACTTTGATGGACACAGCATATCAAATTCAAATCAGAATAATTCCCAAGCACAGAGATAATCACCATAAGTGATTCTCTCACACAGGAATTTTGCTCAGTAAGAAAGCTGGGGGACCAGGCTGGAAAATGGAGAGGGATTTCCCAATCCCACTGTCTCTTAGTCTTATGATCTCATGGGTCTCTACTGGTGGTGTTGAAGCTCCACAACCTCAAAGTCTCTGCAGTCCTACATTTTGGTGTGCTGTCCCTCAGTCCCACTGTCCGACATTCTGATCTCACAGTCTCACACACGGACACTCCCATGGACTTCAAGTCTCCCAGCCCTGTGTACTCAATGATGACTGCAGCTTTGCGATTATGCATTCTCACAGTCTAACTAGTCTCATGTAAGTAGCTGGTGACCTCAGTTATGTTGGCCAGTTTGAGATTGGTGATCACATGTTGATAATAATGGTAACTGGCCCAATTACATGATTTTCTCCTGCAACATTCACCAGCCAGACTACAGTCATGGACAAGAAGGATAAATGCTTTTTCCAGGGTTGAGACTTCATTAGGCAGGTACCATGGAAAGAAAGAGAGTATATGGACTTGAGGGTATTTGAAATGCAGTGAGTGCTATGCAATATATCCATGGAACAAAACTGCACTTGTACCCCATTTATACAAATAAAAAATGCATAGCCAAAAAAATGGAGTAAGTATAATGATAGATCATGGAACTAATGTGTGCAATGAGGGAACTGAAGATAACAAAAGGCTGGTGGATAGAAAAGACAGTGAGGTCAATGGGCAGGGGGCCTGATGGGGTCACAGTGCAATGGGAGTGCTTAAGCAAGCGAAATGGAAGAAGAGGCCATCTGGGGTCCCAGTCAGGTATCTGAATCAATGAATTTTGACATGGCACAGTTTCTGATCTGATCACGACAGAGTGCATTGTTTGATGCTGGGCACTCTTGGCTGAGGTGAATATAATGACATGATTAATTTAATAGATGAAGTTATTAATTTAATAAGTAACTGAAAACTGATAAACAACTGCGCTTTCAAAATTAAGTGGTTAAGTGGTTTCATGAATAGTTAGTGGCTGGTACATAATTCTGTATATTCCTGTTTAGAATAGGCAATGCTTTTCATTGTAAGTTACCATTTTGTACACTGTGTTACTCTTCTGTCAGTTTCATCTCTTTGTAGACTAGCAGCCTCTATTGCAGTCCTCTGTGGAGTAGGGAATGGGAAGGGAGTAGTGGGGAGATGGGGAGGAGAAAGGAAAGTGATAGATTTGAGCTATGGCCAGTGATTCTTCCAGCTGTGCTCTGAAGACAGGCTTTTTAAGGCCCTCCTTTTGTTTAGACCCCTCATGTCTCCGCTTGAAAATATGGTATATACATTAAAAAAAAAAAAACTTGTATTATAGTTTGTTACTCTAATCTTTTAGGATTTTAGAATCTGGGGGCCAGATGGGTACATACTTAGAACTATTTGGTGACTGAAAATGACAGCTGACCCCAAACAGGGAGGCAGAACCCAAATGCGGGTTACATTTTAAAGATGTTTTGGATTTAGAAAAAAAAGTTGGATTATTTGGCACCATGTCGGACAGCGATATATTCGACAGCCCAAACATGGCTAAATCGGAGCTTGTGTTTATAGCAGTATTCCTAGTATGAAACTAAACCCCTCCACATGTCTTCTTCTCAAAGTTCTCATTGGCTTCCTGATTGGGCATGGCCCACTGGGCAGCTGAAGTTAAACAGAGGGTGATGTCAAATTCCTGTCCTGTTTGATCAGCTGTGTTCTGTCACACCTGTGGTCAGGAAGTTGGCCTCATCCATTCTCAGCCCTCAACATTCCTGGCTAAATTGCCCAAGCATGTATTATAACCTCACAGAAATTAACTTCTCTTCTCTTTTGGGGAATCATTCTCAAATTCCTGATTGGCTTCTTAGTTTGGAGGAGAGCTTTAGGTCATTGGTTTTCAAATTACTAGAGTTTTTTTTTTTTTTCCTTCAATATCAAAACCAGACATTGTCTAAACAAGTAGCAAATCCATATATATACATCATGGTTATATATTACTGATTTGGAAGACATATTGAGTTTTCTTCCTAACCCAACGACTGACTTATTATACATTCAGAGTATTTATTCTAAAATAAGAATACCTGTTTTCTGTCTAATTCCTAAGGAAATGGTGATCACACATTAATATGAACTATACTAATTACTTCTTACGAAAATGCAAATGTAGTTGAACATCTATTTTTTTCTTAATAAAAACTTTTAAAAACTCATTAATGGAAGGAAACAGAATTAAGGAAATTAAGCACTATCTTGTGATATTCACAAAACAAATAATATTGAAAACATAATGATATTTAAGAAAAAAATGTTTCTTACAAATGTTGACAAAAGGCATGAAAATAATTGTGTGATATGGCACAATTACATTTTTATATCAACTTTTATATTTTTCAGTATCAATGTTCATGGAATACAAATTTGAGTAGACTTTCTGCAGCAGAGAGTTTTGCTTCTTAAGAACAAAGAATTTGATATATGGATTTTTTGCCAGATTCGGTTGCATTCTTCACATCACAACTTCATAATACTGAACACCTGTTCAACCACCCTTTTTCTCCAAAAATGTGTTTGATCGTTCAGCTTGAAAGAAACAGTGTTTCACTTCCATTTACAAATCTCACATTTTTCACAAAGCAGTTATTCGTCTGCAACCTGACTTACGGCTCTTGAAATTTACACATAACATCACTACAGAGATTGAACCTTAGGATCTCTGTCCTTTTGAGCAATCTTAATAGGAAAAAAGAACTTTTCTTAGACCTAACACAGAAAATATCTCAAATGCTAAATGTTCAAATAAAACTTGTTCAAAAATATGCAGATTATTTTTTACGACTAGTTCACTTTAGTTTGACTTTCTTTTCTTGGGTTCTAGATAGACTAAAAAAGACCGTGTGGCTTTCTAAGTGAAGCTGCTTATTTCCTGTCTTAAATTATTTTGAGTTTTACAAAGATCATAAAACAGACTCTCATTTCACACTGCGATTTTCCAATCAGATAACGAATGCACAGATAATTTTTAAGCTGGAAAAACATATCTGTTTCACCTAGTACATTTTATTTATCACCAATAAGCTATCAATAACTATTACATACATACTTTCTCCAAAATGAAGTAAAGTTTTAAACTTAACTGAAACGCTAGTCTACTACCAAAAAGGTCAATATTTCTTATTACAAAAGTCCCACATTCCATTTGTTTTATGCATTTAATAACAAAATAATTATAAAGCAAAGGCAACGTCAACTTACACTGTGAATCTTTATTTCTCTCAATTATCCCATAATTCATTACTGAAGTCTTCGATTCTGCTACTTGGTTGCTTGGCTCAGTCACTGATAGGTAGCTTTAAATGTTTCCCAACAAGAAAAGATGTACTACGGCCAGGCGTGGTAACTCATGCCTGTAATCCCAGCACTTTGGGAGGCCGAGGCGAGCAGATCACTTGTGGTCAGGAGTTTGAGACTAGCCTGACCAACATGGCAAAACCCCGTCTCTACTAAAAGTACAAAAATTAGCCAGGGATGGGAGCGAATGCCTGTCCATTCCTGTAATCCCAGCTACTTGGGAGGCTGAGGGAGGAGAATCACTTGAACCTGGGAGGCAGAGGTTGCAGTGAGCCAAGATCGCACTACTGCCCTCCAACCTGGGCGACAGAGCCAGACTCTGTCACAAAAAGAACAAAGAAAGAAAGAAAAGAAAAAGAAAAGAAAGAAAAGATGTACTACATTCACTAGAAACAATATTCACATCTTATTTTCTTAACAGATACATCTGAAAATGTGTTCTAATGTGTATGATAATAATGGGTAACATCTGGTTTGAACAGTTGACATTTCACCATGTCCACACCACACGGACACACATATACATGGTGAACTTAGGTTTCATGATGCCTGGCAGACATGGCAGGGGCCCTGAAGTAGCAACAGCTTGTCTAAAGGCATAACTGGTACTTTCTTTCCTTTCATGTGGCTCTCAGCTATAATTAAAATAGCTGGTTTCTGCAGCATTACTGTCAGCGCCATTAATCTAAACAAAGACGTTATTTATTTCAAAATGATGCCAAATCCTATGACTCATAAGTTAGTATGTCTAAAGTTACTTGCAAAAGCATTGTATGTGAAAACAATGTAGAAATGCTTCCGTACACAATAAAAGGCAATTCTTTCCTAGAAAGCTGAGTCACTAACTGACCTAAATAGGAAAGGGGCAGTGAGGGGGAGAAAGAAAGGGCTATACTATTTGGTATGATCTCTTCTTCTAGTTCCACTGTTTTATTGCAAGCTGGATGTCCCAGCATATTCAAAAAACATTCCCCATCCTACTCTCCCTCAGAATTTACAACCTTATTAGAAGGCCGAGTGTGGTGGCTCAGGCCTGTAATCCCAGGGCTCTGGGAGGCCGAGGTGGGAGGATCACCTGGAGCCAGGAGTTTCAGACCATCTTGGGCAACAGAGCAAGACCCTATCTTGATCTGAAAAAGTTAGCCAGGCATGGTGGCTCAGGCCTGGAGTCCTAATTACTCTGGGGGCTGAGGCAGTAGGATTGCTTGAGCCCAGGAGATTGACACTGTAGTGAGCAAATGTGCCACTGTGCTCCAGCCTGGGCCAAGAGTGAGACCCTGTCTCTAAAAAATACATGTATAAATAAATAAATAAATAAATAAATAAATAATCTTATTAGAAAACAAGTTTAATTCTTCTAACATAGAACATACAAAATATTCATTGAAAATGATAAATTTAATATAACCAAGTGGGGAAAGTTTTGTATAGTGATATAAACACAACACGAGACCTTAAAAAAATTCCAAGTACACGTAACCTCCACGGATATACATTTACATGTATCTTTGGCAATATTATTTTCCACTAATCCAAAAGGCAGTTGATTGTAAAATAAACTATTATTTTATGTACCACCAAGAAAATCACCACTGATTAACCTATGATATAATGTTACTGGTAAAACAAATATCAGTAAAACAATATTTTTTGGTAAAAACAAAAATTTTTACCAAAGGGTCAGCGGTAACTATTTTCTTTCCCTATGTGAAAGAACATTCTAGAAAGGCTTAAAATAAATTTTTTTTTTTGAGACAGGGTCTTGCTTTGTTGCCCAGGCTTGAGTGCGTGGCGCAATCACGTCTCACTGAAGCCTCAACCTCCCAGGCTCAAGCAATCCTCCCACCTTAGTGTCCAGAGTAGCTGGGACTACAGGCATGTGCATTTAAAAAAAAAAATTTTTTTTTTGTAGAGAAGGAGTCACCCTATGCTCCCCTAGCTGACCTCAAAATCCTGAGCTGAAACAATGCTCCCCACTTGGCCTCTCAAGTTCTGGGGTCACAGGTGTGAGCCACTTTGCCCGCCTTCAAATGAAATTTTTGTTTCACTCAACCTCACTGTTCCTTAACCTGGAAACTTAATTACGAAAATGAATTATGATATATCCACACAATATAATACTATATAGCCAAAGAAAATTAGACAGGGATATGGAAAGACATACAGAGAGAATTAGAGAGAGACGCATTAGTCATTGGTTAAAAAAAAAAAAAAAGTTGGCTCTTAATATCAGTTATCCCAAAGCACTAAAATTACAGGTGATTTTTTTTTTTATTTGCTTTTCTTTAGTTTCTAAAACTTACATAATGAACATGTAAGCACACACAAACTCATTTAATTCTTGAGATTTACAACTTTTCACAGCAGATGGCTTACAGAAACAACTCTCTCTTACTTGCATATCTCAGACCTGGGCACCAAAACAATAGCCACTAACTACACGTAACTATTTACACTTTTTTATTTTTATTTCTTATTCGAGATGGAATCTAGCTCTGTCACCCAGTGCACTGGAGCAATCTCAGCTAACTACAACTGCAGCCTCCCGGGTTCAAACGATTCTTGTGCCTCCTGACTAGCTGGGATTACAGGCATGCGCCACCATGCCTGGCAAATTTTTGTATTTTTAGTAGAGGCGGGGTTTTGCCATGTTGGCCAGGCTGGGTCTTCAACTCCTGTCTCCAAGCTATTTAATCGCCTCGGCCTCCCAAAGTGCTGGGATTATAGATGTTAGCCACCACGCCTGGCCTAAACTTTAATTAAAACTGAATATAACTAAAAATTCAGTTCTTTGGCCCTACTAGTCACATTTCAAGCACTGAGTAGCCACATGTGGCTAGTAGTTGCCATATCTGAACAATACCTTTTCACCATCACGCAAAGTGCTATTAATAGAGTTGCCCTAACCATGGTTTGATTGGGATCTGTGTAAATAATGAGATGCTATTCTTAAACATTATAAATGTGCTTTCTTTCCTCTTGCCTTTCCAAGCACATGACCTCCGTCATATTCTACTCCTGAAGTACCCTTCTGCCTTGGAAGAATGAAATTTATTGTATAAGGATGCAAGGTGGGAGACAAATATAATATTCAGCTTCTGACCCTGTAAAATAGGACCTTTTAAGAAGAGCGAGCCTTGCAAATCAGGTCATTTTCTTAAGGAAAGATGCTTTAAATTTCCCTCTCTCTCATTTCAAGTGTTTACTAGACAAGTGTCTTCAACATTTTGCTCACATATCTCCTTGCACTTTTGAAAAGCTGTGCATCTTCTTCATCTGTTTTGAATTGACATCTAAAAATGTTCATCATTAATTTAGCCACAAAGATTTACTTTCTGATATTATACATGTCAATGAAATTTTGTCCCTGCATCTTTAGTTAATTCAATATATGGAAATATCTTCCTTATTACCTAATCATAAAAGCCAGTGCTCACTGTTGAAATAATCAGCCAAATTAGCAATCTGCTAGGAAAAGTCTGACTTTGATTTTTTAAATTCATATTAAGGTATTAATTAGGATCCTTTTGATAACTTTCTCACTTCTGGATTCAAATTCAAAGATATTGATGGGTAGGTAATATCTAAATTCAAAGACATAGATTGATAGGTAATAGATGGATGATTGATTGAAAGATAGACAGACAGATAAGTAGGCCATGCGTTTGTTGTCTGGATGAAATAAGAAGGTGCCTCTTTCAGTATTCCTTTCTATTCTTGCTCTTCTGGTTTTGTTCTTCCTGGACTCGCCCTCAGGAATTAGGCATTTTAGAATCATCCTTTTGCTTGGTGCTCTAGAAATCGTTTACCGTACTCAGAGCAATGTGCTTATAGGATTAAGGAACAATGAGAGCCATGCCTGTCCTTTTTTTCTCCATCTGTGCTTGTGTGTGTGCACTCTCTCTAGATAAATATAGGTATATAGATATAGATATATAGATACACGCACACAATCACACACACATGCCTCTTCCATGTTTATCATTTCCTAAACCTGAGCTATCTTCTGGGTTTCATAATGGCCTCCTTCTCTTAATAGCTGAGTCTCTAGAAAAAGCTATGAATCCTCTTTTCCTCTATTTCCTCCCCTCAATTCATTTTTCCCTCCAGTGCCATCCAGCTTAAACTCTCACCTCTCAGTGGAAATGGCTATGACCATGACCACCTAATTCCTGTATTTAATGTACTCTTTTCACTTTTCAAGGGAAATTGTCCTCTTAGGAGTAAATAATACTGTTGAACATTCTCCCTCCCTCTTGATTTCTCTCCTTTCTTGGCTTTTTTGTAATCAAGTTCTCCTGGTTTTCCCATCCCCTCCCCACCCACCTGCCTTCCTCCTTTACTTCACTCTGTCATTGGTGGTCTCCTCTCACTCCACTCCCTCTCCCTTCCATCTACTCTCAGACCTCCACTACCTCCTAAAGGCTGATGACCCTACACATATATCTCCATCTAGAATTCTCTCCTGACATCCAGATTCATGTATTCAAATGACTGGACATATCTACCTGGAGGAAGGCAACTCCATCATCTTTTCTTCAGACCATGTTATTACCATGTTTGGAAAAAATTCCATCATGTTCCTAGCTGTCAACATTAAAGAAAAAAAAAATTCAAACATCCAATCACTCACCAATTCCTGATTCTACTTTTCAATTCTTTCTTATATTGTCTCTTCTCTCCATCCACACTGCCATGGTGTTAGGTCAAATTTTAATCATTTTCATCTGAACTACCGTAATAGCCTAATTTGTCACCCACTCTTATATGGCTAATTTTCTCATTAGCCATGTGGCTTACATCACTTCCTTGTTGATGATTCTTCAAGTGTTTGTGTTGCCTCAATGATAAATGCATACAAGAGAGGGTAGTTCTTGGTGAGAGATGTGATCAAGCAGAGATCTTTTTCAGGAGCCTGTCTTTCCCTTGAGATAAGTAAGAAGGCGGCTGGAGGCAAGGAGTAGGTGTAGTTCAAGAGCGTAGGTGAAGTTCAAGAGAAATGGAACAGGAAGAAGCTCTTTTGGGAGTCTTGGATCTGGTTTAGACCTTGGGGCCAAGAGCAAAGAGAGAGGTGGGCTGGGTCATGTTTTAGGCTGCTTGCATAGGAGACCAGCCAGATATTTAGGAAAGAAAACCTATGTAAGAACAATGAATATGAAAATACTGAAAAATCTTTTAAGCCCAATAATAGATAATTAGATTTGAAGTTGAAATTTATAAGAAGACAGAACATACTTTACATACAATAACAGCACTAAGCAGAAATAATATCTATCAAAATGGCAACTCACCAATAACATTAAGTTTGACATTTAAATATAGATTTTCAATGACCATTGAGAGTTAATCAGTATCTATAACATCCTTTTCTAGGAAAGGGAAAGGACTTTAGTTATTATTATATTAGTTATAATTATTTAGCCTTATTCATCTTAGTATTCATCTTTTCTACTAAATTTGTGGTTTTGCCAAATATATTTTCAGTTTCAAAAAAAAATCAGTTTTAAGCCTACGAATTGTAAATAACAGTGTTTAATAACAACCCTTAGGTGTTTCTGAAAATAATAATTTTAAAATTATTTCATTCCTTACATTATCTCCATTTCTTCTGAAGTCAGTTCTGCTAGTTCACGTGGGTGTGTGTCTTTAACATGGTTAGTATTCCTTAAATATATAGTGATCTTTGATTGTTTAAATTTATGAATGAAGGGCTGGGCTGATTAAAGTGACTAATGAAGACTATCCTTCAAGGATTTGTATCAGTCTTTCCCCAGTTGGCTTCTTTCTTTCTCTGTAAACAACATTATTTAAATTTGGCACTTTAAAAAATATATTTGAACTTTAATAGGAATTATATATCTATTTCTGCAAGTTTTTATTTTGTTCAATATATTTGTGATATATATTAATATTAATGAACACATTGCCAAAATACATTGATTTTTCACTGCTGCAGTGTATAACGTAGTGTGACTCCTGTAAAGATTTGAGATCTTTTTAATTTTTTGGCTATGATAACAAATGATTCTATTAATGGGTTTATAATAGGTCTCCTCTATTCCAAACACACATCACGATTCACTTTTTAAAAAATTATATTTAGGATGATATTTAGAGTCAAGTTAAATTTATTGTAGAACTATCCTTTCTATAAAAATATTCAACAAGACATGAGCAAGATGGCCAAATAGGAACGGCTCTGGTCTGCAGCTCCCAGTGAGATTGATGCAGAAAGCAGGTGATTTCTGCATTTCCAACTGAGGTACCCAGCTCATCTCATTGGGACTGGTTAGACAGTGGGTACAGCCCACGGAGGGTGAGCAGAAGCAGGTTGGGGCATCACCTCACCTGGGAAGCGCAAGGGGTCAGGGAAATCCCTCCCCTAGCCAAGGGAAGTGATGAGGGACTGTGCCATGAGGAACAGTACACTCTGGCCCAGACACTATACTTTTCCCACAGTCTTTGCAACCCACAGACCAGGAGATTCCCTCAGGTGCCCACACCACCAGGACCATGGGTTTCAAGCACAAAACTGGGCAGCCATTTGGGCAGACACTCAGCTAGCTACAGGAGGTTTTTTTTTTTTAATCATATCCCAGTGGCACCTGGAATGCCAGCAAGATAGAACTGTTCATTCTCCTGGAAAGGAGGCTGAAGCCAGGGAGCCAAGTGGTCTAGCTCAGCAGATCTCACTCCCACAGAGCCCAGCAAGCTAAGATCCACTGGCTTGAAATTCTCGCTGCAAGCATAGCAGTGTGAAGTCGACCTGGCATGCTCAAGCTTGGTGCGGGAAGGGCATCTGCCATTACTGAGGCTTGAGTAGGCGGTTTTCCCCTCACAGTGTAAACAAAGCCTCTAGGAAGTTCGAACTGAGTGGAGCCCAATGTAGCTCAGCAAAGCCACTGTAGCCAGACTGCCTCTCTAGATTCCTCCTCTCTGGGCAGGGCATCTCTGAAAGAAAGGCAGCAGCTCCAGTCAGGAGCTTATACATAAAACCCTCCATCTCTCTGGGACAGAACACCTGGGGGAAGAGGTGGCTGTGGGCACAGCTTCATCAGACTTACACATTCCTGTCTGCTGGTTCTGAAGAGAGCAGTGGATCTCTCAGCACAGCGCTCAAGCTCTGCTAAGGAACAGACTGCCTCCTCAAGTGGGTCCCTGACCCCAGTGCCTTCTGAGTGGGAGACACCTTCCAGCAGGGGTCGACAGAAACCTCATATAGGAGAGCTCTGGCTGGCATTTGGCAGCTGCCCCTCTGGGACAAAGCCTCCAGAGGTAGGAACAGGCAGCAATCTTTGCTGTTCTGCAGCCTCCGCTCATGATACCCAGGCAAACAGGGCCTGGAGTGGGCCTCCAGCAACCTCGAGCAGACCTACAGCAGAGGGGCCTGACTATTAGAAGGAAAACTAACAAACAGAAAGGAATAGCATCAACATCAACAAAAAGGAAGTCCACACAAAATCCCCATCCAAAGGTCACCAACATCAAAGACCAAAGGTAGATAAATCCACAAAGATGGGGAAAACCCAGCACAAACAGGCTGAAAATTCCAAAAACCAGAATGCCTCTTCTCCTCCAAAGGATCACAACTCCTCGCCAGCAAGGGAACAAAACTGGAAGGAGAATGAGTTTGATGAATTGACAGAAGTAGGCTTCAGAAGGTGGGTAATAACAAACTCCTCTGAGCTAAAGGAGCATGTTCTAACCCAATGCAAGGAAGCTAAGAACCTTGAAAAACAGGTTAGAGAAATTGCTAACTAGAATAATCAATTTAGATAAGAACAGAAATGACCTGATGGAGCTGAAAAACACAGCACAAGAACTTCGAGAAGCATACACAAGTATCAATGCCAAATCGATCAGGCAGAAGAAAGGTTATCAGATATTGAAGATCATCTTAGTGAAATAAACCATGAAGACAAGATTAGAGAAAAAAGAATGAAAAGCAACAAACAAAGCCTCCAAGAAATATGGGACTATGTGAAAAGACCAAACCTACTTTTGATTGGTGTACCTGAAAGTGATACAGAGAATGGAACCAAGTTGGAAAACACTCTTCAGAATATTATCCAGGAGAACTTCCCCAACCTAGCAAGACAGGCCAACATTCAAATTCAGGAAATACAGAGAACACCACAAAGATACTCCTTGAGAAGAGCAACCCCAAGACACATAATCATCAGATTCATCAAGGTTGAAATGAAGGAAAAAATATTAAGGGCAGACAGAAAGGTTGGGTTACTCACAAAGGGAAGCCCATCAGACTAATAGTGGATCTCTCTGCAGAAACCCTACAAGCCAAAAGAGAGTAGAGGCCGATATTCAACATTCTTAAAGGAAATAATTTTCAACCCAGAGTTTCATATCCAGCCAAACTAAGCTTCACAAGTGAAGGAGAAATAAAATCCTTTACAGACAAGCAAATGCTGAGAGATTTTGTCACCACCAGGCCTGCCTTATGAAAGCTCCGGAAGGAAGCACTAAATATATGGAAAGGAAAAACCGGTACCAGCCACTGCAAAAACATATCAAATTGTAAAGACTATCAACACTATGAAGAAACTACATCAACTAATGGGCAACATAACCAGCTAGCATCAAAATGACAGGATCAAATTCACACATAACAACATTAATCTTTATTAAATGTAAATGAGCTAAATGCCCCAATTAAAAGACACAGATTGGCAAATTGGATAAAGATTAAGACCCTTCGGTGTGCTGTATTCGGGACACCCATCTTGCGTGCAAAGACAGACATAGGCTCAAACTAAAGGAATAGAGGAATGTTTACCAAGCAAATGGAAAGCAAAAAAAAAAAAGCAGGGGTTGCAATCCTAGTCTAGTAAAACAGACTTTAAACCAACAAAGATCAAAAAAGACAAAAAAGGGCACTACATAATGGTAAAGGGATCAATGCAACAAGAAGAGCTAACTACCCTAAATATATATGCATCCAGTACAGGAGCACTCAGATTCATAAAGCAAGTTCTTGGAGACCTACAAAGAGACTTATACTCCAACACAATCATACTGGGAGACTTTAACACCCATTGTCAGTATTAGCCAGATCAACAAGACAGAAAATTAACAAGGATATTCAGGACTTGAGCTCAGCTCTGGAACAAGCGAACCTAATAGACATCTACATAACTCTCCACCCCAAATCAACAGAATATACAGTCTTCTCAACACAGCATCACACTTATGCTAAAATTGACCACAAAATTGGAAGCAAAACACTCCCCAGCAAATGCAAAAGAACGGAAATTATAACAAACAGTTTCTCAGACCACAGCACAATCAAATTAGAACTCAGGATTAAGAAACTCACTCAAACCACACAACTAAATGGAAACTGAACAACCTGCTCCTGAATGATACTGTGTAAATAATAAAATTAAGGCAGAAATAAATAAGTTCTTTGAAACCAACGAGACCATGACACAACATACCAGAATCTATGGGAAACAGCTAAAGTAATGTTTAGAGGGAAATTTATAGCACTAAATGCCCACAGGGGAAAGCAGAAAAGATCTAAAATTGACACCCTAGTATCACAATTAGAAGAACTAGATAAGCAAGAGCAAACAAATTCAAAAGCTAGCAGAAGACAAGAAATAACTAAGATCAGAGCAGAACTGAAGGTGATAGAGACACGAAAAACCCTTCAAAGAATCAATGAATCCAGGAGCTGGTGTTTTGAGAAGATTAACAAAATAAATAGACCACTAGCCAGACCAATAAAAAAGAAAAGAGAGAAGGATGAAATAGACACAATAAAAAATGATAAGGGGAGATTACCACTGATTCCACAGAAATACAAACTACCATCAGAGAATACTATAAAAACCTCTATGCAAATAAACTAGAAAATCCAGAAGAAATGGATAAATTCCTGGACACATACACCCTCCCAAGTCTAAACCAGGAAGAAATCAAATCACTGAATAGACCAATAACAAATTCTGAAATTGAGGCAGTAATTAATAACCCATTAACCAAAAAAAGCCCAGGATCAGATGGATTCACAGCGGAATTCCACCAGAGGTACAAAGAGGAGCTGGTACTATTCCTTCTGAAACCATTCCAAACAATAGAAAAAGAGGGACTCCTCCCTTACTCATTTTATGAGACCAGCATCATCCTCATACCAAAACCTGACAGAGACACAACAAAAAAAGAAAATTTCAGACCAGTATCCCTGAAGAACATCGATGCGAAAATCCTCAATAAAATACTGGCAAATCGAATCCAGCAGCACATCAGAAAGCTTATCCAACACCATCAAGACAGCTTCATCCCTGGGATGCAAGGCTGGTTCAACATACGCAAACCAATAAATGTAATCCACCACATAAACAGAACCAAGAAGAAAAACCACATGATTATCTCAATAGATGCAGAAAAGGCCTTCGATAAAATTCAACATTCCTTCATGCTAAAAACTCCAAATAAACTAAGTATATATGGAATGTATCTCAAAATAATAAGAGCTATTTATGACAAACCCACAGCCAATATCATACTCAATGGGCAAAAGCTGTAAGCATTCCCTTTGAAAACCAGCACAAGACAAGGATGCCCTCTCTCACCACTGCTATTCAATATAGTATTGGAAGTTCTGGCCAGGGCAATCAGGAAGCTAAAGCAATAAAGGTATTCAAATAGTAAGAGAGGAAGTCAAATTGTCTCTGTTTGCAGATTACATAATTGTATATTTAGAAAACCACATCGTCTCAGCCCAAAATCTCCTTAAGCTGATATGCAACTTCAGCAAAGTCTCAGGATACAAAATCAATGTGCAAAAATCATAAGCATTCCTATAGACCAATAGTAAAGAGAGAGCCAAATCATGAGTGAACTCCCATTCACAATTGCTACAAAGAGAATAAAATACCTAGGAATAGGACCATCTGAGGCCTCCAGTGCAGTACCTCCTATTAGATACAGCTGAGGCCCCACCAATACATACAAGAAACGCTTCTCCTCTGAAAAGCTGGTGTCACAGGCCGCCTGTCATTTCCATGAGTTCTATGATCACACCAAGACAAGGGTGTCTACCCCCCCAGGGAGACCACTGCCCCAACCAAAAAGACTCCCTGTGTCTTCTCTTCCTCCCCTCTGTGGTTCCCTTTAGAACTTCTCAAGTAATACAATCTATGTTTTCTCCAAATAAGAACTACCTTTTGCCCAAAATGGTATATGCAGACAACAATAGGAGGTTTAGTGTTTTAAAAAACTCTTTTGGCCACTATGTTAACTACTCCCCAAACTGTTTCCTACTACAGAATAACCCACACCTTAGTTTGGCTCCTATCAGCTCTGTAAGCATAAATGACTTGGAAATTAACAATAGCTTTCCATGCAATAGGGCTCCTGCAATGTGGTGCACGTTCCTAAAGCCTTCCAGATTTTCTATAAGAAATGTGGCAAGCACCAACCCCACAAAGTGGCACAGGACAAGAAGGGCAAGGATGCTGTGTATGCACGGGGAACGTGGAATCATGGCAGGAAGCAGAGCGGCAATCTTGGGCTGAGCACTCAGGAGGCTGAGGCATCAGAATTGCTTAAACCCAGCAGGTGGAGGTGCAGTGAGCCGAGATTGTGCCGCTGCACTCCAGCCTGGGTGACAGAGTGAGACTCCATCTCAATAAATAAAAAATATAAATAAATAAATATAAAAAATCCATCACTGCCTCTGAGATTTGATATGCCACCTTTATCATATACTAAATTCCCATTTGTACTTAGGTCTATTCTGTACTTTCTATCCTATTCCATTGGTCTGTCTGCCTGTTCACATGGTCAATGTCACACTGTTCTAAATACAGGGGCTTTACAGTTTGTTTTAATAGCCCATAGGGCTGGCCCCCCATTTTGTGTCACTATTCCAGCATGTTTATTTTCCATAGAAACTTTAGTATCAACTTACCAACTCCATGAAACAAAGCTTGTTGGTATTTTTATAGGATTGCCATTCAATTTATTAATCAGCTTGGAGGGAATGGGCATCTTGATGATGAGTTGTGATAGCCAAAAACAAGGGATGTCTTCCCACTCTACGTGCTTTTGTGTTTTCCAGAAGTATTTCCCCTTTATAGATTTTGCACATTTCTTAATGTTTGTCTCTAAATATTTAATCTTCTTTGTTGCTATTATACATGGGGTTTTCTTAAGTCTTCTAACCTAAGTATTGTTTGTGTATATCAAGGCCATTGATTTCTGTAAGTAAGCCAATTTTCCAGAAAAAGGCTAAAACTACAAAGGAGATGGCGCCAAGGCTTGAGCACTGAGTCCAGCTGCAGATCTAAGACGATGCTGGCTATGAGGACATGCAAGCATTTTGAACTGGGAGGAGATACGAAGAGAAAGGGTCAAGTGATTCAGTTCTAAATTTCATCTTTTGTTTTATTATGAAGACAATAAAATCTTGAGGTTATGTTCAGTTCAAAAAAAGAAATGTATGATAAATTTTACACTGTAAATAAATCCTTTTTTGTCAGTGAAAAAAATACCTAGGAATACAACTTACAAGGGATGTGAAGGACCTCTTCAAGGAGAACTGCAAACCACTGCTCAAGGAAATAAGAGAGGACACAAACAAATGGAAAAATGTTCCATGCTCATAGATAGGTAGAAACAATATTGTGAAAATGGCCATACTGCCCAAAGTAATTTATAGATTAAATGCTATCCCCATCAAGCTACCATTGGAGTTCTTCACAGAATTACAAAAAGACTTCAAATTTCATATGTAACCAAAAAAGAGCCTGTATATCCAAGACAATATTAAGCAAAAAGAACAAGGCTGGAGGCATCACACTTCCTGACTTCAAACTATACTACAAGGCTACAGTAACCAAAACAGCATGGTACTGGTACCAAAACAGACATATAGACCAATGGAACAGAGGCCTCAGAAATAATGCCACACAACTACAACTATCTAATCTTTGATAAACCTGAAAAAAACAAGAAATGGGGAAAGGATTCCCTATTTAATAAAAGGTGTTGGAAAAACTGGCTAGCCATATGCAGAAAACTGAAACTGGACCTCTTCCTTACACATTATACAAAAATTAACTCAAGATGGATTAAAGACTTAAATGTAGGACCTAAAACCATAAAAGCCCTAGAAGAAAACCTAGGCAATACCATTCAGGACATAGGCATGGGCAAAGCTTTCATGACTAAAACACCAAAAGCAATGGCAACAAAAGCCAAAATTGACAAATGGGATAGAATTAAACTAAAAAGTTCTGCACAGCAAAAGAAACTGTCATCAGAGTGAGCAGGCAACCTACAGAATGGGAAAAAATGTTTGCAATCCATCTGACAAAGGGCAGTATGGCCATCCAGAATCTACAAGGGACTTAAACAAATTTATGAGAGAAAACAAACAACTCCATCAAAAAGTGGGCAAAAGATATGAAAAGACACTCCTTAAAAAAAGACATTTATGTGACCAATGAACATATGAAAAAAAGTTCATCATCACTGGTCATTAGAGGAATGCAAATCACAACCACAGTGAGATACCATCTCACACCAGTTAGAATGGCAATCACTAAAAAGTCAGGAAACAACAGATGCTGGAGAGGATGTGAAGAAATAGAAATGCTTTTACACTGTTGGTGGGAGTGTAAATTAGTTCAACCATTGTGGAAGACAGTGTGGCAATTCCTCAAGGATCTAGAACCATGAATACCATTTTTTAATCTCATTACTGGGTATATACCTAAAGGATTATAAATCAGTCTACTATAAAGACACATGCACATTTATATGTTTATTGCAGCACTATTCGCAATAGCAAAGACTTGGAACCAACCCAAATGCCCATCAATGATAGACTGGATAAAAAAAAGGTGGCATATATACACCATGTAATACTATGCAGCCTTAAAAAAGGATGAGTTCATGTCCTTTGCAGGGACATGAATGAAGCTGGAAACCATCATTCTCAGCAAACTAACACAGGAACAGAAAACCAAACGCTGTATGTTCTCACTCATAAGT
Source organism: Macaca fascicularis (assembly GCF_037993035.2). Classification (NCBI taxonomy): domain Eukaryota; kingdom Metazoa; phylum Chordata; class Mammalia; order Primates; family Cercopithecidae; genus Macaca; species Macaca fascicularis. The sequence continues at coordinate 28,554,474 of NC_088383.1, forward strand.
GGGAGCTGAACAACGAGAATGCATGGACACAGGGAGGGAAACATCACACACCGGGGCCTGTCAGATGGTGGGGGATAGGGGAGGAATAGCATTAGGAGAAATACCTAATGTAGATGATGGGTTGATTGGTGGAGCACACCACCATGGCATGTGTATAGCTATGTAACAAACCTGCATGTTCTGCACATGTATCCCAGAACTTAAAGTATAATTTAAAAAAATATTCAACAGGCAGAAATAACTTCAGCAACAAGGATCTTAAAGGGCAATCTCTAAACCTATAGAAAAAATGTTAAGAGAAATAGGCTGAAAAGTGATCTTCAAAGAAAACAATAAAATTTACAAATCAAGGGCTAAAATCGATTTCAGAGACTTCTGGTCTCCTCTTTTTAGTGACAGATAAGAAAAGTGAGTCATTGAAATCATGCGACCTTTTCAAAGCAACACAGAACATAGTGCTCTCTCACTGCAGGCTGTAACGACAAGAGAAGCAGTCATGTCTCCCCAGTGGCTGCACTCTCTACATAGCAGGTAAATGCAGACAATTTCCTCTCCCTCAGGAGACAAGAACAGTCAACTTGTCCTCACTCTGATTTACCTGAGATGCTTGCTTCCATTGCACCAATCAGCTAGAACTTGGCAAGCACCGCCATCTTTGGCTAGTTTGGCTTTGCATTTTAAAACTGCCCAGAAAAAAGGCAATGCTCCAAAATTATTTTGGCATAAACATTGTGCAACACTCTCTCCCACCAGATAAATCTGACTTATAATAAGTAGAAAGCAATTAGTCACCTGTGGTGGCATTTTTCAGTACAGTATTAGAGATTCTAGAAGAGACTGACTTGCGGTCCGTTCTTACCTTTGCATTTTCGATGCATGGACAGAGTGCCCACGCTGCGCTGGCCTTCACGTCTGGGTGAGGATTTTTCAGCAGGGACCACAACAAACGAACTCCATCTAAGCGATCAATTATGCTATCATGGAACCCAAAATCATGACATAAACTGTCATTAATATGTGAAGACAAACCATTTTAATGACCCACTTATTTACACAATTTTAATTATTTTTTTCAACTTTTGATATTTTGCTTAGATTTTTTTTTTCAAAACTTCATCAACAGTAGGGAGGTAACATGCTGTTGAATTGTCAGCCCTCTGATTTCAGTTTTAAATCCATGACACAGAAATCAAGCTGCATGATGATTATGATTCACATAAACTGAAAATCAAGCCATGTAATTTTTTAATTAGCTGTACACAGACTGTTACCTAAATGTAAAAATACTGGTTTCTTTCATATAGTAACATCTAAATACTTTCCAAAACAAATATTTATGCCTCAAAACTGTGCAGTTACCTTTTTTATTTGGTCCATGTTTAATTGACTTACCTTACTGTATGACATATTTTAAACGCTTTCAGTCCTAATCTAGCATTAGGAATTAAAATCATTACACCACAGTGCATCCTTTGTTGGGCATGAATAACACGTAACTTGTTTTCCATGTGCACCCTTCCCAGCAAGACTAACATTGCAGACTGTGTTATAATTACTTAAACACACTGTAATCAAAATAGCTTCATGACTAGCTGAAAAATGAATTATCATCAGAGCCATCTCTACACCATCTGTCTTCTGTTTATATATCAATCAGTCCAGGAGCATAACCTCGCAGTAAGGTCCACTGGGTACTCACAGCGGAGAAGAAGGCCAAACAAAACTTAATAACCTTTACAAACATGGCTTTGTTCAGAAAGGTATATTAAACTCAAAGCAGATGAAAAAAGATAAAGGGCATCAAAATTCCTTTGATTTGTAATCTCAAGTTGAATTAAACACATGTAGTATTGAGCCACAGATAGAATAAATACTAGCTTAAAATGCCATTCAAATTCTTCCTTGAAAATTGACATAAAAACATCTAGATGTCTTGATTATCTTAGATGAGTTTACCAGGGGGGAAAAACGTATTATTCCAAAGTTTTCAAGTAGGAGATCAGTTTTGCATAACCTTATAAAATTGGTGATGCTGAAAAAGAGCATTGAAAAACCTTGGTGATGCAAATAGCCTATATCAGGATAAAAACAGTCTTAAAAAAGGACTTCTAATAAGAAAAAATACACTGAAAAATTATTTTAAAGTAAAGCTTAAGTAAATAGGTTTTCAAACCTGAAACTTTTATACCATGCTGAGAGAAAACAAAGTTTTATTTCTCAATTAATGGAAACTCTAAAGAAACATACTGGCACTTCACAATGAAGAATTTGCTTTTCAAATTTAAACTGAAAAGTCATATTGCCTTCCATATGCTACTTAAAATATAACTAATGCCGATCTCTGAGCCTCTATTTTTTTCATAAAAAAAGTCATAATGAACAACAGTGAATAATGGTCTGCCCTATCTTCTTGTAAATTTCGCAGCAAGCTTGGCATCAGTGATATGTAACTGTACACTGCTGGCCAGAAATAACTTGCCATCACAGTGGAAGTCATTTGGATGGCACAAATTTGAAATATAAAAAAAAGGATCGTTCAATACTGGACATAATTTCACAATTAACTTTAAACAAGTTATAGATAAAATTTCACAATTAACTATAAAAATTCACTATAATTGTAAAATTAGATCTATCATTTACCATTTTCAACCCAAACCCTAGGCAGTTCATCAGCTACTTAGTTACAATGAGTGAGGATTTTGGTCCCATTACTGGTATCTTAAAAGAAGACTCAGGGGCGGGGCCCAGTGACTCACACCTGTAATCCCAACAGTTTGGGAGGTGAAGGCAAGCAGATCACTTGAGGTCAGGAGTTCAAGACCAGCCTGGCCAAAGTGGCTAAATCCTGTCTCTACTAAAAATACAAAAACAAATCAGGCATGGTGGCATGTGCCTGTAGTCCCAGCTACTCATGAGGCTGAGGCAGGACAATCGCTTGAACCCGGGAGGCGGAGGTTGCAGTGAGCCAAGATTGCACCACTGCACTCCAGCCTGGGCGACAGAGTGAGTCTTCATTTGAGGGGGGAAAAAAAAAAAGACTCAGAAAAGTACAGAATGATAACTTCCTATGACAAGAACATGATTGAAAAACATTTGCAACCACAGGAACTAACAAAGTCAGGAGTGGTAAACTTCAGAGTTTAACTTTATCCCTTCCATCTCCCTCGTCCTCTGCATGAACTCATTTATTGCTAAATTTTACTTCACAATAACTTAAGTATCTGCCCGTTTACCTGTTTTCTATTTGATCACCCAAATCCCAGTCTTTGCCATTTCATCTCAGGATCGTTGTGTGAGAGAATAACTTGGTTTTGTGTCTTCAGTTTTTCTCAATCTCAATCCATCTTACAAATCGCTGCAAATTAATCTTCCTAAAGACACTTTTAGAGTTTCTGCAATAGCTCCTTGAGAGCAGGGTGCCAGGGATATTAATTCTGTTCATGACACTAGCTAGCACATTTAATCAGTGCCTGTTAAACAATTCACAACCCAAAGATCACTCCTGGGGAAAAAAGTCTCCAATGGCCTCCCGTTGCCTTCATGGTATTAAGCTGCAATTCCAAAGTTCGGTATTTAAATTTTTTAGGGAGCTGGAATTTCTCATAAGACTCCTTGACTATCTACTAAACACTAAGTACTAGGCATACAGAAATAACCGATACACTTGGGTCAGAAACGGTGGCTCACGCCTGTAAATCCTAACACTTTGGGAGGCCAAGGTGGGTGGATCGCATGAGCTCAGGAGTTCAAGACTAGCCCAGGCAACAAAGGACCCTGTCTCTACAAAAAATACAAAAAAAAAAAAAAAAAAAAAAAAAATTAGCCAGGCATGGTGGTGCACGACTCTAATCTCAGCTACTTGGGAGGCTGAGGTAGGAGGATGACTTGAGCCCAGGAAGCGGAGGTTGCAGTGAGCCCAGATTGCACTACTGCACTCTAACCTGGATGACAGAGCCAGACCCTGTCTCAAAAACAAACAAACAAACAAAATGGATACAGTCAATTCTCATCAGGGGAAGTTATGTTCTATCAAGTAACTGCAAACCTTAGATGAACAAATACTGAACTACTGTTCCTAGGGTATATATAAAGTGGGTTCCCATCAGCCACTGGTCAGAACGTTTTCATCAACCAATCAATATATAACGTTGTTTCACGTGTATTTCTCTTTAAAGACACCTTATTTGGTACAGATTGTTGAATCATGAATATTGGACTTATGGCCAACAGCTCTATAACTTGTGCCGGAACGGCGTTTAGGGAATACACAGATTTTTTCCAAAATGAACATCGCAACCTTCCTGCACTTAGGAACACTGGGCAGCACTTCAGCAAGCACTATGCTTAGGGACCATATTAAAACAGCAAAATCACCATCTGAGAGCACAGACTGTGAAAAACGTGGCACTAAACAGACTGCCAAATGGACGAGCTATTCACAGGGTGAGAGCTGGAACGAAAAGTCAAAATGTCACCTTTTTGGACCTCAGCAGAGAACATGTGCACCAGGTGATTCAAAATGTGTCCCCACTTTGCAGGTCCAGGAATGACAGCGCAAGTGATGTGACTACTGATTTAGGGGTCATAAATAAAGTTTAGAGAGTATATGAATTCGTCAACTCAGAATCTACAAATAATGTGGACTGACTGTGTTTTAATTGATCATTGGGAAACTACAGTCTCGTGAGGGTGATAAACAGACCATTATAATCTGTAATAAATGCTGCAACAAATGGAGCACGGGGTTTCACATAACCACAGACAGAAGACACCAGTTTACTCACAGACCACAGAGATTCTCTCCCTGTTATACTTTTCAACTATAGTTGTTTCCCAGCCATCTCCATATTTTACATAATAATCCATCACTTAAGGTCTACAACAAAACCTCTTTCACAAATCCTTTGGCATCTTCCTCCTTTAAGCTTCTTTTTAATTTTGCTCTCCCTTTTCCTGCACCTCATACCACATTACTTTGACTTGTAGTCATGTGTTGTGTGCTTCTTATCTCCCAAATTACCATGTAATCTCCACGATAGCAGGAATTCTGTGTTTCCCACCACACTCCCAGCAGGCTACCACACCAGCGAATATTGGTGAAATGGATCTGAAACAAGACAGCCTTTGCTTCCTCTTCTTCAATGAATCAAAAATCTCTCCCAACACAATTACATTCCTCCTTAAACCTCATACTTGCAAAATACATCTTCAAATTCTAAATGTAAGCAGTAAAGTTTTCATTTGAAGTTGTCTCTAAGTGGAAAGTGTATTTTCTCAGAATTCCTTGACAACTTCATTGCTTTCTGCATATACAGTGATGGGCTTATAGGTGGTGTTAATTTATACCACTCTCCATTTTCAACAGGTCTACCCCTTACACAGTTCTCTTACTTGATTAGCATCTTGCTCTGAATTCATTTCCAGCAGTATGGTAGCTCTTCTCATTTTGTGTAGCAATAGAATCCTACATTAATTTCTTGACATTATAAAAACAAAACTGAATTACATGCTTTCAAGATCTTCAGCTATATCCCAGAAATCAAACTGCCTGGCTGGCAAAATAACAGCTCTAGAAAGATGAATCCATGTACGTATTTTTGGTTATTTAAAAAAAAATAAACAAACCAAAAAGATGCAGCTGCTTGCTCTGTTTCTCAGGCTCTTGTTATATTAACATTTTCCAGGACTGCGATGAAGTTTGGCTGGCTCGCCTGCCCATTGAGGCCACATATATGAACAAATGTGAACAGTTTGTGCCCATACTGTGGGCACAGGCAAGATTGTAGGGTTTCTTTCTGGCAATATCAACATATCTATTTTGAAACCATAATTTTTCATGTTTTCTAAAAACTTCACAGTATTTGCTGAAAATTACACTGATAAATATTATTGAATGACAGTGGCTCAGACTAAGTGTGGTTTGCTTAAAAGAACATGACGTTCTTAAACCACAACATTAAAAGATGCGACTGTCATCTATAAGTTTTGAAACCAAGTTGGCAATTCAATAAAATGGGAAACATAAATGTATGTCAGAATTAAAATGATCATCCCTGGGAAAAACAGATTAGAAGAGAATTTTACCTTTAAAAAAATCCTTAAGGTTTTTTACATTTTTACCTCTATGTGTTATTCCAAAGAGGCTATGGGATAACAAATTTGGAGAAAAGATGTGAATGTGGCAGTCTTGGGAAAAGTATGTCAGAAATTCTTTGGCCTTTGGAAAGCAGGAAGATAGTCTATGCTTTTATACTTGGTATAAGCAATATGATTAGAAAGACTCTAGAAACCTTTCTTGTCAGAAAAATTATTCATCATATAGTAAATATGTTTTTCCTTCTTTTTCTAAACTTTTATTTTAGTTTCGGGGCTACATGTGCAGGTTTGTTACACAGGTAAATTCCATGTCACAGGTTTTGGTGTACAGATTATTTTGTTACCCAGATAATAAGTATGTACCTGATAGGTAGTTTTTCGATCCTCACCCTCCACTCACCCTCCACTCACCCTCTACCTTCAAGTAGGCCCTGGAGCCTGTTGTTTCCTTCTTAGTGTCCATGTGTACTCAGTGTTCGCTTCCCACTGACAAGTGAGAACATACGGTATTTGGTTTTCTATCCCTGCATTAATTTGCTTATGGTAATGGTCTCCAGCTCTAAGCATGTTGTTGCAAAAACAATTACAACAAAATAAAAATGAACAAATGAGACCTAATTAAACTAAAGAGAGCTTCTGCACAGCAAAAGAAACTATCCACAGAGTAAACAGATAAACTCACAGAATGGGAGAAAATATATGCAAACTATGCATCTGACAAAAGTCTAATATCCACAATCTATAAGGAACTTAAATTAACAAGCAAAAACTGAATAACCCCATTGAAAAGTGGTCAAAGCACATGAACAGATCCGTCTCAAAAGAAGACATACACGTGGCCAGCAAGCATATTGAAAAATGTTCAACATCACTGATCATTAGAGAACTGCAAATGAAAACCACAAGGAGATACCATCTCACATCAGTCAGAATGGCTATCATGAAAAAGTTGAAAAATAACAGATGCTGGCAAGGTTGTGGAGAAAAGAGAAAACTTGTACACTGCTGGTAGGAATGCAAATTAGTTCAGGCACTGTGGAAAGCAGTTCGGAGATTTCTCAAAGAACTTAAAACAACGAACATTCAACCCAGCAATCCCATTATTTGGTATAAACCCAAAGGAATATAAATCACTCTACCATAAAGATACATGCATGTATTTGTTTACTGCAGCAAAATTCACAGTAGCAAAGACATAGAATCAACCTAAATGCCCATCAATGGTAGACTGGATAAAGAAAATGTACATATACACCATGGAGTACTATGCAGCCATATAAAAGAATGAGATCAAACAATAAATACTAAGTGAGAGCCAATTATATCCCATGCATTGCAACACATCAAGAGGCACAAAACATCTAGTTGTCCAACTTTCAGCAATGCTGAGTTAGCAATGCTGAATTTAATTATGCTGGTGACCACCAGATCTTTCCATGTAAAGATGCCATTTTTTCTTTTCATTGTATAACAATCTGTGGGGTCATATTGTGTCACCCTAAGAAAGTCCTATTCCAACAATCATTCCCTATTTTAAGTTTTAGCATCCATTCATTATCCTTGCCTAAAAAAATTATTTTATTGGGAGTTGTAAAATAGTGATTTTTCTAATTCTGTTCATTTTCTCAATTTGTTACTTGGCATTATTCTATGAAAAAGAGCTTTTCTTTCATTAACTACAGCTCAGTTACAGTTCCTCCATACAGACAGAATAAATGTTTAATCTGTTCCCTTTAATGACCAATTTGTGGTTATCTCCTCTGTAGGCAAAGGAGAAATATAGCATTTCTATTATTTATAAATATGGATGTATGTGTGTGTGTATATATATATAGTGTGTGTATAAATATGCATGTATACACATGCTTTATATATGTATATAAAATAGAAATGCTATATTTGAAAACTACAGTATTAGAAATGAAGAATTCATTAGATGGGCTTAACAGCAAACTAGACACAGAAGACAAAGGGATCTGTGAATTCAAGGCAATAAATTATATCCAAACAGAAAAATAGAGAAAAGCCTGACTTTTCCTCCTTCGAAAAAGAAGTAACAGAGTTCAATGTCTGTGAAATATTATTAAATGAAACAACATATGCGTGATTGGAATACCAAGAAGAGGACAGAGAGAGAATAGGACCAAAAAATATCTGTGAAGGCGATAATCGCAATCTTCCCCAAAATTGATGGCAGACATTAATCCATAGGTCCGAGAGGCTCAGTAAACCCTAAATGAAAGTAAAAACCACAATATAAATAAAAGTAAAACCACACCTACACACATCATAATCAAATGGCTGAAACCCAAAGGTAAAAAGCCAATCTTAAAAGCAATCAAAGAAAAAAAATACATGTGGCTTAGTCCCTTCAGGCTACAACAACAGAATGCCATAGGCTGGGTGGCTTGTAAACAATACACATTTATTTCTCACAGTTCTGGAGGCTGGGAGGTCAAAGATAAAGGCAGGCAGATTCAATGTCTAGTGAGGGCCTGCTTACTGGTTCATAGACAACCATATTTTCACCTTAACTTCACATGGTAGAAGGGGCAAAGGAGCTCTCTAGGGACTCTTTTAAAAGGGCATCAATTTCATTCATGAGGCCTCTACCCTCATGTCCTAATCACTTCCCAAAAGTCTCAGCTCTAAATTTTTTCACAATGGGGATTAAGTTTCCACATGTAAATGTGAGGAAACATTTACAATATATAGCACAGTAGTTATAGGGAATTATGATATGATTGAATTCAGACTTCTCATAAGAAACAGTGAGGGCAAGAAGACAATAGAATGGCATTTATAAAATGCTAGAAGAAAAAGAACTGTCAACCTAGACTTCTGTATCCAGTGAAAACATCCTTCAAAAGGGATATTAAATCCCTTTGCCTTAGCCCTAAAGTCAGTAAGTAGAGCACAGCAAAGCCATTGTGTGGGGCAGAACAAAGTAGTCATCCATGATATTGCCAGAAAGAAACTCTATGACCTTAACCATGCCTACAATATGGGCACAAACTGTTCACGTTTGTTCATATATATGGACTCAATTGGCAGGTGAACCAACAAGGTTGCTTTAATGGTCCAGCATGGAGTGTTAGAGCACAAGAAGGATGAAAAGAGAATCTTTCTAAGTGTAGGGGGAAACAGTCACAAGATATTAGAACCTAAATAGAGTGACTGAAGCAATCTTTAGTGGTGCAACCCAATGCGGGAAGTCAGAACCCTGGCAGAATAAGGTGAATATCCTCATTGAGAATCAGCTGGTATGTGGGGACAGAGATTGAAAAGTGTGAAAGAAAGTGCCAATATAGTGGGGCAGCGTGGCGCAGGAGGTCAAAAGCTGAGCAGGGTGAGGAGGGCAGACACACTAGGGGAAGGTGGCCTAACATGGTGAACTAGAGCCTGAATGGGGTGACGAGAACATTTTGGTAGCTGGGTAATCCAGCATGGTAAATCAGAACCAGCACAGGGTGAGGAGAGCATCTACGAAGGGGAGGAGATGGGGATGCTTGGTGAATGAAAGCTTGGTTACATACAGGGAAATTGATCAAATAAGTAAGGACAGTAAGAACAGAAGTCAGTTTCTCACTGTCAATGAAGAGAATTATAAATACAGTTGACCCTTGAACAACATGGGTTTGAGCTGTGTGGGACCACTTACATGTGAATTTCCTTCCACCTCCGCCACCCCTGAGACAGCAAAGCCAACACCTCTTCTTCCTCCTCCTCCTCAGCCTGCTCAACATGAAGATGACCAAGATGAAGACCTTTATGATGATTCACTCCCACTTAATGAATAGTAATTGTATTTTCTCTTCCTTAGAATTTTCTTAATAACATTTTCTTTTCTCTAGCTTACATTATTGTAAGAAATCAGTATATAACATACAAAACACATGCTAATTGTTTATGATATTGGTAAGGCTTCTGGTCAACAGTAGGCTATTAGTAGCTAAGTTTTGGGAAAGCCAAAATTATACACAGATTTTTGACTGCATGGAGGGTTAGCGTCTCTAACCCCTGTGTTGTTCAAAGGACAACTCTAGGGAGAAAAAACTAGAAATAAACAAATCTACAATCATGATTGAAAATTTTCACACCCCTTTCTGAGGAGTTGATAAAATAAAATTTAAAAAATGGTAAAGATAGAAAAGACTGAAAAACACACTTAACCAATTTAACTTAATCAACATTTAAAAACATTGCAGACAACTACTGCAGAATACACAGTTTTCTCTCAGTGCAACGGGAATATTGACAAATACAGACCAGATGGCTGAGTCATAAAGCCAAATATGAAAGAACTGAAATCACATATAATATCATCCCTGACTTTGTGGTTTTAAACTAGAAATCAATAACAAAATGGGATCTGGAAAATAACCAGTTTTAGAAATTAAGCAGCACTTGCAAATAATCCCTGGGTCCAAGGTAAATCACACAAAAAATAGAAACTATTCTGAATTAAATAAAAATGAAATCACAACTTACGTTTATGGGATTGAGGCTAAAACTGTGCTTAAAGAAAAATGTATACCTTTAAAAATGTATATAAGACAAGAATTGGCCTATAATACCAATGAACACAGCTTTTACCTTAAGAAGCTAGAAAAAGAAGCCAAAGTTAAACACAAATAAGTACAATAAATAGAATAATTAAAAATAAAGGCAGATATTAATGAAATAGGGAATAGACAAAAATAGAGAAAATAAAGTCAAAAGTTGGTTCTTCTAAAAGGTGAATAAAAATGGTAAACCACTAAAGAAAGGTTGACAAATTTTTCTGTAATACAATATGTAATATGTAATATAATATGTAATATAAAAATATTTTAGGCTTTGTAGGTAACATATAAGCTCTATTGAATAGTCTTCTTTGCTTTGTTTTTGTTTTTGTTTGCAAAACCAATTGAAAATATAAAAATAATTAGCTCACAGATTATTTTTTAATGGACCATGGTCCTCCCAAAAAAGAGATTGATGGAGAGAGAGAAAAATAAGAACTACTATCATTATATAATCTACAAAGATTAAAAGAAGAATAAAATGAATAATACAAGGATATTACAAATAATTTAGGCTTGAGCTTGAGCTCAGGGGTTCAAGACACGCATGGCAGCATGGTGAAACCCTGTCTCTACAAAAATTAGCCGGGCATGGTGGCATGGGCCTGTAGCCCCAGCTACTTGGTAGGCTGAGTGGAGAGGATCACTTGAGTCCAGAAGGTCAAGGCTGTAGTGCCACTGCCTTCCAGCCTGGATGAAAGAGTGAAACTCTGCCTCAAAAAAAAAAAAAAAAAAAAAGAAAAGAAAAAGAAAAAGAAAAAAAGAAACAACAACAAATAAAAGAACTTTATATCTAGCATATATATATATATATATAAAATATATATATGAAAAGAAAACAACAATAAAAGCACTTTATATCTAAAATAAATAAAATAAAATGAGCATATTTCTTGAGAAACACAAATTACCAAAACTGACCCAAGAAGGAATTGAAAACCACATAGTGCCATATCTTTAAGTAAATTGAATTTGTAATTTCAAAAACCAATTAAAAAGGAATATTTTTCACAAAGAAAACTCCAACTTAGATAATTTTGCTAAGTGAATTATGTCAATATTTAAGAAAAAATAATCCTACACAAAATCTATCAGAAAATAAAGAGAAAAAATAATTTCTCAACTTGCCCTATAAGGCCTACATAACCCTGATACTAACACTGATAAAGATATTGCAAGGAAAGAAAACTACACACCGACATATCTCATGAACATAAACACAAAATATAAAATATCAGCAACTTGAACACAACAATGCATGAAAAAGGTAATGCAACATGATCAGAGTGATTTTATCCAAGGAATGGAAGGTTGGCTCATCCTTCCAAAACAAATCAAGGTAAGTCACTTTATTAATAGAACAAAAGAAAAATCATCCAATCATCTCAATAGATATAGAAGAGCATCATATAAAATTCAAAAATCCATTTTTATTAAAATGTAAATCTCACAGCAAACTAGGAATAGAAAGAAACTTTTTCAATCTGATAAAACATCTACAAAAACCTACCACTAACATCACACTTAAAAACAAAATGCTTTCTCCCAGATTAGGTAGAGAACATATATGTTTGCACTCACTTGATTGTAACAGAGGTCTTGGCCTGCTTAATAAAGCACACACAAAAAAGAAATAACAGGCATAAGGATTGTGGGGGGAAGTGAACTGTCATTATTTACAGATTATGGATTTCTACATGTAGAAAACCCTATGGTATCTACAAAAAAAAATTAGAAAAAATAAAGTTAGCAAGTTTGTCAGCATACATAAAGGTATATTTGAATATACAAAGGTATATTCAAAATTTAATTACATACCCATTACTTGTAACAAACAAGTGGCAAAAAATTAAAAATGATTATAAAATCACAAAACCACAAGTAAGTAGATAACTAGAAAAAGTATAATGCAAAATGTGCAATACTCTACATTGCAACTACAAGGTATTGCTGACAGAAATGGAAGACCCAAATAAATGGCAATATATACCTTATTAATGGATTGACATTCTCAATATCATTAAGATTTCCATTTTCCTTAAATTAGTTCAGAAATAGACCCATTCATTTACAGTCAATTGAATTTCAACTGAGATACCAAGATAATCAAATGAAAAATTGTGTTTTCAATAAATGGTACTGGGACAAATGGATACTGTATGAAACAATTAATTTTGACTCCCTTTCAAGCCATACTTAAAAACTAGTTTGATCACAGACAGGACAGAATCCCACGAACCTTAAAGGACAATTGAAAACCATATTAAAGGTTTCTGCTCAAAAGGAAATCTTAATGCTTACTGGTGAAAAATTACTCCACAGTACATACATCTAATAATGCAAACGTATTCAGAATATGTAATGGACTGCAACAAAAGAGAAACAATCCAATTAAAAATGGGCAAAAGACTTTAACAGGCCACAAAACAATATATACAAGTTGGTAATAAAGATATGGAAAGTTACTCAATATCATCATTAGTTATCAGAAAAATGAAAATGAAATCTACAATGACATACCATTTCATCCTATTAGAATGACTACATTTTTTAAAAAAAGACTGACAGCACTAAGTATTGGCCCTGGTAGGAGTGTAAAATCGTATAATCACTTTTGTGTACTATTTGAAAGTTTTTAGTAAAGTGAAACATGTACTCTGTGATGACTCAGAAGTTCCAATTCGAGAATATGCAAATCTAATCTATAGTGATGGAAATAAAAAAGTGGTTGCTTAGAGTGGGCATGAAAATTGATTGAAACATAACATGAGAAAACTTTCCTGGATGAAGGACGTGTTTTATAATTACTTTTGCCTGCTGGTTATATGGCTGTATACAATTATGAAAACTCACTAAACTAAACAATTAAGTGTAAAAATAACCCGTAATTTAGAACAAAATGTCAGACAAAACACTTTATGCTTTCATTCAGATACACTCCAAATAGAAACAAAACTAAGCTGCAGTTTATAGAGATGCATTCTCAAGTATAAAATTATGAAAAAGAAGCAAGATCCTAATTACAATAAAGGCAAAACAAGGAGCCATCCCCAGAGTAAAGAGAGGTGGCACTGGGTGGGCTGTGAGCACAGGCAGTCAGGGGCTTATAATAATGACAATATTCTACTTCTTGACTTGGATGGCAGTTACATAAGTGTTTCCCTTCCAATAATTTACTAATGTGTTAATTTTCATTATGCACTTTCCTTTATGTATATTTTACAAATTAAAAACATTTTAAAGGCTTTTCATTTTATTGTGAACACACAGATACACATATGTGCTCCCCCAGTAAATAGTACTTAGAAGAAGCCCATTCTTTCAGCTATTAATATGAGTGCATATCATAACTGGCTGGATGAGATACAGAATGTGGAAAAATAAAACCCACATAATCCTCAAATTTAAAAATCCCTAAAGCCTGTTTTAAAATGAGAAAACCAAGATTCTGAAGATTAAATGATTCACGTAATTACTCTCCATTTGACACTTTTGTATCTCAGTTAAATCTACATGCTTTTAAAAGTATGCAGATGAAAAACAAAAATGAAAATGTGAAAGAAAAATGTTCTTGTTGATACAAACATGTAAAACATATATTCTATTTTATGTTTTGCATAAACCCTGAAAGGTCATGAAGACTGGTTCTGTGGCAAAAGAAACATCTGGGCAGCCACAGAGAGATTAAATCTCTTCTGTATACAAACAAGCATAGCTTTACTTTTTTCCCCTTTTTACAAAGAACAAATAAACCCAATGTAAAAACTGAAAAGAAAAAAAAAAAAACTATGTAAATGCAACATAATTATGTTTCAACCACAGAAGAGAGGAAATTTAGAGTTACAGATTCCATGGTAAGTTTTAATTCTATCCTTGTGTATATGAAAGAGTCTTTCATTACACGATCACATAACACTGGGCCATGTAACAATCAGTCCAACAAATGTTTACTTTACAACGTGTGGAAGGAAAATATTTTGTAAGAGAAATTGTAGGAAATTAGTATATTATTTATGTAAATTGTTAGGTAACATTTCTTAGAATCCTGGGCACTTACAAAATATTAATAGAAATACCTGTTCCTTAATTTCCTTGTTCTAAAGAACATGAAATTTGAAGGATTGCTTGAGCCCAGGAGTTTAAGGCTGCAGTGACCCCTCATCATGCCACCGCACTTTAGGCTGGGTGACAGAGTGAGACCCCACCTCCAATGAAGAAAACGAAAAACATGAAATTTAACTCTTTTATAGGCAGGCACTTACTTATGTTGAAAGCTAACCTTTAAATTTTAAGGATATATTGAAGTAATGGAAAATTTAGAGCATTAGACTTTTAGTATGTTTTGAATCATGTATGCCAGGTAGTTTGTACTAAAGAACAGTAGAGACTGAGTAACTCATGAAGATTCATGAATTCAAATAATTTTAAAAAAGGGTCCAGGCGCAATGGCTCACGCCTGTAATCCCAGCACTTTGGGAGGTCGAGGTGGGTGGATCATGAGGTCAGGAGATCGAGACCATCCTGGCTAACATGGTGAAACCCCGTCTCTACTAAAAATACAAAAAATTAGCCAGGCGTGGTGGCGGGCGCCTGTAGTCCCAGCTACTCGGGAGGCTGAGGCAGGAGAATGGTGTGAAACCAGGAGGCGGAGCTTGCAGTGAGCCGAGATTGCACCACTGCACTACAGCCTGGGCGACATAGCGGGACTCCATCTCAAAAAAAAAAAAAAAAAAAAGGAAAAACAGTCCTTATCAGTCGGAGTTTGCTGGGATTCCTGACAACTCACATATCTATATGTATATATAAATGGATTTTTTTTTTAAAAAAAGGAGGAATAAATTATTTATCCTTCCTTATTTGTATGAGTTATATTTCAGGTTAACAAACAGCAAAGAATTCTGAGACAAACCTAACAAAATTTTTAGATTACAAAGATAAAAATCCCCAGTCCCTCTCCCAAAAAAATTAGATGATTTACAAAGGTAAAATAATTAGACTAGCATCAGACTTTTCAAAAAAATGTTATGAAGCAAGGCAACGGAGCAGTTTTGTTGTTGTTGTTGTTGTTGTTTTGTTTTGTTGTTGTTGTTGTTGTTTTGTAATTTAATGAAAGAACTTGGAAATCAAGAACTTCAGGCTGGCCGCCTTGGCCCATGCCTGTGATCCCAGTACTTTGGGAGGCCAAGGAGGGTGGATCGCTTGAGCTCAGGGGTTCAAGACACGCATGGGCAACATGGTAAAACCCTGTCTCTACAAAAACTACAAAAATTAGCCAGGCATGGTTGCAGGGGCCTGTAGTCCCAACTACTTGGTAGGCTGAGGGGGGAGGATCGCTTGAGTCCAGAAGGTCAAGGCTGTAGTGCCACTGCCTTCCAGCCTGGATGAAAGAGTGAAACTCTGCCTCAAAAAAAAAGAAAAGAAAAGAAAAGAAAACAATAACAATAAAAGAACTTTATATCTAGCAAGGCTGTCCACTGAGTATTTTTAGAAAGTTTTAACATGTAAGAATTTAGGGAATTCTGCACCCATGAGCCCTTTTTGAAGACTCACCTAGAGGATGAGCTCCAAACTAAGACTATAGAACTGAAGCTAATTGAATCTCATATGCATAGATTATATAAGCAAATATATACGTAACTGTTGATCTGAGTTTAAAACAAAGGCAGGGTCAATGGTGAAATAATAATGTTTGAATGTTATATATAACAAAACAGAAATAATGCACTTTAAAAATGGGAGGAAAAGGAATGGAGAAAAAGAAAAATAGAACGATCCCATTGATTACCATACAGGCAACAGGTGAGAATTAAAGAAACCAATAAAAACTGAAAAACTAAATACTGAATGGGCTGGGCACGGTGGCTCACGCCTGTAGTCCCAGCAATTTGGAAGGCTGAGGTGGGTGGATCATTTGAAGTCAGGAATTCAAGACCAGCCTGGTCAACATGGTGAAACCCTGTCTCTACTAAAAATACAAAAATTAGCTGGGCTTAGTGGTGCGCGCCTATAATCCCAGCTACTACGGTAGCTGAGGCAGGAGAATCATTTGAACCCAGGAGGCAGAGGTTGCAGTGAGCCAAGATCGTACCACTGCACTTCAGCCTGGGCAACAAAGTGAGACTCTGTCTCAAAAAACAGAAACAAACAACCAAAAAAAAAAAAAAAAACCTAAATAGTGAATGATTAAATAAGGAGGAGGATGAGGGCACTGGAAAAATTTATAGGCACAAAGGTAACCACTAGAACAAAAATGCAAACCTTTCTAAAGAACACAAATTAAAGAGCAAGGAACAAAAAATTAAAGAACAAAGGCTGCAAATCTTATAGCAAAATATAATTATAAAAAATTGACATTGTTGAAACTAAACATTATTCATATCAATGAATGTTAATACATTTAACTCATTAAAACAAAGACTTTTTAATTGACTCACAAAACAAGACCCAATTTATATACTGCATGCAAGGGCACATCTAAAACAATGTGATTCAGAAAGAGTAAGAAGGAAATGGAAACAACAAGAAAGCAGGGATAAATATTCTGTTATCAGACAAAGTAGAAATCAAGCCAAAACACTTTGAACCTGACAAAGAACAGCACTTGAAATATCAAAAGTCATAATTCATAACCATTAGAAACATTTATGCACGAAATAATACAGCACCTACTATAGAAGATGTAAGAAGATTTAGATAAAAGTGCACTAATGGTAAGAGAATTTTATACAGCAGTTATAGCATAAGATAGATCAAATTCACACAAAATAACAAGATAGAAAACATAAGTAACATAAAGTAGATCTAGAGAATACACATCAAACTCTACACTCTGTTGATAAAGAATCCCAAGCACTAGCAGGGTACGGTGACTCACATCTGTAATCTCAGTGCTTTGAGAAGCCAAGGTGTAAGAATCACTTGAGGACAGGAGTTCAAGACCAGTCTGGACAACAGAGCAAGACCACATCTCTACAAAAAATTTTTGAAATTAGCTGGATGTGGTGGCACATACCTGTAGTCCTAGCTACCCGGGAGGCTGAGGTGGTAGGATAGATCGAGTCCAGTTCAAGGCTGCAGTAAGCTATGATTGCACCACTGCATTCCAGGTGATAGAAAGAGACCCTGTCTCATAGAAAGAAAGGAAGAAAGGAAAGGAAGGAAGGAAGGAAGGAAGGAAGGAAGGAAGGAAGGAAGGAAGGAAAAAAAGAAAGAAAAATAATCCCAGTACCCATAAAACACAAAAATTCATCTTCTATTAAGTCATAAAGAAAGCATCAATAAGCTTCATTAACAGTTGAAATCAAAAAGTCAGCACACTCTGATCAAAATATAGTGTGAGAAATATCTTACAAAAGCAAAAAGTAAAATTCTTTGTGTAGTTAAAAAAAAATTTAAACAAAAATTTCTCATTAATTCTATTAAGCAAATGGGCTAATAGGGAAATACAAAGTGAAATTAAGATACTTCTAAAAATGATGATAATGAAAGTACTACACATCAAAATTACAGGGTACATTTAAAGTAATGTCAAAGGAAAATTTATAACATAAGCAACTTTTATTATTTTAACAAAGAATGAAAATAGTTGGAAAAATAGCTACAATATAAAGCAAAAGAAACCAAAATGAATAAAGATAAAAGCAGAAATGTATGTGGTGGAAAATAAAAGCACAGCACATCCAGTTAATAAAATAAAAAAATTTCAGAAAAAAGAAAATCAAAATAGAGAAACCATATTAGCTAACTTGATTGGGAGGAGAAAAAACAACAGAATAAAGCTCACATATACAAAAATTTAAAATGACTAGAAAAAAAAAAAAAAAACCATTGAACCAGGCAAACTTTAAACATCATTAAGAGATTAGTTTGTAGGCCACTATTCAAATAAATTTGAAAGTTTAAAGGAAATTGAACATTTCCTAATAAAACGCAGATTTCTAAAATTGAGCTCAGTAGAATAAAAAGCATAAATAGACCAGTTTCCATAGAAGAACTAGAGAAAGCTATTAAATAATTTTTTAAAACACAGTAGGTCCATATAATTGCATAGGAGACTTCTAACAAACCTTCAAAGCCCAGGTAGTCCCATTGCTCAATAAAATATTTCAGAGTATTGAAAATGAAAAGAAAAATTCCCAATTCCTTTTGTGAAGCAAGTATAACATTGATAACTAGATTTGATAAAGAGCCAGAAAATGAAAACAGAAAAAAGAAAAACTATAGACCAACATCACTCATGAATACTATTATAAAAATGCTAAATATTAGCTAACAGAGTCCTACATCACATTAAGAAAAACAGTACACTATGACTAAGTGAGACTTATTCCAGGAATGCAAGGTTAGTTCAATGTTTGAAAATGCATTAATAATTCCCTATATTAATAAGAATAAGGAAAAAATCATAATGAAACATATAGAGCACAGTCGCCACAAATGCTCAGAAAGCTTTTGACAAAATTCAATATCCAATCCTAATAAAAACACTTTCTTTAAAAAAAATTATTTTTGAGTCAGGGTCTCACTCTGTCACCCAGGCTGGAGTACAGTGATGCAACCATGGCTTACTACAGCCTCAAACTCCTGGTCTCAAACAATCCTCCCACCTCAACCTCCTGAGAGGCTAGAATTACAGGTGCACACTACCATGCTCAGCTAATTTTTAAAGTTTTTGTAGAAACAGGACCTCATTATGTTTTCCAGGCTGGTCTCAAACTCCTGGCCTCAAGTGATTCTCCTGCCTGGGGCTTCCAAAGTGCTGGGATTACAGGCATGAGTCATCACACAAAAAACACTTTAAACATAGAAATTGAGAGATAATTTTAATATGATAAAATATATACACTTTAAACCTAAGGTTACTCTTTTACTTCATAGAGAGACACTAGAGGCATACGCACTAATATTAGGAACAAGACAAAGAGGATCCCTATCTCCACTGTAGCAGGACAAGTCTCAGACAATACCCCTCAGACACTGAGTTAAAGAAGGAAGGGCTTAGTGCTGCAATAAACATACGTGTGCATGTGTCTTTATAGCAGCATAATTTATAATCCTTTGGGTATATACCCAGTAATGGGATGGCTGGGTCATACGGTACATCTAGTTCTAGATCCTTGAGGAATCGCCATACTGTTTTCCATAATGGTTGAACTAGTTTACAATCCCACCAACAGTGTAAAAGTGTTCCTATTTCTCCACATCCTCTCCAGCACCTGTTGTTTCCTGACTTTTTAATGATTGCCATTCTAACTGGTGTGAGATGGTATCTCATTGTGGTTTTGATTTGCATTTCTCTGATGGCCAGTGATGATTCACAATAGCAAAGACTTGGAATCAACCCAAATGTCCATCAGTGACAGATTGGATTAAGAAAATGTGGCACATATACACCATGGAATACTATGCAGCCATAAAAAAGGATGAGTTTGAGTCCTTTGTAGGGACTTGGATGCAGCTGGAATCCATCATTCTTAGCAAACTATCACAAGAACAGAAAACCAAACACCGCATGTTCTCACTCATAGGTGGGAACTGAACAATGAGATCACTCGGACTCAGGAAGGGGAACATCACACACCGGGGCCTATCATGGGGAGGGGGGAGGGGGGAGGGATTGCATTGGGAGTTATACCTGATGTAAATGACGAGTTGATGGGTGCAGCACAGCAACATGGCACAAGTATACATATGTAACAAACCTGCACGTTATGCACATGTACCCTACAACTTAAAGTATAATAATAATAAATAAATTAAAAAAAAAAAAAAAAAAAAAAAAAAAGAAGGAAGGGCTTTATTTGGCCGGCAGCTTCGGCCAGACTCATGTCTCCAACAACCAAGCTCCTGGAGTCAGCAATTCCTGTCCCTTTTAAGGGCTCACAGGTCCGTGTGAGAGGGTCGTGATCGATTGAGCAAGCAGTGGGTACATGACTGGGGGATGCATACACCAGTAATTAGAAAGGAACCGAACAGAACAGGGATCTTCACAGTGCCTTTTTTAAGCAAATAACTGATTAGGTCAGGGATCCATCTTTAACTAGCACTCCCAGGGTGTGGCACTGGGCTGTCTGCTTGTGGATTTCATTTCTGCCTTTTAGTTTTTACTTCTTCTTTCTTTGGAGGCAGAAATTGGGCATAAGACAATATGAGAGGTGGTCTCCTCCCTTACCACTACTATTCAAGAAGGTACTAGGGAATTAGCTAATGAAATTAGAGGAGATAATTCAATTTAAAGAATAAGAATTTTAAAGGTGTAACATTTGGGAGGCTGAGACAGGACAATTGTTTGAGCCCAGAAAGCAAGGGTTGCAGTGAGCTGAGATGGTGCTACTGCACTCCAACCTGGGTGACAGAGTAAGACTCCAATTTAAAAAACAAACAAACAAACAAACAAAGTAACACTTTCTCTAACCCTAGAGCAGAGGTGAACAAATTTTTTCTGTAAGGAGCTAGATATTATTTTAGTCTTTGTGGGCCATCCAATCTCTGCCACAGCTACTCAACTCTGTAATTGTAGCACAAATGCAGCCAAAGGCAATATATAAATTAATGATGGTAACTACGTTCTAATAAAACTTTATTTATAAGAGTAAGATTTGGCCCATAAGCCATAGTTATCAAACACTGGCCTGGAGACTTAACAATAAAAGGAACTCAACCAATAAGAGAATTCTGTAAGGTGGCAGGATATAGAATTATCATACAGAATTCAGTGGAGCTCATTAAATACAACCAATCAGTATGCCCACATGATGGCAGGTGGAAAAAAAAAACATTTCCACAATCCACAAAGAGGACAAAATACTTAGGAATTAACTGGACAAAAAACCCACAAAATTCATGTGAAGAAACCTTTAAAACATTCTTCAAAGTCAAAAATCTGGACTTGAATAATGGAAGGTTTCTGAAACTTACTATGACTATGTAAGATGTTAAGGTTAAGGGAAGTTGAGTAAAGGGCATGGGAATTCTGTGTTCTGTGTTGTCTCTCTGCTTTTGCAGCTTTTCCATAAGTCCAATGCTATTTCAAAGTAAAATTTAGCCGAAAAATTTTTTACAAAGAAAGTAAAGATTCAGAGGTGTGGAAAAATAAATCATAGATATTTCTGAAGTTTTTAACTTCAATTTTTTTAGTTGTTTGACATTTTATAATATTTTATTAGAAAATCTGTTCCCCAAAACACAAATGTTAATGGTTTTTTGCAATGTTGGTATGATTTTATATACTTGAAGGCCAAATTACCTCCAGATGAATTTTGTAAGTATCAAATAGACATTACTTGATACTTACAAAACAAGAAAGGAAAATTCAGCACACATAAATCTACTTTTTCATAAACTTAATGTGTCAGGATACCTATTGTCCCATTTTAGATCTGGTGGTGGGGCATAGGGTATAATGAGTATGAAATAATTTATATTGAGTTTTTAAAAGAAGTAGTCTGGAGTACTGAAAAAAGTCAATAGAGTTTTGCAAAATCATTGGTTTCATAAAAATCACTTTTACTTCAGTAGCCAAACTATTAATATTAAGATGATATTTCTTATTCTTACTGAGAAATATGTGAAGGAAGAGAGTTGCTATGAATTCTACTCCACAAAGTTAATAAAACTGTGCTAAGGGTTTATATGTTTATTCTGATATGCAACCCAAGTTTTTGCCACAGCCACAGCCAAGTCACTAAAACATAAAGCTGCTAGTCATTAAAACAAGTTCCTAACCCATGAATTATAGAAGATTTACATAGGAGAGAGGGATTTGTCATTTCCTTACCATGTAAGACTTAAAGCTCAGAGATGTAGTAAATCCTATAAATCTAGCAATAATAGCCATGCCTGAAACATAATGCAAAGAGTAATGCTGTTTTATTTCTTATCAAAGTTAAAAATACTGTTTTCTGAAATTTAGTGTGTTTATAAAAACACATGTGGGACGCCTATGTTCACAGGTGCAAAAGGATTCACTAACCTCCTTGTCGCACAAAAAAGGGCAGTTTCGTCCTTATCTTACCAGGCCTTGCTGTAGAATTTAACATGTTTGACCTCTTTGTCTCCTTTAAACACTCTCTTGCCTGTTTTTTCTATAATTCACTCTTCTAGTTCCCCTCACAACTCTCTGGCTGATGCTTCTCAGTTTCTTTACCGAGACTTTTTCTTGTGTCCATTCATTCTCCTTAAATGATTGAGTTCAATAAGCTTCTGTTTTTGTCTTTCTCTTTTCACTGTGTTTCTCTTCCTCACAACCTCTTACATATATCCATGACATCAGTTACCAAATATTAATAATATTATACACCCAACCCACCCCTCTAATCTTAACTAAGCTTTAGACATGAATACCCAATTGACTAGTTGCCATCACCACTTGGATGTCCCATAGGAACCTCAGAGTCTCTAAACAACCACAACTGAACTCACCATTTATTCATTATACAATAAGCGGTTGTCAGGTGCCTACCCTGATCATTGTCCTGGGTTAGGCAATGGAGGTATAATAATGAACATATTAACTTTGTCTCTCCTCTCACAAAGTTCACTCTTTCTTCAACCATCTTCTACCAGTAAGTGGTACCAATATCCATATGGTTACCCAAGCCAGCAAACCAAACATCATCTACGACTCCTCCCTATTCTTTGTAACTCACGTTCAATCATTCACTTGGTCCCATGCATTCTCTTCCATCATAGGTCTTTATTTAAACTGTCAATTTCTCTATTTTTATTACATTGTATTTTACAGCGTTAGTTTAAGCCACCTTCACCTCTCACCTATGATGATCCCCTAACAAGGTTTCCTGCCAGTATTAATGCTAAAACCCTTCAATGATCCTCAACTGACCTCAAAACAAAATCTAAATTAGTATGACACACAAAGGCCTGATTTATCCATTGCCTATTCACACGTCTTATGACATGCCCTCAAAGCTCCTTCACTGCAGGTGAGAGTTTAATGGAAATTATTTACCATTTAGGGCCCCTTGTTTCAATTTATGGCAAATTAAATAACATATCTTGATATAAGAGAAACACAATCAAAAGACAAAGTCGTCTTATACAGATGAATATACATACTAAGGAATCTGACTTTCATTTTCTAGTTATGTATTATCTTTTAAAATTTCTATTCATTGAAGCTACTGCTACCTCAACAATACTAGCATATATTTACACATAGCACTTATTATGTGTCAGTCACTTTACATATATAAATTTGCTTAATCATCTCAACAACCCAATGACATAGGTACCATACTATCCCCATTTTATGTATATGGTGACCAAGACACTCAGTCATTTACAACTTGCCAAAGGAAAAATAGTTGGAGAATGATGAGACTGGTATTGCAGGCAATGATTCCAGAATCCATATGTTTAGCTATTATACACTACACGTTTGAACAAAATGGGATTGTACAAGGTGTTAAACAAGAAATTTGATTTTGTAAAGGTGACATATATTTATCATGTAGACAGTACAGAAAAATACAAAGCATTAACAAATAATCCCAAAATCCTACCATACTGAAATAACAATCACTAGCTGCTAATGTAAATTATTCTGGATATATCTTTATGTCTTTAGGTAGATAGAAGGATTGACGGATAGATAAGACAGATAGATAAAACAGATGAATATATGAGAGATGATTGATTGATTGATAAAATAATGTTTTGTACCATGTCTATTGAATTTTTATGTGAAAGATGATAAAATTTGCATACTTACACATCTGCCCTGAAATGACTTTGATTTGTGTCAGTTGTATTATTAAATTATAATTATCCATTTCTATAAAATATAGCTGACTCTCCCTAATGATGATTCGTTCATTGTTTTGTCTTAGCTTAATATTTAAATGAATTCAAAGGTTTCCACTGGTATCTTTTAGCCATAGTTTTACTATTTTAAAATACTTTGAGTAATTTCTTGGTTGACTGGAATTTTGTCATCAAGTAGTCTTTGCAGGGAGAGCTAGAGAGCACTACATTCACTAATCCTGTATGCTTAAGAATATGTTATTGCCTTCACATTTGAAGGATAACTTGGCTAAAATGAAATTTTCGGGCAATAGTTTTTCTCTCTCAGGATGTTTTAATCAATGGCTTGTGACATTAAAAGAAGATACAGAGTTTAAAGCCAATGGTTTTGCTGGATGTATTTATTTTTTCCCTTCTGAAATGCAAGTAATTTTATCAGGATATGTGTTGCTGTTGGTCATTTTGTGTCAATATTACTAAGATCTCTTGGGGTCTTTTTGACATAAAGACTCACAGCAAAGTTTTCTTCTGTTATATCCTTACTTAAGGTCATATTCCATTTGTTCCAACCTCTTCTTGAGGAATACCAATACATTTACGTTGGATGTCCTTGGGTTTCATATTTATCGATTTTTCTATTAACTTTTTATATATTTTTATTTTTTATTTCCTATACATCACATTTCTGACTGTGTTTTTAGTTGTGTTTATTATATTTCTTTTACTCCTATCCAGGCTTTTTGTTCAATGATTATCCTATTTCTTTTCTCAGCTCTAACTACTTGCTTTTAAAACTACTTAGGTTGCCTTATAAAATCTTTTGCAAAACTATCTATGATTGTGACCAGGCCTGGTGGCTCACACCTGTAATCCTAAGCACTTTGGAAGTTTGAGGTGGGAGGACTGCTTGAGGACAGGAGTTAAGAGCCTGTCTTTACAAAAAAAATTTTTGAAAAAAATTAGCACACCTGTAGTCCTAGCTACTTGGGAGACTGAGGGAGGAGGATTGCTTGAGCCCAACAGTTCGAGGCTGCAGTGAACAATGATGGCACCACTGCACTCCAGCCTGGGTGATAGAGTGAGACCTTGTCTCTGAAAAACAAAAAATAGGCTGGGCGCAGTGGCTCATGCCTGTAATCCCAGCATTTTGGGAGGTCGAGGCCAGCGGATCACGAGGTCAAGAGATGGAGACCATCCTGGCTAACATGGTGAAACCCTGTCTCTACTAAAAATACAAAAAGTTAGCAGGGCGTGGTGGTGGGTGCCTGTGGTCCCAGCTACTCGGGAGGCTGAGGCAGGAGAATGGCTGAACCTGGGAGGCGGAGCTTGCAGTGAGCCGAGATCGCACCACTGCACTCCAGCCTAGGCGACAGAGAGAGACTCCGTCGCAAGCAAAAACTTTATATAATTTTTTGACTCTCTTATTAAGAAACAATATACTGTTTTAACAGCCGTGTGACTGTAAGGAAGTTATTTGAATTTGTCTGTTTGCTTTTGTGATGGAATCACCTCAAATACAATCACACAACAACCTGCAATCCCTTTCACCCTGAGAACACATTGTCACTCAGTTTTGAGCATTCAAACAGTCAATCTGGCTTACTCCAAATCTCTAAAAGTTTACAGCTTCTTTTTGTGTTATAATCTGGCAATCATTGTCTCTAATACCCTTTTCACTCCGAAATGTCTCCAGTAATCCCCCTGGGCTGGAAGGCTGTTGTAGACAAAACAAAATGACATGTCCATATGACTTTTCCCAGGGCTCCACTTCTGATGCCTCATAATGCAAAACTGGGTCTCTGGTGGCAAAGTCTTCACCTCTTCCAAGACACATTCAATTCCCCTAATCCCTGCTCTCTTAAAAAAGAAAAAAAGAAAAAAAAAAGGTCGACTATGCTTCGAATGACCATGACACTTATTTGGGAGGAAATCTTGACATCTGAAGAGGCATGTGTTAAAAGTCAGCATATTACAGATGGGTCAATAATTCATAGCATTTTGCAGATGTGTTTTACATTTTAAAATTTGGAGTTGTGGCCATTCCCCTGTTTGTGTGAATATAATTTTTTCTCTACTTTTGCTCTCTTTTTGTAGGTTTCATGCCGTTAACTAGAAGTCAAGCCGCTCATAAAACTCCACAAACTAGTTTTGTGCATTACTAATAAGTGTTTACTGCCTTATCATCATCTACTTTACTATTTTAAAATTATCACTTCACTTGTCTGTCTCCCCAACTCAACCAAGTCCTTCAGGCTTGTTGTTTATCAATGACTTTTTTTTTTCATTTCCATTTTATTGTTTCAAAACTTGATAGATTCTTTAAGAGTCAGAATATGAAAAGAAGATAGCTGTTTTCTCTGGCCTTTTCTTCAATGGATACAACTGAAAAGTCAATAAATCTAATACTTGCTTAAAGTAGTTACATTAATGAGAATTTAAAGACCCATTTCGAAAAGTAATGCAATGATAACATTTAGAAGGAATTTCAAGGTGGCAACTAGATAACCTGGTAATTACTTACACAGAAATCATGAAAGCTGAGATACAGAATAGAAGTAGAGGCTTTGCAAGAGTAAATTCTAATCTACAATAAATACAATTCAATGCAGACACTCTCCTCACCTCACAATGGGGTTATGTCCCAATAAACCCATCATAAGTTGAAAATATCATAAATCAAAAGTACATTTAATATGCCTAACCTACTGCACATCAGAGCTTAGACTAGCCCACCTTAGATATGCTCAGAACATTACTGCAGCCTCAAACTCACGGGCTCAAGCAATCATCCACCCTCACGCCCTCTAATTCTTTGCATTTTTTATAGAGACAGGGGTCTTGTTATGTTGCTTAGGCTAGTTTTGAACTCCTAGCCTCAAGCAATTCTTCTGCCTCTGCCTCCCAAAGTACTGGGATTACAGATGCAAGCCACCATGTCATTAGCCTATAGTGGGGCAAAATCATCTAACACAAAGCCTATCTTATAATAAAGTGTTGAAATCTCATGTAAGTTATTGAATACTGTACTGAAATTGAAAAAAAGAATGGTGGTAGAGGTACTTGAAGTATAGTTCCTACTGACTGCGTATCATTTTGGCACCATCATAAATTAAAAATTTCTAAGTTGAACCATCATAAGTTGGGACCATCTGTATATTTATTAAGAAGTTAATAGTCACTGAAAGATTAAAAGATGATTTGTGACACAGACTATCAAGTCATACAAAAATATTATTACTAACAAGGGAGGCAATGATAAATTCTATATGGAAAATACTTGAAAATTTTAAGGCAGTTTCTCAGGTGAAGCCCAATTCCATCTCAGGTCCTCCATGTTGGCTACTCCTGTCTGAGATGTTCACGCAAGCTGCCTTCTCAGTTTTTAGGTCTTGGTTTAAATATCATCCTCCCTGAGTCTACTTTCCTGACTGCTTGAGCTAAAGTAACCACCTCCCACCCAGTCACTGTCTTTCAATCACACTGTTTTCTTGTCTTCATAGCTTTTAACACAATGGAAGTCATTTTATTTGTTTATTGATTGAATGTATAGTCAATGTTCCACACATATAATAGAATGTAAGCCCCATGACAGCAGGAGCTTTGTTTGGTTACCATTATAAATCCAGTGGCTAGCACAAAAGATGCTCAATAAATATGTGTTTAATGTAAAGGAATAAATAAGGAGCTGGGTGTGGTGGCTCACACCTGTAATCTCAGTACTTTGGGAGGCTGAGGCAGAAGGATTGCTTGAGACAAGGGGTTCAAGACTAACTTGGGCAACATAGCAAGATCCCCATCTCCACAAAAAAATTCAAAGAATTAGAGGGCATGGTGATGTAGTCCCAGCTACTAAGGAAGCTAAGACGAGAGGATTGCTTGAGCCCATGAGTTTGAAGTTGCTGCAAGCTATGATCGCATCACTGCATTTCAGCCTGGGTGAATGCCTGAGACCTGTCTCTTAAAAAAAACTAAACAAAACAAATAAGAATGTAACTCCAGACAACTGATATTTGCAAATAAAAGATGAAAGCAGAGAAGTTAAATGGGGCCACAAGACAAAATGCTTTGAATCGCAAGTTAAGCACCTTAGCATCAAAATGGTTTTCAGCATTGAAGTCACTCAGGGTTTTGTGGGCCAAGAAAACATTATCAGATATGCAGTTTAGAAAAGTAAATGTCAATGTTGTTCAGGAACAAACTGAAAAGGGAGGGGGAGGCTAGAGGTGATGCCAAATAGGACCCATTTCAGTAGTTCAGGTAAAAGATGACAGAGCCCAACTGAGAGCAGAGAGGAGGAAATTTGTTTAAAGAACGTCAGAGGTAGCTGGTGGACAAGTAGATTTGGGTAGGCAAAAAATAAAGAGGAACCAAAGATCAAAAGAAATACATGCAGCCATTTCTGGCAAGTGTTTATAAGATTCTAATGAATAGCAAAGCAAGTTTCAAAAACATAAATACATTAGAAAATGGTTTTATAAGTCCAGCCAGTATTCTTCCCTTAAAGTAATCACATATGCAACTTGTATTCCTTAGTGTCTGAAACACTGGAGACTAAGGTTCCAATAACCAAATTCAAAAGGAGTTATGGAGGTGTTAGGATTTGTTTATAAGATAATGTGGTTAGATGAAGCCCCCTGATATGGTTTGGCTGTGTCCTCACCCAAATCTCATCCTGAATCCCCACGTGTTGTGGGAGGGACCCAGTGGGAGTTAATTGAATCATGGGGGCAGGTCTTTCCCATGCTGTTCTTGTGATAGTGAGTAAGTCTCATGAGATCTGACCACTTTAAAAAGCAGAGTTTCCCTGCACAAGCTCTCCTCTCTCTTCTCTGCCACCATGTAAGATGTGACTTGCTCCTCCTTGCCTTCCGCCATGATTATGAGGCCTCCCAGCCATGAGGAACTGTGAGTGAATTAAACCTCTTTCCTTTATAATTACCCAGTTTCGGGTATGTCTTTATCCGGTATGACTAACATCCTTATCTCCCCACACTTCCTGTTGGTTCTGTTTATCTGGAGAGCCCTAATAAAACAGCTTTAAGTCAACTGGGTTCCTCCTTTTTTGGAGTAAAGATATATATCTTTATATTATATAAAGATATAAGTCTTTATACATATATGAATATATACATATCTTTTAATATATGAATATATATCTTTATATATGGATCTATCTCTCTATATATATGATATATTTTTGTTCTATTGTTCTTAAATTGTCTTTTCTTCCTAATTAGACAATAAGGAAAAATACCATCACTTAAAATCCTTGTCTCTTCCCCTCATCAGTTCACAGTTCTTGCTAGGTGCTCAAAATACATTTGCTGAATAGGTGAGAAACAAGAAAGCTACTATGAGAATGTACCTGGCACTCTCCAGGAGCCTAGTTAGACAGATGTATAATCCTTCCCTAGGAGACAGAGAAAAGTTTTGTTGATTGAATAAAGGTTTCCACATGGGAAATTGATTACCATGTATTGTAAATCCTCCCAATATGCCCAACTTAGGCCTCCATCTCATATAAGGTAATATTTTGGCTCTGTAACTCATGATTTGGTAAACCTGTGATTATTTATATGACACACTATTTTTTCATCATTTATGTACATCAATTCTAAGTGATGACACTTCTGTGACCTCCCAAGTGTTTTCCCTGACACTTTTATAAAATATTACCATCTCCAGGGCCACTTACGCCATGCTTTCAGGTTCTACTGCGCAAGCACCAACTGCTTTTGTAACATTCACAAGAAGAGCTTGGTTGATTCCAACAAGGAGGTTCACAAGTGGTTGAATGCCACCACATTTCCGGACAATGACTCGGTTTTCATGTTCTTGGCAGCATTCTCCCAAGGCCCCAACCACATTCACAAGTACTTCTTCAGGCTGATCTGTTGAAAGCCGCACCAAGGTTTCAATGACTTTGTATTCCCGAAACCTAAGTTCATCATAAGAAAGAGGAGAATTGGTTTTTGTATAAGGTTAGCTAAAAATTACTAAATGTTCATTCAATCCTTACAACAACTCAGTGATGCAAATATTATTTAATCCCCATTACTGGATGGCTAATCTGAAGCTTGGTAAATAGTAGAGCTGACACCTACACCCAGCCATCTGCTCCAGACCTGCGCCCTTAATCACCATGCAGTACAGCCTCTAAGAAAACCACAGCTTCTTCTAAACCTGAGGGTCTAAGATTCCACTCTACTAGGGTTTTCTTCCCCCTGTCTTCCAGAGACTACTTTACCCGAATGAAGTCTTCTAAATGTTTTATAAAAATAAATTATATGTTATATATTTTTTGTTTTCAAATGCATCAAACATGGCTCTATTGTACCTATTTGGATTTAATAGGTCTCTTGAAATGAGTAGTAGCTTGTGCTACTTGGATAAAAAAAAATGTCACTCTCAAGTATCTTCCATATTAACCACTAATACATTTCAGCATCTCTCTTGTCATAAAATTTCACTCTGATATATATGTATATGTGTATGTATGCATATATATACAAATACACACACACACAAACGCACATCAAAAGCAAGCATGCTACATAAAGGTAAATATTTGAAAATTACTAGTTTCTATACAGAACATTTTCCCTTTCTAATAAATTTCAGCAGTATTTAAGTACCATGATGCAGTTTTTAATTAAGATAAAAGTTCCATTAGCCAAGGTTACTTTTAAACTAGCCATGTCTTCACTAGGCCTTATTTATTAAGTCAACTTATTTTGTGTTAAATGGTCAGGATGTGAATTTCTTGTTAAAGGAAATAATCAGATGGAGTCAAGGAGAAGCTGTCTCAGAATACCCATTACTGAGAATGTAAACTGTCAAAAATAGGAAGAGGTAGAATTAGAAAATTAAAATAAATCAAATGGTCATAAAGTTTATACTTTAAAATCAAATCTGATGAAATCATGTTTGAAAATGACCACTCTTTAAAGAGTAACTGATTAGTTGACATTTAGCTGATTCATCTTGTTTATCTTTAGAAAAGGAAAAAGAATAAAATCACTTCCATCTCTAAAGATTCCATGGGAAATCCACCCACTCACCTTGATAGATTCCCACAGAAAATATCAAAGATATTTCTAATTAAAATGGCTGCCCATATGCAAAATAGAGAGATCATGTCAGCAAGCCTCTTAGTGCCACTGAGGCACAGAAAAAGTCATTGCCAGGTGGTGGGCAATTTCTATTCTTTTCTTTTCTGTTCCAAGAATCCCTTCATTCAGCTAAATTCATCCAGAATATACATCTACGACTAACATTAGAATCAATTCCTTACTAGAACGGCATTAAATGACAAGAAGGTGTTTCAGAAGCCATATCTTCATTTCAGAATATTAAGTGCCTTCTCTTACTTGGTCACGTTCTCTTTGCTGATGGAACATTTCCATATTGCCCCCGTGACAGCGGCTAACCGCTCTTTATTGTCAGTGTTATTGAGTAGACTGGCCAAGGGCTTAAGTCCTCCGTGCAGCCTAACGAGGTCCCGGGTTTCCTTATCTTCAGCACACTGCACAAAAAGTCAAATCAGAGGCTGTCAGTGATCAAGGAATATCAAGCTTTCGATGATTGCTAAAAAGGCTGCCATTCTAGTAGGTATGAAACTTCTTTCTAGAGAGATCATTTTCTAAAGATGCCTCCAAGTAAAATATAAAATATAATTCGTCTCTCTACTGGTAACTTTCTGACAGTATGTCTCTCCCTTTACATGGCTTTGGGAATGGACAGCAGTTTCTACGTACTCAGCAATTCTCCCAAGCCAGTTTTGAGATGGCCCGGGCATCTCTTGAGGCGAAGGTCAGTGAAAAACCTACAACTCCACTGGCAAGGAATGGAGGATTTCTACAGTGATGCAACTCAGAGTCTTGGGAAAATGTCGTAGAGAAAACAGATGAGTGAAAGGGATTTGGTCAGCTCTTCAATGGCCCCTGAAATCTAGAGATAAATATATTTTCTTTTTTCTTTTTTTTTTTTGAGACAGAGTCTTGCTCTGTTGCCCAAGCTGGAGCGCAGTGGCATGATCTCAACTCACTGCAACCTCCACCTCCTGGGTTCAGGTGATTAGAGACAAAGAATTTCTCCAATCAAGTTTCTATGCCCAGAGCAGTGGGTGATATCAATAGTACCCGACATTTTATTCAAATATGCTTATCCATGTTTGTCATCCTTTGAAATAAATATTTTCCACACAGATGGTCTCAACTGATCATTCTTCCTGGGCTCTAGAGCCAACAGATGATACAATTAGCAGAGACTTGGCTATTACTCCAAGCGCACAGTTGTTTTTTGATGCCATGAGATGCCAATGTGTCATGTGTCACCCATGGAGGCCACTAGAAGAAATCCTCATCACAATGCACCATACAGGCACCTGCCATGTTTATCCTCTACATGTGATTTTCATTTCTGGATTAGAGGCACCTCCTAAAAATTAATCCCTATTTCTAATCAACTCAATAGTTACTCCGACGAGGCATATATACAAATATATACAAGTCAGGGCCATATATGATTGTTATGGGCCAAATTGTGTCCCCTCAAAAGTCACATATAGAGGTTTTTTGTTTTTTGGTTTTCAGATCAAGGTGCTCTCTGTTGCCCAGGCTGGAGTACAATGGCACAATCTCAGCTAACTGCAACCCCTACCTCCTGGGTTCAAGCAATTCTCGTGCCTCCACCTCCAGAGTAGCTGGGATGACACCACCATACCCAGCCAATGGGTTTTGTATTTTTAGTAGAGATGGGATTTCGCCATGTTGGCCAGGCTGGTCTCGAACTCCTGACCTCAGGTAATCTGCACACCTCGGCCTCTCAAAATGCTGGGACTACAGGCTTGAGCCACCACGCCTGGCCCATATATTGAAGTCTTAATTCCCAATACCTCAGAATGTGACTGTACTTGGAGACAGAGTTTTTAAAGAGGTCGTTAAGGCTAAAGGACCTCTTCAAAATTACTTGGGTAGGCCCTGCTCCAATAGGACTGCTGTCCGAGGGGAGACGATGACACTGGCATACGCTAAGGAAAGACAGTAGGAGGACACAGGGAAAAGGCAGCCATCTACAAGCTGAGGAGAGGCCTCAGAAGAAACTAACTTTGGTCTGAGACTTCTAGCCTCCAGGGCTGCGAGGAAATAAATTTTGGCTGTTCAAGCCACCCAGTCTGTGGTACTTTGTTATGGCATCCCACCCTCACAACCTAATACAATCCTCTACTGAAATGAATCCCTGTATCTTTTTTTTTTTTTTTTTTTTTTTTGAGACAGAGTCTCATCTCAGGCTGGAGTCCAGTGGCGCGATCTCGGCTCACTGCAACCTCCATCTCCCGGGTTCAAGTGATTCTCCTGCCTCAGCTTCCTGAGTAACTGGGATTACAGGCACACACAACCATACCCAGCTAATTTTTGTAGTTTTAGTAGAGACAGGGTTTCACCATGTTGGCCAGGCTGGTCTTGAACCCCTGACCTCAAGTGATCCGCCCATCTCAGCCTCCAAAGTGCTGAGGGATTACAGGGATTACAGGGATTACAGGGCCGCATCCGGCTCCTTGTATCTTTTTGGCATACTCTCTGATTATGCACATCTTAATTGCATTCCTCTAGCAAATCTACTGTGATTAGGTAGAAGCAGACATGCACAGTAACCAGCCATCCACAACTTTGTCAAGGCCATTTTTCTCCCTTTACCATTCTAATCTGTTTTCTGGTATACTATGAAATGTACCATACACAAAAAGTTAGTGTACATTACAATAAGTAAACCAGTAAAAAGATAAAACAGGAACACACACGCACACATACCCATTCCTCTGGCTAGTCTTGGTAGGAGATAAATGCCCCAAGATTATTTAAACAGGACATATTAAAAGCAATATAGAAGCACCATGTACTTATTTATCTATTTTCCACTAAGTACATTATTTTAGGAGACAAAGACGCATATGTGTCTTCTAGAAACAAATAGTCACAGATGTCAAAGCAGGTTTCTCTGACTTATACAAGTTGTCTGTCATTACCACAGGACAATGGTTCTTAGACCTAACTGTGTTTGAAAATACAATGGGGTACTTGTTAAAAATGCAGCCTGGGCACGGTGGCTCATGCCTGTAATCCCAGCACTTTGGGAGGCTGAGGAGGGAGAATCACTTGAAGCCAGGGGTTTGAGAGCAGCCTGGGCAACATAGAGAGATCACTGTCTCAGAAAAAATAAAAATAAAGAACATTAGCGAGACATGGTGGTAAATGCTCTAGTGTCCGCTACTTGGGAGGCAGAGATGGGAGGATCACTTCAGCCAGGAGACTGAAGTGACAGTGAGCTATAATTGTGCCATTGCCCTCCAGCCTGGGCAACAGAGCAAGACCCTATCTCTAAAAAATAAAATTAAAACTTAAAGAAAAAATAACTAAATAAAGTGCAGATTCCTGAGTCCCATTCTCACAGAAGGAAACCACATGGTTAGAAAACTACCTTAAACTATGTGAGAAAGAACGCCAACAACCGCTGGAAGAGTTCATCGCACCTGGTAAATGGCCATGGCGCAGTGCTCCTGCAGCTCCTCGTTCTCACTATTTAGGTTCTTGACAAGGTTTTCAATGATCCTTTCTGCTTTGATTGCAGCCCGGTAGTTTTCCTAGGAATAAAAACCTACGTATTTATGTGTCTAAGGCATGAATATAAGTATCTGTTTACATTTAGTAATAAACATGCTAAACAAACTTTCTTAGGAAATAATCACCAAAGTCTTGACATATCCCTACATCAATAAGCTTGACATATCCCTACATCAATAAATTAACTGAATTAATATATGTGTGTGTGTGTATATATATATAGTGTGTAGATATACATGTCAGCATATATATGTGTGATATATATATAAATGTCAGTATATATGTGAGATATATAAATACATATATATGTGTGTGTGTATATATATATCACAGATACTGATTTAATTAATGTCCTATCAGTTGGATCTTCTCTTTCTCATAGAATGCTGACTTCTTAAAAAAAAATGTCCTTGAGCCATCAAGATAACCTTAAAAACAACTTTTGGACTAAAGAAAGTGAAGTTGAGAAGGCAAGGGAAGCAGAACTGGCGTGAGTACCTCTGATGCACACTCTTGCAATGTCCCCACCACTGGAATTAGCATGTTTTCATGAGAAGTCTTCAGCAGCCGAGCCAACAGAGGAATGCCCCCAGCTTTGCGGATGGCTTCTTTATTCGTATGACTCTTACTGCAGCTCCACAGGGCCAGCGCCCCACAGCGAGCCACTTCCACGTCTCTGGCCTCATACAGACTCGATTGGGCAGGTTTTGTGGAATCATGTGCACAGTCCAGTAGAGCAACCTATAATAATAGATAAATCCAATGTTCATGGAAATCTTAAAAAGAACATTTAAGTCATTCTTCAATAGCTACAGGGTTGTTTACCAAACTCACCTCCATCAAAAACAAGAATGCTTTAAAAAATCAATTTTCATACTCCATAGCAGCCAGGGAAAGCAAACAAACAAAACCTTACAAAAAACCTTCCTCCAGATTTGGGAGCTTATACATTTCCTTCCCACAAGAAATGTAAGCCCACCAAGATAGTATTTTCTTAACATGGCTCTAATATTTACATTAATCATATTTGTAAACCACATCCTCAGCCCAAACATCTCAGAAAACCAGCTTCCCTAAAACCATCAGCACTTTCTAAGGAGAAATGAATGGACTATACACTCTTTAAAGCCACAAGATCTGACCAGGAACAGTGGCTGATGCCTGTAATCCCAACACTTTAGGAGGCCGAGGTGGGAGGATCACTTGAGGCCAGGAATTAGAGACCAGCCTGAACAACATAGCAAGATCCTGTTTCTACAAAACAAAACAAAAAAAAAACACTGGATGTGGTGGTGCATGCCTGTAGTCCCAGCTACTCAGAAGGCTGAGGTGGGAGGGCTGTTTGGGTCCAGGAGTTCAAGTCTGCAATGAATTATGATATCAACACTGCACTCCAGCCTGGGCAACAAAGCAAGATCCTGCCTCCAAAAACAAACAAACAAACAAACAACAACAACAAAAAAACACATGAGATCTCTTTGGAGGACATAGCCTACCTCATATGCTACTGAAACCAACCAAACCAAACAGCACAACTGCTAGTATCCAGTTTTTTTCTTTACAATAACTAAAGTCACTGAAGAGCTTAAGGGAGAAGCAATTTACTACAAAGATTAAGCAGTATGTCAGGTTGCCCCACGGAAGAAGGGAAGCCAGACCTCCCTAGAGCTGTGATTGGCTGTCAGCCATCCTTGTAGGCTCACTGTCTCTATCTGGGGCTTGGGAGCAATCATCTATGCATGTCTACTCCATTATTCTCTCCCTGAAGGTCAAATTCCACAGATACTGCCCATAACCATCAATCTCAAATTTATAGGGGAATAATAGCCCAGGCTAGGTAGAGTCTCTCAATCCCAATTCCAAGTTCCTGGGAGAGAGATCCAGTGGGACTGGCTTGAGTCAGGTGGAAACTCCTGGTCTAATTAGTTATGGCCCCAGGAAAGATGGGGGTAGGGGTACGGAGGCTTCCAGGTACTGACTGCAGATGGGATAGCAACGTGGGAAAAACTCTAAGACCGTGGGATTGAACACAGATGCACAACAATAAATGATACAGTACGGAAATGCTCAGAAAGCCTGTACCATTTGTGACTGTTTTGGAACTGCGTGGTGGTTAGGAGGTGCTCCTCACAATCTTTGCCTTGCAAAAATTTATTCCTTAATTTAACCCACTGCCACTATGACCAGCACGACTGGCTGATTCACCAAAAAGTGGTTAAATAATTGTCTTACTTGTTTTGATGAATCTTTCTGAAATGTATGTATAGATCATAGTCATTTCAATGTTTTTTTTGTTTTGTTTTGTTTTGTTTTGTTTTTGGAGATGGAGTCTTGCTTTGTCACCCAGGCTGGAGTGCAGTGGCATGATCTCAGCTCACTGCAAGCTCCACCTCCTGGGTTCACACCATTCTCCTGCCTCAGCCTCCCAAGTAGCTGGGACTACAGGCGCCCACCACAATGCCCAGCTAATTTTTTGTATTTTTAGTAGAGACAGGGTTTCACTGTGTTAGCCAGGATGGTCTCGATCTCCTGACCTCGTGATCCACCCGCCTCAGCCTCCCAAAATGCTGGGATTACAGGCGTGAGCCACCGCGCCCAGCCTTCAATTTTTAATGTTGGAAGTTTTGGGGTCTTCATTTAGAAGTCTGGTGATATTTTTGTGACCAGAAAAATGACATAGGACCTTATTTCTTGTTTATATCAGTTAATCTATTAGGAAAACTGGTTTTGTTACATCTTGTTTTGCTTAAAGTCACAATTTTTGAGAACCTGTTGATATTGAATGAAGACTTACTGTACTAGGCTCCTGAATGTGATGCATAAAACATATTTTATATTACATTATCCATTCTTATAATTTAATGGGAGTAGTGTCATTAGACAGTCACATCAACCTACCAAATTGTTTCATTATTTAAGCAGAATAATAATAATCATAGTAATAATTACATTTTCTGTACCATTTTAATGAACATTTTCGAACAGAAAAGCTTAAAGAACTGTACAATGATTGCACACAAACCTCCCTACATCCACCACCTGGAGTCTCTAATTAACATTCTGCCACATTCGTTTTATTACCTATTTCACCATCTATTCATCCATCTACCCAACCATAAGTCTATCTTATTTTTGAAACAAATACACGTATAGTGCTTTACAGATGACAAGTGAAAACACAGAATGTCTTTTGGAAAATTTCTGAACACATTTTTCAGTGTACCTATTTACATTAAAATTCATATTTGCCCAACGGGTACATATTAACCCTTTATATGGGTAAGGTACTGGGCTAAGTGCTGTGAAAGACACTAGGATGAATAAGGCCTGTCACTTAAAGTGCGGAAGTGGA
Organism: Macaca fascicularis; assembly: GCF_037993035.2. Classification (NCBI taxonomy): domain Eukaryota; kingdom Metazoa; phylum Chordata; class Mammalia; order Primates; family Cercopithecidae; genus Macaca; species Macaca fascicularis. The sequence continues at coordinate 28,592,873 of NC_088383.1, forward strand.
AACAATACAGTAAGATAACAGCTCTGGGTGAGACACAAGATCTACTGATCCTTACTAAGAAGGTGAAAACATGTTGACTTTTTAAAGATCTTTCCTAATGATGGCAAAGGTGGTAAGCAGGATTCTGGTATTTTTCTTTTGATGCCAGCTATTGAGAAAATCATTTTTTCTGATTATAAAAGCAAGACTTAGACAAAGAAGACAAATTGGCAAATGTAGAAAAGCAGGCAGAAAAATCAGTCATCGATTCAGAGAAAACTCCTGTGAGCAATTTGTGTGTTTATTTCCAGTGGGTTTTTTTTTTCCACACTGGTGGGTACATCTTTAAAAATTGGGATCATAGATAACAACAGTTTTTAATCCTGTCACGATTTTATACAATATTAAATATTATACATTTTATTCCTTGCTATTAAATATACTTTCAGGCTGGGTGTGATGGCTCACGCCTGTAATCCCAGCACTTTGGGAGGCCAAGGCAGGCAGATTGCCTGAGCTCAGGAGTTCAAGACCAGCCTGACCAATATAGTGAAACCTCGTCTCTACTAAAAATAAAAAAATTGGCCGGACTTGGTGGCATGCACCTATAGTCTCAGCTACTCAGGGGCTGAGAGAGGAAAATTGCTTGAACCCCAGAGGCGGAGGTTGCAGTGAGCCAAGACCGTGCCACTGCATGCCAGCCTGGGTGATAGAGTGAGACTCCATCCATCTCAAAATAATAATAAATAAATAAGCTTTCAACACACAATAGTGATAGCTGTCTCTACAGACGTTTCTCATGGACACACTGCAGACCATTTTACCGAGCACATACTGCTAAACACCCAGGTTGTTTTCAGCTCTCAGTCTTCTAACAATGAGATGAACAAGAGCCTGCAGCTCTCACTGTCTCCTTGGAAGACAGTTCTGCCAGTAAGGTCACATCAGAGGCCATGGGCCACCAGTAAGACTTACACATAAAAGGCAAATTGGCAAATGCAGAAAAATAGGAAGAAAAATCAGTCATGCCTTCTCCTGAGAGCAATTTTGTGTGTTTATTTCTAGTGGATTTACTTTCTATAATGGTGGGTAGATCTTTAAAAAGTGGCATCGTAGGCCAGGCATGGTGGCTCATGCCTGTAATCCCAGCACTTTGAGAAGCCAAGGCAGGTGGATCACTTGAGGTGATCTATCTCTACTAAAAATACAAAAATTAGTCAGGCATGGTGGCAGGTGGCTGTAATTCCAGCTACTTGGGAGGCTGAGGCAAGAGAATTGCTTGAACTTGGGAGGCTGAGGTTGCAGTGAGCCAAGATTGCGCCACTGCTCTCCAGCCTGAGCCACAGAAGTGAGACTGTCAAGAAAAAAAAAAATTGCATCATAGTTATCAACAGCTTTTAAGTTGTAAAGTTTTTGACGTTTTAAAGTTTTCAGCTTTCCACCGAGCAGCAGGTCTCACTATCTCTTAGCTCCCCTACATCTATACATGGATGCATTCCTACCAATGTACCATAGGTGGTGACTTGTACCAAAGAGTTACATCTGCTTTAAAACTTTCCTATTTATTTGAAAAATGAGTTTGAAGATGTTTTTGTTTTGGACACTCACTAATATAAATATGCAAAAATAATTCTTAAGGACAAGTGATACAGACAGAAGGCTCCCAGAACACACTCTTGTGGCTATGGAATGTTCAGCGTGGCCAGAAAGGACAGCAAGGAGCTGTGTGTGGTGGCGGCTGGCACTCAGTGATGATGATGACGTCAGGGCTACTCACCAGTTTGGTGATACCCCCGTGCTGCCTCACCACCCGCCGTGCTCTTTTAAACTTGGCAACATTCGCAATAGTTTCGGCTGCCAAACATTTCAGACTCTTGTGTGGAGAATCAAGTATATTCACCATAATTGGTAAGCCCCCAAGGTCAACAATATTACGTCTGATTTGAGGATTATCACTGATTTCCTTCAGTATTTTTAATGAACCAATCTGCATGAGAAAAAAAAAAAATGATGAGTGGTGAATATGTAACCCGTGCTATGTTTTTAAAAATTCCGAGTCTACCTAAAATCCTTCCCCAGTTAAGTTTTTTAAGAAATAGTTTCCATTCCCAGAGGTTACACACATCCGGCATATTATCTTTCATTTAAGTAAACAATCCTCATTCAGGAAGCATGAGAGAGGAATGGAGAAGAGCAAAAGAAAGAAGAAAAGCAGAGAAAAGAGAAAGTGCAGTGAACAGAATTAGCAGGTCATCAGCAATAACAGCAAATAAAGACAAGAACTAGGCAGCGAGGAATGGCAGAAACCTAGAGCTAAGAAGAGAGCTGCAGGAAGGTGGAAAGAAGACTGCATCCAAGGTGACAGAGCCACTCACCTTACATTTGACTTCGTCGGTTTCAAGCAAATTTATCAGCACTTCCAGGCCTCCAACATCTCTGATGGCCAACTGGCAGGTTTCTTGAGCTAAGTTGAAATCCCTCATTGAACACAACGCAATCACTGTAGCTGTCTGATTTCCTCCCTATAAAGATGCAATGCCAGAGAAAGGTTAAGTAACACCACGTTCCCACAGAAATGCACTAAGTAGTTACGAATCCATGAACTAGAAAACGTGTCTCTGAGTGGGCCAGAATTTGTTAAATGAATCGGGTAGAGCTGAAGCTTGGAAAAGCTGTACAGAGCATCATAAAACATTGTTCCAATTAAGAGTCAATATTTAAAGGCGGGCTGTCTCCTTTAAACAGCTGTAACATCAGGCAGTATCACCTATTAAAGAGAGTCATGGGGCCAGCCTTGACTCTTATCAGCTGGTTGATAAGAGTTCTGGCATCAGCACTGAAGTAGCTCATCACACACAAAAGCCAAGAAGGCTGTTCATTTTTGTAAAAGGTGCTGGTAATAGACAAGCCTTTGATCCCTGCTTGAAACATAGTACCAATGTTTTAAGGGAAGACACTTTAAATTATGTTTATTTCCATTTAGTAAGCATTATATTTCCATTATCTACTTGTTTATATATAATTATGTATACAAACTGATCATATATATGTAATAGATAAGGTAAACATAATGTATTTTATAAATTTATTCATTATCTACTACCCATTATCTATTGTATAATTTTAAAATACATTTTAAAATATATAAAACATTGTACATTATGTTTATATAGAAATTTAAAATTTAAATATATTGCACATAATATATAAATATAAAAAACATAAACATAAAAACATATATTTCTATATATAAATAGATAATACATAATAGGCTTAGCACAGATCATAGAAGTTACATGCCAGCTGCCAAACTCCCTCCTCCATAGTACGAGCCTGTGCATGTGCAAATCTTCTTGTGAATTCAACAGAAAATGTTAATTTTTAATCTTTTAAAATTTATATTTAATAGTTGTACATATTTTGGGGGTACATGTGATATTCTGATGCATGTATAAAATGTATAGTGATCAAATCAGGATAATTGAGATATTTATCACCTTAAACACCTATCTTTTTTTTATGATGGCAACTTTACAATTTCTCCCTTCTAGCTGTTTTGAAATACATAATAATAAGTTATTCTTAACTATAATTTCTTTACTGTACTATAATAGGGAACTTGAACTTAGTTGTACTATCTCACTGTACTTTGTACCTCTTAGCCAATTTATCTTCATCTCTTCATACCATGTCTTATATATAATTGGGTTAGCACAGAAAATGGAAATTACATACAAGCTTCCCACATGCCTCCTCCTTCATATCACACTTGTACACATATGCAAACCCTCTTGTGAATTCAACACAAGGCTTTTAAAATAAGAAACCGAAATGGGATTACTAGAGGATCCCAAGTGAAGATAGAAAGATTTAGATGTGAGCCTTTCTTCTTACTCCTTTTAAGAAAATTTCTTCCATCCCTCTAGAAATGTCCTCAACAACTGTCCCGTGAAGATGTCACTGACAATATCCATTCCCCACATGAATGCTCCCAATGGATGCACCAGGCTGTCCTGTACATTCACGATTAAGTTCAGAATGACAAGAGCCTAAATTTTACTATTTACACGTAAAATAAGTCATGTTCTTACAGCTTTTAGTGTCTTTTCTGCTTCCCATCAAGGAGAAAAGTTACCGCCACCAATACCACCAATTTTCATACAGTTGGTTTTAAAATAATGAAATTTTAAAATCCTCTCTTTATAACTGTCAGGTTCATAAACTCCCATATTTGGGTGCACGTGGCTCCCATAAGCCAGTACTTCCATTTCCTCTTTTAAAAAAACAAAAAGCAGATATTTTATAAGCCATAAAGAAGCAGCTAGTCTGAGTGTGGAGGCATGCACCTGTAATCTCAGCTACTCAGAAGGCTGTGGTAGAAGGATCGCTTGAGCCTGGGAGTTGGAGGCTGCAGTGATCCATGATCACACCACTCGAGCCTGGGCAACAGAGTGAGACTCTGTCTCTAAAAATAAATTTTTAAAAATAATGATAATAAAGGAGAATCTACATGCTAACCATAATTAATTAAAGGAAATTAAATCAGCACAAAAAGAAAGAACAAAGAAAATAAGAAAAACAATTCATTTGAATAAGGCTCTTTTTTTTCTTTCTGAATTTAAATGGTTCAAAGGAGCCAGAAACCTCCCCAGGAGTGTCTGAAGGAGCAGAGCAGGGTTCCTATATTAAGGGTTTGGAAATCCAAACCAAGTACTTCAGCAAGAGAGTTCTTTAAGCAGAGGCTTCAGACTTAAGCATGACTAGAAAGTGCAAGAAGACATGGAACAGTGTGTCATGCCTTGGTTAAGCCAAGAGCCTCCTCCCACCCCAGGTCCACTCGTTGAAGAAGACTGTCCTGTCCTGACACTCTTAATCACGCGTGCTGAGGACTTGCTTGACTGCTATTCTTGCATTATAATGTTTTCTTTGGTAGCAATTTTCAGGCTTATACACTCAGCACAATCTTTGTTTCCTATTTCAAGTTGTCTTAATTTTTCTCTTCTAGACAATTTCCCCATCTTTTGAGCTTTATTTCATTACTTTTACTATAACCAATGACATAAATTCTTAAAGGCCATTTAATTGCAGCAGATGTCCCAAAGGTAAGAGTTTACAGCTTTCTGAATTATCTCTAGGCTAATTTGGAATGCAAAAGACTGACAATTTACAGTTATCATCAAGAAGTTAGATCCTTATAGAAAAAAAATTCTGTAAATCATCAGCTTTTTTTCTGAAAATCTGGAAACATATTCATAGGCTTGAGGGATTTTTTTAGAACACTTTTATATTAGGGAAAGTTAGTTTTTCCACATTTCAGGATTTAGTTCTACTCTTGTCACTGACCACACTCCCAAAAGGATTATAAATCTTTCAGAATGAATACCAGAGAACAGAAGCCAAAATATTCAACATACAGAGCCACAAATGTTAGCCAATTGCTATTCTTTAAATACCAGCTATGTCAAAGGATTTTTGAATGTTTGTTCCACTTTGTTCAGATGCCATAAATATCGAACTGAGAAGAAGCCATGCAAATACCCTCCTTTTTCAATTAAATCTCCCCTGAGAACATAATTATTTACCAATACTTATTTTCACATTTTATCACGCATTTGCATTTCTGAGGTTTTAAGAGCTGGAGAAAATACAGTAAAATATGATTTTACTAGCTTCTGAAGGGCTTCGAAAAATGCTTCCAATAAGTGTTTCCACTTCTTAAATTAATGCAATTCTTTTGCTAGTTGTCTTCCTGCCCCGTTGCTTTTCAAACATCTCCAGGCTCTGTTGGCCTTTGGATTTTTTTTTTTTTTTTTTTTTTTTTTTGCAATTGACATTCCTTCTGATGACCAGGAGGCATTTTTTCATTGTTACCATTAGGTTTTAAACGTGCAGAGATTGAGTGAAAGTCGCTGTCTTTCCCTTTTCTTAAAATTTCTTTTTGAAAGATAAGACGAATTAAAGATAATTTCTTCAACTATGATTTTGCTTTATTACTTCAAATAAAATATTTGAAATAAGCAAGTATTACCCCGTTTGGTATACAGAGCAATGCCCCTCCCTTACCGTTGATAAGGAAGAAATAAACATTTGCTAAGTTGAAATGAACAATGTATTCAAGAGTAAAACAGGAAGTGAGCTGCCTCAAATCACTTTTGTGTTATTTCATTCAACAAATGTGTTGCATGCTTCCTATTTGACATGCTGGATGGTCGGCACTAGAGATACACCAGCTTACAAAAACAGACACTGCCCTTGCCTTCATGAAGCTTATAATGTAGTGGAGAAGAAAGTTTTTTAACTTTTTTAAGCTCACCCAAATAAACAGAAACTATAAATCTGAGAACTGCTACACGGGACAGGGGCATGGAGCTGTGGACGCACATCACAGGGAACTTTGACAAAACTTGGAGCATCACCCACCAGGAAAGAATATCTGAGCTGAGATCTGGACAGAAAATAGGTGATTTCCCAGGCAGAGAAGGAGGGGGATGTGATTAAATGTCCACCAGTCAGAGCAGACCGTATATGCAAAAACCCGGGGGAGTAGAGCATGGCATGTTTAGAACCTGAAGAAGGCCAGAGCCCAGGGTGGGAGCGTGGTGCAAGATGAGCTGAAAACCAGCTGGGCTAGGCTACTGAGCCCAGAGTCTGGGCTGAGAATTTTCATCTTTATTTCGAGATTGGCCAATGTAATTTACAATGATGCCATTTATAAAAGATCACTCTGGCTGCAGAGGCCGTTGGTTGGAGGGGGCAAGCGTGGACGGATGCAGTCAGGTTACTGCAGTGATCCAGAGAATAGAAGATAACTTGGAGTAGGAGGGGAGGGTGACTCATCCCGAATCATAAAGAAACTTTTGAAAGATTTTTATCAGTTTGGTTCAGGAAAGGACGCTATAAGTAGAGATGAAACTCCAACTCTGTTGGGCAACACGCTTGCAGGGTCATCATTGGAAGTTATTATCAGAGTCCCACATGACCACAGTGAGACAGGAAGGCAGGCAGAGAATGATCAGGACCAGAGGCCTCTTCTTCTGTCTCTACCCCACACGGCTTCTCCATCTGCAATCAAGAAGCAGCCGGTGAGACTTGGAGAGGCGGCACAATTATCACATGGCCATGCAGCTGGCTTTGAACATTCTCAGCATTTTTTCCCTCAAACATGCCACTCAGAGCAAGAAAAGCGAACCCCTGCCAGTAACTGCTCATTAACGATCACAGAGGACCTGGTGCCCAGCATGAAGGTTGGCTTAGAGATACTCTTCTTCTCCCGGAATCAGAAATGGTACAAGGTGGGTGCTCACAGTGAGTAGTGGTAGACAACCATGTGAGTCAAAGCAGAAAAATACACTGCTTTTCTTCCGTTTATTTGCAAGTCTATTTTATACTGATGACTTAGCACTCCAAAACCTAAGACTCAACAGAACCCCGAGGAGAAAGAGAAAATACTGTTTCCAGAAGAAAAATATACAAATATCCTTAAATAAATTAGACTCAGGTTGTTGTATTACAAGCTGCTATGAATGTTTTATCAGGAATGGGTAAGGAACAATGCAAGGAGGCTACATAAATTCTTTTAATTGTATTTATTCATTTATTTTCAGACAGAGTCTTCTCTGTCATGCAGGTTGGAGTGCAATGGTGTGATATTGGCTCACTGCAACCTCCATCTCCCAAGTTCAGGAGATCCTCCAGCTTTAGCCTCCCAAGTAGCTAGTACTACAGGCATGCACCACCATGCCTGACACATATGCATTCTTTTTAATTTGCCATGGAACATTTACAGGAATTGACAGTTATTGGAATGCTGTAGTCATTGCAATGCAGAAAAATTTATAGCAAATATAATTATCTAACTAAAAAGATTCAGAAGAATGAGCTGAATAATTATGATAATTAATAAAAATAGTTCAATAAAGTGACTGGATACAAGAGCAGCACTTTAAAGTGGTATTTATACACTAACGATAACAAATCAAAATGTTTAACTTGAAAAAAGTTCCCATGTTGAGATTAGCAAAATAATAATAAAAATATCTATGACTAAATCTCATAGGAAATGTTTTAGATACACATGAAAAAAAGCTATTAAGTATTACTAAATTATGTAAAAGATTAAATGGATGAATGGTCATACCATGTGCCTGAACAGGATAATTCAACATTATTTAAATTGCAGTTAATCCAAAAATAATTTGTAAATTCATGTAAATCAACCAAAATGCCCACAGAATTCTGGGGTTTTGTTAACATGATTTTCAACTCATTCTAAAATGATCTAGAATGAAAAATCCAAAAAAATAAGTTTTAAAAATGTTAAGGTACCTATCTGGTCTACCCAATATCAAAATATACCAAAGCTGTAGTAATTAAAACAGCATGTAACTAGCATGGGAACATCCAAATAAGTTAACGCAGAGAAAGATCCAGAAATAAACTCTCACATGTGAGACTGCAGAATTTGATGAAGGTGGTATCCCAGATTATTGGAGGGAAGAGCAGATAGGCCAATAATCTGTATTGATACAGTTGACTGCCCCTCTAGAGAAAAAGAAGTGAAGTTAGATGCTTACCTTCTATTATACATAAAGTGAATTCCAGGATTAATAATTTGAACTTAAAAAAAAGCTATAAAACTAACAGAGGGAACTAGAAAGTATTTTTGTCCTCTTGGAATGGCTTCAGAAAAAAAACCTTCCTAGTTCCTAAGAAACAAAACCTATAAGCCATGAAGAAATAGAAGACACTTATTAATGTACAAAAGAGTAGACAAAAAGACATCCAGCTGGGCGCAGTGGCTCACATCTGTAATCTCAGCACTTTGGGAGGCCAAGGCAGGTGGATCATCTGAGGTGAAGAGTTCGAGACCAGCCTGACCAATATGGTGAAACCTCATCTCTACTAAAAATACCAAAATTAGCCAGGTGTAGTGGCATGCTCCTGTAGTCCCAGCTACTTGGGAGGCTGAGACAGGAGAATTGGTTGAACTGGGGAGGCAGAGGTTGCAGTGAGCCAAGATCGTGCCACTGCACTCCAGCCTGAGCAACAGAGCGAGACCATCTCAAAAAAGTAAATAAATAAAAAATAAGAAAAGACATCTGACACACTAAGAGAAAATAAATATCTGCAATTAGTATAACAGCCAAAGGATTAATCTGCATCATCAAGACTTAAAAAGACAAACCACCACACAGAAAAATAGGCAAAGGACATAATACAATGGCTATTTGACATATAAAAAAATTGTTAACCTCACTAGTAACTAGAAATATGAAAATTCAAACAAGGTACATTTTGCCCCATGAGAATTGTCCAAAATAAAAAATAACAAAAAGACTACACATCGATGAGAATTTACAACAATGAATTCCAATCCTGTATTAACAACTTTTTTTAATTTTTAATTTTTTTTTTTTTACTTTAAGTTCCAGGATACATGTGCAGAACGTGCAGGTTTGTTACATAGGTAAACATGTGCCATGTGGTTTGCTGCACCTATCAACCCATCACCTAGATTTTCAGCCCCACATGCATTAGCTGTTTGTCCTAATGCTCCCCCGTCCCCTTGGCCACCTTCCCTGACAGGCCCCGGTGTTTGTTGTTCCCCTCCCTGCGTCCATATGTTCTCATTGTAGATGAACAGTTTCATTACCACGGGGAGATTCAAAAGTCTATCAATGCCTAGACTCCAGCTTGAACCAATTCAATCAAAACTTCCAAAAATGGTACCTGGGCATCAAGGTCTTTTGTTTATTTGCTCCTTCATTTAACAGCCCTGGCTAATTTCACTCTGAGGTTGAAGGTTCAAGGTTGAAAACTATTGGTATGTTACTGGTAGAGTGTAAATTGATAGTTGCTTTCTGTAAGGAGCTATGAAACTTTTTTTTACATAAACTAAGTTTGTTTTGTTTATTACTCTTCATTATTTCTCTTTAAATTGAAAATTTTTTAATGGAAGTCATCTCAAATTGTAGTGTGCATATATTATTTTTCTCTTTGTTTTAAACAGCTTTATTGACATACAATTGATATAAAAAACTGCACATCTTTAATGTATACTATTTGATGAGTTTAGATATATGCATATACATCCAACACCTGTGAAATCATTACTACAATGAAAGTAATAAATGTATCCATCAGCTGAAAACATGTCCTTTGTCTCTGCCTTTCTTGTGGTAAGAACACTTCATATGAGATTTACTTCTTAAATGTTGTCAGTGCACAATATATATTGTTAACTATAGGTACTATGCTGTACAGCAGATATCCAGAACTTATTCATCTTTCATAAATGAAATTTTATACCCAGTGAACAATTACATGAAACTGCCTTAGCTACCACAGTTCATTCCAATCAAAAATCTTATAAATATCTTGGCATGTGTATAGAACTCCCTATTAGTGCTATCAAAAATATAAATGTGCATTCTCTTTGACCCAAGCAATTCCATTTCAAAGAATCCATCCTATAGAAATAATGTATATATCCAAAGAATATGTAAAAATATTAGCTGTAGTATTGTTTGTAGTAACAAAAACTGATTTGAGTGACAACTTAAATGTTATCAATAAGGCAATTATTCAATAACTTAATGATATACACGTTTAATGAAATACTATGTAGTAATTAAAAGGAGTGAGGCAAATATGAAAGATCACTAAGACACAATATTAAATACAAAAAGTAAAATGTAGAATAAGAATAGGATTTCACTTATGTATATAAATATGTATATAAACAAAGAAACATCTAGAAGGGAGCTTTCACTTTGCATGGTTTGAAGTTTCACATTGAGCATATATGAGTGTGCTATTTGTATGATATTTAAAGATTTTAAACACAGAAGGGAGTAAGGGAAACAGGGGAAGAATACCACGTTCTTCTGCTATGCCCTGTGTCACAGAAACATCAGCAACCACACCAGACAGCCACACCCACCCAGGGAGCAAGAGCCGGGGAAAACCACAGCCCTCCAACAGAAATCTCAAAGGCCAATGGACCAAAAAGGGACATGGGATTCAGTATTTTTCCTGCTACTATGCAATTTTAAATAATGATGACAATAGATCCATATAAAGATGTAAAATGAAAAATCATTCATACCAAATCTTATGCCTCTTATTCACTCCTTAACTCATATATTTAGAAATTCTTCAGCATGCAGACTCTGTAACAGGCCGTGAATGTGTGTTTTTGAAACAGAAAGCAAAGCAGCCTAGCACATTATAGAAACTGGGAACTAGCCAGTACTACTACTCTTCTCCAATCTACTTAGCTTTCTCAAATGTATTTTAGGGGAAAAGCATATTTTAAGGAACAAAAGTAAGTGTTGCTGCAAATACATGGGGCAAGAAATTCCCTGAAAAGTTCTACTATATAAAACTGCCTTAGATATCCCAGTTCATTCCAATCAAAACTCTTATAAATAACTAGATGGGTATGTGTATCATATCATCATGCTCTAGCTGTGCTGGCTCATAGCAAACATTCATGAATAAACACATGAGTGAATGAATGAATGAATGAATGAATGAGTTAAAGCTTAAGGGAACTCCCCTGAGATTTTTAATATTGTCATTTTTCAGTCGGTAAGTTGATGTGGTAGCATAGAGCTAGCTAGTGGTCATATAAACTGTTAGGAGTCAGTAGCATTGTATTATCATACTGATCTAATTGTCTTTACTCTGCTTTTTCTCCACACGTATTTATTTATGACTGCCAAGAGGCAAGGAAAGTTTAAAGCTCAAAAATGTAAATACAGATTTCCCTTTGGGAAAGACGGAGAGGAATCTCTCCATTTCTTCCACAATCTCCTTTATAACAAAAATAAAAGACGACAAATTCTTTTGTGAGCAATATAAGCACACAAGTAACACACATTACCAGTAATCCAAATACTTTAAATGCATTCACTTCTTATACTACAATATTTATGAAAGCATAAATGCAGATTCTGAGTAGACTTTTTTTAGCTGATGGAATTTAAATATGTTATGATTTCAAACAGGCAATTTAAAAAAAAATAGTCACAAAAGTTGTCCTATTTGTTTGTCACTGACTTTTTTAAGAAAGTCAACCCACATCAATGTAGCAACACACGTACTAACTTAAAGAATGTTCCTCAGGAACATGGCACTCATTTGTCTTTCTAACTACTGGAGTTGATTTGAGTGGATGAACAGTGACCATTGTTTTCCATTTTCGAAATACTTTTTTTAACAAGAATAGCTCTGCGTCATCACATTCTTTTCCACTTTTTTTAAGTAAAAACTTAGCAAAAGAGCACAGTCTAACACGGCCTTCCAAACGTGAATACTGAGTTCCTTTACGGGAAGGGCTCCCTGTTGACTCTTACTTGAATGAAGAAATCCAAACAAGCGAAAAGACAGGAAGGTACAACAGCAAGTTCTGCAGGCCTCCTGGGTCCTGAATTTCTTGACAGTGGAACAGAACCACCAGGCAATGGGCAATAAAGATAGAAGCCTGGACTCCGTCCCAGCCCGCAGCTGCCTTCTGTGTGGCCCGGAGCAAAGAATTTCTCAGCTTTTCCACCAATGAAACAAGGATCAAACTACCTGCCACTCCATACCCAAAACTCAAGTAATGGGAAAGGAATTTAATTAACTGTAATTGATTGCAAAGCACATCAAATTCCTACAACAAAAACTCATACAACTTCCAATTACCACTCGAAAGAACTCTTTAACCAATTAAAGAGTGTGTGTGTGTGTCTGTGTGTGTGTGTTTAATCAGTTTATGTAAGATCATTTATGTAAGATCATTAAGGAACTGAGCCTCACAAATGCAGTCTTTAACAAAAGTTTTCAAGTCTGAAAAATGTCCTTGCCAAGAATCCACCTCCAGAGAAGAAACCCAAAACCTTCCAGGGAGAGAGCTCTGGGGAGTCCCTTCTGAAGCTGGCAGCCCAGTGGCATTTCTGATGTGAATGTCTTTTAGATGTCACTCTGGAATACAGTATTGACCGCTGCTAAGCTGGGATCCACCAGGCCGCTTCACTTTTCATGGCCTGAAAATTCTCAATTTGTGGTTTCAGAGCAGAAGCATGGCAAGCAATCTGGCTCATGAGAAAGGTGAAATCAATGCCAGTGTTTGATGAATTTGATGATATAGAACGAACAAATTAGGCGACCCCTCACCAATCTGTTGTGGGTCAGGGGAGAGGATGAATGTGTGGTAATGCCCATCCTTTCTACCAATGTAACCCCGTTGTCACTGTCTTCTCGTCCCTTCCCATCAGATTCACTTGGCATATCACCTGCTGCTGGATTCATCTTTCCAAATCAATGCTTTCATCATCCTTTTCCCCACTCTCCCACCTGGACTCTAATAAAAATCCCAGGTGCAGAAGCTGGCTTCCCACAGGGAGGAGGTACACATGGAGAAATGGCCCTGGGAATGAGCCCTAGAGGCATCCATCATTGCAGCAAGAACTCAGGAATAACACCGGCTGAATGAAGCACTTCAAAGTATGGGCAGATATCCAACTGTGCTTGCCAATATAACCCTTGTTGAACCTAGAGCTGGTGCCTGGATAATACGGGCATCTTACCCTCTAGTGACAGCTCTAGGAAATATCTTCAAAGGAAAGAAAGCATAGTTCTAGGCCCAGCCTCTGATACGCCTCTAAACTACCAAAAGCTGACCAACCAACCACGTTCTCGGCATTATTCTAGTCTTCTCAATGTTTTCTTGGATTTACTGATCCTATAGTGTTAAATACCATACCCACGCCACCTTTAATCCACATTGACATGGATTTCAACATGTTTTTGACCTTGGGTCCAGAAATTCTTTTTCATTATAATATGTATAAAATGCAAATCTACTTATAATTAGGACCTTTCAATATTTTACCCCACTCTACTGAAGAATACCCATTTGCATGAATTTATAACATATGGTACTTGTAACTAATATTAATTTCCACATTTCCAAACAAGGAAAATATCCTACATCCCTTCTCCTATTCCACAAAGGGGCTCTCCACATACCTTATTTAGAAATGAGCACGATTTCACTGAAGTTTTAGAGAGACTCATAGATTTAGTATGGAGCATAGAGATGTTAACAAACCATCTCCTTTAATCGCTCAAGTTGATCAAAAGCAAGACATTTTCCTTGCAAGATTTTAAAACAATTTTGGCCAGGGAAGAAAATAATATCCATATAAAGTCAGCAAATACAGCAATCAACTAGTATGTCTACAAGAAAGACGGCAGTAACAGGAAGAGAGAGGGATGCAAGAAAAGTGGGAAAGAAGTCAGCAGCAGAAGGAAGGACAGGCTCAGAGGCAGGAAGAACTGCTTTCAGGGGGCTGAGAGTGAAAACAGCAAAGCCCTGCCACTAAGGAACCTCGTCCTCTCCCCTTCGCACCATCAGGGCAGAGGTGGGGAGGCGAGTTTGTGGCCATTGGCAAGATGCCATGCAAGATACAGCAATAAATTTGATGTGGTCTCTCTACTCAAGAAGTAGGTACTAAGGCAGACAACCTGAACCATCAGGATAGCAGAAGATAGAACATAAGTGCTTATCAGTAAGGTAGCTGAAAAGGGGGTTCATTGCTTCCTTTAGAATTAGGGTACAGCATCATCAGCTACGGGGGAGAAAAGCTGGAAGGTTGGTGAGTAAAAATGTGATACATTCATTAATTTAAAAATTAAATTGTGTTCAAAAATTCCAGATGAAAAGAATATATACATATATAAAACTTGTAGGTTGAAATTAACATATGTCAAACCAAATAATGAAATACAAACTCTATTTATGTGCCAAGATATGAGCTCATAGCTCTGGACGAAGAATAAGCTATAGTTCATTGACCTCTTTGGGTATTAATGAGCTCATTAAATCTTTTTTTTTTTCCAACAATCACAGACATTACTCTACTTGGAAAATGGTAAATAGAAAGTCAGGTCAACATGAACATTTCTCTGCTAGCTTAAATCTACATTTAAGCCATAATTTCATAAATTAAAATGTCAGGTGTATTTATTTTGAGATTACCTAGAGACATTCAATTTTGCATTTCATAGACTTTTAATATCATTTTGTGTCTCCATATAAAATATTTATCTGTGTCAAAAACCTTGAAATCATTTATAGATATGCTTTTCCTTTTATTGGCTATGTGAAGAATATTTACCTGTGGGAACTATAAGAATTCCAGGCAATTTACTGTCTGGCCAAGAGTATCACATTTGCACATGATTTATTAATGAATAACTTGTGCAAATTTAAGTAGCACTTCATCAATAAACGTTTTCTTTAGCTGTACTGGGACAGAAATAGTGCATCTCTTTTTGGCCTAATGCTACATGGACTTATCCTAAATAGTTGAAAAACTCAAGACAGTTATCCAGTAATTAGGCTATTGTGAGAAACTCTCTTTGCCATGTTCACTGGGAGGATATTATTGAGGCTGTTCACTCTCTCACTCCATGCCTGCCCCATTAAATCCTAAGGGAGAAAATTCTTTCTGCTCTTAGCACCAGGATCAGTTATACTCGCTGGCAACTGGTTTGTTTTTATTTTAAGATGCTGAGAGACTTTCCCTCCCTGTACTAACTCACTCTATTTCCCTCCTTTTATTGGTTGCTAGAGAACTGAAAGTAAAAGTTGAAGGCCACCTGCACAAGTCAGTGAAGCCTCCATGCCACACATTTTCTACAGTAATAATAAGCAATAGAAATGATTATCATTGCCAACAGTTACTAAGTACTTTGTGCTAAGCACTTTACATGTGTTATATTTCATTTAACATTCTTAATAATCCTAATATAAGAACTTTTATTTTTCCATCTTCACCAATGAGGAAACTGAAGCTTAGAGGGGTTACTCAAGTCACCCAAGGCCATTGAGTAAGCGGCAGAATTTCAACTCAACTAGTCTTTCCAACGTCAAAGATCATGCTTCTAATTACTCTAGTATTCTGCTTCCTGATCCATCTTTTGTTTCTGCCATTTTGACTCTTGTTTCCTTTTGCTAATGAAATAAAGATAATGGACCAGGACTCTTGGGAAGAACTCAAGACTCTCTTAATTCATATTCTGAAAGGCTATGTCTTGGATGGGCGTAGAGGCTCATGCCTGTAATCCCAGCACTTTGGGAGGCCAAGGCGGGAAGATTGCTTGACGCCAGGAGTTCAAGAGCACCCTGGGAAAAAGAAAAGGAAAGAGGAGAGGGGAGAGGAGGGGAGGGGAAGACAGGGGAGGGGAGAGGAAGACAGGGAAAGGGAGGAGGGGAGGAAGAAAGAAAGGGAAAGGGGAAGGGAAGGGAAGGGGAAGGGGAAGGGGAAGGGAAGGGGAAGGGGAAGGGGAAGGGGAAGGGGAAGGGGAGGGAAAAGTCAGGAAGTCTAAGCCCCAATGGCCCTGTCTAGAGCTGCCCACCTCAGAGAGAGTTGTGTTGGCAAAGTTCTCCACTGCCAGTTCTTTTTTTTTCCCCCTAGATGACATGCGTTTTGAGAGTCTAGGAGAGGCAATCACAGGAGGCCCTGTGGTTCAGTAAAGATGCAGAGGCACTGTTGCAAGCGTGTCCTAAATGTTCCAAAGCTGGACATGGTTGCCACGCATGCCAGGCTGGACCGCTGTGTTGAACTATGTGGTTTGTGCACAAATACTCCTGCCAAAGGGGAGTGCAGGAGCATGTGGCCTGAATCTAGCTTGTGCTCCATGCTGGTGTTTCCAAATTCCCGACAGGTTAATCTTCAAGATTCAGGAATATGCAATCAAAATTCCTAGAAATTTTCATGAGTTCCCAAAATTATATTATTCTGTATTTTTCCTAACATTTCATTACATATCTTTCAATCATAATGAATGCCTATAATAATACTGAATCATTTCTATCATAATAAACATTGAATCATTTTTGGTGGTAGAGTTATGCTAAAAGTTTCAGAGGTTTTCTGTAAAAAATCCTTATGTAATAAATGCATGATTTATTATTATGAGCCATAATATATGACATAATTATATACCGCAACAACATGTAAAAACAATGTGCACCTGATATAGAAATTTCATAATACAAAACATAAATGAGGGAAATATTAACCGAAAATAAATGCCAATAAAAACCATTTTAAAAATTGACAGATGCCATAAAAATATTTACTATTTATAAAGTATCGTGCTTAAAATGAAATTTTAAAACTCACAAAATATTAACTGTTCTGTCCAATAGTCTAGAGGTTTGTTTCATGACAATTAGTCCAGACTAAAAAAAAATAATTTTCATTTTGCATTGATGGTCAAATCATTAGGAGCCTGCCAAAAGGATCTCCAAGTTGAGCATTAGGGCTTGTTTTGTATAAGGTCATGTCCTTTTTGAAATATGAAAATATTATTTATTTATTTATTTTATTATTATTATTATTATTTTGAGACGGAGTTTTACTCTTATTGCCCAGGCTGGAGTACAATGGCATGAACTCGGCTCACTGCAACCTCTGCCTCCTGGGTTCAAGCGATTCTCCTGCCTCAGCATCCCCAGTAGCTGGGATTACAGGCGTGCGCCATCACGCCAGGCTAATTTTTTTTGTATTTTTAGTAGAGACAGGGTTTCACCATGTTGGCCAGGCTGGTCTCGAACTCCTGACCTCAGATGATCCACTCTCCTCGGCCTCCCAAGCTGGGATTACAGGTGTGAGTCACTGCACCTGGCCAAAATATTATTTATTTTTAATTGACAAAAAATAATTGTATATTTTTGTGAGGTACAATGTGGTATTTTGATAAATGTTTACATTGTACAATGATTAAATCAAGCAAAGCCATTGGCAAATGCCCTTGGTTGATTTGACCAAAGACATGAAAAAGCAGAAAGAAAACATGAGTTGAGTCAAATGCTTTTTCACAAATACTTCTGGACGTCGGCTTTACACAAAGCCTAGAAATCATCAATACTTGCTATCTGACGTCAGAAATGAATATTAATCTGGGTTTTGGTGAGTCATTCCCCTTGCCCTCCTGCAAATTCAAATACTTAAATATATGATGTGGGCCAATTATTATGTAAAATGTTCTCATACGTGCTATCTGACTTGAGAGAAATGAAAATGGACCAACCCACACTATAAGCACCCACAATGTCTCAGAAACCATGCTATGTTTCAAGTGTGTTTTATTCAACACTTTATAATAGTCCTGTAGTACAGGTATATTAATTTTATTCCATGGGTTGAGAAAATTAGGGCTCAAAACTGTAACGTTTCAACAGCTACGTTGCTAGTAAGTGAGACAGCCTGGAGTTTAACCAAAGTCCAGCTTTAAAAATCTGTGTTGTTTCTTCCACACCATACTACAAATCATCAAATGGCAGCAAGTCACAGTGTCAGCTGTTTACCATGCCCACTGCCCAGCCAGGAGAGAGGGCTGGTACCAGGCAGCCTGGTTGCTCCATGAGAATGAATCTTGCATCCTCAGGGTAATAAGACCTTGCCCTGCACAAACTTAGATAAAACAACAGGAATGTTTACTACTCTTATTTGAAAGAAACATAAAGTAAACTTGGAAGCAGATATACATCTTTGGGAAAGTATTTTAAATGAATGTTGCAAATATACTACCATAGGCCTTTCTTACCTTTAAATATTTCACCAGCTTCTGAATTTGCCAGTATTCTGATGGCAAATCTGCACTTGCTTCCTGACGATGGTCAGGTGGCTCTTCATCTTCCTCACTTTCTGAGGAGCTATCACTAATAATTTCCTCTATCTTTTCAGCACTCTTTCTAAGAACAATAACAACATACATATACATGTAAGCTACAGTGTGGAGATGGTTATAATCATATTTTGGCAACACAGGCACAAGCAATGGATCAGATACCAACACCTTCTGAGTTCTAGTAAATCTCTATTAAGATCTACATGAGGTCAGGTTCAGTGGCTCATGCCTATAATCCCAGTGCTTTGGGAGGCTGAGGTGGGAGGATTACTTGAGGCCAAGAGTTCAACACCAGCCTGGACAACATAGCAAGACTCTGTCTCTAAAAAAAAACAAAAAAAAACAAAAAAAAAACAAAACAAACAAACAAAAAAAACCAACCTGAATTAGCCAGACATGGTGGTGCGTGCCTGTAATCCCAGCTACTCAGGAGGCTTGACGCAGGAGGATCACTTGAGCCCAGGAGTTTGAGCTGCAGTAAACCATTATTACATTATCACACCACTGCACTCCAGCCTGGGAGACAGAGCGAGACCTTGTCTCAAAAAAAAAATAAAAATAAAAATAAGAAGGAACTGCGTGCAATGAATAAACCTGTCTCTATTGCAGGTGCAATTGCTCTGGGTGCAATAATCATAATAAAGAAAATAGTGAGAAATAAACAAGGGTATTCAGTGAATGTCCTAAGGCTGTGCTTTTCAATAAGACTGCCACTCATTGCATGTGGTCATCTATATTTACAGATATTTGAACTTATTTATTTAACTAAAATTAAAGAAAATTAAAAATCCAGTTCTCCAGTCACACTAGCCACACTTCAAGTGCTCAATGGCCCACATGCCTTGTGGTGAGCACACCGGACAGCTCAGATAGTGACTATTTCTTTTATTCCAGTAAGTTCAACTGGGCAGCGCCGCAAGGCCCTAAAGTGAAAGAGTCTCTGTTACCAAGGAGAGTCAGTATTCAGCACAGCCCTCCGTAATGTCTACACTGAAGTACTTGCAAGGGCAAAAGGTGCCAAAGAACAGTAATGACATGAACATAATCAGGTTCAGGACCGAAGAGTCAACCACCAACTCGGAGAGGCATCACCATGCAAAGTGTTGAGTTCCACAGAAGTACACCACATTCTGTGGTTGGATGCATGGACAACAGTATTACAAGAGCCTTCTGGAATCCAATATAAGCCCATGTCCCTGCAGAGGTCCCTCGTGCACATGCACACTCATCACACCAGCTTGTCTCCACCTCCCACCGCCGGATGACAGATTACTGCCATTGGGTCACCAAACCCACAATGATTTCTCAGGAACTGCATCCCTCACTCACACGTGGAGAGGTGGTGAACCCTGGATATTTATCCTGATATTGTTTCCCACACATTCCTCATCTCACAGGACAGAAGCAAACCTTTAAATCTTCTACTTAATTTTAATATTAAATAATACCAACAGCAGCCACCAGTTTTGTCTATTTTGTCCTAGGTACTTTTATTTTTTTGAAACAGGATCTCGCTCTGTTACCCAGGCTGGAGTGCAGTGGTGCGATCTTGGCTCACTGCAACCTCTGCCTCCCAGGTTCAAGTCATTCTCCTGCCTCAGCCTCCTGAGTAACTGGGCTTACAGGCACGTGCCACCACATCTGGCTAATTTTTGTATTTTTAGTAGTGACAGGGTTTTCACCATGTTGGCCAGGCTGGTCTCGAACTCTTGACCTCGTGATCCTCCCGTCTCAGCCTCCCAAACTGCTAGGATTATAGGCATGAGCCACTGCACTCAGCCTGTCCCAGGCACTTTATATTCATTGTTTCTAAACTTCACAACCACCTTGCAAAGCGGGCTCTATTCTTCCCATTCTACAAGCAAGGAAACGTCAGAGAAATTAAGAGGAGAAAAAAAATCATTCATTTTGAAGGATCCAAAATTACTTAAAATATGACTCTTGCCAATCACATATTAAGGTGTCCTTAAATATCAAAGTCACAAAGTGAATGACCATTATAGATCACACAAGTCCACAATACTTTTCCTCTAACTCTGAAATCCAAAAAGCTCTGAAAACTATTTTCCCCCCACTGGACTTAACTTGTTGCTAAGGCCTTAGATGAACTGATACTAGACTATTTATGGTCTTTATTCATGTCACCAGTGTGAATATTCATGTTTCACTACAGAAATGCTCATGCTTTTGATTATAGGGTATTGGTTCACACTCCAATAGAGGTTATCATAATATACGTTATATAAATTTCATCACCCTTTTTTAAAGTGAGTTTTTCAAAACCCCACGCATTTGGCCACGAGAGTTCAGGACAACAGACCATAGGTTAAATGTCTCATTTGAATTCTCTCAACAATCTATGAGGTTGTCATTACTCTCATTATAGAGATAACAAGTTAAAAATAATTTGGGCCGGGCGTGGTGGCTCACGCCTGTAATCCCAGCACTTCGGGAGGCCGAGGTGAGTGGATTGCTTGAGGTCGGGAGTTTGAGACCAGCCTAGCCAACACGGTGAAACCCTGTCTCTACTAAAAAATACAAAAATTAGCTGGGTGTGGTGGCATGCGCCTCTTGTCCAGTTACTCGGGAGGCTGAGGTAGGAGAATCACTTGAACCCGGGAGGCAGTGGTTGCAGTGAGGCAAGATCATGCTACTGCACTCCAGCCTGGATGACAGAGCAAGACTCTGTAATAATAATAATAATAATAATAATTTGAACAAAACTCCATGGTTAGTGAAGTGGCTGTGCTAAAACAAAGAGTTGTAATGGGAGCTGTTCATCTTGGTTCCTAGAGGAGCTGGGGTAGTCATTTAACTTACTTGTGCCTCGGTTTCCTCACCTGCAAATTGGGGATGATAATAGCAATTAGTATGTAAAAAGCTTATAACAATGCCTGGCACAGAGAGAGTGTGAAATATGTGTTAGATAGTTCTGTATTATCATGCATATTCATTCAACAAATGTGCATGGAGGGCCTGTTGGCTGCCAGGTATCGAGGGCATGCTATTGAAGAACGCTGTCTTTCAGTATCTTTCTTAAACTCCAAGGAAAAGCTGTGGTTTTGTTTTTGAAAATCTGATCTGTTTTCATCTTAGGGCCCACATAAATTAAGTAACTGGTTGGGTTTTTGTCTTTACCTTGATCTTCAGCAAGAACAGAATCAAATCTGTGGTCTATGAGTAATTATGTAAGTTCCCATTATTTTGTAGCTCAGTACCTTGTCCACTTTGGTCACCATCAGAAAATTTTTATTTCTGTGTTTTCTTGTATTGTCTTAGTAAGTTCCGTGAAGGCAAGGACCATTTCTGTCTTTCATACTGTCTCCCCTAGCACAAGGAAGGCACTCAATAAACATTTCCTAGAAGAATTAATCAATTAAAGCAGGTATGAATAAGTGAATGAACAAATGGATTCAGTCTAGGTTAAGATTTTGGAAGAAGGGTATTTCTGGTGATAATTCCAGGAAGTGGCAGTAGCAGCAGCTTGATGGAAAGGAGGCAACAGTCAGTGAGACTGAAACCAGGGAGTGTGTAGGTCAAGATTTGGTACTGGTCTTCCTCTTGGGGTTTCAGGTTTTTCAAATGATGATTGGACGTAGGATGAAAGTGATAGTAAGTCAATGTCAAAATTGTCAGTAATAATGGATCCACAGAAAACAGCAACCAGGAAAGACAGAGGGTTACATCAGCCTCATAGGAAAGGAGGTCTAATCTGAAGAGTAAGGTAGTTTGAAGCAATAAAGAGGAGATTTCTGCCTATGGTCCCCATGCCCTGTATTTTTACACATGCCCTGTGCAGTTACACAGGGCCTGGGAAAAGAAGATCTGAAGGAGAATCGCTGCTGTCATGGAAAAGTTTCAATAAATGCAAGAAGGAGACAGTGGAGGCTTTGGTGCATAGGGTGAGGATATAAGGAAATTCATTTCCTTGTAGTATGAGGGGGGTCAAGGAAAAAATGTAGAAGAAAGAGCAAAGTGGAAGAATGATTCATTTGGGATATTGCAGAGCAAGACAGGGACGAGAGTCCAGGAGGAGACAGGACTCATTAGGGTTTGCATTTAGAGTGGTGTCCATGGGTAAGAGGAACCCGAGAATCTTGCCAGCCACCCCCTGGAGTAGTGTATTCATTCTGGGTTCCCATTAATCTTTAGAAAATGTATCTTGGTCCCCAGTAATCCATAAAAGGGTTATTGACACCCTACACAGCGCAAACCTGGAGTGAAATCAACCAGGGCTGAAAACGGGCCATCTGCAGATGTTTAACTTGGATTTACAAAAATAGAATTAGTGGAATCACGATCATTGTGCTCTAATTATAAAAAGACTTATGAGAAAGTACACTTTATTCCTCATCGCTCTAGAAGTTTCTAACTCAACATTAAGCTCATGGGCAAGGACTAGTCCATTTAAGCCTTCATGCTCATATCTAATTCATTCTCATTTTCTTTGTTTCTCTCCCTTCTCTGCTGTCTCCAACTCCCAGTGGGTTCTCGTGCATAAAAGTCTTTTCTAGTCTATTCCATTTTGGAGCATAGGAAGAGGATGGACAATTTTTAAATTTTATTAATTTGTAAGATTCCATGATTCTCTTAATTTCTTACAGGTTTTTTGGCACAGAATACCCCCAATTTTTGCACTTCCAAAAGCCAATTTGTGTGTAAAACACTATGATTATGCTCTCTGGACCATGGAACAGGGAAAGCCTGAATTGAAGCATCTGTTCCCATTTAATGAGACACCAGAGTGAAGTTTCTAATAGATCAGGTCTATTCAAGAAGTGACTTAAACTTAACTCAAAGATTCCCGATTGAAGCATATAGTAGAATAAGCCTAAATTCTTTGGGAAAAGCCTAAATTTACCTTTCCTTAGCCTAACAAGGTCCTGGAGTTGAGGGCATAGTGAATTAGGTCTACTCAATCACTCCACAATCCCATTTTACAAAGCAGTGCCCCAAAGAAAAGCTGTCTTTCTTTTTTCCCAATTGATGAATCCTTTGATAGCTAACTTTAAAGTACTTTTCCTATTTGATATGATTTCTTCCAATCCTGTCCCATGGCAACTGCACAGTCAGGAGGTAAGAAGAAGCAAATGTCAATGTTGAATTGATCTATAAACTGCACCTTAAGAAATACTTCTCTACCACAGAATTCTATCCACTTAGGCAAGATTAGACACAAGGAAATTTCATTTTTATCATTGAGTAATAGCTGTTGCTTGGATACATTACAACTTTACTTTATCTATTACCCTAAGCTCTCTAGCTCACTAAAAATTGAAATACTTTTGGCCCAGTATCTATTTCAGGAAAGATGAAGTAGATATACTTTTACCTATTTCCCCCACCAAGTACAACTAAAAATCTGGATGTTGTAAAAAAAACAAACATAAAGTGACTCTGAAAGGTAGAGAAAAAGAAGAGGACTACCTAAGGATCTGAAGACCTGTGGCTCAACACAGTGGTGCATTCCCTGGGTTTTCTTTTTGTCTTCATCCTAGACTGGGTACTGGAAAAGCCAGCAAAGCAGAAACTCCAGGCGGTGCAGGCAAATAAAGGACCTAAGAAAGTCCTGCTCTGTCTAATTCAAAGGGTCAGAAAAGGAAAGCCTAATAAGACAGAAAATGTTTAGACAACAAATGATCTATGTCAGTCAAGACCATGGATAACAGCATGGCCCAAGTCTACCTCTTACAGCAAAGGCCAAGTGAAGAGCCTGGGGTTCCACCTTTATCAGACTGTAAGAAAGCACTGCAACCCACCTGCTGGGGTGGCCTCAGAGAAGGCCTGACAGAGAGTCAGATGCTCACTACCTCATGGCAAAAATGAAGTCACTCCCCGAACTGTGATGTCAGTAGAGCCCACAGACAAACCAAGGACTCCCCCATCACACTGTTCAGCTGGTATCAGCAGAGGCATAGGTGGAGCTGAACTCCCACTACCCTCCAGAAATAATGAGGCCTCCTTTGCCTGACCCTCCAGGCATCAGCGAAGGCCTATGGGAAAACCTGCCATTTCAATTCCTCACCAACCTGGAGAAGGAACACATACCTCATCTTATCAATATGGTGGCAGAGAAGGCCTTCTAAAATATAAGATTTAGGCCAGGGGCAGTGGCTCACATCTGTAATCCTAGCACTTTGGGAGGCCGAGGCAGGCAGATCACTTGAGGTCAGGAGTTCAAGATCAGCCTGGCCAACAAGGCAAAACCCCATATCTACTAAAAATAAAAAAATTAGCTGGGTGTGGTAGTGCACTCCTGTAATCACAACTACTCAGGAGGCTGAGGCAGAAGAACTGCTTGAACTCGGGAGGTGGAGGTTGCAGTGAACCGAGATTGCACTACTGCACTCCAGCCTGGGTGACAGACAAGACTCTGTCTCAAATAAATAAATCAATAATTTAAATAAGATCCAGAGTCTCATAATAACCACAATGTCTACATTTCAACTGAAAATGATTTGTCATACCAAGAATGGGGAAGATCTCATCTTAAATGAGAAAAGACAATTTAAAAATGCCAGTATCAAGGTGATGGAGATGTATGAATTATCTGACAAAGATATGAAAGCCACCATCATAAAAATATTTCAACAAGCATATGAACATGTTTGAAATAAATGAAAAAAATAGAAAGTCTCAGCAAAGAAACAAGATAGGAAAGAAAAACCAAACGGAAATTTTGGAACTAAAAATCGTAAGTGAAATTAAAAACTCACTGAATGAAATTAGCAGAAGAATAGGACAGAAGAAAAAGAAATGAACTTGAAGATGGAACAACAGAATTGGCTCAATCTGAACAACCTAGAGAAAAAAGTAACTGAAAAAAACAATGAACGCAGCCTCAAGGACCTGTGAGATTGTAACAAAAGTGCTAATATCCACCACTCTGAAGCTAATAGAAGTGGCTGACCCTTATCTTCCAGACATGTCACTTTTTTTGTCAAACTGAAAATGAAATAAGAAGTTTACTAGTTGGCCTCATATTTAATTTTTAATTGTTTTCATTAGCAATAACTTATACCACTTCAAAATCGGCAGTCATTTGTGATCAGCAAAGGGAGGCTCAGACAGATGACATAACTTTGCCAGGACATGATTGCTCAGAGGTAAGACATCAGTTAGGAGCCCAGTGTTCCTAAACTTAGTTCACTGCTCTTTGCATTAAACACATTTCTTTTCTCACAGTCAACTAATACTAGTAAATCACTGTATTTCTGGTAACTCTGCATTAGAAGAATATCTTGAAAAAGTATTTAAAGAAATCTGGTGTGACCACTTTTACTAACATTCCTAGTAACCGTCAGTGTAAACATCTTGGGACCCTAACAGTAAGAATGGCATTAATTTGCATGCTCAGTAGCCCACCGTGTGAGGGTGGCTTTAGGGAACTTGGGAACTTGTCATGCTGACCAGAAACATACCGAAGTAATTGTGCTCTTCCGTGTGAAATAGATGGTCTTGTTTTTTCAAGTTTTCCTGTGCGTTTGTCCTCTTGGATTTCTTTTGCTGAGCCTTTGCTTCTAAAAAATATGTACAAATATATTAGCTTTATCGCTTTTTGCTAATTAATAAAAAATAAAAGATGGCAACGTAGATATATACTCCATTATTTCCATGTGCTCAAATGATGTGTGTTCCTGACAGATGTGTGATTCTGACACTTGGAGTTGTCTCTTTCACTCTTTCAGCACAGCCCTATGTTTTATATATCGAAGAAACTTTCTGTCCAGCACCTAGGAACAGGTCTCCACAGGCTGCCACTGTTGGTGTGAATCCTGCACCCAATGCCTTCTACTCTAGGTACGTATCACCCCCAATTATAGTTGTCTATTTTCTTATCTTCCCTACTCAAAATTGCAACAGGGCCTGTGCCTGGTTTTCCAGGTATTCACAGACTTTGCATAGTCCTTGGCATTCTGTGTCCTCCCTTCAATACCTGCTAAGGAATCTCATGCTTGAAAGAGTAAGCATATGGAAAAAGCAGTATTTTAAAACTCACTTGCCAGTTAACAGAGTTGCCCATGCATTTTTCATTTTCACATTGACTCTTTCAAACAGAGGCACAAAAGTCAAGCACCCCAAAATTGATGAGAATCAGAGGAGCTAGTGTCTCCCCTCTCCATAGGACTCCGTTCTTCAAACGGCTCTCTGGGTTTGCTTCCAAAACACAGTCACCCTGTGGTTCTCAGAATCCCTGTAGGAGAAGGTGCCCGTGTGATCAACCAGGAGCCATTCTTAACCCAAAACTGGGACAACATAGAGTATCACTTATAGGCCGCGACTTGTAAACTATTTGTTAAATTTTAAAAAGTGGGCAGGGTGCAGTGGCTCACACCTGTAATCCCAGCACTTTGGGAGGCCAAAGTGGGCGGATTACTTGAGCTCAGGAGTTCGAGACTAGCCTGGCCAACATGGCAAAACCCCATCTCTACTAAAAATATAAAAATTAACCAGGCATGGTGTCACACACCTGTAATCCCAGCTACTCGGGAGGCTGAGGCAAGGGAATCGCTTGAACCCGGGAGTTGGAGGTTGCAGTGAGTCAAGTTTGTGCCATTGCAGCCTGGGCGACAGCAAGACTCTGCCTCAAAAAAGAAAGAAAAGAAGGAAGGAAGGAAGGAAGGAAGGAAGGAAGGAAGGAAGGAAGGAAGGAAGGAAGGAAGGAAGGAAGGAAGGAAGGAAGGAAGGAAGGAGGGAGGGAGGGGGGGAGGGGGGAGGGGGGAGGGAGGGGGGGAGGGAGGGAGGGAGGGAAGGAAGGAAGGAAGGAAGGAAGGAAGGAAGGAAGGAAGGAAGGAAGGAAGGAAGGAAGGAAGGAAGGAAGCTAGCTAGCTCTAGGTGTTTCAGACTGCCCCAGCATTTAAGTAGCATTGGCCCTCGATTTTTGCTTTGATGCCTGTTTATAGAGGGTCCTAAACGGCACTGTTTTGTGTATTTCGTCCATTCATCAAGCCGGTGTCCACTTTATATAGGCCCATTCATATTTTTGAGACTCTAGCCTTTTCATAGTATTAAAGTTCTGTTAAAAGAGAAGACATTATCTCTATGACAGTTTCCCTGATTAACTCCATACAATTTTCACCATTCCACATTCTCCTAGTGCTTACTTAACCAGGTCTCTACCATGATTTTTACATTTCCCCTATGAATTTTCCAAGTGTTTTATCATCTTTTCTGCATATTATTTGTCCTGACTCACCAACTATATGAAAGTGAATTGTTCTTCTCTTCCCTTCATGATGCTACACACACAAACTCTATCAAATCTTTCCGCTTGGAATACAAAGAGGAGCAGAAAGGAATCAACCTGTGCCTTGGAGGGACATGTAAATATCTCCTCAGTATTTTTCCATTATAAAATAAAGTTCTGGCCAGACACAGTGACTCATGCCTGTAATCCCAGCATTTTGGGAGGCTGAGGTGGGCAGATCACTTGAGGTCAGGAGTTTGAGACCAGTCTGGCCAACATGGTGTAACCCTGTCTCTACTAAAATTACAAAAAAAAAAAAATTAGCCAGGTGTGGTGGCACATGCCTGTAATCCCAGTTACTCAGGAGGCTGAGGCAGGAGAATCACTTGAACTCAGGAGGCGGAGGTTGCAGTGAGCCGAGATTGCACCACTGCACTCCTGTCTGGGCAACAGAGCAAGACTCCATCTCAAAAAAAATAATTAATTAATTTAATTCAATTAAATAAAGTTCTGTGAAAAATTAGGTGAATATGGTTACTAAAGATGCATCTGAAAACAAATGCAAATGTCTACATACTCTTTGTAATTAACAGTGGTCTTCCAGTTTAAGCTTGGTTCCCATCTCTTGGTCATTTGATTCCTCCCAAAATTAATTTGGTTCTTCTCCAGTGACCTCTTGTCTGAACCAGAAATGTCTTTGCGGAAAGCAGCTGCTTCTTCCTTCTTGGGGGCTCTGCCCAGCTGATCATTATCCTTTTGCTGGTCTTCATTGATGCTAATCCCCTTTATTGAAAAAATGAGAATAATTTTTAATGATATCTGAATTATCTAGTGTTCTCTGAAACATTATGCCAGTGGTAAATTCAGGAAAGGAAGTCTCAGGTGCATCTAACTCGTGGTCCTTAGTAACAGCTAAATAAGGGCAGTGTCAAGACTAAGGCTTCTGTTGGAGTTAGGTGGACAGTAACGTGATGTTTTTAAATTCACTCTCTGTTGCAGCACACACAGATACAACACCAGGGCTGGACCTGCTCATTCCTCACCACCACCAAAAAATTCAACTAAAACCCTCTATTGACTAAAATACATCATATTTAAATTGCTTGAACCAAAGATAAAGGGAACATCTTGAAGGTAGACAGGTATGATATATTAAACACAGAGGAATGAACATAAGAATTTTAAGAGGCCTCTCATCAGAAACACTGCAAACCAGAGAAAAAGAGAGTAATATATTTAAAGCACTAAAAAGGAAAAAAAAAAACCATGTCAACCCAAAATTCTATACTAAGAATAAAACAAAAATCTTTCAAAAATGAAAGCAAAATAAAAACTTTCACAGATGAACAAAAACAGAGAATTAACCAGAAGACCTGTGCTAGAAATGTTAAATAAAATTATTCAGTCAGGAATAAAATCATGCCAGACAGAAACATGAATCTATGCAAAAAAATTGAAAGCTACAGAAATGGTAAAAATAAATATGCAAGACTTTGTGTATTATTTTTAATCATTCTCACATATAATTGACTATCTAAAGCAAAAATAGTAACAACATTTTGAGGGGTTTATGACATGTAGAAATAAAATGTGTGATGACAATAACACAAAGTATAGGGAGGGGTATTCAAGGTATATTGTTGTAAGTTTCTTAAACTATTTGTGAATTTTAGAATCTTACTTAAAGGAGACATGACAAATTCGAGATATATATATAAGCCAGAGGGCAGCTAAGAAACTTTTAATAAGAAATATACCTAGTAAAGCAATAGCACAAATAAAATGGAATCATTTTAAAAGGCTCAATTCAAAAGGGGTGGAGAAAGGGAAAAAAATCACAAAGAACCGATGAAACAAATAGAAAACAAGTAGCAAGACAGTAAATTTAGATTTAACTATATTAGTAGTTACATCAAATGAAAGGGTTTACACACATCAATTGAATGGGAAATCATCAAATTGGATGAAAAAAGAGACTTAACTATTTGTGGCCTAAAGAAACTATTTTATATGTAAAGATACAAATACATCAGAAGTAAAAGGCTGGAGAAGAATAGTTTATGCAAACAATAATCAAAAGAAAGCAGGAACGGCCATATTAAAAACAGACAATATCGACTCCACAGCAATAAATAAATTCTAAATAAATATTATTATTTACTGGGACAAAGAGGAGCACACATACTAATAAAGAATCAATTAGCACACAGTCGTAATTGTGTATTCACCAAGCAACAGAACTTTATTATATATGAAGGAAACACAGAGCTAAAAGGAAACGTAGATAAATCCATAATTGGTGGACTTCGAAACTCTCTCAGTAATCAATAAAATGAGCAGAAAAAACATCAGTAATGATATAGAAGACCTGAGCAACACAATCAGACAAGTTGGCTTCATTGACATTTAAAAGACACACCTCTCAATAACACCAGAATATAGACTCCTCAAATGTACAAGGAAAAAAAATCACCAAAATAGATCATATTCTGGGCCATAAAATGAACATTAACAAGTTTAAAGTAACTAAAATCATATAAAATATCTTAAAACATTGGAATTGAACTAGAAATTGGTAAAAGATCTACAGAAACTCCTCATATATATTGAATAAAAACATCACGTATCAAAATCTGTGGAACATAGTCTACACAATGCTCATAAAGAAATTTGCAGCATGAATTCTTATGGTCAAAAATGATAAATAAATAAATAGGTTAGACAGGCAGATCACTTGAAGCCAGGAGTTCAAGACCAGCCTGGCCAACATGGCAAAACCCCATCTGTGCCAAAAATAAAATAATTTATTTTGGGTTCAGGGGTACAGATGCAGGTTTGTTATATAGATCATGTCACAGGGGTTTGCTGTACAGATGATTTAATCATTCAGGTACTAAGCCTAGTACCCAATAGTTATTTTTTCTGATCTTCTCCCTCTTCCCACCCTCCACCCTCAAGTAGGCCCCAGGGTCTATTGTTCCCCTTTGTGTTCATTTGTTCTCATCATTTAGCTCCCATTTATAAGTGAGAACAGGGGGTAATTGGTTTTCTTCTTAAAAAGGACAGGATCACATTCTTTTTTATGGCTTTGTAGTATTCCATGGCATATATGTACCACATTTTCTTTATCCAGTCTACCACTGATGACTGTTTAAGTTGATCTGATGTCTTTGCTACTGTGAATAGTGCTGCAATGAACATGTGTGTGCATGTGATGATTTATATTTCTCTGGGTAAATACCCGGTAATACAGTTGCTGGATTAAATGGTAGTTCTGTTTTTAGCTCCTTGAGGAATTGCCACACTGTTTTCCACAATGATTGAATTAACTTACACACCCACCAACAGTGTATAAGCATTCCCCTTTTTCTGCAACTTCACCAGGATTTGTTATATTTTGACTTTTTAATAACACCCATTCTGACTGGTGTGAGATGATATCTCACTGTGGTTTTGATTTGTGTTTCTCTAATAATCAGTGATATTGAGCTTTTTTCACATGCTTGTTGGCCACATGTATGTCTTCTTTTGAAAAGTATCTGTTCATGTCCTTTGACCACTTTTTAATGGGTTGTTTGTTTTTTTCTTGTAAATCCATTCTTTATGGATGCTGGATATTAAACCTTTGTCAGATGCATCGTTTGCAAATATTTTCTCCCATTTGTAGGTTGTCTGTTTATTCTGTTGATGGTTTGCTGTGCAGAAGCTCTGAGGTTTAATTAGATCCCACTTGTCAATTTCTGCTTTTGTTGCAATTGCTTTTGGCATCTTCATCATGAAATCTTTGCCAGTTCCTATGTCAAAAATGGTATTGCCTAGGTTGTCTTCCAGGGTTTTTATAGTTTTGAGTTTTACATTTAAGTCTTTTATCCCTCTTGAGTTGATTTTTGTATATGGTACAAGAAAGGGGTCCAGTTTCAATCTTCTGCATATGGCTAGCCAGTTATCCCAGCACCATTTATTGAATAGGGAGTCCTTTCCCCATTGTTTGTTTTTGTCAGCTTTGTTGTAGATCAGATGGTTGTAGGTGTGCAGCCTTGTTTCCGGGCTCTCTATTCTGTTCCATTGGTCTATGTGTCTGCTTTTTATGGCAGTACCGTGTCATTTTGGTTACTGTAGCCCTGTGGTATAGTTTGAAGTTGGGTAGTGTGATACCTCCAGTTTTGTTTTTTGGTTTTTTTTCTTCTTCTTTTTTTTTCTTAGGATTGTCTTGGCTATTCTTTTCTGGTTCCATATGAATTTTAAAATATTTTTTTCTAGTTCTGTGAAGAATGTTGCTGGTAATTTGATAGGAATAGCATTGAATCTATAAATTGCTTTGGGCAGTATGGCCATTTGAATGATATTTACTCTTTCAATCCATGAGCATAGGAAGTTTTTCCATTTGTTTGTGTCATCTCTGATTTCGCTATAGTGTTTTGTAATTCTCATTGTAGAGCTCTTTCACTTTTCTA
The DNA here is from genome assembly GCF_037993035.2 of Macaca fascicularis. Lineage (NCBI taxonomy): Eukaryota > Metazoa > Chordata > Mammalia > Primates > Cercopithecidae > Macaca > Macaca fascicularis. Next base: position 28,625,183 of record NC_088383.1, read on the forward strand.
GTTAGCTCTATTACTGGGTATTTTATTCTTTTTGTGATAACTGTGAATGGGATTGCATTCCTGATTTGGCTCTTGGCTTGGCTGTTGTTGGTGTACAGGAATTCTGGTGATTTTTATACACTGATACATTGATTTTGTATCCTGAAACGCTGCTGAAGTTGTTTATCCGCTAAAGCAGGTTTTGGGCTGAGGACTCCTTGTTTAATATGCTCTGAGTAAAACATTATTCACTATTGAATTCATCAAAATTTCTTCAAATGCAAATATGCCTAGATTAAATTAAATGTATCATGACATTTTTTAGAAACTGGAGAAATAAGAGTAAATAAACCCAAAATAAAACCACATAAACATCAAAGTAAAGTAGAAAAGATAAAAATTAAACCTAAAGCTAGTTCCTTGAGAAAATTTAGTAAATCTATAGTCCTATCGTTATAGGTGGATCAAATTAAAAAACCACAAATGACCAATATTAGGAATGAGAGAGGTAACAATGACTAAAAATTCTACAGATATTAAAAAGTCAGTAAGAGAATACTATGAAAAAAGTTTATGCCAATAAATCTGGCAACTTACACCAAATGAACAAATTCCCTTAAGGACAATCTAATCTACCAAAGCTCCCTCAGAAAGAAATAGACAACCGGTATAGTGTCATAACTATCAAATAAATTGAATTTGTAGTTAAAATATTTCCCATAAAGAATATTCCAGGCCCAGATGGCTTTCACCAAACATTTCTACCAAACATTTAATAAACCTACCAAACATTTAATAAACAAACAATATTAATTCTATACAAACTCTTCCAAAAAATTGAAGATAAAACTTTCCACATCATTCTATAGTGTCAATATTACTTCAATACCAAAACCAGACAAAGTTACTAAAGAAAACAAAGCTACACACTAATAACTTTATGAATATAGGTGCCAAACTTAACAAAATCTTAGCAGATTAAATCTGATAATGTATATAAAAGATTCAAGTGGGGTTTGTCTCAGAAATGTAAGGTTGGTTTGTCACTTGAAAAATTAATCAATGTAATTAATCACATTAACAAACTAAAAGAGAGGAAAAAAAACACATGATTCTCTCCACAGTACACAAAGAAACATTTGATAAAATCCAGCATTCATTCCTAATAAAAGTTCTCAATGACTCAGAATAGAAGCTTTAACCTTGTAAATGGTTAGCATCAAACTTAACTGAAAGATTTCCCTGCAATATCAGGAAGAAGACCATTTCTATTCAATGTTTTACTGGTGATTCCAGCTAGTGCATTACGGAAATAAAAAGAAATAAAAAACTGTTGAGATTGGGAAGGAAGAGTTGAGATTAGGAAGGAAGAAGTAAAAATGATCTTTATTCACTGACAATATCTACATAGAAAACCCTCTGGAATGTACAAACAAGATACTAGAACTAATAAGGGAGTTGAGCAAAATTTTAGGATATAAAATCAGTATACAAAAATCAAGTATATATTTATACAATAGGAAAAAATGACTAGAAATAGAAAAGCTAAAACTCATTAACAATAGACCCAAAATATGAAACACAGATAAGTTTCAAAAGAGATATATAAGACCTGTATATTGAAAGCTATAAAACACTGGTGAGAGAAATTAAGACCTAAATAAATGGAGAGATATACTATGTTCATGGATTAGAAAACTCAATATTGTTAAGATGCCCATTTTTCCTAAATTCATCTATAAATTCAAGGCAAAAATTCCGTTAGACCTTTTTTTAAGAAATTGACATGCTGGCTCTAATATTCTTATGGACATGCAAAAGACCCATAATAGCCAAAAAACTTTTTTAAAGAACACTATTGGAGGATTCAAACTAAACAACTTCAAGACTTATCATAAAGCTAGAGTAATCAAGACAGTGTGGTATTGGTGTAAAGATAGAGAAATCAAAGTTACAATATGAAGTGTTCAGAAATACATTCACAGACAAATGGGCTACTAATTTTTGACGAAGTTATAAAGGTAATTCAGTGGCAAAACAATAGGTTTATTTTTGACAAATGATGCTGGAACAACTAGATAAGCAAAAGAAAAAAATGAACTTTGATCCATACCTCATATACACAAACCAAATTAAAGTGGATCATAGACATAGATTGGAATGGTAAAATTGAAAAATCTCTAGAAGAAAACATTGGAGAAATTCTTCATTATACTGGGTTTGGAAAAGCATTATAAGATAAAACACTGTAAGGAAAAAATAAGCTGGACTTTATCAAAATTGAAGACACTTGCTCTTTGAAAGACACTGTTTGGAGAATAAAAATACAAGATCTGGCAGGGCGCAGTGGCTCACGCCTGTAATCTCAGCACTTTGGGAGGCCAGGTTGAGCGGATCACGAGGTAAGGTGATCGAGACCATCCTGGCTAACACGGTGAAACCCCGTCTCTACTAAAAATACAAAAAAAAAAAAAATTAACTGGGCGCAGTGGCGGACGCCTGTAGTCCCAGCTACTTGGAAGGCTGAGGCAGAAGAATGGTGTGAACCTGGGAGGCAGAGCTTGCAACAAACCAAGATCGCACCACTACACTCCAGCCTGGGCGACAGAGCAAGACTTTGTCTCAAAAATAAATAAATAAATAAAAAATACAAGACCCAGATTGGGACGAAATATTTACATTTCATATATCTAACAGAATATATAAGCCAAGAACATATATAAAGATCGGTTGCAACTCAATAAAAAACTGAATAGCCCAATGCACAGAGTCTGAATAGACACTTTACCACATAAGATAATGTGAATGGCCAATAAGCACATGAAAAGATGCATTCAAGAAATGCAAATTAAAACCAAAGGAGATACCAGTACACACCTATCAGAATGCCTGTAGTTAAAGGACTGACCATAATGGTTAGTGATGAGTATGTGGAAGAACTGGGACTCTCATACATTGCCTACACCAATGTAAAATATTACAACCACTATGGAGAGCAGTTTACCAGTTGCTTAAAAAGTTAAACAGACAACTACCATATGACCTTACCACTTCATTCTTAGGTTTTTAACCAAGGCACAATGAGACTATATGATCATACAAATCTTTGTACAAAAATGTTCTTAGTAGCCTTATTTGTAATAGCCCAAAACCTGAAATAACCACACATCCATTAACAGGTAAGTGGATAAACAAATTGTGGCATATCCATAAAATGGAATAATACACATCCATAAAAGCAATAAATTAATGATAGATGCAAAAGCATAGATGAATCTCAAAAAGAAACAAAAATCTGCACAAGCCATACCACAAAAATTACAGAACACCAAGGAAGATCCTAAAGGCCTCCGAAGAGGAGAAAAAGCCAAAACAGTTTGCGTGGAAATATAAACCTTTGAAATGCTAACTAAAAATTAATTTCAAACCATTACTCTACAAACAACTGAGAGAAAATAATAAAGGTATTCTCTAACACCCAAATCCTCAATTTTTCCCTCCAATGTGCATCTTTTACACAGGAGGGTCTACCAAATGATGGGTGCACCAAGAAAAGGAAAACTGGAGCCGGGATGGTGGCTCACACCTGTAATCCCAGCACTTTGGGAGGCTGAGACAGGTGGAACACCTGAGGTTAGGAGTTTGAGACCAGCTTGGCCAACATGGCAAAACCCCATCTCTACTAAAAATACAAAAATTAGCCGGCTGTGGTGGTGTGCACCTAGAATCCCAGCTACTAGGGAGGTTGAGGCAGAAGAATCGCATGAACTCGGGAAGCGGAGGTTGCAGCGAGCCAAGATCGCACCACTGCACTCCAGCCTGGGTGACAGAGCAAGACTCCATCTCAAAAAAAGAAAAGAAAAGGAAAACTGAATAGAAGGCAACTTCCTCAACATGCTAAAGGCCATATAGGAAAATCCCACAGCTAACATCAGGCTCAATAGTGAAAGCCTAAAAGTTTTTTAATTAAGATCAGGAGTCAGGCTAGGCATGGTGGCTCACAGCTGTAATCCCAGCATTTTGGAAGGCCGAGGCAGGCAGATTACTTAAGGCCAGGAGTTCGAGAGCAGCCTGGCCAACATGGTGAAAACCCGTCTCTACTAAAAATCTAAAAATTCACAGAGCATGGTAGCAGGTGCCTGTGAACCCAGCTACTCAGGAGCCTAAGGCACAAGAATCACCTGAACCCAGGAGGGGAGGTGAAGGCTGCAGTGAGCCAAAATCACACCACTGCACTCCAGCCTGGGTGACAGAGTGAAACTCCATCTCAAAAAAAAAAAAAAAAAAAAAATCAGGAATCAGACAAGGATGCCTGATGTTACCACTCTTATTCAACATAGTCCAGGAAGTCCTAGCCACAGTAATAAGTAAAGAAAAAGAAATTGTAAAAGCGTCTAAATCAGAAAGGAAGAAGTAAAACTATCTGTATGCAGATGGCATGATCTTGTATGCAGAAAAACCTAAGAATACACAAACACAAACACACACACACAGTTAAATGAATTCAGTGAAGTTGCGAAATTCAATCTTGACTTTAACACTCAGAAATTAGATCTGATTTGATCACTCAAAAGTTGCATTGCTACACACTAGCAGTGAATAATCGAAAATAAAATTTAGAAAACAATTTCATTTACAGTAGCATCAAAAATAAAATGTTAATGAGTAAATATAATAAAGGAGAAAAACTTGTACACTGAAAACTTCTAAACATTGCTGAAAGCCATTAAATATACAACTAAATGGAAAGATATCTCCTGTTCATAAACTGGAGGACTTAATATGGTTAAGATGGCAATACTATTTAAAGCAATTCATAAATTCAATGAAATCTCTATCAAAATCCCAATGGCACTTTTTGCAGAAATGTAAAACCAAGCCTAAAATTCATATAGAGTGTCAAGGAAAACCAAATAGCCAAAACAGTATTAAAAAACAGGAACAAAGTTTGAGGACTCATACTTCCTGATGTCAAAACTATTACAACTATAGTAATCAAAACAGTGTGATACTGACATAAAGAAAGACATATAGACCAATGGAATAGAATTAAAAGTCCCCAAGTAAACTCTTCCATCTATGATCAATTGATTTTCAACAAGAATTCTACCCAAAGGAGAAAGAACAGTCTCTTCAATGAATAGTGTTGGGAAAACTGAATATCCACATGCAAAAGAATGAAATTGGAACCTAAATTTCATTAGTCTCCAAATGGACACAAATCAACTCAAAAGAGATCAAGGGCCTAAATTTAAGAGCTAAAACTATACAATCCTTAGAGGAAAAACAGGGGCAAATTTTTCATGACCTTGGATTTGGCAATGATTTCTTAAATATGACTTCAAAAGCACAGGCAACATAAGAAAAAATAGGTAAATTAGGCTTCATCAAAAGTAAAAATGTTTCTGCATCAAAGGACACTATCAAGAAAGTTAAAGGGCAACCTGCATAACAAGAGAAAAAAATTTGCAAACCTTGTATCTGATAAAGGGTTAATACCGGGTATATACAAAAACTACAACAACAAAAAGATTCAACTTAAAATATAAGCTAAGGACTCAAGCAGACATTTCTTCAAAGAAGATATACAAATAACCAACAAATACATGAAAATATGGTCGACATCACTTATCGTTATGGAAATGCAAATCAAATTCCTAATGACACTGACTATTTGTAATTATGTTTGTAAATTATATTTGTAATTATATTTGTAAATATATGATGTTTGTAATTAAACAACAACCTAGAAAATAAGAAGTGTTAACAACGATGTGAAGAAAGTGGAATGTTTGGATAATGCTGGTGAGAATGAAATTGGTGTGGCCCCGTGGAAAACACGTTGGCAGTTCCTCCAAAAGTTAAATACAGAATTGCCATATGACCCAGAAATTCCACTTTTAGGAAAAGATCCAAAAGAATTGAAAATAGGTACTCAACAGGTACCCGTACACCAATATTCATAGCAGCATTATTCACCATACCTGAAAGGTGGAAACAACCCAAATGTCCATCAATGGATGAATGCATAAACCAAATGTGGTCTATACCTAAACAAAATATTATTCTACCATAAAAGAATGAAATTATCATACATGCTATAGCATGGATAAGCCTTGAAAACACTATGCTAAGTGAAAGAAGCCAGACACAAAAGGACAAATATTATATCATTCCAGTGACAATAAATATCTAAAATAAGCAACCTGATAGAAATAGCAGATCAGAGTTAACCAGGAAGTCAGGGAAGAAGGAATGGGGAATTACTGCTTAATGGGTGTAGAGTTTAAGTTGGAGAGATGAAAAAGACTTGGAAATTGACAATAGTGATATTTGTACAACATTGTGAATGTAATTAATGGCACTGAACTCTGAACAATGATACTACATTTACGATATTTTTATGTTATGTTATATTGTAAAAAAAAAAAACACAAAACAGTGTCCAAAAATAGGCAAAGTTACTGTTTTCCTTGTACCATAGAAAGTTGTAGTTTAGTAACATAATGCTATGAAAGCTCAAAAGAAACCATAAAACTTACCTGTTTAGACATATTTTCTGAAAATTTTGGTGATTTTTCTCTTAAAAATGTGACAAGGTCTTTATAAATTGAACTTTTTCTCTCATAATTAACGTCCCCTTCATCATCTGTTTTGCCCTTTGGGAAAAAACAAGTTTCGTTCTACGATTAACATAAGAACAATGATAAGATCCTAATCAATACATCACAAGCTAAGCACACGTATTGTTTTCATCTCTAAAGGATCTATATGGTAGTCTTCATACATGAAATGTATAGGCAAAATCCTTTCCCCTTAATTTAATGTTATCTATTTTTCCATTCATTCACTCATTCCTTCCTTCATTCAATTGTTCAATCATTCAGTAAGGCTTTACTGAGTACCTCCTATATACATGTAAGGCACTCTGCTATTCAGCAGAGAAGTGAGAGCTTCCTTCTCTCCGCTCTCCTCTACTCTGAAAATGCATTATGACCTCACGAGCCTTAGTTGACGATGTCATAAAAGTCTTCAAGGTTAGAATTTAACCATGGAAAAGCCTATGTTTCTGCTTGTCAGACTCTGTTCTTCTGTGGCATGGTTGCTATAGGCTTATTTTCTAGATGTCTATGTAACAATCTGTCCACACATCCATGTGTCTCTTTCTCTTCTTGTCTCTTTCCTTTCCATATTTTCCTTTTCTTCCCTACTTCTATTGTTCTTTCATAACAGAATATATACATATGTACATACACATCACATAACTGTATGTATATAAATACATATAACTGCAGTGTGTTATATATAACTGTACACAAAAGCATTTCTATACATATGACTAGTGTGTTTTAAATTTTGTTGTAATTATTGAGTAGTTTTATCGTCCTCATCTTTCACTTTTTTAAAACTTAAAGGGTACTTAGATATCTCCATGCCAAATAAGTTATATGTATGTAGATCAATAATAACCTTTGATGGAAATAAAGACTCCCTGCCCCCCTCCAGACGGTCATAGAAAATCATTCCTTCTTTTGTCCCTTTATTCCTAATTAGAGATTTCGTTTTTCTAAAATACCATGACAAACCAAAGCAAAATCTTATTTGTCTATTTCCTCCTTGTAGAAATGAGCTCAGTGTCATGCTAATAAGAAAAGCACCAAAAGGCATGTCAGAAAGATGATTACAGGTAATCAGAAAAGAGGCTCCAGCATTTTGGTACCAACCCAAGCCAACACGTAACAACCCTCCAGGCAGTCCCCTGTGGTGGCTGGGTCCCCATTAAGGACTTGGGTCCTCATTATAGAATTTTGTTTCTGAGTTCCAAATTTACATTGAAGATACCGAGGGCAGGATGTTGCAGAGGTGAAAGCTAAGCTCCTTCCAGCTGGTTCTGTGAATAGGGATGAGACTAAAAGTGTTTTAATCCAGAACACTGTGTGCTGTTTATCACTCAGCTCAAAGCCAAGTCACCCAGCCTCTACTTTGTGCTACTCACGCGGGAATCTGCAATGTCGTATTTCTCCTTTGCCAGGCTAGGTTAGGCTCCGTCATTAGAATCAGCTAAAGGAAGACTGAAAGGCTGGGAGAGGGAGGAGGGACCTGCTGCTTCCTGTTGGCCCACTGGCCCTGTTAGAGTCACCCCAGCAACGGCCCTTCCTTCCACGCAGTGGCAGTTGCTTCCAGTAGCAACAGTTGGTTCTAGTTTCCAGGTTTGTTTATTTTTCACAGTCCCAGAAACAGGCTCACCACACCCCCTGGGAAATAACCACTATCAGCCATCTAGTGCTCCACTTTCACAGGTCCGGGTCCCAGCTCTGCCAGCTCTACAAGGATCCTCTTCCCGAGGTACAAGCATTAACTGGGCAGTGCCCACTCTCCAGAGATCTGCAGCCCTGCCTCATGGAGATGGTCTGAACTCTGTGGGGACCAGCACAGCCTGGAAGTGGACCCGCCCCAGAGGTCTGGGTCCCAGCTTCACGGGGCACTGTCTCCAACCTTCTACATTTAGATAAGCCCCTCTCTTTCCCTTTGTCCCTAAGAGTAATGCACAACTCTTAGGATGCCAGCTGCAGTTAGGACATCTGTATTATCTCAGTGTTCTTTTTTTGACCTTTCTATCCTTTGGTTGCTGTGTAACAAATCAGTGAAGTGATTATGTTAAAGACATTTATAAAGTGGAATGGGTCACTTTGAAGCCCATTTCTTATCAGATTGGCTTAATGACCTGCAGTGGAGAATAAGAAAGCTTATTCTGAAGCTGTTTTGGATTTGCCCAGCAAGCATATATCAAAGGAATCTGCTTCTATCCTACAGAACGGTAATTCATTCTCTGTGGTCATTGGGACACACCCTTGAGACATCTACAGCTAAAAACCAAAGTCCACTGGTTTTAGTTACGTTTTTAAAAATGTACTTACACCATTTAAAAATACTCCTCCTGCACTGCAAGTAATGCACAGAGTCTCACCATCGTGAGGTTTCACCAGCACATAACAAATTTCCCCGTGAGTTTGTCTCCACGGTGGGGCTCGACATCCATTTGAAAATTCAGAATCTGAAACCAATCGTCAAGCAATTAACAGTTCTTTAACCTAGAGTTTGGTAAAAAGTGTGGGCTTCCACAAAATAAATATTGTGGAAATTTTAAGCTTTCCCCTTCTTAAACCTTCTCTTGTATTGTAGACATTGAAAGCATTTTGCAAATGTAATTATGAAAATGTAAATAACATAAAATGAGCCTCAGAAAACATCAAACCTGAGGTATATTCAATAGATTCCAAGACTGTTGGGTCTCCTTTTCCTGAGAAATGTTTGAGCAGTTCTATATCCTTCTTCACTGCCACGGGATTTAAACTTATTTCTCTGAAATAAATGTTTAAAATGTCAGCTTAAATACTTTAAACAGAATCTAGGAAACACATGAACACATTTCATTGTATCAAGAGAAATATCTTTTTTGTAATTAAAATTGCAGTTAATTTTAGCCATGCCATAATTTTATAACAGCACTGTCAACACATCAAGTAATCAGTGATTCATGTTTAATGCAACATTAAACATACTCCATTAAATATTCACTTTATTTCATGCTGATAATATTCTAATACTAAAAATATTAGAAAATGAACATGCTTTGGACTATACAAACTCTACATGATATCTGCATTATAATTTAATAATTTGTGCACTAGTCTTGAGAGCCTTTGAAAATAACAAGGCCACCTAATGTCTTCAGAATTGCATGAAACCTCACCAGAATGTTTTAGCAATGTTAATTTTTAGAACTGGAATAAATGAATCCCAAGAAAATTGTTTGTTCCAATAAAATGTAAAGTTAAATCCATAGCAATAACTTCCATGCTTTATTTTTTGTGTCTTTTTTTCTAAAACTCTGAAAGCAGCTTCGTAACTAATTGTTAAAGCTTCCTTTTTAATTTTTTAATGTTAATATTTTATTATTTATCTATCTATCTATTTTGAGAGACAGTCTTGCTCTGTCACCCAGGCTGGAGTTCAGTGGTGCAATCTTTGCTCAATACGATAGAGGTTCGTTCCTTTTTGAAAAAGACTCACAAGGAAATATGTTTTAGAGAATGATTGAGGAGGTGCAGATCCAATTGCTTAAGCAGCATAGCAATCTTCATCTTAATTTCACTTTCAGGATCATCATCTCTGGTAATTTTACCAAGAATATTTAATGCAATTGAGTCTTCTTTCATTGTATTATAATCGGAGCCCAGGATTTTTACTATGGGGTCTCTGTTAGCTGCCAAAAAAAAAAAAAAAAAAAGGAAGACAAATAAAAATTATCCTCTTGTCTTCTAGCACAAGAAACATTAAGACTAATAAATCCTTCAAAGTCCATTTAAATGTGTTTCTTTCATTAAGCTTTTTCTAAACCACCCAATTAGAATTCATCTCTACGTCTGAGATTCCATTGCTTTTAGGAACTTTCTTCTATCTCATGAGATGCTCTAGTTTCTATTGTAATATCATCTGTATATCTCCCTAATAGCACAAAGACCAAGACAGTCATTCTTTGTTTCTTTTTTAATTGGCTGTGGGGCATTGTTCAGAATGTACATTCAATTAATATATTCAGAATTGATTTGAAGATAGAGAAATAGTGATCTCCTTAAAAGAATCATCACTAGAACTATACGGGCACGTGTGTATGTGTGTGTGTAGCAGGGTTGGGTATTTATAAAGGCTTTCTTTCCAAAATAGCATGCTTTCCTAAGGCTACAGACCCCCTAGCACTCTTTTGCACCTATTCAAACTGCTTAATATTTGTAATGCCATGTGATCTTACAGCTGAAAAACACATCTAGCCACATATGTATGTATAATGCAATTATATATATATTAAAATTATAGTGAAAAACAAATACTAATTCATGATCAAGGCTGATAAAGATGTGAAAATTGAACCTAGAGATGCTGAAAACAGAATTTGGTTAATGTTAAAAACCAATATGGTTGAAAATGAAGGAGAAAGGGGAAAACCCTTGTTTAGAATGGAGAAATTTGAGAAAGATGAAAGTATATATGCATTGAGATGGGAGTGGAGAGGAAGGCCTGTGAGACTAATTCAGAAAGCTTAACTTAAAAGAAATGAAGAAAAGTACAGTGAAGGCATTAACCTTCCAGTGTGGTCATGGGATATTCCACAGACTTGGGGCTGAGAAAAAAACTTCACTGGGGGAGACGAGCAACGAAAAGGAGACCAAGGAATCAATCATTTATTGAGCATCTCAACTTAACAACCTTATGACTGTCATCACACAGAGATTTATGAAAAGGCAGAGCAGGTGGATTCTGAGGAATGGCATAAACCTGACTACCAAATTGCCATGTACCATGCAACTTGGACATGAAACTAAGGGTTATACCAAAATTCTTGCAGAAATGGCAAAATGCAGCAAGTGATAAGTATTTAGCTAATGGATAAGTATTTAGCTATATAGAAATCTATGTATTATGTCTACCAATTAAGTTGAATTGAATGAACAATCCTTCATCTATTAACTACTTTCTTGAATTCAGCTTTACTCTTCAAGACATGATACCCTCACCTAATAAGGAGTAATAGTCAAGGCATAAAAAGAGGTTGCCATCCTGAGGTTGGCATATTAAAAATAAAATAAAATTTTTAAAAGACCCTCTTCCCATCTCACACAGAAATGGGCAGAATTCAAATACCTTGTGCCAGAAACCCATTGGTCACAGAATTCCAATAAAGCAAAACACATACATTATCACCTATGATTAGATATTTCTACTCATAAGAAACATTTACAACACAATTATAGCAGGCAACCACTTTCATTTTTTGCATGTTAGATGATTAGACGATAGTGCAAACATCACATATCTTTAAGAAGAAGAAAAATATTTGTCACAGATTTGAATAATTGTAACTATTCACAGAAGGCTGTGAAGCCCACAGCAGAATATGGCTGAGAAAAGTGGAAAAGGAGATTATTAAAGGCTGTCTCTGCTAAAGAAAGAGCCTACGTTCATTTGAAAGGAAATAGATTGTAATCATTCAATCTATTCCTTGGCAGTAGGTTGAGAGAGAGTGGATTCAGAGGCCGGCCCTTGTCATCTGTCTTCTCTCCTGACGTTGACCTAACAGGCTACAGCCCCCTGTGCTTTCCAGAAGCTGAGAAGGTTCTCCTTCAAACCACATGCTAAAATCAGAAACCTGGAAACTTAGAAACTTACCAGTGGTAAGGTAACAGGCCTTTCATTCTAAAGCAGAAATTTGATAGGAGCATAATATTGCAGCCAAGGAAAATTAATAACATTTTCATGAAGTTGTACATTTGACCTTTTACCTTGTAGATTATAGAATTTTTTTCAAGAGACTCTAACAAATGATCCTCCCATCCTTTCCCCACTTCCCCAGCAAGATTATTTCTAAAAGTTCAAATCACAGACTGGAGCATTAAGATCACCTTCAACACATGCTTGCGCTTCCTTCAACTTCGCAGTTTTGGCAATAAGTAACAAGCGTGACAGCTGCCCAAAGCTCCTAATTTTAATTTGTGGTACAGAGAGAAATAGCAAAGGCTGTCCATTTTTATCAACTTCTTCTGATTTGACTGTTGTTTCACTAAAAATAAAAATAAAAAAATTGAAAGCTTCATGCTACCTGGAGGCCAGTAGAAGTTAAATTTAAGACATGTAGACAGATTATTCCTATATCTCATTATAAAATACAGAAAATATAAATACATCTGGTTAGTAGCTCATCTATTTTCCCACTTTCTTCCACTAAAATCCTCAAACTTACCAGCAACCCTAGTGACCAATAGGATATAACCAAGGAATATTTTTTTTTTTTAGCAATTTCTTGAATTCACAATTGAACTCAAATAGTCACAGTTTTTGTTTTCTAAAATGTGTTGATTTCTGGCATCCTTTTAAAAATCATTGGTTCTGCAAAACCATTCATGCTTTGGGGATTTCTAATGTTATTTTATTTATAAAATTTTTACACCACAGTAATTCGTGGTTAGAAGTTTTCTTGGCTACACTGTGTTTATGAATAAAAAAGCTATGAAAAAAAAAAGCAAATTCAAGGCAAACTAGATCCTCTCTGTGAATTCCCTTCCCACGCTAAACTCCTTTATTTGGTTTGCCTTGGGATAATAGGCAGTTTTTCTCAATGGACTCTTCCTGATCAAAAGTTATTGAGTCTCTTAGCTTTGTGCTTCTATCCATTTTAATGATTTTTTTTCAGGTTGGCATTTAAAAAAAAATTAAGATGTTTTCATGGAAGTGATTTCTATAGATTTCTACGACTTACAACATTAACTAAACTGTCTAGGTTTTGTATTACAGGAGGCTATCTCTGATGAAACTCCTGACACCTTAACACCTGATTAACACCTGATCTAGCCTTTTTTTTTTTTTTAGACACAATATCGCTCTGTTACCCAGGTTGGAGTGCAGTGGCATGATCTCGGGTCACTGCAACCTCTGCCTCCGGAGCTCAAGCAATCCTCCCACCTCAGCCTCCAAGTAGCTGGAACTAGATGTGTGCGCCACTATGCCTCGCTAATTTTTGTATTTTTAGTAGACGCAGGGTTACACCATGTTGGCCAGGCTGGTCTTGAATTCCTGAGCTCAAGGGATCCACACACCTCAGCCTCCCAGAGTACTGGGATTACAGGCGTGAGCCACCACACCTGGCCTAATCTAACATATTTTGAATTGCAATGTAGATACATAGATATAAAATGTTGCTAGTTCATCAGAAAAAGTAAATCTGACCGACCCAGATTACTTATTACTGACGATCTCACTAGAATAAAAACAAGAGGATAGGAACTAAGGGAGACAGAATAATGTTCATATCCAAATCCCCAAAACCTATGAACATGTCACCTTACATGGCAAAAGGGACTTTGCATAGAAATTAAGTCAAGGATCCTGAGATGGGGAGACTATTCTGGGTATCTGGAAGGAGCCAAACATAATCACCAGGGTTCTTATAAGAGGAAGACAGGAGGGACAGAGGCAGTGACACGGATATGCTGATGGAAGCAGTGGTCAGAGTGATGTGGGGCCTCGAGCCAAGGAGCCATGAGCCAAGGAGCCATGAGCTATGAGTCATGAGCCAAGGAACACAGGGGCCTCTAGAAGCTGGAAAAGCAAAGAATAAATTCTCCTTAAGCCTCCAGAAGGAATGCAACCCTGCTGATACCTTGATTTTAGCCCTGCAGATTCATTTTAGACTTCTGACCTCTAGAACTATCAGAAAATACATTTGTGTGTGTTAAGCCATTAGATTTGTGGCAATGTGTTACAGCAGCAAAAGAGGGCTCACAGAAGGACTTGATGAGTCTGATTCTGCTGGGTGCAGATAGGGACTGCCCCTATCTCCAGCACTTCATATAGGAACTGCACATAGAAGACATTTGGTAAACATCTGTGGAATAAATGAATGAATAAAATATTTCTAGACTTGGCAATGACATGCATTGTTGACAAAATGTATATTTTCTCTAAAATTAAGCTTCTGGAATAATGTCCTTAGGACTGAAGAGATTTCTTAAAGGCCTGTTACCTAAAAGTTACTCACATCAAGGGCTGACCAGTTACACTAAGTGGATGGTGAGAGGGCTAAGTAATAGGCTGACTGAATGCCAAAGATACCAAGCTACTTAACTAGAGAGAGTGAAACTCCTGGTGAGAAAGCAAAGGGTACGGGTGACATTTTTCATTGCTCCTACCAGTTGAAGCCTGTAACTTAACAGAGAAGTAAGAAATAAAATGCCAGCTACATTGACCAGGCATGGTAGCACGTGCCTGTGGTCCCAGCTACTTGGGAGGCTGAGGTGGGAGGATCACTTGAGCCCGGGAGGCGGAGGTTGCAGTGAGCCAACATCACACCACTGCACTCCAACCTGAGTGACAGAGTGAGACTCCATCTCAAAAAATAAAATAAAAATAGATTTAAAAAATAAAAAACACCAGCTATCGACAAGATTTTGAAGAGGAAGCTTCAGTTTTTAGGCTCACAGTTTCTAACACCTGAAGAATGAGCTCTTGGAAAGAAAAATGCTCCACCCACCTTGTGAACGTCAGGAAGAATGAGCTATCAAAAACTCCAAGGACCTGATGGAGACATTTTTAAACCAGAGCCATGGAAGGGTGCTAAAAATTCTGTTTATACTCCAAAGCAAGAAAGCAGAAAAATGTCTTTTTTCTTTAATCCCCAGTATCGAGTTTAGTGTCCTTTTTTTTTAAGAGACAAGATCTTGCTCTGTCACCCAGGCTGGAGTGCAGTGGCACAATCATAGCTCCCTGCAGCCTCAAATTCCTGGGCTCAAGGGATCCTTCTCTCTCAGCCTCCCAAGTTGATGGGACTACAGCCACACACCACCACATCTGGCTGTTTATTTATTTATTGGTCTGTTTATTTATTTATTATTTATTTTTTAGAGACAGGGTCTTGCTATGTTGCCCAGGCTAGCCTTGGATTCCTGCATTCGACTCATCCTTCTGTCGCCACCTCCCAAAGTGCTGGGATTACTGGCGTGGGCCACAACACCTGGCCTCATTTAGTGTCTTATTACTTAATAAACGTATGTGTAAATAGTAATATAGAAAATAAGGCTATAGCTAAGAAACTAGCAGTTCTCAGAGACAAAAAATAAAGAGCCACTTATGGCCACTGACCCTACTACTGTGACTTAGAAATTTTACCAAAATTCAATAATTACTGTCTCATAAAACAATATTATTTTATAAGTTGAGTGTAACCTTAGAGATCATGTAAATTCAGCCTTTCATGACATTGATCACAAAGCTAAGGTCCAGAAACGTATGAATTGTGCATTCTTGCGGGGAAGAGAGCTATTACTCAGGCGATCTGACTTCCTGTCCCAACTCCTACCAGAACATATTTTTATCTCAATGCATATATATCACTGAGATGCAGCGGAGTGAGATTTAAAACTAAAATATGATAATATTATAGCACATTTGATTCAAAATCATACTGTAGTTCTACCAGAGAAGGAAAAAAAATCAGGTCACAACATTTTCACTACGTGATTCTGAGCACTTATCCAATTTATAAATTTCCCAAGCTACATTCAAATGAATCAAAGTGCCTCAGTTCTATGCACCACAGATGGTATTGCCATTGAGTGGCGTCATTTGTTCTTAGTTTACAGCATATTTAGGCTTCATTCTCAGGTGTTTTAGGAAGATTATTAATTTCATCCTGTCTGACAAAAACAAAAGCAATTGCAAATGATAATACAAAGAGACCTACGATTTCCATGAAATGAAAGTAGAGCTATTTGATCCCCAGCCCCCACCCCAAGAGGGAACGTGGAGAGATGATGACAAATGTTAAAACAGGGTGAAAACATTGGAATGATTCTAAGGAAAAGACATCATGTAACATGAACAGGGCTATGCCCATCTATTCAATCAATAACAATCTGTACAAAAGGACAGAAGGTGGTTGATGAAACATAAAAGCTTTCCAGTGTGTGACTAAAATATCAGTTTCAGTATCAGATGCTCATTAGCCTAATCAGAAAAAGGGTGATCAAACTTTTATTGACTGTTGCCCACAGTGCATTTGGAGTGTGCAACATCAAATGAGAACTAAGGCCACAAATATAACTATATTCCCATCAATGTCTGCAGAGACCAACACAAAAGGGGTAATTTATCTACTTTGGCAGAATTCCAGTGTAGATAAAACTTAACTTGTTTTGGAACAGGAGGCCCGAGAGGTCTACCCACAAGGAGAGCCATCCACCTTTACTTTAAAAGATCCAAGGACATTCCTATTTGGTAGAAACACATCCGGAGACTCCAAGCTCAAATCCTTCAGGATAATCTTCGTCTTACACACAGATGCCCAGACCTGAGTCCTGTCTGGAAGGAAAGTAGCTTCCCCACTTTCAATAAATGTATAAATAGTGGACTAACAGCAGAGAAGTCAAAAGAGTGTGCTTGGTCCAAAGGGCAATGAATGACATCATGGGGACTGTTTTGATAATAAATTCTTTGGGCAATTGAGAATATTTCTGGTTGACATCACTTGTTGTTGTAGCAAACACCGAGTGGCTACAGGTTACTGAACTTTCTTTGGTTTGGGGAGTAGACCAAAGGGTATAGTCAAGATCCGCATGTTAAAGCATCTGATATTGTCCATTATGACCAAAATCTCAGCTGCACCCTTTGCTATCTTCAAGGCGATCTTGGTTTTCATCAGAGCCAGGCAAGCACAGCTTCCTTCAGATACAATGGCAATACCTCCCTCTACTCTTCCAACATCAAAGATATCATCAATAACGGTCAGACACAAAAAGAATGGATTGGGAAATTAGCCCAAGGAAAAGTTGCACAGTAAACGTGACAGAAGTATAAAAATCAAGGGGTAATTGTTTCAAAATGTAAAAATATCCTTCTCAGGAGGGAACACTGTGCATAAAGACTGCATGCAGAGCTGGGCACAGCAGCTCAGGTCTGAAATACCAGCAATTCAGGGGGCCAAGGTAGAAGGATCTCTTGAGGCCAAAAGTACAAGACTGGTCAGAGCAACATGGTGAGATCCCGTCTCTACAAAGAATTAGAAAAATTGACCAGGCATGGTATTATGTTCCTATAATCCTAGCTGCTTGAGGGGCTGAGGTGGGAGGATCCATTGAGCCCCGGAGTTTGAGCTGCAGTGAGCTATGATCACACCACTGCAGTCCAGCCTGGGCAACACAGCCAGACCCTGTCTTAAATAAATACATACACAATTGTGTGCTGAGATATAAGAATGGAAACAAAGCAAAAAGAATCTGGACAAGAATAGAGGGGAAATAGTGATAGATTTGAGTGGTATGTGTCACAGCCAACCTAACCAGGGGTCAGATGTGGTCATGTTTGTGCTTGGAGCACAAAATTTGTACAGAGGCAAAGCAATTACAATCATGATATTCTTTTCTGTCATCTGCTTTAAATGCATTTTTATTAAAAAAATAATAATTAATTATTTTTTGAGATGGAGTTTCTCTCTGTTGCCCGGGCTGGAGTTCTGTGGTGCAATCTCGGCTTGCTGCAACCTCCACCTCCCAGATTCAAGCAATTCTCCTGCCTCAGCCTCCCTAGTAGCTGGGATTACAGGAATGTGCCACCATGCCCAGCTAATTTTTGTCTTTTCAGTAGAGATGGGATTTCACCACGTTGGCCATCTGGTCTTGAACTCCTGATCTCTGGTGATCTGCCCACCTTGGCCTCTCAAAGTGTTGGGATTACAGGTGTGAGCCATGTGATCAGCCAAGTAGTTAATATGTTTTACATTTGTTTTACATAGAAGACCATATTTCAAAAGTTAGGAAAAAAGCTGAACAATACAGAAATAACAAGCACTTCTGGAAAAAGTTACCACTGGCACAGTTAGAAATAAAATGCACTGTTAAAAAAAAATAAGATTTCAGGCCAGGCTTGGTGGTTCACACCTGTAATTCTAACGCTTTGGGAGGCTAAGGCAGGCGGGTTGCCTGAGCTCAGGAGTTCAAGACCAGCCTGGGCAACACAGTGAAACCCCATCTCTACTAAAATACAAAAAATTAGCCAGGCGTGGTGGCGGGCGCCTATATTCCCAGCTACTTAGGAGGCTGAGGCAGGAGAACCGCTTGAATCTGAGAGGCGGAAGTTGCAGTGAGCCGACACTGCACCACTGCACTCCAGCCTGGGCGAAAGAGCGAGACTCCATCTCCAGAAAAAATAAATAAATAAATATGACTTCAAACAACTCAGAGAGAAGGCTGACCAATAGAAGAATTAAAGAGCTCTTAAAATGCAGTTTAAGAATGGTTTTGCTGCAGTTCTAAAAATGAAATTCTGAATTTATTCTCACAAATAATCCCAAAGGGAGAAAAGGGAAAAGGCATCTAGAGGAAGCTTTGGCTTCCTACGGAACTGTTTTTCATACGATCGGACTTTAAAAGTTCATATCCAAACCAAAGAAGAACAAGGCGGTAGAAAATAGAATGCCTAAAGGGCAAAACAAACTGCGACTGGCAAAAATATGTGTGTGTGTGTGTGTGTTAGCTTGCTTATTGTATAATTATGCTTAATGAAATAATACATTCTTATACAATTATATTTAATTTGTTCACATAATTTATGCATTTTTTGTGTGTGTGTAGGTATTTTTTAGCCATGTTTGAATGAGATAAATGGAGAGTTCACTGTTTGAGACAGAAGTAAATTATTTTTTTTCATCTCAGATTTGAAAGGCTCTCATCTGAGGACATCAGTAATTCTTAAGAATTATCTCCCTTATATTGAGCAAAATCAAAATTCATTATTCATCACCCCTCCCCGCCGCCTCCTGCTTCTATCCCAGGAATTGATCAATTTAAATACTAGAAGAGATATAATCTACATCAGCGGCCACAAAACCAATGGCTCCTGGCATCTGGCAGGTAATACGGAAGTATCCCATATATTTATAGAAATAAAATTCAGAAGAATATGGATGACCTGGGGTGGTGGCTCATGCCTGTAATCCTAGCATTTTAGAAGGCTGAGGCAGGAGGATAACTTGAGGCCAGGAATTTGAGACCACCCTGGGCAACATAGCAAGACCCCATCTCTAACATATATATATATACACACATCCACATATGGGTGGAAAGGCGAGGCATAAAGTAGCAATAAGTGTTGGCAGTGTAGTGACTTGGATAATGGATACCTTGTCCAAAGAAATTTACCCACAAAAATTAAAATTGGGTTTAATTTAAAAACTTAAATTTAAAACTTAGAAAGAGAATGTTTTGGCCAAGCTGAACATCCTCAGACTTCAGCTGTGTGTCTCTGGTTCACAATCCCTGGTTTAGAGGGCTTGTGAGGTTCAGAGAGGTTAGGTGACTTACCCCCATACCTAGAACCAACTGATAAACATATGTACAACGAAGATATCAAATCCTAGAAGCATGTAACTGGCTTACCTGACAACATAACCTGATTCAAATGCTGAGGGCTCCAAACTTGTGTTCCACTCAAGTGGTTCCGCAAAAACAAATTTCGCCTCTTGAGGATGTTTATAGATAAAACTCTCCACAAACATAATAATTTCTTTCAATATCGCTTCATTTAGAGGTGTGATTTCGAGGGTTCCAGTTCCATGCCCAGCAGCAGTCCACTGCGTCGATTTTGTCAGAGCCACACCCATGGGATCCGCCAGTGCTCAGACCTGAGCTTAGCACAGGCACTACATCAGAGTAGAAAGAGAAAGAGACAAGAGCATCCACCTTTTCCTTGGAACATTTTTCATTCTCAAGACTTTAAACTAGTACTCCCCACCCCACATTCTGCTTATTAATCTTCAAAGACTGATTTTTCAAAATTATCTAATTGCTCTTTAGTTCAATGAAGTAGTAAACCAGCACTAGGTAAAACTGACTAGTATTTAAGAAATTTCCAGTATTTGCCCTGAAATTAATAACTTCTTTCTAATTTCCCTGGGGCCTAAGAGAGAGGATTCAAACAGATAGGCATAAAACCCAAACAGAAAACTCCAAGAGTGTAAAACAAAGAAGTGGAAGAGGTTAGTATTAAGGGCTTTTGTTCACAGCTCTGTTGGGAGCCAGCAGTTTCAGGGACAAACACTCCTTTGAGCCAGGACATACACTGTTTAGAATTACACTATTAAACTGAATACTGTTACCCCGACTTTCTTATAGTGATAATATCTGCATCATCACAATGATGACTGAAGAACATGATTCTAATAACTCCAGGTTCCCCAAGTGCCTTCTGAGTTAAAAAAGAAATAGAATAAGAACAGTATTGTGAAATATAATTTTTTTCTGAAAATTGATATAGGACACATTGATCCTATTACCAGAATATCTGGACAATCCAAATACTATTTTCCCTGCCTGTATATCCTGCCCAGAATGACATTTTACTGTAATTCACAACCTTCTTAAGAGTTAATGTGAGAGATGTAGGAATAAGTGAAAGTCTTTCAGACTTTTTATCTGAATTAGTTATCGGAAGAGTCTAGCAGTAAAATTTAAAACAAATTCAAGTGAGACAAATTTCACATTGGCTAAATAGAAATTAGTCTGTAAAAGAAGATCTTTTAAAAAGTAACAATATCTGTAACATTAAATAAAAGCCAAGTTAGAAAGCAAGTTCTGACTTCATAATGAACATTGAAGGCTTTTATGGCAGATAATCTCTACTTGTCTCTTTTCTCATTTGTAATAACACTTACTGATAAAATCTTTCTTCCAGAATATTAGAAGAATGGTTATACAGTTAAATATAGAATAAAATTAGCTTTTTTCTCCCATCATTACTACAAAGGCTTAAAGTACAAAGATTAGACTTGGAGATTTTACATTCTATACTGTATTAAATCTTAGAACTATCTATTAAATTCAATCACAGGAGATCATTGGATCGCAACAGGACAGTACTTCCTGCTGATAAACAGTATAGAAATATTATAGAGATGTGTAGTTATCAACATGATAGGAAAGGGGGCATTATCGGCCTTTAGTGTTGAGGACAGACAATGTAAAATATCCTTCTGTGCAAGACAGTACCGCAAAAGGAAGAATTCTGCTGTAACCTCCAGGCATCTGGTAAGTGAAAAACTTCACATAAGCACTACCTGAGCCTAGAATTTTTCTGCACTTTGCAAAAATTGCGGAGTATTTTGTCACAGTTTTAATACACCCTGAATTTTCCAGAATTGTAGCTATCGTAAATGAAAGGAAGGTTGTACATACTTTGTTTTACATGGAATTTTACCAAGAGCTCAGCATTTTGGAAAATGACACCATTGATGGCAATGTTATTTGAGAAATTTAAGTTGCATGGCATGTCTGTATCAGTCTGCATTTGGGGCTGCTGTGTTCAGTCATTCTGTGTAAGTCAGATGTGGACATCTGACTACTTCCTTATATATTCTAGTGTAGTGGTACTTGAGTGTTTACATGCCGGTATTTTCTTACAATTATTTTCTTTCATTTTATAGTTAGCATGCTACCACTATTTAAAACTATATTCAATATGTAAGATTATAATCTACAATCTTGATTTCAGGATAGCAAAGCAGCATTACAACATATTTGTTTTAAAAACCAAGTACTGGATCAGATAGGGTTGAGAACAACTGATCCAGACATATATACCAAAGTGTTCATGAAATAAAGCATAGAAGTTAGTGTACGAATTTGTTCTGGGCGTTTGTTTTAGTATTCCAGCATTTTGTTTCAACTGCTAACCGATGAGAAATGCTTTAGATTTAAACACATAAATATGTTCTGATGTGTATGTGTGAGACTCTTGAGTTTCCCATTGTTGCATAAAATAAGTGCAAATCAGTGTAAAATAGTGTGAAATAAATGCAAATAGCTTTATCTTACACAGAAAGACTTAGGTGAACAGTTCTGTCTGTCTTTAATCTCAAGCATAACATTTGTTTTGGTAATCTTATAAAGATTGCTTCTTGCACATTTTTAAAGAAAAAATGTGCAATTAAATAGATTATGTAACGCCATGGTAGTCAACATATCATATAGCAACTTGTTGAAGGATCCTTAGCACAGAATTAAGAAATGCAAAATCGTTATTTTCGTCAAGATAAATTTTGACAGAAATGGAACATTTGAATCTATTCAAATCGCATTTCCAAGTCTAGTGAACCATAGCAGTACACAAGTTTTATTCAAGAAGGTTGGTCAGCTTAAGAAAATTTAGGGTGGCCTATGACAATCCAGAAGGCAAGTTCAATGTTATTAGAAAATAAATAAATAAATGGTGTTCAAAAATGGTCAGTATAACTCAAAACTAAGATTTTAAAATCAAGACCAGTTGCTCCCCAGTTTCTACCCATTGCCAAGCTCTTTTGGCTTAAGAACCATAGTTAAAATGAACCCATGTAAATACACAGCACATACCTTTGAAGTAAAGAAAGTAAGCTTAAAGATTAAAAGGAAAAAAGTTTTGGTTACGTGTTTACATAAACTGGGATGTTTACATTAACTGGGACTCTCTTTATCCAATGGATACCATAGATTGTTTTTCTTTCTAAGGGTCAATTTCAAGCTTCCAGCATCATTAGTGAAATAAAACCCATTCGGGAATCACGTCGTTAAGACTTAAACAGAAGCACAACCGAATTCTTTAGGGGGCTATGGAAAGGCAGCCATCAGCTCTGAGATCTGTGAATGTGGTTGGTAACATCCACCGGGAGTCCGCGCACACACGGCTTTCCGAGAATGCAGAAGTTATTCAGTAAGACCCGCAGAAAATCGAACTTTCAGAACTGACATGAACAGGGCCCTAAGTAAAACTAAAGCTAAGCCTAGTGTGGGATGACGGCCCCCAGTAGACTCTTTACAGGAAGTGGGCGTCAGAGCTGGGACTCTAAGTTTCCAGGGATGGATTCACTAAGGGGACGAGGAGGGAAGGGACAGCGAAGACCACGGTGGGAGCGGGAGGCCGAGCTGCAAGGCCGGAGGAGAAAGACGGGCTGGGGGAAGGAGAGGCTGGGAAGCGGCGGCAGAAGTGGAGAGCGGATCCAGGAGATGAAGGGGTCGGGGTAGTGCAGAGCGGGGCGCGAGGACAGAGGAGCAGACGGTCCCCAACCTAGGGCGGAGGCAGGGTCTCGCGGGAAGGAAGGTGCGAGATGCGCCTGGGAGAGAGAAAGAAAGGGGGTGGGTCTTGGTCCCCAGGAGGCAAAGGGCAGCAGGCGAAAGCAGCAGCGTCGGGGCCAGAGAGCCGCCTCGGTTTCCGGATCCATGCGGCCTGCTGCAGAGCCCCCGCGGGGGTGGGCGTGGAGACTCCCAGACGCACTCACCTGCAGCGCGCTGCCCCGCCGCAGTCGGCCCCGCCTGTTGCTAGGACGCCGGTCAACACTGCGCGCCCGGGCGCAGCGCACGGCTGCGCCCTGGTCGGAGGCCTCCAGGGCCGGTGCCCTCCCCCGGGCGCCGCCGCCGCCTTCCGCTCCCAATCTCACCCGGCCGCGGTCGCAGCCCAGTCGGTCACCCGGTCCCGGGACTTCCGCGCATCCAAGGTTCCCGCGGACCCGCTGCACCGAATACCCGGGCCAGAGACACTCTGCGCCCGCGCTGGATTCCACCCGCCCCGGCCACCTGCTGCTTTCCGCTCGGCCCCTCCCGGGAAACACTTTTGTTCAACTCTGCATCTCCCTTTCTCAAACACTTTTATGCAACTCCCGGTATGCATCCCAACTCACTCCACGCGGTGGGAAAGGTTGACTTTGACGGAGGTCGTGAGCAGTTGCGGGGTCGGGGGCAAGTTCGCAGAAACTTAAAATGGAGCAGAAAGAAAACAGAAAATATTCCCTAGAAACCCCTTTTTACATTTGTCCACAGGCTTCCAGACAAGTGCATTGTATGTGCCTGAAATCTTCACTGAGCACTCTCAAGTAGTATAGGGCCTCTCGTAGGACATTTGAGGCTTACATGTTTCTCTCCAGAAAACGAATATGGTAGAATACTCTGATACTCACCGGGAAATCAGAAAGCGCTCTTCAATAGGGCAGAGGATCGGAGTGAAAGGAAAACATGTCCTCCATCTCTTTCTTTAAATGGCTTTTACCTTTGTACGTTTTGAACCCACCTCTAGACACCCTACCAGCAAGAGTCCCAACTGGAACACCAGTGAGGGATAAGGGAGTAGGACTATTGGCGGGCGGTGGGGGAGAGGGGTGCGGAGAAGAATGCACTATCTTGGGGTGGGGGGACACGGTGTTCAAGGACCAGTGTCGGAGCGTTTAGGATGATGGGGTGTTTCGGAATTAAAACTGGATTATTTTCCGGATGCCAAGGAGGCAAATGTGGAATGTCAGGATATCACCTGTCATAATATTATATGGATCCAGCTCAAAGCAGAACCTTTCTGCAAACATGTAGGGATATGAGGTATAGATATTTGTCCTTTGTTTTGGGTTTTTTGGAGGGTGGGGGACGGAGTCTGGCTCTGTCACCCAGGCTGAAGGGCAGTGGAATGATCTCGGCTCACCGCAACCTCTGCCTCCGGAATTCAAGAGATCCTCCCGCCTCAGCTTCCTGAGTAGCTGGATTACAAGAATGCGCCGCCACGCCTGGCTAATTTTTATACTTTTAGTAGAGACGAAGTTTCACCATATTGGCCAGGTGGGTCTCGAACTCCTGACCTCAAGTGATCCACCCACCTCGGCCTCCCAAAGTGCTAGGATTACAGGCGTGAGCCACCGCGCCCAGCCTGTTTTGGGTTCTTTTCTTTCTTTTTTAAAGTGCAAAAGTTGTTAGGAATGGAATAGTTTCGCCTAAGGGAGCTGCTACCTGCAGAGAAGATTAGACTTGCAACCAGTGAGAAAGGGGCTTATGCTAATAGGTATATAGAGAAGCCCTTTTTAAAATGGGTGGATTACAGTCTGAGACAACAGCATCACACCTGTGGCGGTAATGCAGGTCACAACCTGGTGAGGAGCAGCAAGCATCTTTCAGAAGGATCCTGGAGTAGTCCCAGTCCCGGAAGCAGGGAAGCTTCTGTGGGTACTTTAGTTCCTCTGCACATTTTAATCAGCTATGTGACATGAGGGAGCATTACTGGGTCCAATGTGGATGCTGGCCAGAGATATTCCAAGTTCAGGACATTTCACCTTGGTTTGCAAAGCTGGAAAGAGCCAGAACCCACCAAGAGCTGAGCAACTATATCTTCGTTTGCCAAATTCACGCTAAGTGTCAAAATCTAACATTGCTTAATCTGATGCCAAAATGTGAATTTATTTTACCTGAGACTTTCCAAGCAAAAATAACTTAATAATATTTAAATTTGAAGGAGTCCCAGTCGCCTCTTTCTAATTTTTCCTTGCCGTGATTAAACACTACCTGAGCCAAGTCACTCCCTGAAGGATTTATCATGACTTGTCTTTTTTTTTTTTTTTTTTTTTTAAGACAAGGCCTCACTCTGTCACCCAGGCTGGAGTGCAGTGACATAATTATAATCATAGCTCACTGCAGCCTCTAACTCCTGGGCTCAAGTGATCCTCCAGCCATGGCCTCCAAAAACACTGGGATTATAACCATGAGCCACTGTACCTGGCCATAACTTGTCTTTGCCTTGTTACGCATCTGCTACCCCTACAAGATAAGCTTTATGAAAATAGGGAGCTTTTCTGCCTCCTTCAGGTCAGTACTCCTAAGATCTAGAAGGATGACTGACATGTAGAAGGAGCTAAATTCACGAATTGCCTAGTCAAAGATTCCTTGCTTCCTGACACTCTTCACCAAGCCCCAGAAAGGCATGGCCTGCATTTTCTTAGGGTTCATAGAACCAACCTGAGGATTCTAAGTAGGCATGATCTTGGAAAGAGCCTTCATCACTGAGAGCACCCCCAAGTTTTGCTGTACCAGAGGCCTTTACCAGCCCTGCCTATGGCTAGAGCACAGACGCATGGTGCAGCGCTGTCCACTGAAACTTTAGAGAAAATCTGCCACGGGCTCCTGGGAAAGACTTGATAGTTTTTGGTCCACCTCTGCAGCACTACGTCATCCTCAGCAGGGGTTCCCCACCCCCGCACCACACCTTCTGTCAGATCAGCGGGCATTAGGTTCTTATAGAAGCATGAACCCTATTGTGAACTGTGCATGTGAAGGATCTAGGTTACAAGCTCCTAATGGGAATCTGATGCCTGATCTGTCCCTGTCACTCATCACCCCCGGATGGGACCATCTAGTTGCAGGAAAACCAGCTCAAGGCTCCCACTGATTCTACATTATGGTGAGTTGTATAACTATTTCATTATATATTACAATGTAATAATAGTAGAAATAAAGTGCACAAGAAATGTAATGAGCTTGAATCATCCTGAAACCATCCCCTCCCCGACACCCTATCCATGGAAAAATTGTCGGCCATGAAACCAGTCCCTGGGGACTGCTGATCTACAGGGATTCTTATGAAACCACCCACCCTGGCTTGGGCAAATCTGTTCCTCTCATGTATCAGAGAGTTCAGACACAGATTGCACACATTAGTTTGCTAGGGCTTCTGTAACAAAGTGTCACAGACTGGGGGGCTTAAATATCAGAAATGTCTTATCTCACAGTGCTGGAGGCTAGAAGTCCAAGATCAAGGTGTTGGCAGGATTGATCCCTTCTGAGAGCTATGGGGAATGGATCTATTCTAGGCTCTTCTCCTCAGCTTGTAGATGGCTGTTTTCACATTCATATGATGTTATCTCTGTGTGCTTGTCTCTGTACGCAAATTTCTGCATTTGAGGCAGGACCCAGGCTGGAGTGCAATAGCGCAATCACGGCTCACTGTAGCCTCAACCTCCCAGACTCAAGTGATCCCCTGCCTCACCCTCCCAAGTAGCTGAGACTGCAGGCATGCACCACCATACTCAGCTTAAGTTTTGTGGCTTTTTCTTTTTTTTTGGTAGAGATGGGGTCTTGTCGTCTTCCCCAGGCTGGTCTTGAACTCCTGGGTTCAAGTAATCTGCCTGCCTCAGCCTCCCAGAGTGCTGGGACACTCCTCCTGGCTTATTTCCTCCTTTTTTTATGAACACCAGTCACATTGGATCAGGACTCACCCTCATAAACTCATTTTAACTTAATTACTTCTATAAAAACCCTGTGTTCAGTATGGTTGCACTCTGAGGTACTGGAGGTTAGGACTTCAGCATACGATTTTAGGGGGAAACAAAGTCACACATAGCATTCTGTAAAGATGTGATCAGCAGGCTTCCAGGGCCCACTCTTCCATGTTAGAGTGAAGCCAACTAAGAATTTACAGGCTGTAACCAGGGAGAAAGTAAGAGGCAAGGTTGGTTTAAGCATCCAGTACCTCAATCAGTAAAGGACTAAGACAGATGAAATAAACCTCCTGAGGTTTGCAGGGAATTACAGTCATTTATATTGTGTCATAATGGGGGTAAGTCTCATTATAGGACAGAATTCCTTCTCTGCAGAATTTTTTCAGGAGTTTTTCAATAGAGATTCCAAGGAAAGAAAATTGCATGAAGTCTTGTGAAGTCCTAAAGACTAAATTCACCAGATTCTACCTTTTCTCATAGATAAAGACAAAATGTCAAAGAAATGCAGCTTCAGCTGCCTCCCTGGACTCTCTGATATTTCTCAGTGATGCATTGTGGACCGAGGCCCACGGCCTGGAAATCAAATGGCTCCTTCTTCTCAGATTCTAATCTCTTAGACATTCATTTACTCAATAAATGCTTTTTGGATGCCAATTTGTGCCAGGCACTCCATTGGCAGAACTCAATTATCCAGTTCAAGTCCTGGCCAAAAAAGGAGGCTACTAAACTCAACTCAGAATTCCTGGACTAGAAGGAGAGCCACTCACATGAAGCACAGTAGCAAAGGAGAGAAAGGAGAAGAGACTGAATCGGTGGGAAGGATTGCATGAGGTGAATAATGATAATGATTGAAATATTCTTCCAAGCCATGATAATGATTGAAATATTCTTCCAAGAACAAATGAAAGTTACTGGAAGATTTTTAGCAGGGAGTGACATGCTCTGATTTCTGTTATTAAGAAGCTGTTCTGGTTACATGGTGGAAGTAAACTAGAGAAATGCATGAGTAGAAAGAAAGAGACTATTAATAAGACACCTGGACTCAGGTTCCCCTGAGAAATAGACTCTGAGATAGAGAAGGGCGTGTGAGAAATGTATGGAGAAGTGCCCTCAGGAGAGTGAAGGCAAGGAGATTAGACTGAGAGAGAAGCTGAACTGCCGTGCAGCCACAACCGTTCCACAGAGAACCCTGAAGCTGGGACGGCCCAACAGTTTTCCCATATTGAGGCAAAGGGGCTGGACCTTTAGATCTTCTCATCAACTAATCATTATCAGCCAGTCCCTGGGTGCAGGCTGTCCCCAGGACGAGGGCATAACCTTACTCTTTCAGTTGAGGGCTATCGGCTGCCCATACTCCCCAGCAGCTGAGGGCAGGAGTGCTTCAGTCTTAGAGAGGTGGGAAGGGGTCAGGTATCTGGACAGTCCACAGCATCCCCTACTGTCCACCCCTTGCACAGCTGAGATCCCTAGCATCATGCAATACAGCTCTGAGAGCGGTATCTGGGAGCAACTCTTCGGGGATCCTGGTGGTCAGCTTTCCCTGGGGAAACTTACAAGTGAAAGATGAGACAAAATCGCAAGCCCTGGCTCTGCAGTTGGTCTCCATGCCAAAGCGTATCCATTTCTGCCCTCCTCTTCTGCCTATTCCAGATTCCCGGCACGTTTCACTAGCACTTTTGCTAATCTAGATGGTTTCCTTGGTGGGGGTGATCCTGACCCTCACTACTGAGTTTCTGGTATCATGCCCTTCTCAAGTGGTGACTACTCTATACCTTTACCATCAAAACTGGGCAAAGACATCCTTACCCCACTTTGCAACAGCAACCTCCCTCTTCCTGATGATCTAGGTCAGTTTCTCCTATAGGGATCATGACTCCTTTACTTGCCTCTTTGTCTTGCGTAAAGAGTCCAAAGTTACAACATAGCCACCATAACTTAAAGTTTTATGTCCCTTGGTGGAACATTCTCCTCTCCGAGCCAGGACCTCTAAATGTGCAGAATAGGCATCAGGTTCACTGGATACTGAGTGCATGAGGCCCTGCAGAGTGGAGACTTAAATCCAAGGTCATGGCAAAACATCTGAAGTTCATTGCCGGGACTATGATGGTACAGGAAGGGCCGTGGAGGTTACAGGACCCTCAACGGAATCCTCACCGTAGATGGACTCATTGAGGACATTAAGCATCGGGGATACCATCAGGGGTACTATGAGAAGCCCTGCCGCCATTGACAGCAGGAAAGCCATGAAACCTGCCGGCAGTCCTATAGCACTGAAATGACTCACAAGATCAAATTCCTGATGCAAAAGAATTGGACAAACCTGTGGCGGGACTGCTGAGGCCTTTGGATAGGATGCCCAGCATGAAAACCCTTGTCCAGTTTATGTCTCCACCACCTGTTTTCTTTCTACAACTCTATTTTCTAGTACCTTTCTCTACAACAAACGCAATCACATATATGCAAGAAGGCCTGCACATAGAGAACTATCCCGTTAGCCAGTAGTGCACCCTCTCTTTTATTAAGTGAAAGAAGAAACTGAGTCCGAAACACAACGGTGTTTGCCAGGGACTGGAAGAGGGGGTAGTGGGGAGTTATTGTTTAATAAGTACAGAGTTTCAGTTTGGGAAGATGAAAAAGTTCTGGAAATGGATGGTGGTGGTAGTTGCCCAAAAATGTGAATGTACTTAATCCCAATGAACTGTAGACTTGAATGGTTAAGATGGTAAATTTTACATTTTTACTACAATAAAAATTTTTTATGTCTAAAGAAAATATAAATGTGCAGAGCCCAGATCTGTGGTGACAGGAAGCACAAATTTTCCCAAATGATGGGTAAACGTGGCCACTTATTCCATCTCTTGGTTCTGGAACTGGTGCAATTTACCCTTAGGAGTCATAGCCCCATAGAACGGCTGTTGATTTGGGGCACCTACTGCAGCCTGTAGGATGGCACCCCACCCCCACGGGGCCCCACCACCAAACTGGCATTTCAGCCACACCTCCAAAAAGGCTCCATGGCTCTATCAGAGCAGTAGCTGACGGTAGAAACAGTGAAGATCTGCTTTGGAGTACATCTAAATGCCCCTTCACTGAAAGTGTTAGACTGGATGACCAAATGTTAGAGAAGAGATGTAGAAGAAGAGATGTAGAAGAAAGTGACAGGGATGGAGGCTATGCATGGGCCCAGCAATGTGAGTCCCTTCTTGCTGACACCAGTCTGACCAATGCCACTGATAGTTTCCAGCCTGCCAACAGCAGAAACCGACACCAAGCCTTTAATATGGCACCATTCCTGGAGAGATCAACTAGGCCCTGGTAGCAGATCAATTACATCATACCCCTTCTACCTTGGAGGTGGCAAAAAGCTTCCTCCCTAGTAGGGCTGACATGTCTTCCAAATGTGAGTTTGCTTTCTCTGCACACAGTGCTTCCACCAGCACCGCCATCAAAATGCCTACATCATGGGAGGATCGCTTGAAGTCAGGAGTTCGAGACAATCCTGGGACACATAGTATGACCCCTTCTCTACAAAACATTGTTTAAATAGCTGGGCATTGTGGCATATGTCTGTAGTCCTAGCTATGCAGAAGATTACTTGAACCCAGAAGTTCAAGGCTACAGTGAGATGTGACTGCACCACCACACTCTAGCCTGGGCAACAGAGCAAGACCCTGTCTTGAAAAAAAAAAAAAAAAAAGCCTGATTCACCCACATGATTACCTCAGATTCACCACAGCAATGTATACCTCAGAAAAAGAGACTCATTTGAGAGCAACAAAGATGCAACAATGAAAGACATGGAATCAACTGAGATGCCCATCTGAGTTGGATACAGATGGTTGGATTGAATAAAGAAAATGTGGTACATATACAACATGGGATACTACACAGCCAAAAAGAATAATGAAATCATGTTCTTTGCAATTGCAGACCATTAATCTAAGTGAATTATTGCATAAACAGAAAACCATGTAGCACATGTTCTCACTTATAAATGAGAGCTAAATATTGGGCACCACAGACACAAACATGAGAACAATAAACACTGGAAACTCAAAAATGGGGAGGGAGGGGGCAAGGATTAAAAAACTACCTATCAGGTACTGTATTTACTACTTGAGCTATGGGATTATTAGAAGCTCAAATCTCAGCATCATGCAATGTATCCATGTACCAAACTCTTACATGTACTCTCTGAATCTAAAATAAAACAAATACACAAAAAGAAAGATACAACAGTAGGCTCGTGACTGTGAGAGCCACCAGTCTTACCTTGGACCATATCACCTAGAAACAGACAGCCTGATAGCACAGAAGAATGACACGTTGAGGGCTCAGGTAAGGTGCTAGTATGGCAGAACTCTTTTTAGGGCTGGGTCTTCATCCTCCAAGATGTGGTATATGCTCGGAATTAACAGTGGATGTGTGATACACAGTGCTGTTTTTCCTTCATTGCTGGAATTCCTAAGTGTGCAAAACAAGGAGTGAATCTTCTCACCAGAGCTCTCAGTGACCTACCTACTTATGGAATTTGAGCTTCCAATTATCACCAATCTTGGGCTCTGCCAGATTAGAAACTCTGCTTGTCATGGAGAGACTCCATCCATCAGGGAATAGAGTAAGGGTTCCATTGAACTTGAGGCTGTTACTACCACCTGGCTATGTTGGACTCCTCATGCAAGTAAACCAGTAGGCCAAAAAAAGGGGGGTGGGTGGGAGAGTTATTACACCCATCAGGTCATGACTGGCCATGATTGCATGGGAGCTAGGGTGCTACCACCAGGAAAGAGGATGTTTAGAACCCAGGGACCCTAAGAATTCACTTCATTGCTCCTCCATGGCTTACAGTAACCACAGCCTGATTAAGACAAGGCAGCTAAGGACTCAAACCCCTCAGAAACAGAGATCTGGGTCATCCCATCAGGCAAGCATCCCAGACCAGACAAAGTGTCAGCCTAAGGGCAAAGGACATTTATAATTGTGATCACTTTCTTCTTTCTAGCTTGTCTTCGCCATTTCCTACCTGGGGGTTCACTCTAACCCTTCAGGTGAAAAGGGACAGGGAAGGAAAAAAAAAAAAAAAAAAAAAGGAACAAGGAACCTGTTTAATTGTCTGGTCCTGCCATAAGCTAGTTTTGCATTCTCTGAACAAAGCCTAGGCTGGCTGTCTCTCTTGTGGGTATTTTTCTTGGCTATTCAGAAACCTTGCCTGGTTGGTGTCCTTTCCCTTGTGTTTTGCTCCATCCCAGAACAAGCTTCTCTATTCTGGCTGTAGTCCTGGGAATCTGGCAGTTCACTACATCTACTATCTGCCGAGGTCCCATAGCTGCCATCCCACCTCCATCTCCCCCAACCAGTGAATTTCCCTCCCCCTACCCCAACAGCCTAAATCTGATCCATGGGAAGCACTCACACATTATTTGCCCAGCAAATTCTAGCAGTGCAGGTCAATCCCATCACTATAGAAGCTCTCTTGCTCTTTTCCATCAAAGCCACCAGACCCAGCCTGTCTCTTAACCCCAAGACTTCTCAGCTGGGAGTCAGACACTTGTCCACACTGTCCTCCCTGACCCCCAGCCACACAGGACATATATTTTGCTCTCTGAGTGGTACCTTGAAGTCCCTTTTCTCCTTTCCCCTCTGAATTGATGTTGGGAGCCAAGAGGGCAGCAAGTAGAGAGGCAATGCCTAGAATGACTCTCCAAAGAACTCCTCCCTGGAAATCCACTCATTTCCCTTCTATAATTTCAGTGTGAGTGAGTCAGGTAATTGACTTTCCAGTTATTTTACAGTTTTATATCTTAGCCTTGTACCCCACTGTGGAATGAAGTGTCTGTTGTATCTTGAACTAGTGAAACATTTCTAACATCCTATTCCTTAGGTATATGTATAAACTATGAATGGTTATGCAACAGATCAATAATGTATATATATTGCCTTAGGAAGTGAATGGATGGGGAAGAACTGTTAATTTTTAAATTTATTTACCTCTTTATCTTTTAACATGTTACAATGAGTCTATGTTCCTGTAGTAACAAAAATTAGGATGGTATAAGAGACAATGAACATAGAACCTATGAGTAAACTTAAATTTCATATATAATTAAAATTAGGCCATCTGTCAAATAGCCAAGTATAATGGGTTATTTCATATATATCAAACAAAATGATTTTGGTTCTGAAATAAAGTTGTAGAATTGCCTTAAACATTTTGGCTTGAAGAAACTTCATAGAGAAAAGGTGGTCTCTCCAATCCTTATCTAGTATTTACATGTGATGCAGTTGGCTGGACTTCTGACTAGAAAACTTGGGCAAGAAAATAATCAAAATGACTGGAATCTGAAATTGAATTTTGGGGGACAGGATAAGGATGTTATGAGCCTCAGTACTCTATATAAAAAAGAAGGAAATAAACCCAGGAAAGCATATTCTCTTCTCAGTTTGGTCAACACCTCTAGAAATGATGAAAGTGGTCATGGTCTCAATGGTATTTTAAACCCACATGCGACATTACGAAACTTCCAGTCAAATACAGTTATTGGGCGCATTCCAAAAGCCCACTAAAATGACAGTGGGGAAAGAGAATGGGAGAAAAGAAGAAGTAGACAAAACATGTCAACAAAATGTGAACGATAGAAATCAAAGGTGTTGAACTAGCTTAGCAGATCAGAGAGAGATGAAATCTAAATGCTCTAAGGGGTAAAAGCCAACAAAAATACATTTGCAAATCAGACTCCGGGAAGGCTCAGAATTTCCAGGCATCTTTTTCTTTTTCCAGTTAACTGCAAATTAAATTTTCTTTGCCCAGTCATCAAGTTTGACATAAACAATTTTGATATTTACAAAGATTCTTTCATACAAATGTGTCATAATTTCATATTGCTAGACATTGAGCTTAGTTGATTTTTATTAGCAATAACCCAGAAATGAGTATATTTATTCTCAAATATTTATTGTTACTTGGAAGTATATGATCCTAGAAGTTGAGTTGAGTCAAGGGACATAAATACTTCTAAAGTTTTTAATGAATTTCACCAGATTGCTTCTCAGAGTTTTAGTCAATTCATTCTCTATCTTCAGTGTTGGAGCTTTTCTTTTCTCACCATGAACTATCCAGCACTGAAGTAGTCTTCTGAATTTCAGAGCTCATTCTTGCTCTAATTTGAATTTATTTGATTATATTACTGTTAATTTGTTGCATTTCAAGATACTTTTAATTTTAGTATTTTGTCTTTTGTAAATTTTCTGTTCATGCTTTTGTGAATCATCGCTTAAGGCCAGGATAGAGGTGGGCTGAAAATGAAAACTGCTTGAAAGCCTTGTTCAAAGGGTAGCTGGACCCCATATGCTTTTTATCAATAGACAAGTTTATAACTCAGAGCACCAGGCACAACCATGAACACTGTACTAACATAACTGGCATGCTGAATGCTGAGAGCCTCTCAACCCC
This sequence comes from Macaca fascicularis, assembly GCF_037993035.2. Lineage (NCBI taxonomy): Eukaryota > Metazoa > Chordata > Mammalia > Primates > Cercopithecidae > Macaca > Macaca fascicularis. Next base: position 28,660,210 of record NC_088383.1, read on the forward strand.
TTCTCTTGGTCACCTTCCTTGCACTAGAAACCCAGTATATATCAGCAGGCAGATCTGAGTCTGACCAGCCTGAAAACAAAGATCTATAGGTGCTCACACTTAAGAGTCTTTTCAATCAAATATGCAGGTCTTGGAATAGGGCAAGTGTGTGGGTAGAGTGGGGAAAGTGTGATGGAACAGAATTATACCCTCTTCTTCCAGAGTAAGAAGTCAATGATAATCTCTTAAAAAGAAAAATCAGGGCTGGATACAATGGGACATTCCTGTAATCCCAGCACTTAGGGAGGCTGAGGCAGGAGGATCACTCGAGCCCAGGAGTTCAAGGCTGCAGTGAGCTATGATTGCACCACTGCACTCCAGCCTCAGCAACAGAGCAAGACCTTGTCTCTTAAAAAAAGATTAAAATTAAGCAAATAAAATAAAGAAAACAATAGCAGTTTAAGCATGTAATTTAGAAATGTAGAAATGTTTGAACAATGCTGAAGACAATGGTAAGAGTTGTTGCCCATCACTATGACTTTCAGGAAAAGAACAACCAGGAGCAAATCAACTTCTCAAGAAGAACCAGCATCGACCACTTTGCAGAAGCCTTGCTCTCCATTATCCAGGCCTGGCTAATCATCACAAAGGCTTAAATGCACTCAGTCCTGATGAACACAGACCATCAAAGGAGCTGAAGCTTCTGTGACAGTGAACGACAGGTACAACAATGTTGCATAACAAACTGCCCCCAAACTCAGTGGCATGTGTGTATTTATGCTCACACTCCAGAATCTACAGGCCATTTGGAGTTTCGATTGCAGTTTGGCTGATCTAGGTTGGGCCTGACTCAGGCTCTGCTTCAGGCTGTGTTTCTTCTGGGCTTGGTTGCAGGTTGTGAATCTGCTCCACAGGTCTCACTCTGGATTCAGAGGCAGTGACTACCGATGACATGTTCTTGTCACGGTGGATCACTTCCGTGGACATTCCAAATCTTTGATTGCATCATATCCACTGACATCCCATTGACCAAATCAAGTCATATGTCAAGCCCAAAGTCAAAGTGTGGGGAACTATCATTTGCCCACCATGAAGCCGTGGCAAGAGTGTAGAGAGATGACATCACTATGAGAGAGTGAAAAAAATCATTGACACCAGCAATTCAATCTGCCAAAGCACCCTTCTTCATCACATCATTCATCATTTATCAAATATGTTCTGATCTTGGTCATCATTTCCATTATATTACCATGGTGGTTTGGTCATTTTATCCTATTTCATCCTCTTAGCAAGAATATCTAGGATGAACAGCAGAATTAATGACTAAGTGTACGAATTTGCTTCTTTTTTATGCAATTATTTTAAATTGTATTTAATATTGTTATAAATTGTTGTATTTAAACACTGTTTTATTCTAAGCTCTCTCTTTTATCTAGAGAATAAATAGGAATATATTTTACTCTTTAAAAATGTTTGAACTCATTTTATGTCAAGTGGCACTTGTCTGGATTTTTTAAAAGTCGACACTCACGGCAAAATACCTTGGAATATAGGGAAAGTTATTTGATATAGAAAATGTGTAGTCTAGCCAAGAAGTGATTACTCCAGAAAACCTCATGGAGGATAAAGGATTTAATGTGAGACTTGATATTTTGGAAAAACAAACCAAGGATTAATAATATCCGGGTGATGTCTCCCAATAACACCAAAGGAAACACTGAAGACGTCTTAAAAGAATGGCTTCCAGATGCCTAGTAAATCAAGCGTCCATACCAAATGAGAACATGGCTAAGGGAGAATGTTTCTTATTTTGAGAAGGGATGCATTCTTTGGGTGACTAGTAGTATTTTGCACTTCAACTTCGTAATATCATTAAAGAGATAAAAGCCAAAGGCATTATCCTTTTCAAATAATGAAATGATGAATAAACTATTTGCAATGAAAATCAGTTTTACCATTCAATGTGATTTATTCGTAAGAACATAAGTAAATCAGGGTTTATGGTGAGACGATTTGTTTATTTCATTGACTGGAATATACTTCAAAGTCTTGTACAGTGGAAGGAGGATGATTGTAAAAAGGAAAGTAGAACAAGAAAACCGGGATGACGCTTTGCACATGGGAACGTTCTTAGAAACATAAATTTTTGAAAGAACTGGAATCTGGAAATTGATTTCCCATAAACCATCTTACACCCACATAACCTTTGAAAAAAATTCATGTGTACCTCAGTTTGTAGACCACTTAGTTAGTTCATTGATAGAGTTCCCGTATTTCGACGCCCTTCAAGGTCTTAAGTCATTTCCTCCTACACACTCCATTATAGATTTGCACCAATCAAAATGCACCAGAACCTATTAGCTTTCAGAGCTAGCATCATGAAATGCATTTAGTGAGGTCACTGGCTTTTAGTTTTCTCTATTGAAATCTTCCTTTGACTTACTCTGTGGTTAATTTTCACATCTCTTTATTACCTGGCAAGAGTTTGCGCTTGAACAATTCTCTGGGTCTTGTCACTGGATTGAAAAACAACAGCAGCGGCAACAGCAGCAGGGGCAAAATGAGTTTTTAAGGAACACAAACAGATTGTAATCCGATATTATAGAACAGAAATTCGAATGTGTGCATTCTCTGAGGGATATTTCTCTTAATCAATTAAATTTCCTATAGAGGATATTAAGCACAAATGGACCATTTGGCAATTTCCATGGATATTAAGTGCTTGAAGAAGAAAGAAAAAAAATGGAAGTCTAAATGAACCAAACTAATCTTCTAATTTTCTATTTCCTTCTTAACTGGTAAATCAGCTGAAAGGGGGCAGAGCATAGATTAATAACCATATGCAATATATTGCCAGTTGTCATTTGAGGGAACTATTTTTCTTCTGTCATATTGATTACCTAAGTGTTATAATAATGTCTCAGGAGTACTTTGGAATTAGGAAAGCAATGATGATTTTTTTCCTTCCTTTGCAAAAGTATCCACTTCCTTGGCTTCTGTAAACTCACTCTGTATTAATTAAGATTAGGTTCCGGTGTGAGAAACAGACTCTTAAAAACAGAGCCTTTCAGAAGACAGAAATTGATTACTTACAACAATCGTCTGGAGTTAACAGTTAAGGTCTGCAGCCGTGGCTCGACTCTGCAGAGTTACAAGGGACCTAAGCTCCTCCTCCACTGTGCAAGACCCAGGTTTCCGAGATGTGCTTTGTCTCCAGCCATCATGACTACATTCTGGCCAACCAAGAGGAGAGAAGCCTCAAGAGAAGGGGCAAAAGTCACAAACTGACTTTCTTTCTGGAAATTGCTACACCACAATTCTATTTGTATCTCTTTGGCCAAAATGAATCATATGAAATGTTTTCGTTTTTTTGTATTTTGAATATTTGGAAGCTATGTCTTTTTTTTTTTTTTTTTTTTTTTTGGAGGGAGGATATCACTCTGTCATCCAGGCTGGAGTAGAATGAGGCAATCATGGCAGCCTCAACCTCCTGAGCTCAAGCAATCCTCCTGCCTCAGCCTCCTTACTAGCTAGGGCTACAGGCTTGAGCCACCACATAGAGACAGGGTCTCACTTTGTTGCCCAGTCTTGACACTGTATAACAGGTACACAGAAATTTAAATTTGTTATATTTTCCTGGGATTGATCCTCTTATATATAAAGTGACCCTATTTTTCTCTAGTAATGATTTTTGCCTGAAAGTCTAATTTTTCTGATTTTAATAGAGGTACACCAGCTTTCTTTTTGGTGTTTTCCAGGTATGTCTTTTCCTATTTTTACTTTTAACTCTTCCAGAAACTTATATTTTAGACATGTTTATTGTAACAGAATATAGGTGCTTTTTAAAAAAAAATCTGGCCTGACAATCTTGATGTTTAATGTTGGCATTAATTTATTTGCACTAAGTGCAATCTTGTTATGTGTTATTTGTCCTACCTTTTCTTTGATTCCTTTTCTCTCCTCTGTTGCCTTCTGTTTAGATTGACTATTTTTTCTACATTTTACTTTGTCTGCTACTATTTGGAAGTCATGCAGTCTGATACTATTCTTTTAGTGTTTACTGCCAAAATAACATGCATTATTAATTTATCAAAGATTGAAGTTAATCAATACCTACCTACGGAACATTGCTTTCACCCCTATTAGAATTATGTCTCCCTCTGGAATAAGATGCCATTGTGGTCATGCAATTAAATTCTTTTTTTTTTTTTCACTCGAAACACAGAGATTGCTGTTTTATACAATCATTATTTTGTTTATATTTATCCATATGTTCTCCAAATTCTCTGGCCTTCCATTTCTTTTAAAAATAGAATTGTTGAGGCATGAATGACATACAATAAACTGCACGTATTTAAATTGCCCAATTTCATAAGTTTTGACATGTGTGAAACAATTGCTACAATCAAGAGAATGATCATCTCCTCACCTCCAAAAGACTTCTTAGGTCCAGCTGGAAACCATCATTCTCAGCAAACTATCACAAGGACAAAACACCAAACACCGCATGTTCTCACTCATAGGTGGGAACTGAACAATGAAAACACTTGGACACAGGAAGGGGAACATCCCACACTGGGGCTTGTTGTGAGGAGGGGGGAGGGAGGAGGGCTAGCATTAGGAGATATACCTAATGTAAATGACGAGTTAATGGGTGCAGCACACCAACAGGACACATGTATACATATGTAACAAATCTGCACGTTGTGCACATGTACCCTAGAACTTAAAGTATAATTTAAAAAAAGAAAAAGATTTCTTAGGTCCTTTTTCAATCCATCACTTCTGCCACTGCACTCTATTTTGGTAGTGGAGGTGTTTCAGGCAGAAGCCTAAAGCCAAATCCTGTTACTCTATATTGGCTATTAGTGAAAGTCCCTCTCCATTATTGTTTGTATCTCAGACTTGGAATATGAGATCACTTTCTTTTCATCTCTAGTACACCCTTTAGATTTTCCTTTAGCAAAGATCTGCTAATGGCAAACTCCCCTAAGTTTTTGATGGATTTAGAATGTCATCAGTTTGGCTCTATGTAGAAAAGAAAGTTTTCTACATTTGGATTGAAGACAGTTTTTCCTTTGCATATTGAATATGTTATTCCACTATCTCTTGGAGTGGTCAAGAAATGAGCTGTCAGTTTGTTGCTTCTTTGAAGGAAGGTAACATACCTCCTTTAAGACCTCTGCATCTTCTTGGCTCTCCAGTTTCACCATGAGTTATGTAGCTTTTGCGTTTCTTTATATTTATTCTGTCTGATTCTTGCTGTGCTCTTAAATCTAGAAGAATATATTTTTGATACATTCTGGAAAATTCTTAGTCATCTTTTCTCAAATATTACCTCTGTCCTCCTTTTCTCTCTTTTCCATCTAAAATTTCAGTTAGGCACATTTCCACTCTATCCACCATTTTTCTTAGCTACCCCCCTCCAAAAACCATTTTGCATCTCATTTCTGTGCGCAACATTTTGGATAACATCTTCACACCTCTTTGTCTTCAAGATCACTAATTCTTTCTTCATCCACATCTAATCTACTGTCAAGTCCATCCACTGAGATTTTTGTTCATTTTAGTTAATGTATTTTTCATTTCTAGGTGCTCTATTTGGTTCTTTCTCAAATGTGATTGATCATACTATACAGTTTATTATTCTCTATAAGGATTTTTAAACTTTATTTATTTAAACACACTAAACATAATTATTTTATCATCTTCATCTCATTATACAATATCTGAGGTATTTTTTAGTTTGTTTCTGTTGATTGTATTCTTGCTGCTTTTTACTCTGTGTACCTTGTTTCCCTATATTTTGAAAGTCTTTTTGGCTGTAAGCTGTTCATTTACTTGGAAATTTTTCAAGGAAATTCCTTAAGAACTGGGAAAAATAAGTTGCCTCTAAACAGGATTGGCGTTTGCTTCTGCCAGACACTACATATTTATGACCACTTTAAACTACTGGTGTCATTTTATGCATGTGGTCTGCAATTTTTCACTTAACAATATATCATGAAATGGTTGTCATTGAAAGTAAATTTATCTAGTCATTATTTTGGCTGCATAGAATTCTATAATAAAGATATATTGTAATTGATTTAACCCTTCAACTGTTGGTGGACTTTTAAGTCATTTCTAAGTTTTTGCTATTAAAAACAGACATCACTTCAAATGTGCACTTCTTATTATAGACACATACACAAATATATGTCTGTATAAACATTCCTAAAAGTGGGAGTGCTATGGCAAAGAGAACGTGCATTAAAAAATTTAATTGGCCGGGCGCGGTGGCTCACGCCTGTAATCCCAGCAAGAACAAATGCTCTGTCTCAGACAAGGCCATGAGTTGGTTCTTATGCCCTCCCTGAGAACATGTTAAAAATATATTTTAAACATTAAAGAACTTTGGGAGGCTGAGGCAGGTGGATCACAAGGTCAGGAGATCGAGACCATCCTGGCTAACACGGTGAAACCCCGTCACTACTAAAAATACAAAAAAATTAGCCAGGCGTGGTGGCGGGCACCTGTGGTCCCAGCTGCTCGGGAGGCTGAGGCAGGAGAATGGCGTGAACCCAGGAGGCGGAGCTTGCATTGAGCAGAGATTGCACCACTGCACTCCAGCCTGGGCGAGAGCAAGACTCCGTCTCAAAAAAAAAAAAAAAAAAAAAAAAAAAGAAAAGAAAAAAAAGAAAAAAACTTAATTACACACAATTTTTCAAAAATACTCTATCTTTTTACAGCCCACCAATATATAGCCATGTTCTTAAAAGTACTGGATATCATTAATCTTTACATTTTGCTGATCTGATGAGAATCTTATTTTTTTAATCTGCTAATGTCTTATTACCAATTAGCTGAACGTATTTGCATATATCCATAGACCATTTGCTTATCTTCTGTGAAATTGCTGCTCATTCACTCTGCCCATTTTTATAATTTTTATTCTGGACTGTTTTCTCACTAATTTGAACTTTAAACTTAAGAATTGTAATATCTTGCTTTTAAACATTTTACTGAGGAATAACTTTTAAAATATAAATATGAGCTAGTATAAATTAGTATTGAAGATTTTTCATAATAGATACTGTTTTAATGCAAAGATAAGCATTGTATGATTGTCTTAAATGGTGCACATTATAATAATTTCCTCCATTAGTTCTTTGCTATTCTTCTCAAGTTTTACAACAGTGCTTTTTGTGGCTACTTTTGGAATTGATATTTTAAAAATTCCTGTTTCTGGTCATTACCTAAAATGAGTGCTTTACTTGAAATGTGTGGGTATTCTAGTTGAGGTAAAAAAGCCTACAAGTTAGTAGTGATTGTATATGTTATTGCTGAGAAAAATTCAATCTAATTACTTCTTCAGTCTAAAGTGTTGGAGATTTGTGTACTAATAGTCATAATTAGAGAGATATTTCTAATCAGGTTTCTGTTTTTCTGTTTTACTAGATGAATACTTATTTTCAAAGAGATATATTTTTTTCATTTCAAGGGCTTAACATATAACCAATTTTTACCAGCTATTTCCATCTTCTTTGTTTATCTAGAGCAGTTACGTTTATATTTTAAAACTATGCAGGTGGGAGTTAATAGCATTGTTGAAATTTGAAGTTTTACTAATTAATATTTTACTGTTTTCGAAAATTTGTATGACAGTCAGCCCTTCATATCTGTGAGTTCCGCAGATTCAACCAACTGTGGATCAACCAACTGCAGATTGAAAATATTTTTAAAAAACAGTAAAAAATAATACAAATAAGGTCAGGCACAATGGCTCATGCCTGTAATCCCAGTGCTTTGGGATGCCAAGGCAGGGAGATTGCTTGAGCCCAGGAGCTTGAAGCAAACCTAACTAACATAAACAAGGGCCTATCTCTACTAAAACATTTTTTAAATGAGCTACGCATGGTGGTGGCATGTACCTGTAGTCCCAGCTACTCAGGAGGCTGAGCCAGGAGGATCACTCAATCCCAGGGGTTAGAGGTTACAGTGAGCTATGATTTCATCACTGCACTCCAACCTGTGTAACAGGGCAAGACTCTAGCTCTAGAAAAGAAAATTAATTTAATCTGATTAAAAACCAAAATACCAAATTTTGTTAATGTAGCTGCAGAAGTTATATCTGCAAAAGTTGAAGGAGATGTTTCAGTCAATACCATTTTCTATATTTAGGACTGAAAAGTGACATCAACAGCCCTCAGCAACTTACTTATTGTCATATTTTTGATCTCCAAACAAGGCTGTGTAACATATGCACTGAACTTTCAGCCCTGGGAACAGAATCCCAAACATTCACTATATACATATGTCTATAATTACTTCTGGCCACAATAAAACCTACAAATAAAATGAAAAATAAGAATATAAAAGGTTTCTCCATCTTGTAATTTTGTCTTTTGTTATGTACACACATACACCTTAATAACAAATTTACAAAGCAGGATGCAAAATTGCATATAGACTGTGATTACAACTATGTAAAAATGCATAGGAAAATGAATGGATGGCCAGGAACCAAATAAAATTGTAGTCATGCTTATGTTCGGGTTATAGAACCATGGCTGTTTTGCCTGCCTTTGCCTTGATTTTCCAAATGAAATGCAATGTAGTCAAACTACTGTAATGCTGATGCCTAATGCTCCTTTGTCTTTTTGGCTGGGCTTTCTCAAAAGAATTTACTGAAAAAATAAGTTAACGATGAACATGCAGTTTATTGACAATTTGGTAATGGAGAAGAGATATTTAACATTATTTTCTGTGGGACAGAAGAGATGTCCCACATCAGAGAATTTGAAAGCCCCTTTGAGAGCCTTTTCCCCAGAATCCCTTCTGTGCTGTCGTGCCATGAAAACCATTCTTTCTTCTGTCCTTTAAGCACCACATCACCACAGGTCTAGATCTTACTCCAGTCTTTGACCTCCAGAATTCCACCTCTCCCTTTGGGTTTCTCTCTCCTGAAATGTTCAAGAAGATTTAACTGTGCCTTAGTTCCTGCCTCTAAACTTGCTTACCGGCCGGGCGCACTGACTCACTCCTGTAATCCCAGCACTTTGGGAGGCCAAGGCAGGTTGATCATTTGAGGTCAGGAGTTCGAGACCAGCCCGACCAACATGGTGAAACCCCATCTCTACTAACAATACAAAAAAAAAAAATTAACAGGGCATGGTGGCACATGCCTGTCGTCCCAGCTACTTGGGAGGCTGAAGCAGGAGAATTGCTTAAGCCCAGGAGGTGGAGGTTGCAGTGAGCCAAGATCACACCCCTGCACTCCAGTCTGGGCGACAGAGCGAGACTCTGTCTCAAAAAATAAAATAAAATAAAAATTTAAAAATTTAAACTTGCTTACCAAACCAATCTTATAAGGCATTCAGAAAACAAAAGGATTCTGCAATTTTCAGGAACCACTCTCCTTTAAAACTGATTTTAAATAACCAAGCTACACAACTTTGAAAACTAAAAGTAAATAATAATGTTTACAAACACGCTATGTTTGTATGAGTATAAAATGGCCTAATATGTCACGAATACACTGCACAATATCTATCAAAATGTAAAATGTTTATGCCCTTTGACCCTGAAATTCCACTGCTAGAAGTTCATCTCATAGAAGTAGTAAGTTCACTGAAGAAAAATGTTCATAGATATTTACTGCAACTGTGCATGTAATAGTAAAAAATGAGAAAAATCCTAAGTGTTCACCAATATGCCATAAATTTAAACAAATACCTTATATCCAGGTGAAAAACTATTACACAGCCATTTTTTTTTTAAATGGAGTCTCACTCTGTCACCCAGACTAGAGTGCAGTGGCATCATCTCGGCTCGTTGCAACCTCCACCTCCCAGGTCCAAGCAATTCTCCTGCCTCTGCCTCCCCAGTAGCTGGGATTACAGGCTTGCACCACCACGCCCGGCTAATTTTGTATTTTTAGTAGAGATGGGGTTTCTGCATGTCAGTCAGGCTGGTCTCAAACTCCTGACCTCATGATCCTCCCACCTCAGCCCCCCAAAGCGCTGGGATTACAGGCATGAACCACCATACCCAGCCTCCACAGTTATTTTAAAAGATGACAGAAATCATGTAGACTAATATAGAAAGCTGGCATACACACACACACACACACACACACACACACACACAGAGAGAGTCAAGATTAACAGTCTTAAAGTATTTTTAATTTTTAATTAATTTATTTATTTATTTAGAAACAGGGTCTCATTGTGTTACCCAGGCTGGGGTGCATTGGTGGGATCACGGCTCACTGAAGCCTTGATCTCCTAGGCTCAAGAAATCCTCCTGTCACAGCCTTCCAAGTAGCTGGGGCTACAAGTACATGCCACCATGCCCAGAAAATTTAAAAAATGTTTTTCGTAGAGACAGGGACTTGCTATTTGCCCAGGCTGGTCTTGAACTCCTGGCCTCAAGCAATCCTCCCACCTCGACCTCCCAAAACACTGGGATTACACCTGTGAGACACTGGTGAATCTTCAAGCATTTTTTAGAGGGTGAGGTGCAAACTATCTACTAAATCAAAGACACTAGAGAAAAAGATGGTCTGTGGAGGAATACAGCTGGCCCAAAAGCACAAGTCAGTAAGGAAGTCACTTGGTGCTGAACAATATACAGACTGAAGAGAAGAGCAAGGCTTGAGGGGTCTCCTAGCCTTTTTGGCCCAAGCGATGTGACCATGTAATCTCCCTTGGGGACAATAAATAGCATTGGTGGTACAAATGGCTGATGTGTAGTCACAAAGGTGAGGAAATCCCACACCTGCAGACTGCTCTCTGGCTGTCTTATGGGGACTCATAGAGAGGCACCGTGGCCAGCATGGAAGCAGATTGAGGCCTGCCCCCAGAGAAAGGGTCTGATGAATTCTGCCGTGATGGGCACTTTCATTTCTTTGGCGGGCCTTGGACATTCCTGTTTTGTGCAGGGGCCAGATGGGCTTGATTTCTCTGGTGAGTTACTGTAAAACATGTGACCTATGTTCTTCGGTTTCTTTCATTCTATCCCTTTGAGATGGTGAAACATCAACCCTCTACTTTAACAAATAGCACCTGGACTTTCTCGTCTTGTTTCTTTCTTAAGCAATCACAAAACACTTTAGTGTAAAAGATTTATGACAACTTTTCTGGGTTTTTTCCCATTTTATACGTCTGCTAAATTCCATTTTTTAAACACTATGGAGAAAGCCACTGGTGGAATCACCACGTCTAGAAATGTTAACTTCTCTGTAAAAAATAAGGCCACTCGAATCTTGTTAAACTGATATTGTATTCATTGTGCCTCTTAATGCCCACGTTCATTCCAAAGGACTTATAAAATGAAATCATCAAAAAGTTCCCAGCTGCACAAGCCTTTTGAAACTGTTCTGTCGTAACGAAGTCTGCGTTCCACATTACAAAAACACGCAAGGAGGCTTAAAGATAGTTTAACAAAAAGACTAGAAAGGGAGAATATCCAGGTGGCTTTTTAAGTGTGGAACATAATAAAACAGTGTTTGGAAACTATTATGCCAAGATGTAATAACTAGGAAACAAGAAAGTCCGTTTATAAGATGAAGTGCAACTTCAAGTCGTAAATAGAACAAATGTTGAGAATGCAAGGGGGAAAATAATAACATGAGCACTTATGAAACGGGAAACAAACAGACTGAAAACCTTCAGATTTAGAATAGCGACATGACAATATATTTTGGACCCATCCTTCTGAAGTTTTATACTAAGACTTTGCATTATCTACTTACCAGTCAGGGTCCTCTCAAGAAAGAGAACACACTTGAGTACTTAAAACAGAGGGGTCTGGTGCAGGAAACTGATCACCCAGGAGAAGGAAGAGCTGAAATGCTTAGCAGCAAACAGGGAGAGAACCTAGAGGTAAACACTCCCAGAAAACCACAACCTTCTCTGGGCCAGAGTGAGGAGGCAGAGAGGTAAGGTCCTTAGATAGGGGCTAGAAGAGACTCAACTATTACATCAGATGTTGCCAAAAACAGAGAGTGGGAGAAAAACCCTGGCTTCTCTCTCCAGCCTCCTCCCCCATCTGCCTCTAGTGTCTACCTGGGCCATTCCCATCCTGGAAAATAGTCTGCAGTGTTATTTTCTTGTGCAAGGGGATGGGTGAGGAATGGATCCAAAGGCAATCAGGCCCAGGACCAGCACAAGTATTGTCTGCATGAGCAGAGGCACGACTCTATGTTCTGGTGAGGACATCCCCTGGGAGAGCTTGCATCATACCAGGATGACCAAAGGACTCCCTCCTGATGCACAAGGCCTTTGCTCAAAGTAAGTAGATTCAGCCCGACTTCTCCTTGTGATCTTGACAGCATTGGTCTGCTGCATTGCTTAAAGTAATGTTTCATTTTGTCCATACACATTTTTCAAAGGGACCATTAGGCTGATAGTCTGGGTGTCCTGCTATAATTCATCCACTGGTCTTTGGGCAGAGCAAACTTTATAACAACATCAGAGACAGGTTAAGTGGAAGTCCAGCTGGGCAGTTGTCCATGGTACTAACCTATGAAGGGCACTGAGAGACCGTGGTGCATTAAAACCTCTGGAAATGTTTCTAGCTGGCAACAAACCAACAAACTTGCATTTCTTAAAATTCTTCTAAAGGAGATATGCACTTTATCTGGTTGGACTTTTCAATCCACTTTTGGACACTTTCTCCCCACCATGCCCCAAGCCAAAAAACTGCTCTTTGTAACTGTTTGGAAACAAACAGAACACCAAATCCAAACAGTGAAGGAAATATGTTGGCTCATGTAATTTAAAAAGCAAGCATCTGGGTTAACTTCAGGCTGGTCTTAATCCACAGCCCAATGATGTCATCAAAGTTCCTGCCTTCTTCATCGTTGGTTTTGTGGTTGTAGGATGGCTCCCAACAGCAAGCCCAGGAGGAGAGAGAGAATGTCTCTTTCCTCAACACTATACCTTGAAGACCACCAATATTTATTGGCCAGGCTTGGATTTCCTTTGGAAATAACACTTCTTCAGAAATTTAGCAATTTCCTCCCTCTGCCATTCATATGGTCACTAATGCGTAACTTAAGGATTTTGAAATGAATGTGGGACATGGAGGCACGGGTGTCCGGCCAAAGTTATTTGCTATTACAGATAATTCCCACCTTTCTGCTTTCTCTAGGACCAACCTTAGTTTGTGAAGGAGAATTAAGCTTTTCCAACCTTGAAAGCCTTCAGATTACGGGATCCCCAGATGCTATGGATGGCCAGCTCCATAGGAAGGTACCTCTTAGTGAAGCCAGAAAGTAGTAGCCTCTTACCCAAAGTGGTAGAACTACCTGTTGGTCTATTTAAGTTCAAAGGGAAGCATAAATGGGTAAACATTTTATTTTAATTCATCTCCTATTCACTCATATTTTGGTATGGGACCAAGGCCTCTTCTTTGAGCATGGGTCTTTTTTGCATAAACCTTACCCACAATGCATCAGAGTATCTAAGGTTTCTAGTTTCAGTTTCTTTTTTTTAATGTGGAGTGAGAATGTAAAGACCCTTGTGAAATACATGAGAGTAGAATCTTTTTACATTTTCATAATTTCTCTCCAATTTTTATAATTTGAGAACAATTTTTAAGCAATTGACCTTTATCAAGTCTTTCCAGAGCGTTTAATTTAGCGCTCATAGGAAGAAACCTCCTGTTTTCATAATCATAGTTCCTTGGTTTCTGTAATATTGACTTAAATTATATAATCACAATAAACATAATTACCATAAATAAGTTTGGAAACAAATAAAGTAGCTAGTCATAAAACTCATTTTGTGGGAACAGATGTGCTTGTAGGTTAAAGGTGGTACCCATAGCCAAGAACATCTGAGGACCATGGGATGTAGTCAGGATGTTTTAGAGAAGTGTGGAGCATATTAGGTGACTAGCAAGCCCGTTCAATAGAGACTCGTTAAGAAAGTAACTATTAGATTAGGTTCCTTTCTGCTTTCAGAAGAGGCACTTGCAGTCTAAACTTGTATTGCTTGTGTAAGACCTAACTCAAAGCCAAAAATTGTATTCGAAATCTCCAAAATCCGATTTTTTTTTTCTCTTCCAGATGTCTTAATGCTATAGTCCCGGTAGAAATGTGGTCAGCATTCCAACGTATGATAGAAAAGATTTTAAGCAGCTCTTTTGTTGCAACATACAAAGGTCACCAACTTTCCTGCTTGGAGTAGGTAAAATCATTCTCATTACCTTCCAGCCTACCTTACTAGTTCAGATAAGTACACATTTTAGGATCTATTATTTGTAACATCCCATTTTCTAATAGCAAATTCCCTATGATTGTGCTACTTTTGATTGCAAGTAATATAAAAGATCTACTCAAACTGACTTAATCAATAAAATGTATTAGTTCGTGTAAAAACTCCAGAGGAGAGCAGGTTTCAAGGCTCAGAGATCCAGTGTTTGCTTGCGTAGATTATGTCCTGCACGGAGGTGCCTGGGTAAGAGGTCAAGTGGGAGCTGAATCTAAGCTTGGGGCTGCATCCAACCCAGAAAACAGGGTACCATTTTAATTACATCGAGGAGCCTCTAATTAATCACAAAGCCATGTTCCTGCAAGTTACTTTGCTCAGTTAATCCATCTGAAAGTGACTTATGCTAACGGTGGGACCCTTGAGCTCAGCAATGTCAGCCAAGAATCAGTTTATTTTCACCTATCGGTTCTGCTTTTCCTTATGTCAGCTACATCCACAGGGAACTACATTCATAGATAGGCTCCACTCATGTTCGCCAGAGGGATGGCAGCATCAACCAAGTCTTCCTTTTTCTTGTTCAGTAGGAGGCTGAGCTCCCCAATCACTGAATAGGCTAGCCTCACGTTAAATCAACCTGAGTCACATGCCCATTGCTAAACTAATCCGTGGCAGAGGGACTAGAAATATGCTGATTAACTAAAGTCGAATTTACATCTGCCATGTTGCTACTTGTTTGCTTTCATTGTCCTTCTTTGTTTCTCTGTTCTTCAGTGCTGCCTTCTTTTGTGTAAAATAAATATTTTCTAGCCATTTTAATTTCCTTGTTGCTTCTTAGAGTATATTTGTCTACTTATTTTCCTCTTGGATTGCCTTAGGGTTTGCAATTAACATTTAATTTAAAATGATCTAGCTCAGATTAATACCAATTTAATTTCAATAATATCTTAAAAGCTTGTTCTAATATACTTCTGTGACCTTCCTCTTTGTGCCATTATTATTATATGAATTACATTTTTATACATGATAAACCCATCAGCACAGTTTTACTATTGCATTGTGTGTTTTTCTTTCTTTTCTTATTTTTTTTTTTTTTTTAGTTTTGAGATAAGCATAGATTCCCATGCAGTTGTAAGAAATAATAATAGAGGGCTCATGTACCTGTTACCCAGCTTTTCCCAGCTGTTCCCAGCTTTTCTCATGTACCTGTTACCCAGCTTTTCCCAGCTATTCCTGGCTTTTCTCATGTGCCTGTTACCCAACCTTTTCCCACTACCCACCTTCAAAACTGTAGTATAATATCACACTCAGGATATTGACATTGATAGTGTCAAGATACAGAATACTCCATCTCCACGAAGATCTTTCTTATTGTCCATGTGTAGCCACACACACTTCTCTCCAATTTCTATCTTCCCCTTAACTTCTGGCAACCACTAATTTGTCCTCTGTTTATACAATGTTGTTATTTCAGTAATTTCATATAAATAAATTGTTCTGTTATGAAACCATTTAGAATTGGCTTGTTTCACTCAGCAGAAGTCTCTGGAGATTCATCCAAACTGTTGAGTGTGTTGAGAGATTATTACCTTTTAATGATGCAGAGTCATATCCAATGGTATAGATGTACTTCAGTTTGTTTAACTGTGTACCCACTTAAGGACATTAGAGTTGCCTCTAGCTTTTGGCTATTACAAGGAAAACTTCTATAAACCATCATATATAGGTTTTTCTGTGGACATAACTCTATTTTTTTCTGAGATAAATGGCCAAGAATGCAGTTCCTCTGTAGTATGGATCTTGCATGTTTACTCTGAAAACTGCCAAACTGTTTTCCAGAATAATTTTGCCATTTTACAATTCCATCAACAATGTATGGAAACTCATTTTCTCTGCATCCATACCAGTGTTTTTTGTTTGGGCTGCTATAACAAAAATAACCGTGGGCCCTCTCTCTGACTTGCAGACAGCTATCTTCTCACTGTGTCCTCACATGGTGGAGCAAGAACAATCTCTTTCTCTTCCTCTTCTTATAAAGCCACTAATCTCATTATGAGGGTCCCACCTTCGTGATTCATCTAACTCTAATTACCTCCCAAAGGCCTGTCTCCAAAGATCTTCACATTAGGGGTCAGGTCTTCAACATCTGGTTTTAGGGGGACACAATTCATGAAGCCCATAGCTTTATGCACCTGGCCCCTCAAACGTCATGCTCCTCTCACAAGCAAAATTCCATCCCAGCATCTCCAAAGATCTTAACTCATTCCACCATCAACTCCAAAAGTACAAAATCTACCAAAATATCTAAATCAGATATGGGTAACACTCAAGGTACAAATCATCCTGAGGCAAAATTTCTCCCCAGTGGTGAACCTGTGTGAAATCAGACAAGTAGGTGCTTCCAAACATAATGGTAGGACAGCTGTAAAATAAACATTTCCCTTCCAAAGGAGAAAGAAAGAGGTGGTGAGTCCCAAGCAAGTCCCACACCTCGCAAAGCAAACTCTGCCTTAAGGTGTAAGACTAATCCTCTTTGCCTTTTTGTCACTTTCCGGACCTACTGAGTTGGTGGTCCCACCTCCTTGGCTCTGCTAGATGGAGGTCACACCACCAAGGCTCCAGGTGTTCTGCCCCCAAGGTTCTACAGGGTAGTGCTTAAAACAACTGATTTTGTCACCCAAAGCTCCTAGTATACAAAAGGGTTCACTCTTGTTGCTGTACATTCTTTGGGTATTGACAAAAGTGTAAAGCATCTGCAATAATAGTATCATATGTAATTCTTTCACTACCCTAAAAGTCTTCTGTGCTCCACCTACTCTTCCCTCTCTACCACCAATAATGGATCTTGTCACTGTCTCCGCACATTTGCCTTTTCTAGAATGTTATGCAGTTGAGATTATACAGTATGTAGTCTTCTCAGACTGACTTCTTTTGCTTAATAGTGTGCATTTAAGGTTCTTCCATGTTATAGTCTGAATGCTTATGTGCCCTCCCAATTTTCATGTTGAAATCCAACCCCCACAGTGATTGTATTAGGAGGTAGGGATTTAGGGAGGTGATTAGACCATAATGGCTTCAATCTTTATGAATCGAATTAGTACCCTTAAAAAAGAGATTTCAAAGAATTCGTTCATGAATTCTTCCAGGTGAAGTTACAGAAAAAGATGGTTGTCTAGAAAATAGGCCTTCACCAGATACCAAACCTGCCAGTGCTTTGATCTTGGACTTTCCAGCCTCTAGAATCACGAGAAATAAATTTCTGTTATTTATAAGTTACCCAGTTTATGGGTTTTTGTTTGTTTGTTTGTTTTTGAGACAGAGTCTTGCTCTATCACAGGCTAGAGTGATCTTAGCTCACTGCAACCTCTGGCACCCAGGTTCAAGCAATTCTCCTGCCTCGGCCTCCTGAGTAGCTGGGACTACAGGTGCACGCCACCATGCCCAGCTAATTTTTGTATTTTTAGTAGAGATGGGGTTTCAGCATGTTAGCCAGGATGGTCTCGATCTCTTGACCTCATGATCCGTCTGCCTTGACTTCCCAAAGTGCTGGGACTATAGGCGTGAGCCACCACGCCCAGCCTATGGTGTTTTTTTATAGCAGCCCAAATAGACTAAGACACTCCGTGTCTTTTCATGGCTTGATCATTCATTCTTTCTCAGTGCTAAAGAATATCCCGTTGTCTACATGTACCATAGTTTATTAATTCATTACTGAAGGATATCTTGGTTGCTTCCAAGTTTTGGCAATAATGAGTAAAGCTGCTATACGCAATCAGCCTTTCACATGAAGTGCGATGCTGGCTATAATTTTCTGTACATATACTTTATCATACGAAGAAAGTTCCCCTCTCTTCCCATTTTTCTGAGAGTTTTTTAAAAATTATAAATTTGTGTGAGATTTTATCAAATACTCTTTCTGCATCAATAGATATGATCATGTAATTTTTCTGCTTCAGCCTGTTAATGTGGTGGACACATTGATTGATATTTTTAATATTAAACCAATCTTGCTTCTTGGAAATAAACCTCACTTGCTCATGTGTATATTCTTTTTGTATGTTACTGAATTCTATCTGCTAATATTTTGTTAAAATATCTGTGTCTATATTTATAAGAAATATTGGTCCATAATATTCTTTTTTTAAAAAACTATCTTTCGTTTTGGTGTCAGGAGAATAACAGCTTAACAAAATAAATTGACAAGTGTTCCCTCCCTTCTGTTTTTTGGAAGACAATGTAGAATTCATTTTAATGTTTTAAAGTATTCTCTAGTGAAATGATCTGGATATGGAAATTTCTTTCCTGGGAGTTTTTAAATTTGACTTCAGTTTCCTTAATAGTTATAAGGCCACTCTAATTATCCATTTTATAATTCATAAGAGTTATGCTCATTTTTATTTTTCAAAGACTTAGTCCACTTCATCTAAGTTGTCAAATGTATATGTTTAGAGTTACTTGGTATATTCCCTCATTATCTTGTAAAATCTGCATGGTTTGTACCGATAGCCCACTATTTCCTTCTGTACATTGGTCTTCAGTCTTTTTATCTTTGTCAATCTTGTTAGAGGTTTGTCAATTTTGTTGATTTTTTTAAAGAATGAGCTCTGTGTTTCATTGATTTTTCTTTCTTTTTTCTGTTTTTAATTTCATTGATTTCTGCTCTTAATTTTATTAGTTCCTTCCTTGTGCTTGATTTGGGATTTTTTTGGTCGTCTTTTTCTAGTTCTTAAAGTGAGAATTTAGATTATTAATTTCAAACCTTTCCCTTTTTTCTACTACATGCATTAAGTGCTATATATTTCCCTCTCTGTACTGTCTTTAGTTGCATTCCACACATTTTGTTATGCTGTATTTTCATCCAGTTTAATATACTTTTTAAGAAATTGAAGAAGACACCAAAAATTGAAAGATATTACATGTCCAGGGATTGGAAGAATCAATATTGTTAAAATGTCCTTACTACCCAAAGCAATCTACACATTTAATGCAATCCCTATCAAAATACCAATCACATTCTTCACAGAGACAGAAAAAGTAATCATAAAATGTATATGGAATGACAAAAGACCCACAATAACCAAAGCTATCCTGAGTAAAAAGAACAAAACTAGAAGAATCGCATTACTTAACTTCAAATTATAGTACAGCTACAGGAACAAAAACAGCACGGAACTGACATAAAAACAAACACATACACCGATGGACCAGAATAGAGAACATGGAAATAAATCCACACATCTACAGTGCTCATTTTCAACAAAGGTCCCAAGAACATACACTGGGGGAATGGAAAGTCTTTTTAATAAATGGTGCTGGAAAAACTGGATATCCAAATACAGAAAAATGAAACTAGACCACATCAGTCTAGTTTCTAGAATCATAAATCATTCTACAAAAATGACACAGACATTTGTATGTTCACTGCAAAGCTATTCACAATAGCAAAGTAATGGAATCAATCTAGGTGCCCATCAATGGTGAATTGGATAAAGAAAATGGGATACATATACAGCATGAATACTATGCAACCATAAAAAAGAATGAAATAATGTCCTTTACATCAACATGGATGGGATGCAGCTGGAGGCCATTATCCTAAAAGAATTAACACAGGAACAGAAAACCAAATACTGTGTGTTCTCTCTTATAAGTGGAAGCTAAACATTGGGTACACAAGAACATAAAGATGGGAACAATAGACCCTGGGGACTACCAGAAGTGGGAGAGAGGAAGGGCACGAGGAGCTGGAAAACTACCTGTCGGGTACTATGCTCACTACTTGGATGATAGGTGATAGGATCAAACCTTGGCCTCATGCAATAAACCCATGTAACAAACCTGCACATATAACCTCAAATCTGAAATAAAAGTAGAAAAAATTTTTTAAAACTTACATAATATAGTTAAATTTTAAAAAATTATTTTTGTACACATAAGGTATTAGAACAGTAATTACAAGTGTAGAATTTGTAATAACTCCCATTTTCTAAGTAAAAGTAAAACTTCTGTTTTCTAACATTCACAATGGCCTTTTTCTGAGACCAGGCCTCGTGGATTCTAAAACAAGGATTTGGTATCATTCTTGTGCTTTGGAAATGTTGAATTCATTTTTTTACTCTATAATTTTTTGTTGTTTTCAGTCTGAAAAAGAAAGAGAGAAAATACAGATTAGTATAAGAAGAGGAAAGATCATCTCTGAATAATTTCACCATCCAAATTTAGTTATAATTAATATTTTTGTGTTTCCCCCAAAAGAATAATAGGCAAGAGATCTGAATTGACATTTCTCAAAAGAAGGCCTACAAATGGCTAACAGTATATGAAAATTTGCTCAATATCATTGACCATCAAAGAAATGCAAATCAAAACCACAATGAGATATATCTCACCCCAGTTAAAATGGCTTATATCTAAAAGACTGGCAATAACAAATGGTGGCAAGGATGTGGAAAAAGTGGAACCTTCCTACACTGTTGGTGGGAATGTAAATTAGTACAACCACTATGGAGAACAATATGGAGGTTTCTGAAAAAATCTAAATAAAACTACCATATGATCCAGCAATTCCACTGCTAGGTATATATTTTAAAGAAAGGAAATCAATGTATTGAAGAGATATCTCCACTCCCATGTTTATTACAGCACTGTTCACAATAGCAAAGATTTGGAATCAACCTGTGTTCACCAATAAGTGAATGGATAAAGAAAGTATGGTATATATACATGATAGAATATTATTCAGCCATACAAAAGAATGAAATCCTGTCATTTGCAACAACATAGATAAAACTGGAGGACATTATGTTAAATGAAATAACAAGCACAGAAAGACAAATTTCACATGTTCTCACTTATATGTGGGAGCTTAAAAAAACAACTGATCTCATGGAAATAGAGAATAGAGTGATGGAAAGAGTAGCAGGGAGAAGGAGGTTAAGTTGGGGATGATTAATGATTACAAAAACATAGGTAGATAGAATGAATAAGATATAGTATTTGAAAGCACAAAAGAGTGAGTATAGTCAACAATAATTTATTGTACATTTTTAAATAACTGAAATAGTAGAACTGGAATATTTCTAACAAAAAAAAAAGGTAAATGCTTGAGATGATGGATACCCAAATTACTCTAATTTAATTATTACACATTGTGGGCCTGTATCAAAATATCACATGTACCACATAAATATATTCAACTGTTATGTGTCCATAATAATTAAAAATTTATTTTTAAAAAGGAAAACACTTCAAAAATAAGGTTAAGAAGAAGCAAAAGTAAACTTTGCTCTTACAAATCAGGCTCGTGCTCGCTGTGGGCCTGAGTAAGTAACTAGAGGGATAGAAAGGGCCTCTGGAAATTGTAATATTCTAAGCCTTTGTTTAGAGGATGTGTTCTTGCTATTGTCTGAATGTATCTCTCCAAATTCATGTGTTGGAAACCTAATCCCCAATGCAACAATGTTGAGAGGCGGGGCCTAATGGGAAGTGTTTAGGCCATAAGGGCTCTGCCCTCATTAATGAAGTAATACCACCATGAAGGGCTTGTGGGAGTAGTTTCACCTCCTTCCACCGTCAACCATGTGAGGATACAGCCAGTGCCTTGATCTTGGACTTCTCAGCCTCCAGAACTGTGAGAAACAAATTTCTGTTCTTTATAACTATATATAGTTATAACTATATGTAACTATATATAGTATATTTTAAAATTGTGTAATGTAATATATAATTAATTATATATAATTAATACATTAAATATATTATATAATTAATGAATATTATATTATACAATATAAAATATGTGATTAATAATCTATCATACATCATATAGTTAATACTATATGAATTAATAATATATAATCAATAATATATATTAATAGAGAAATATATAGTTATAAAGAACTATATATAGTCATGACTACATATAGTTATAAAGAACAGTTAATGTATAGTTATAAAGAACTATATATTAATAGTGAACCAAGTTCTGTTTTCTATAACTATAGTTATATATATGTTATATATGGTTATAACATATATAGTTATATATATATTAGTTATATATAGTTATAACTTTATATATACCCCTTTTTATTTCTCTTGAGAATTCATGTTTGATCCATGGCTTATTTAGAAGGATGTCATTTAGTTTCAAGTTTTTGGAGTTCTTAAAATAATGTCTGTTATTGATTTGTAGTTTGATTCCATTGTGTTCAGAGAACACAGCCCTATGATGTCAATTCTTTTCAACTCCTTGAGGTGTTTTGTTTTGTTGATAGCCCAGCATGTGATATATCTTGGCATGCACATTCCACAGCTGCTTAAAAAGAATGTGTATTCTGATGTTATTGGGTGGAGCATTCTCTAAATATGGATTCCATCTTGTTGATTGGTGGTTTTTCAATTTCATAATGGTATATCTTGTGTCTAGTTGTTCTATCAATTGTTGAAACAGGTTTTGTTCTATCAATTGTTGAGACAGAGGTTTTGAAGGTTTCAACTATAATTGTCGAATTGTTTACTTCTCTTTGTATCTGTTTTAGTTTCATATAATTGGAATCCTATTTTTTTGTTTCATGCACACTTAGAATTGCTAGATTTTCTTGGTGGATTGATTCTTTCATCATTATACCATTCCCGTCTCTCTTCCTGATAATGTTTTTTTGCTCTGAAGTTCATTTGATCTGCTGTTAAGCCACTCTGCTGTCCTTTAATTAAAACATGTTTAATATAATTTTTCTACTCTTTCACTTTCACTGTGTCTGTATCATAATATTGAAGTAAATTGTTTGTAGACAGCATATTGTTAGATCATATTTTTCAATCATCTCTGTTAACCTATCTTTTGATTGGTGCATTTAGATCATTTTCACGTAACATAATTATTGATATGTTCGTAGACGTAAGTCTATGATTTTATTTTTAATGTTTTTTATTTCTCTGTCTTCTTTATCTCACTTCCTATGAGTTACTTAAATATGTTTTAGAATTCCATTTTATCTATGAGGTTTTTGAGTATACTTCTTTGCATAGCAGTTTCAGCAGTTGCTGTGTATGTTACAGAACTTATACATAACTTCTCACAGTCTACGAGTGTCATCAATTTACCAATTTTAATGAAATTTGTCAGTTTTAGTGAAGTATAGAAATTTTTACCTTTCTTTTAACCCCTTTACCTTTCAGATAATTTCATTATCTTAAAAATATTTTTTCTATATACATTTAGGACCATGTCAGAGAGTGTTATAATTTTTTGAAGTGTTAAATAATCTTCGATATTACACATAAACCACACTGAAATGCCTTTCAATAAGTAAAAGGAACCATTTTAGATACATGAAATTCTAATTAGATTGGCACAAGGCCAAAAATATAAAGTTGATATTGCTACCTTATTTTCAGCCCTTGCCTTTAAGAGAGGCAAATGAACACAAAACACAGGTGAATCTTGCTTTGTTATAAGACATTGAAGGAATTTCTCCGGTATTTAAATGTGTTCCTATAACCAGTTAGATACATATAAATATAAAACCAATCTCCAATAGGTTTTAAGATCTCCGTGAACAGTTGAACTTTACTAAAATGATCTTTGCTGGCATTAAGTAGAAAGGGCAGACCTGATAGCTTACCTCAGAAAAGCTACTGAGTAATAATTGGGGATTGTGTTTGAAGTAGTGCTTCTACCAACATGTCCCGTGGTTCCAGCACTGGTTTTGACCGCCACATTACTATTTTTTCACCCGAGGGTCGGCTCTACTAAGTAGAATATGCTTTTAAGGCTATTAACCAGGGTGGCCTTACATCAGTAGCTGTCAGAGGGAAAGACTGTGCAGTAATTGTCACACAGAAGAAAGTACCTGACAAATTATTGGATTCCAGCACAGTGACTCACTTATTCAAGATACTTGAAAACATTGGTTGTGTGATGACCGGAATGACAGCCGACAGCAGATCCCAGGTACAGAGGGCACGCTATGAGGCAGCTAACTGGAAATACAAGTATGGCTATGAGATTCCTGTGAACATGCTGTGTAAAAGAATTGACGATATTTCTCAGGTCTGCACACAGAATGCTGAAATGAGGCCTCTTGGTTGTTGTATGATTTTAATTGGTATAGATGAAGATCAAGGCCCTCAAGTATATAAGTGTGATCCTGCAGGTTACTATTGTGGGTTTAAAGCTACTGCAGCAGGAGTTAAACAAACTGAGTCAACCAGCTTCCTTGAAAAAAAAGTGAAGAAGAAATGTGATTGGACATTTGAACAGACAGTGGAAACTGCAATTACATGCCTGTCTACTGTTCTATCAATTGATTTCAAACCTTCAGAAATAGAAGTTGGAGCAGTGACAGTTGAAAATCCTAAATTCAGGATTCTTACAGAAGCAGAGATTGATGCTCACCTTGTTGCCCTAGCAGAGAGAGACTAAACATTGTCGTTAGTTTACCAGATCCGTGATGCCACTTACCTGTGTGTTTGGTAACAACAAACCAACATTACGGAGGTCCCTGGATTGAAAAAGGGACCTCTCCCACTCCTCCTGCCACTGAAGTGGTTAGGACTCTATATAAATAAAAACAACGCTTTTGGAAAATTAAAAATAATCATAATAATAATTAGCTACTGCCTTATTTATTTCAAAACAGAAATGTCTCATGACTGTTTCATGCATACCATAATTTAATAGATATCCTATGCCAGAATTCAGATCATGAATGACTTACAAAATATTTTTGTTGGGCAGTCCTGATTTAACTAAGACTGGCTTATGGTTAAAAGAATGTGTTCAGTTTTTTGAATTTTAATAGTAATTACAATTCAGTAAATGCTATCACTTTTTACCCATTCCAAAGATATTTTTTGTTTTAGTCACCAAACATAATTTTGAAAATTCAAAAGGATAAGGAAAGTCTATTTATTTACTCATATTTTTGCTTACTGTGGCCTCTCTTTCCTTTTAAAGTTCCAAGTTTCCTCCTTTTTTTTTTTTTTTTTCTGTTCAGAGAACTTCCTTCAGCCATTTTTTTAGAGTAAGTCTGACGGTGATTTCTCTTAGCTTTCCATCATTTCAGAATGTCTTGATTTCCCCTTTATTCCTGGATATTTTTACTGGGTATAATATTTGGATTGACAGTACTTTTTTTTTTATTACTTGGAAAATATTTTGTCAGTTTTGGCCTGACAGTTTTGATGAGAAAACCATTATTGCTTTGTTTGTTCCCTGTAAGCAAGGTTTTGTTTGTCTCTGGCTGCTTCCAGGATTTTTTTTTCTTTGCCTTTTCATTTTCAGAACTTTAATTTTGATGTGTATTGGCATGAATTTCTTTGGGTTTATTCTGTTTGTCATTTGCTTAGCTTTTGAATTACTTCTCTTGCCATATTTAGGAAGTTTTCAGGCATTTTATCTGTGAGTATGTTTTTCAACTCCACTTTTTTTCTCTCCTCCTTTGGGACTCTGATGAAATATATGTTAACTCTTTTGTTATCACACAGGTCCCTGAAAGGTCTTTTTTTTTTTTTTTTTTTTTAACTCTACTTTATCTCTGTAGTCTAGATTAATTCATTTTTATTGTTCTATTCTCTAGTTTACTGATTCTATTCTCTGTCTCTCCATTCTGCAATAGAGCCCATCAACTTAGCTTTCTACCTGGGTTATTGCATTTTTCACTTCTAAAATTTCCTTTAGGTTCTTCATTATATGCTCTAGCAGTTTACCAAGGTCTTCTATTTCCTTTTTGAGACTTGGTTTTTTTTTTTTTCATTTGTTTCCAGAATATTTGTATTTGCTATTGAAGCTTTTAAAAATTATGGTTGCTTTAAAATTCCTGACAGTTAATTCTAACATCTCTGTCATCTTGGTGTTGTTACTCATTGATCATACGTTTCCATTCAGTTTGAGACTACTGTTTCTTGGTATGATAAATGATTTTTTAAAATTAAAACATGGGCATTTTACATTATTTTATAAGACTCTGGATCTATTTTTTAAAACTTCTATGTTACCTGGCTTTCTCTGACATCACTCCAACAGGGGATGAAGGTGGCACAGCCTTACTCCTTGGCAATGATGAAAGTCTCCTGACTTTCCACTAGGTCCCTGAGCAGGGAGGAGAAGGGGTATCTGCCATGGGAGTGAAAGTGTAGGCTTCCCTCATGATCCCCACTGACATCACTAGAGACTCATCACTGGGGAGTTGGAATGAGAGTCCTGGATCCTTCGTTGGCCTTCTTTGATACCTTCCCAGCATGGGTGTGGGATACTTCACTTTAGTCTCAGGAGGGTTATAAGTCTAGGTTCTCCTCTTGGACTGTGTTAGCATAAATGGGAGTGGAGTTACAGTTTTTTTCTAGGATTTTTGGCTGGAGTAAAGCAATTATTGTCTTGACATTTTTTTGTCTTGCTAGGCTGCCCCTATTCTGTTCTTTTGGCAAGTGAGAGCAGGCTTTTGTTAAGGGTTTTTTGTTTGTTTGTTTTGTCTGCACCCATTAGTGTTGCTGGGTTGCTAACTTCTTCAGTTACAAGTCTGGGATATATGAGACAAAAATAATAATAAAAACAAATCCAGGGCTCTCACCACTGTGTCATTTCTCAAGTCCCAAGGTCCCTTGCCAGTCTGTCTTCTTTCTGACTTTTAGAGTCTTTTAATGGTTGTTATGTATATAACATCTAAGGTTTTTAGTTGAACTTAGAGGAACAGGATAAAGTACATCTCCATGTTTCAAGAAACAGAAGTCTCCACAACTTTCTTTTAAATTAGATAGGAGAAGAAAAGAGTTACAAACAAAAATATACATAGCATCTTTTATATTTCCTTCTGCAATTACTTTTATCAGTGCTCCTTTATTTTTTCACGTAGATTCAAGTTACTCTTTAGTGTAGTTTAATTTCATTCTGAAGGATTTCCTTTTCTTTTTCTTGTAGCGCAGTTCTGTTCATATAAAATTATCTCCAGTTTTGTTTATCAAGGAATATCTTGGTTTATTCCTTTTTTCTGAAGTATAATTTTAATATATATGGAATTCTTGGTTAACATTCTTTTTCTTTGAGCATGTTGACTAAGTTACCCTGCTGCTCTCTGGCCTCCATGATTTCTAAGTGAGCTGCGAATCTTATTGAGGCTTCTTCTTTATGTAATGAGTTCTTTGCCTCTTCTAGCTTTCCAGATTCTCTTTTTAATTTAACAGCTTGATTATAATTTGTCTAGCTGTGGATCTCTGAGCTTATCCTACTTGGAGTTTGTTGAGCTTTTTAGATGTGCACATTAATGTTTTTTTTTTAATCAAATTTGGAACTTTGTTCCGCTCCTTTCTATTTCTCCTCTCATTAACAGACTTCCGTTATGCATGTGTTAATATTCCACAGGTATCTGAAGCCCTGTTCCTTTTTCTTCATTCTTTTTAAAAAATCTAGCCCTCAAACTGGAAAATCTCAACTAACCTTAAAGTTTGCCTATTCCTTCTTTTGATAGTTCAAACCTGCTGTTGAGATCCTGTAATACATTTTTCATTTCAGTTATTGTACATGTTGATACTTTTTGAATTTCTATTGGGTTATTCCCTATAATTTCTGTGTCTTTATTGATACTCTCTACTTCATAAGATGTTGTTTTCATACTTTACTTCTTTAGATATAGTATCATTTAGTTCTTTGAACTTATTTATAATAATTGACTTAAAGTTTTTATCTAGTAAATCTAATGTCTAGGCTTTCTTAGGGACAGTTTCTATTATTTGCTTTGTGTGTGTGTAGAGGGGGACATATTTTCCTGTTTCTTTCCATATCTCAATTTGTTCATGACAGCTGGATATTTAAAATAATATGATGTGGAAACTCAGAAAATCAGATGACCTGCCACCTCCCCAGTTTCTGGTGTTGTTGAAGTTCATTGTGTTATTGCTGCTTACTTGTTTAATGATTCTCCTGGACTAATTTTGTAGAATTTGTATCTTTCTTGTCCTTAGCAACTGAAGTCTTTGCTCAGTTAGTTTAGTGGTCAGCTAATGATTGGGCAGAGATTCCTTAAATGTCTTGAACCAATAAGCTTCCTACCCCTTATGGAGATTTTTTTTTGGAGGGGGGTTGTTTGTTTGTTTTTGTTATTATTGTTGTCATTGTTTTTTGGTGCATTGAGTTATGCCTTCAATACTCTGTCATGCAAGTTTTAACTCCAACTTAGCCTTGGCTTTCTACTTGTGCAGAGCTTTAAGTTCAGCTGGAAGTGAGAGATTAGGTCACCTCTTCTCAGGTCTTTCCTGAGCATGTGCACAGCTCTGCATATGAACATGGCATTCTAGATTTCTGAGAATGTCAGAGCTCCTGAAAGCCCCATGTGAACATCTGATTTTCCCGTTTTTCCTTTTATGTTTTCAGGTCAGCCTCTTATTAGTCCCAAATGGTATTGCTGCCTCAGACAACTGTAGTGCTGAACAATTGCCACTGATTGTTCTACTATGACATGGGAATACAGCCATTCATATTAAGTCAGTTCTGAATAGGTTAAATAAAGACAAGATCCACTATTGAAACTGTTCGGGAAGCTGCCAGGCAGGTCAAATAGTGGCAATTACCTTGGGATGGACCTTTGGGAGGGCTCTCGTCCCATTTTGCCCCTTCCTGTGGCTTCTAGGCTGCTGGTTTTCAGTGCAATTGTGGGGCTGTTGGTTTTCAAGTTCCCACATAATTAATGATGGAGTTGTTACCTCAGAGGTGGGAGAGGACAATGGAAATACTGCAAATCACAAATCTTGCTGCTTTACCTAGAATCAGTTGGTTTTTCTGAATAAATAGTCTTTAGATTCTTGCAAGTCGTAAAGTTGTAATAAAGTTGATTTTAACCACTTTTGCCAGTGTCTCACTGTGGATTTTGGAGGTCCTTATTCTACTATTCCAGAAATGCTCTCAATGTTATTTTTAACACTTGTTTACTCTATGCAAACTTTAACCATGCCTTTCTTCATGTCTCTCTTGGTAGTTGACCTCCCTACCTCAGAAGAAATCGAATGGGAATCTCCTTTCTCTAGCTTAAAAATTCTTTATCTTCTCCCTGCCATTTTAGAAGAGATGTCTTTACTCCCAAATCACTTTTTTGCTAAACCTTCCAATGGTTTCCCATCTCACTCAGAGCAAAATCCGGAGCCCTTGCCATCTAAGAGGCCTTCCAAAATCTGCCTCCCACTACCTCTCTGATCTCATTGTTTACCACTTTCATATTGTTCATTGTCTTAGGCCATTTTCTGTTGCTTATAACAGAATACCTGAAACTAGGTCATTTATAAGAAATAAAATTTGTTTTTTACAGTTCTGGAGGCTGGGAAGTCCAAGGTTGAGGAGATATATCTGGTGAAAGCCTTCGTTCTCATGGGGACTCTCTGCAGAGTCCTGAGGTGGCACAGGGAATTATATGTTCCCCTTCTTATAAGTCCCTAAGTCTGGTTTTTGTGATAACCCATTAATCCATTAACCCATTAATTTATTAATTAACAAATCAATTAATCCATGCATGAAGGGTCTGCCTTTCGAAGGCCCCACCTCTTAAAGGTTCCACCTCTCCATAATGCAACATTGGGGATTAAGAATCAACAGGAGTTTTGGAGGCTACAAATATTCAAACCATAGCATTCATACTTATTCTAGCTATGTTGGTCTTCTTGCTATTTCTTGATCAATGATGTATGCTCAGGGCCTTTGTACTTGCTGTTTTCTCTGCTTGACACACTTTACCCTCAATGTCCACATGGCTCACTCCCTCACTTCCTTCATGGCTTGGCTCAAATGCCTTTTATCAGAAAAGTATTCCTCAAGAATTAATTATTTAATTAGTTTTCACCTTACCAGTGTCTCTCTTTAATATCGACTCTTTCTCTCCCATATCTTCAACTTCTGTCTGAGCTTAATTTTTGAAAGGCTTATACCTAATTCCTAAAAGGTTTTATGCTTACAGCTTCTGCCTTCTCAGCTTTCATTCACTTTTTTTTTTTGGACAGAGTCTCAGTCTGTCACCCAGGTTGGAGTGCAGTGGTATGACCTTGGCTCACTGCAAGCTCTGCCTCCTGGGTTCACGCCATTCTTCTGCCTCAGCCTCCCTAGTAGCTGGGACTACAGGCACCCACCACCATGCCTAGCTAATTTTTTTGCATTTTTAGTAGAGAAGGGGTTTCACCATGTTAGCCAGGATGGTCTCGATCTCCTGACCTCGTGTTGCACCCACCTCAGCCTCCCAAAGTGCCGGAATTACAGGCGTGAGCCACTGCGCCCGGCCCTTCCACTCACTTCTTAACCGTCTATAATCTTATATTTTTTGCTCAGCACCTCATTTAACCTCTCAAGATCACTAACAAGCTTCTTGCTGCCAGATGCAATAACTGGTTTTAAAATTTGACCTTTTACCAGCATTTGGCATTGTTGGCCACCTCATCCTTTAAACATTCATTTCAGGAGCTTGAATGATGCTGTACTCTCCTGGTTCTCCTATGCTTGTTGCTGATCTCCCCGTGTCTCCTTTGACACTCTTTCTCTTTTGTCTGCCCCTTAAATTCAGGCAACTCTCTGAAGTCCATCCGGGGCTTACCTTTCTTCTCATTCTACACATTTTCTGGTGATTCTCTATCCTTAGATTTCCATTTTCATGGTGATAACTCTCACAGGTACAACTCCAAAGAACTGTAGATCTTGTAATTTCTCCAGAGCTTCAGGTCCATATATCCAAGTGTCACCTGGTTCCTACACAGACCCCTCAAACTTAACCATATTTAAACTTGAACTCGTCTCTCCCTACCCACTTTAACCTGTTTCACTATCATCCAGGCACCCATGGTAATACCTTCTCCCCAACCACCTACACCTCCAAAACACCATGATCTGTTGATTCTAGCCAAGATTCTCCAGCATCTATTGACTTTTCTCCATTTCCATGGCCACCACCCTAGTTTAGGCCACCATCATTCCTCATCAGCATTACTTCTTTTCTCTTCATATATAAAGAGCATGTTAATCTCCATTGAGTTTATGAAGCCCAGCATATGACCCTTGCTTATTTCTTTGGTTTCATCTTGTGCTGCAAAACACAAAATCCTGTAAAATCTGTGATCCAGTCATGCTGTGAGAAGACCAGCTTCTCGCTGCTGAACTTTCAACCAGTTGTCCCTCCCCTCTGGTTACCTCTGCTGACTTGAGTCAGACTACCTTCCTCCAGGAAGCCTTCCCTTACTCTGCATATCTGGATCATGTGCCATGTTATTACACAAAGATCTCTGTGAAGTGACTTAACTGGGGTGGAGAAGTGGTTGTTATGTAGAACTAAAAACCTGATGGGAGTAGATTATAAAAACCCCAATGGAAGGAATCCAAACCCTACTCCTTAAAATAAAATGTTATGAGCATCTATTCAGGTGGACTGGGGTGGCTATGCCTAAAGTTTATTGGCAGAAAATGGAAAAGAGCCTTCAGATTTATGCTCAACATAAAAATGAAAAATTAACAGGATCAGTAAAGGGACCAGGGCCCCATATCTAAGGGCAGAAGGAGCCAGTCAGAAAACTAATTGGGAACTACATTGTTCCAGGCACTTGACTTTTGATTTGAAAATATAGGGCATGTAAACATCCCAGATGTCCACAAGGAGCTGGACCTCCACCATCAAAATAATCAAAATTAAACCACAGGTTCCATGTCCAGATTTGTACTCATTACTAGAATCAACAGTCAAACTCAGGTCTTGCGCATGGAATGGTTATCTGTGCATGCCCAGCTCCCCTTCTATTCATGCCTTCATGCTCCTGCTGCATGCCTGACTAGAGAACTCTGTCTTAGTCAGAAATGGACCCAGCCCTACAGAAGTGTCTCTGGCTACTGGTCCACTGGGAACTGCCTTTCCCTTCATTTAGCAGCCAATGGTGATGATTTCACTATGGAGATGACGGTAACTTGGATTTTATTTGAAAATTAGGGATTAAATAATATTATGAGGATGGATGAAAATCTATTTAAATATGAGTAGAAAATATAGAGTTAGCCGGGTGCGGTGGCTCAAGCCTGTAATCCCAGCACTTTGGGAGGCCGAGACGGGCAGATCACGAGGTCAGGAGATCGAGACCATCCTGGCTAACACGATGAAACCCCGTCTCTACTAAAAAATACAAAAAATGAGCCAGGCGAGGTGGCAGGCGCCTATAGTCCCAGCTACTCGGGAGGCTGAGGCAGGAGAATGGCGTAAACCCGAGAGGTGGAGCTTGCAGTGAGCTGAGATCCGGCCACTGCACTCCAGCCTGGGTGACAGAGCGAGACTCCGTCTCAAAAAAAAAAAAAAAAAGAAAATATAGAGTTAAATTTGTATTATTTCATCTACGGGGTGTGTGTGTGTGTGTGTGTGTGTGTGTGTGTGTGTGTGTATGTAGAAAGGAGGGCTTGAAAATGCACATAGATAAGACATAAACTTCTGGAAGTCATTCAGCCAACCAATATATTTTATTTTAGACTGTTACATTAACTTAAAATACGAGGTTGGTGAAATATAAGAAGACACGAGTAGTATATATCATGTATTAGGAATGTCAACATTTGTAATCTAAACAGGAGACTTTTCAACCTGACTTAAAGGGCAGAAATCCACACATCTGGATTTCAACAACAAGAATCTTTTTTTCCTTGTGCTGCCCGCAAGCAGCTTGGAAGAAATCTTCAAAAACTACAGCTGTGAAGAAAGCCACTGTCATGTCATTTGAGTCAGGGAGCTGTGCTTTGTGCTTTGGCACTTCTCATTGACTTTTTTTTTAATATTTAATTTTTTTATTTCCATAGGTTTTGGGGGAACAGGTCGTGTTTGGTTACATGAGTAAGTTCTTTAGTGGCGATTTGTGAGATTTTGGTGCACCCATCACCCGAGGACTTTACACTGAACCCAGTTTGTAGTCTTTTATCCCTCACCCCCTTCCCACCCTTTTCCCTGAGTTCCCAAAGTCCATTGTATCATTCTTATGCCTTTGCATGCTCATAGCTTAGCTCCCACTTATGAGTGAGAACATACCATGTTTGGTTTTCAATTCTAAGTACTTTACTTAGAATAATAGTCTCCAATTCCATCTAGGTTGCTGCAAATGTAATTAATTCAATCGTTTTATGGCTGAGTAGTATTCCATCATATATATATATGTAGATATACATATATAGATATAGATTGATTGATTGATATCCCAGTTTCTTTCTTTCTTTCTTTCTTTTTTTTTTGAGATGGAGTCTCATTCTGTCACCGAGGCTGGAGTGCAGTGGCACAATCTCGGCTCACTTAAACCTCTGTCTCCCGGGTTCAAGTGATTCTCCTGCGTCAGCCTCCCAAGTAGCTGGGACTACAGGCACTCACCACCACGCCCAGCTAATTTTTGTATTTTTAGTAGAGACAGAGTTTTTCCATCTCGGTCAGGCTGGTCTCGAACTCCTGACCTCAGGTGATCCACCTGCCTCAGCCTCCCAAAATGCTGGGATTACAGGTGTGAGTCACCGTTTCTTTTATCCACTCGTTGATTGATAGGTATTTAGGCTGGTTCCATATTTTTGCAATTGCGAATTGTGCTGTTATAAATATGAATGTGCAAGTATCTTTTTCATATAATGATTTCTTTTTCTCTGGGTAGCTATCTAGTCATAGGATTGCTAGAAATGGTAGTTCTACTTTTAGTTCTTTGAGGAACAACCACAATGTTCGTTGACTTATTTCTAACTTCTTCAGCAGGCCTTTCATTCTGTGTGGAAGAACGGTTGCTTCCACAGTCTCCTTTCATAGGACGAGCCAAATATATACCCAGAGATGGGCTCTAGAGAGCAGAGACTAGATGTAGCAGGCATTTCCCTTTCTTGGGTAGCTGTACCCCAACCTCCTCTAGATAAGTGATTCCCACAGTGAGCTCCCAGAACTACAAGCCTCAGCCTCAACTGGGAACTTATTAGAGATGCAAGTTCTCAGGCCTCATCCCAGATCTACTGAGCCAGACACTCTGGAGTGAGCTCAGGATCTGTGTTTTAGCAGGCTTTCCAAGTAATTCTGAGGCTACTACCATAAAGAACTGCTCCCTTCCCTAATTTCAGGTGCCCCCAGTCAGCGTGCAGCACAGGACATATGCTTGTGTAATTAGAGTGAATGTCAGGACGTTGTCGGAAGCTCCCAGAAGACTCCTGTTCTTCCAGTTGTCTTGGAGTCAGTTCCTAATACAGCTGACTTGTAACGCCAAAAAGAGAACCTGTCTGAGAATGAAGCCAGCAGGTGGCAGAAAACCTGGTGAGCTGAGCCCAGCCCTGCCCCTCGATGCAGAGAGAACCAGGTCTTCATGATGTTGCTGGAGTCCTGACATCAAGCCCCACCTCAAGCCAGTTCTGCCCTGGCTATCCAGACACAAAAGATCGTGCTATTCTAGGCAGTGAGGATGAGGATATTTTTAAACCACTAAATGAACTCTGAGAACTCAGTGTGAGCAGAAAATTCTGCCTTCTAATTTATGAAGAAAATTAAGGTCACTTGAATGCGCTCATTAATCCCCTCCTTCCCCTCGTCCACCCTCAGATGCGGAGGTGGCTCTCCTGTGCCCTCAACCTTCCACCTTCCCACGCCTCACAGTCTCCCTCTCCTTAAAACACTCCATTATCGCCTGTATCCTCAGCCTCTTGCTGTCTATACTCTCCTTGCCTTCAATCTGTAAATATGTTCAAATCTGCTATCCTAAAACATCCCTACCCCTGACACACAGCTTCCCTGGTGTATGTCCAACCTCTGTCTACTGCCATTTTTGTTCAAACCTTGTGGCAAGTGGTGTACATTTACTGTTTTCATTGCCCCACCTCCCAATGCACTTTAGTCTGACTTCTCCCTTCACCATTTATCTGAAAGTGTCCTCATTAGAGTTGCCAAGGGGCACCCATGCTGAATCCAAGGGACACTATTCATCCTTACTTTCCTTAAGTTCTCTGTTGTACTTGACATCATCAGTCATTCCTTTTTTCTCGATGTCTTCTATTCCTGTGGCCTCTGTGGTTCACTCCCTTTCTCTTCACCCTTCTAGCTTTTCCTTGACTGCCTCCTTTTATCTCTTCTCCTCTGGGTATCTCGTAAAAGTTGGTGCTACCTGGGATCCTGTCTTTAGCATGTTGTTCCTTTCCTCTTATACTCTCTCTATGCATGACCTCAACCACTGTCATGCCTCCACAAGAACTGGTGTTCCATGGACTTCAGAATCTGGATACCCATGCCAGATCTTCCCCTAAGCTTCAGGCTTATGCATCCAACTGCCTCCTGGACATCACACTGCTATTCTATATGCATTTCATGTTCAGTATGTCTACAACTGAGCTAATAATCCTTCCACCTCCACCAGATCTTCCTTTTATATTTTCTTGTTCAATGGGCAACAGCATCCACTCATTCACATTAGAGACTTGTCTCTTCCCTCTTTTCATCTCTCTAATCAAGCATACATCCCACAGATTTTGCCTACCAAAGAGTTCCAGACTCTGACTTCTCCTGTCCATCTCCAGCACTAGTTTGAATCATTGTTCCTTTCCCCGTGGATTATGTCTTTCTCCTCCTTTTCAAATCAAGCCCCTTATAATCCTCCAGAAGGCATAATACATAAACATAGCAAAAAACAATCCCACCACTTCCCACTACATTCAGATTCCTTCATTGTCTTCCCATTGCTAACTACAGTGTTTCTCAAAGTATCAACCAGAGAACATCTGCATCAGGCTCACCTAAGAGTTTGTGACTAAGCTGATTTCTGAACCTTACACCAGTCTTACCAAATCATGATCTCCAGCTTTCCTAGAAATCTGACTTTGCCATACATACCTCAGTGAGGCACATGTTAAAGTTTTGAACACTCTGTATATGGCAGACCCTTCTGATCTTGGCTCTTGTCTCTCCAATCTCCTTTTGGTTTGTTTGTTTGTTTGTTTGTTTGAGACAGTTGCTCATGCTGTTGCTCAGGCTGAAGTGTAGTGGTGCAATCACGACATACTGCAGCCTCATCCTCCTAGGCTCAAGCAGTCCTCCCACCTCAGCCTCCCAAGTAGCTGTAACCACAAGCGAGAACCACCTGGCTAATTTATTACTGTTTTTATTATTATTTGGTAGAGATAGGGTCTCACTACATTGCCCAGGTTCATCTCAAACTCCTAGTCTTAAGCAATCCTGCTGTCTCCACCTCCCAAAGTGCTGGGATTGCAGGATTGAGTCACTGCATCCAGCCCAATCTCATTTTTCTTCTTACTAATCCCTGACTTTAGCTCCAGACTTCGATAATCTGAAATGCCTGCATTTTACTACACTAAGTGCGTCTCACTTCCATGACTTTGCTCATGCCACTGCACGAAGTACCCCCTGGTTCCTGCCTTTCACCCCCATTCTCCCTTTGCTTGGTAAACTCCTATTTATTCACTGACATTCAGCTCACATCTCCCCTCTTACAGCAATCCTTAATTTTCTACCCTCCCAACCCCTCTTCTCTCCCACCTCTTATCCCTTTGTTCAGTGGGTTAGATCCTCTTTGGAGCTTCTACATACATATCTCCACTAGTGCTCTTACCACCCAATCTCATTATTCCCAGTCTGGGTGCCTATTTCTCCCTTTACAACATGAGCACCTTGAATCAGGAACTGTCTGCTAGTCAGCTCACTAATCCCCACCCCAGGCACAGGCTGATGTATAGCAGGCACTCAATAAATGGTTCTTCCATAAATGAAGTGTGCATACTTGCTCTATTGATCCTTGTTAGCTGCTTCTTTGCTACAAAAATGGAAAACTGTTCATAATGCAAACAGGCAAAGACACAGAGACAGGTCCCAAATGGTAAGACAGCAAGGAGAAGGCGGAAGGTGAGATTATTAGTGGTGGTGTTAAGGATGAACAGAAGTGTGAGGTGCTCAAAAGGAACATTAAGCTCACTGCACTGGTTGAGGAAAGAAATGATGAATTTTGCACAAAGGCAGCAGCAGAGAAAGTGGAGAGGAGAGGATGGAGCTAAAAGACTTCTCATAGGAGCTGGTGGCTGAATGCTAGAAGTGAGTGAGTGTACTGCTTTTCTACTGCTGTGTAACATGTGACCACAAACTTATCAGTTCAGAACAACATTCATTTTTAGCTCACATTTCTGCAGGTCAGAAGTCCAGGCATGGCATGACTGAGTTCCCTGCTCAGGGTCTCACAAAGCTTAAGTCAAGGTATGAGCAGGGCTTACTGCTCATCTCATTTGGAGCTCAGGGTCTTCCTCCAAGCTCATGTGGACCTTGGCAGAATTCGGTTTCTTGCAGCTGCGGGACTGAGATCCCAGCATTCTTGCTGAATGCCAGCAGGTGGGAGGATAAGGGGGGTCTCAGCTCCTAGAGGCCACTTGCATTCCTTGCGTGTCCTGGAGGTCATCTTAGAATTTTGCAACCAAGGTGAAGGATAGGTAGTGGTTAGGTTAGACTGTGAGTCTTCTAGCTGGACACATTGGAGCGACAATGGAGCCTTTAGCAAAGTTTGAGAATACAGGAAGTGGAAGAGTTTTGGTGGGAAGGTGAGTTAAAATTTTGATTCGTGAAATACAGAGCTACAGAGAAAAAACATATTCACTGAGTAATTTTTGTATATAAGAAGTGCCTCTTGCCAGCCTACTTTGTAAGGGTTGAGCTCCAAAAGTATTATTTTCAGCAGTATAAAGTTATTGATGGAAAAAAATAAATTGTTAAAGGGAAGTGATCTTTAGGGAATATGCGGCTAAAAGAAGTATACTTTATAAAAATATTTTGCTCAGTTTGGCTATCTAAGAGTTCTCAGGAATATCCTCGAACTCATAATGGGTGGTAAATGTGCCTGAAAATTGGGGGTCAGATTTTTATTCCCTAATTCTTAAGAGAACCTAGGCCTGGTGCAGTGGCTCATGCCTGTAATAACAGCACTATGGGAGGCCGAGGGGGGCAGATTACTGAGGTTGGGAGTTCGAGACCATCCTGGCTAACATGGAGAAACCCTGTCTCTACTAAAAATACAAAATTAGCTGGCATGGTGGTGCATGCCTGTAATCCCAGCTACTTGGGAGACTGAGGCAGGAATATTGCTTGAACCTGGGAGGCAGAGGTTGCAGCGAGCCGGGATCACACCACTGCACTCTAGCCTGGGCAACACAGCCAGACTCCATCCAAAAAAAAAAAAAAAAAAGAGAGAGAGAGAGAACCTGACCCCAGGTTTTCATTACAGTTGGTATTTCTACCTCATGGCAGGAAATGGCAGCCAGCTGGATAATGGCCTTGCATATTTCCATCCACTGAAGACCTCAACGTGAAAAGTTACAAGGTGATTTTCCTTCTTCCTCAAACCTCCCCAAAAGTCTAGAATACCAAGGTCACACAGCAGCAGCAGCACTTCCAGAGACTACTGAATGGTCTTGCATTGTCTAGTTGAATACATTTCCATGATTCCTCCCATGTTTCCATGAATTATCCAATCCCAGGTATTGCAGGCAGGAGAGAGGAAACTAATATAACGAAACATTTTCTGCATTCATCTTGCAGGCAGAGGGAGGCAAGGAAGATAAAGTTAAGGGCAAATAATTAGATGCAATCTGACCTGAGGCTAATGGAGATATAAATAGGGTGCTGGGGAGCTCCAAGGACAAAGATGAGGCTCAAAATCCTGCCAGAGAATGGATTATAAAATACTTTTTAAAATATCAGGTGTGGGTTGTCTTGTCTTGTTTTGTTTTGTAGATGTCTGGAAGCCAAGTCTCTACATTGTTTTTTCTTCTTTTTTTTTTTTTTCAGAATTTTTATCTCATTAAAAAAACTTCATTTAGGTAAATTTTGAGTACAAGAAACTTCAAAATATTTGAAGTGTATAATTTGATCAGTTTTGACAAGTATATACACCTGAGAAATCATTGCACAATTAAAATAATAAACATATTCATTATTCCCAAATGTTTACTTGTACCCATTGGTAATCCCTCTCTTTCTCCCCATCCCCTCCCACATATCCTGGCAATCACTAATCTACATGTTGTTATTTTAGGTTGCTTTACATTTTCCAAAATTTTCTATAAATGGAACCATATCGTATGTGCTCGCTCTCTCTCTCTCTCTCTCTCTCTCTCTCTCTCGGTCTGTTTCCTCCAGCATAATGATTTTGAGATTCATCCATATTGATTGCATGTTTCATTAGTGTATTCCTTTTTATTGTGGAGTGCCATTCCATTGTATGCATAGACCATGATTTGTTTACTCTTTAGCCTGTTGATAGATATTTAGTTTGTTTCCAGTTTGAGGCAATTACAAATAATGCTGGTACGGACATTTGCATACAAGTCTTTATGTGAATGTGTGCTTCCATTTCTCTTTGGTAAATGTCTAGCAATTAAATAGTTGCACTACATAGTAGTGTATTTAATTTCAGAAACTGCAAAATTGTTTTCCAAAGCGGCTGCATCATCCCTACAGTGCACCTTCCCAAAGTGCACCTTCCCTACAGCACTTGCCATGATCAGTCTTTTTAACTGTAATCAACCTGATAGGTGAATAATGGTGTCTCATTGTGATTTCAATTTGCATTTCCCCGTTGACTAATAAGGTTGAGCATCTTTCTAGATACACTTATTGGATAGTTTTATATATATATATATATATATATTCAAATCATTTGCCCATTTGTTTATTGAGCTGTAAGACACTGAAGAAATTTAAGCAAGAGAGTATCATAATCAAATCTATGTTTTAGAAAAATCGCTCAAGCAGGAAATATTGAAGATAAATGACACCAGGGTAAAACTGCAGAAGAGGAATCAGTTAGAGTATGTTGAAATAAGTCCAGCAAGAGATGATGAGTTAGTGGCAGCGGGTGAAGAAGAGGCATCTCTGGTACAAAACTGACAGGTACCGGTGGCCTTTTTCCATGTGAGAGTTAATCAACAGAAAGAAAATCTAGAGGCTGGATACGGTGGCTCACACTTGTAATCCCGGCACCTTGAGAAGCCAAGGCAGGGACATTGCCTGAGGCCAGAAGTTTGGGAAAAGCCTGGGCAACATAGTGAGACCGTGTCTCTACTATGTCTGTCTGTCTGTCTCTCTCTACTGTATATATATATATTAGATACATATATACATATTATTTTTCATTTTTCTCAAACTCTAGATCCTCATTTCCAGGTGAATCAGATTTCTTTTTTTAATTTTTTTAGAAACAAGGTCTTGCTCTGTCACCCAGGCTGGAGTACAGTGGCACAATCACAGCTCCCTGCAGCCTTGAACTCCTGTGCTCAAGTCATCCTCTTGCCTCAGCCTCTTCCACCATGAGTAAAGCTCCCTGAAGCCCACACCAGAAGCAGATGCTGGCACCATGCTTCTTGTAGAGCCTGCAGAACCTCTTTTCTTTATATTATAAATTACCAGTGTCAGGTATTTCTTTATAGCCATGCAAAACACAATGCTAAATAAAAACCAATTCAAATAACAGAAAAGTACATTCTCATCAGCACCTCCACACTCCCAGGTGTATATACACCATTAACAATTGATTTGTACCTTTCCATACCATTTAATATGTATCTTTACATATGAGAATGTAACATCCTTCCATGCCAATGTATACACATGATTTTTATGTACATTATAATATATATTATAATAATACATGGATTATATAATATATAATATATACATGTATTATAATGTACATAATACATATTATATATAATACATTATATGTAGTATACATATTGTGTATAATATATATTTTTGATATATTACTTATAAGTGATATTATATATTATAATACACAATATTGTATACCTTTTTGCATTATATACCTTTTGCATTTTATATATCTTTTTGCATTAATAATATAATGCAAAAAAACCACCCCATATTTTAAAATAGTGATATAGTAATGAAAACTATATTATATCATTGTTTGTTATTCCCTCACTAACAAGAGATTGATTTAAATTTTTTCCACAATAAATTCTACTGCGATTAACATTGCTACACAAATATGAGTGTGCATGGAAGCTGTTTGGTTCAGGGACATGGCATGAGTATTATAACATTTGATGGAACTGCAAAATTGGCCTCCAAAAATTTTTTAGCAATTTGAAGTCCATCATTGATTATAATAATAGCTAACATCTACTGAACATTTACCCGATGCCAAGCACTGTCCTAAGGGCTTTAGGTAGAATATTTTAATGAGCCCTATTGTATCAATCTTATTATTACTTCTGTTTTATAGATTAGGAAATGAAGGTTCAAGAAGGTTAAGTAGTTTGCATGATGTAATAGCTAGGAAATGGTATAGCAATGATTTGAATGTAAATCCTTCTTATTTAGTATTGTCCTAAGTTTTCCTGATTCTTTTACTTATTTTGCTTGTATTCATGCCTTCTTCATTCATGAATTTATTTTCAATGCTGAAGTGCATCTTTGAGCCTTTGCTTCCAGGAAGAATATAGGCATGGTAAAAACATCTGAGCTTATTTATTGTTGCTCCTAATGATAGTCTGAATGGTTACAGAACTCTAGGCTTAGATTTATTTTCCCCACAGTATATGATATGGGTTTTGTCATCTACTATCCTATTGCAGATAAGATGTTTCAGGCCTAGCGGATTTTGTATTTCTTTGTAAGTAACATCTCTTTCTTCTCTCTTTCTCTCCTCCCTCTCCCCACCTCTGTGAGTGTGTGTGTGTGTGTATATATATAAAAAAAATGTGTACATACACATATATATATTAGTTCATTCTCACACTGCTATAAAGAAATACCTGAGACTGCGTAATTTATAAAGGAAAGAGGTTTGATTACTCACAGTTCCACAGGCTATAAAGGAGGCATGGCTTGGGAGGCCTCAGTAAACTTACAATCATGGTGGAAAGGGAAGCAGGCACATCTTACATGATGGTAGGTGAGAGAGAGAGTGTGTGTGGAAGTAAAGGGGGAAGAGCCCCTTATAAAGCCATCAGATCTCCTGAGAACTCACTTATGATCACAAGAACAGCATGGGGGAAACCGCCACCATGATCCAATCACCTCCCACCAGGTCTCTTCCTCAACACCTGGGGATTACAATTCAAGATGAGATTTGGGTGGGAACACAAAGCCTATCCATATCATTCTCTCTCTTTCTGTTTCTCTGAGCTTATAGGATTCTCTGTTACAGGAGGTCACAAATTCCAGGAAGAAGTGTCTGGATCTTTTTGCAACACTGTAGTAGGTCAGTGAATGGAGATTTAAGTCTGAAGATGTTATCTTCAATTTAGGGAAATTTACTGTATTGTTCATTTCATGTCTTTAGCTTAATAGGAAATCCTATTAGGTGGACAGTGGGTCTCTTGGATCTACTATCCATGTCTCAACATATTCTGTTTTCATCCCTTATCTTTTAAAAATTATGTTCTCTAAGAGTCTATCAGGTTAATCTTTTGATTTAATATTTAGGTCTGTGGTAATGTCTATTATTTTATTCAATCACATTCTTTTTGAAAATATTTCAACATTACAGTTATTTTCATCTTTAACAGTCTGTTCATAGCAGTAGTATGTCCGGGGGTACTAATTTATGCTATTACATATTAATTACCCTAAAATATTAAAACAGGATGAGCCGGTGAACCTCAAAGGGGAAAAACAGATGGGATTTAAATGGCCACATATCAGAAGCAGCGAGACTCCACCTAGCCCACACAGGGATCCCTTTCTGTAAAAGAAATGTTGTAATATTCCTTTTGCTGTCCTGAAATGAAGTCCACTGGAATAATCTACATCAACGGCAAGAAACCCCATTGTAAAGGAAGAGATAAACAAAAGGAAAACCATTGAAAATAAGACATATTTTTGTACATAAAGGCTCAAGCAGCACTTCTGTAGACGAAAACAGAAATTGAATGGATGTAGTTACTGTGTGTGCCACAGTGAAGGTGTGGACAAACGAGAGGGGTCAGTGGAGACTCAAATGCCATGTGTTGCATTGCAATTGGTGACATGATGTTCCAAAATGGTTAAAAAAAAAAAAAAAAAAAAAGTCTTAGTAAAGTTCTGAAAAAAAAATGAAGTACAATCTCCCTTTGATTTACATGGTAGTGCATTCCTGGAAAATTCAGTGTATATAATAACCTAGCCAAAATACAGTACCACTCGTGTTATTCTTTCCCGAGTTGCTTGAGCCAATGTTTATTTTTATTTTTTTCTTAGAAAAGTTTTCAAAGCGACAAATTTTCTTGAGCTCAGTTTTACTCAGATTCCATAGATTCTGATTTCAGTGTTATTTTCTGGATAATCTGCAATTTCATTTTTATTTCCTTGATTAGAATACTCTAAATTTTTTTATTTCTAGGTCCTTTTCAGTTTATATTTGCTATTTGCTTCTAGTTCTATTGGACTAGGGTCATAAAATGTAATTTGAGGTATTTAAGTATTTTGGAGTTTAATGAGGCTTTTCTGTGGCCTACTTTAGAATTTCGTTTTGTAAATGCTCGATGAGATGTAATCTCATTTTCAGGACAAAATTCTCTTTCCATAGCTATAACATAGCTATGAAAACAATTCCCTGTGGGACTAAAATTAAATACAAAGAATCTAAAAGAGGATCCATAAAATGCTATGACATCAGCCTGAAGAATTATGACATTCAGACCCTCTATAACCATTTTTCTTCACAGTCTGAAAGATGTGTTTTACAGATTATCAAGTAATGTGGTTTTGTTGATTATGTTTCTCATGTTTTGTTTTAGGCCTTCAATGCTCTTCTTGTAGTGGCTCATAGCATTAATTACTAAAGAACAACTTTTCGACCCAATTAATAAGCATTGACTTCAACTCTGGTTTTTTGTTTTGTTTTGTTCTTTTGTGCTCTCTGCTTTCTGTCTGCATCTGCCTGGCATATTGTAGTTAATCCTCTCACTTAAAATCTTTCTCATCTGGAAGCATAGAGTTGGTTTCATTTTTCAATGTAGTTGAAACGTCTCAATACATGAATTTATGTCATTTAAATCTCTTGTTAGAGATACAGTTGGTCTTGCTTCTGTCATCTCGTTTTATGGATTCTCTTTCTGATTCTTTGTATTTAATTATAGTCCCACTGGAAATTACTTTCATTTTTTTTTTGTTTTGTTGTTTTTTGAGACAGGGTCTCTCACTCCATCACCCAGGCTGGAGTGCAGTGGCACGATCATGGCTCACGGCGGTGACTTTCCAGGCTAAAATGATCCTCCCGCCTCAGCTTCCTGAGTAGCTGGGACTACCAGTGCTCGCCACCATTCCCAGCTCTTTTTTTTCGTTTTTTCTTTGTAGATACAGGGTTTCACCATGTTGCCCAAGCCGGTCACATTCTTAAAAAATAATTACTTAACTGATATTTACGTACATTTATATTGCTTCCTTCCTTCCTCCATCCTTCGTTATTGTGATATCTTCTAGATTCCTAATAGTAATATATTTTCAAAAGTT
Source organism: Macaca fascicularis (assembly GCF_037993035.2). Taxonomy (NCBI): domain Eukaryota; kingdom Metazoa; phylum Chordata; class Mammalia; order Primates; family Cercopithecidae; genus Macaca; species Macaca fascicularis. The sequence goes on from NC_088383.1 coordinate 28,704,836, forward strand.
TTTACTTTATGCTACATTGCGTTCCTTTAACATTTACAGCAATAGATGTTTTGTAGCTATATTTTGTACTTATTCAGATATATTTCTATTTAGAACTTTTCTATGTTTCAGTGAAACTGATGATCACAAACAGCTAATCTACAACTAAGTAGCAATGCCTGGCACAGAACAAGGGCTTAACAAATGGAACCTTTTGGTATAATTCTTGTCCGAATCAAATTAAACAATTAAACAAGCATTACTTTGTTTGAAATGGTAGACTCTGCAGTGTTTAGTCAGCCTTTTAATTTATAACATATTTTGAGTGACTAATAGAAGACAACCATCATACATTTGTAAATTCAAAAACATTAAGAACAAATTTTTTCTGAACTTGAATTTTAAGGTTAAATTCTTATCCATATTGAGCAGGAAAAAGAAATGAAATCTGAGAAAAATAAAATTTAAATGGAATGTCTTGCATTGGACCATTCTATAGAGTCTATTAATGCTCAGTAATTGTATCAAAGCAGGATGTGTGACCGCTGAGCAAAAGGACAACTTTTGCTAAGTGAAAAGTAGATATTGAGAATGGCCTGAGTTGCTCATGAATACCGTTTCAAATTAGGAGTGCTTTCAGCAGCAAGGAGGCCATGACTTAAACCATCAGAACATTTTTTTTTTTTTTTTTTTTTAACAGTTAGAGGAAGGAAGTCCCAGGATTGGTGCAGCAGTTCAATATTATGGATTTAGGATCTTTTTCACTCACTCGTCCTTAGTACATTGGCCTTTATCATCCTCTGATGCAGGGTTAGGATTACAGCTGTCATATTGACAAGCATCACAACATAATAGAGCATCTCAAGCAGAAAGATGAGGATAGGGCCATAAAGGATTTTCATTTCATGCAGTTGTTTGTTTAAATCAGAGAAATGTGTCTTTCTCATAGCTCCTCCGACAGACATGACCTGGAACTGGTAGCATGACCGGCCCAGATAAATCACTACAAAGAGATTATCATGATTGACTGAGGCCAGTCTTGAGTAGGGACTGGAACTCAGTAGCATAAAATTTCACAGTATGCTATCTAAGCTTTTTATACATTTCTGATAATAGCCATTGTTTGAAGATGAACCCACTTATACAGGCATGGAAACATAAAGTTGTATCTAAAGCAACAGTGTTTTGAGAAAATTCTTCACCAATTGCATGTGCATAAGTGTGAACAATCACTCCCCTAATTACCCAAATCTTAATTTGTTCCCAGCTTTAGCTCAACTTACAGAAACCCCATGAAGCACAATGCAGTGGAAACAGCATGGAGCTGAAGGACGCCAGATGACATTCCATCCCTGATTCCACTCCTCATCACCAATGTCACCCTGGGCAAGGTACTCCAGCCTTGCTACTCAGTTTGCTCCACTGTAAAATATGAAGATAATATCTTCCATGTAAGATACTTGTGGTATTAAATGACATCATGTATGGAAATTATAAAGATATTCTATGATTAATAAGTACAATTTGGCCAGGCAGTGATTAGGCCTATGTGTATAAGATAGTTCTTTTGGACAAAAGTAAAATAGTTTCTGCCCTCCAGAAGCTTAAGTGTAACTGAACACGCATTTGGAAATAAAAGGGTGGCAGCAGAAGAAACGGCATTAATACACAATTAAGGGACATTTCTAATTGTTATCAGTTACATTGCATACCCAGTGGTTAAAAATAAAAATTGGTTCCCTTCCTATTGGGGATTACCTAATTAGTTCCTGATGTGTCACTTGGTAGGAAGCTCTGACATTTAAAAAAAAGTAATAAAGCTTCTGGCCAGACGCGGTGGCTCACGCCTGTAATCCCAGCGCTTTGGGAGGCCGAGGCGGGTGGATCACGAGGTCAGGAAATCGAGACCATTGTGGCTAGCACGGTAAAACCCCGTCTCTACTAAAAATATAAAAAATTAGCCGGGCGAGGTGGCGGGCACCTGTAGTCCCAGCTACTCGGGAGGCTGAGGCAGGAGAATGGCGTGAACCCGGGAGGCGGAGCTTGCAGTGAGCTGAGATCGCGCCACTGCACTCCAGCCTGGGTGACAGAGTGAGACTCCATCTCAAAAAAATAAAAAATAAAGCTTCTAATAAATTATTTATTGTAAACTTCCAGTGGGTTTACTAATAGGGAAACTGTTTATGTAGGGTGGTTGAGAATACTTACACAGCTATTTTTAAATTGTGTGATGTGGTAATGACCATTATACAACAGGAGCTCACAATTATTAAACAATTCTGTCCCAGGTTTTGTTCTAAGGATACATGGATTCTTTCATTTCATGCCCACACCAATCCCATGGGGTAATCACTGTTCTTACCCCTATTTTTTTCTGATGAGAAAATGAAAAACAGAGAGGTTCAATGATTTTCCCAAGGCTGCAGAGCTGGAAACAGGCAAAACCAGAATGTGAACTGAAGAATTCTCACTCCAGATCCCATGCTCTTAAATGCTTTTAAATGCTCTTAAGAGCAACCTTTCTGTGGATGCAGAGCTGGGGCTAACTGGCTCGAGGACTGAAGCAAGGCCAATGCTAGCTAGTTTGCATAGCAGGTAACAATTTGTTCCTATATGCACGGTTGTAAAAGCTGAGTTTCGCCTAACTGGAGCTCAGGAAGAGGATGTGTGTGACACTGATTCCTAGTGGGGAGGAGGAGAGGAGGTGGGGAGTGGGGGAGGTGTGTTCCCATCATTGATGGTCCTAATTCTTCCTTCCCACTGAGGTTCTCCACATTTTTAAATTGCTGGACTGTATGGGTAAGAACAACACTAGTGAATTCCATCTCTCCAACAGCCTTGATGAAAGCAGTGTTTGACTGAAAAAAATATGAAATTTAATTTTAGACATGGCAAGTTCAATTACATCACTTCATATCACAGTAGAAAATAGAATTTGTTCTACCATGGGAAATAATATAATGGAATAGATCAGAATAGTAGTATAATAAAATAGAATATCCAAGTGCAAAAACAATTTTCAAGTAAGTACACACATTGTTTGAAGGTACTTTATTAAGATCAAAGATTTTTCATTACATTTATTTATAAATCCTTCCTAGTCAAAATAAAATAAATAATAAAAATCTGTATCTTTAGAAAGATTTTAAGAACATAGTTTTGTTAAGTCTGAGAAGGTTTGTCAATTTCAAATTATTACAGTTTAGATACATTCAATCATTACACAATACCAGGAAGGTCAGCCTTAGAGATACCAAGAATTCCATATTGGTCAGTAAAATAAGGGTAAAAAATTAAATTTTAATTTTACCTTTTTATGTTTAATTGACTATAGTCAATAATAGGAGGACAGAATTTCCTTTTTGGTCTTGAATTTTAAATACATGAATTTTAAAAAGTGAACATTCCTCTTCTCTTACATAGTGACTCCAACTTAGGGAGCTGGTTTCTGAAGGGAGGAGTGCTATTCTCCTTGCTGGAGAAGGAGGCTGGGGGAAGAAAGTTCAGGATTCAGGGCCTTTCTGCTGCCGTTATTGATGCACTCTTGGAGTTGGCCCTGCCTTATTAAATTTTAATCAAGTATCTTTCTAAGCATCAAGATGGCCATATAAACACCATTTTTAAGACTATGTCTACAGGCTGGGCACGGTGGATCACACCTGTAATCCCAGCACTTTGGGAGGCCAAGGCAGGAGGACTGCTTGAGCCCAGGAGTTCAAGACCAGCCTGAGCAACATAGCAAGACCCTGTCTCAAAAAAAAAAAAAAAAGTATACTACCTGATTTCTAAAATTGCCAAAGGGCCCCCTTTTTTCCCCTATTATTTAAAAATATTGTTCTAGCTCTGCCCTTAAATAAACAAAGGTCTGGACCTTTCTTTTTTAAAACGTTATATTTTTATAACATCTTATTACCACCACCATAAAAGGACTCAGTATCTCCCACTTTACACTACATCTCTGTCCCCAAAGTAAATAACTGAAGCAATTATCTGCAATTTTTTTTTAATGTGGGTATTTCAGGGTAAAGAATTTGGACTGCCTAAATTACTCAGGTGATTGCCTGAATTATTACATATTTCCCATCATTCTTTGTACAAGAAGTCTTGATTTATAGAAAATTTTAGACAATGTTCAAAGAAGGAAATATGCTACCCAAACAATCTACTTAAGACTTCAGATTGGCAACCCTCCCTCTTTCATTTTTTAAAAACAAAATTTCTGCTATTTAATTAATACACTTAGAACTCACTGTCTGGATCATGTTGTTATATAATACTTCATCTGATTATCTATTTTGGTGTGACTATGTGTCAAGGCCATTGGAGTGGTTTTTGTCTCTGTTTCTAATATGAACTTGACAAGTCTGAAGGAAAACCAATGAAAAATGCTATCAAATGTGCAGTGCACAGATCGTGCACTTGGATCTATCTGTGTAAAGCTCAAATATTTACATGGAATGTTGACCATGATTTATAAAACTACTCTTTTAAATTTATACATACAATCAATTTATTTTATGAATAGCCCCATTTGATATTTAAAAAAATATGCCTTTCAAATATTTCATAGATATATAAAATTTTACTACATTCTATTTTTTTCACATGACATTTAAACTCTCTTTACAAATCAACAAAAAATAACATTTTTTTTTTCCTCTTTGAAAGTCACAGATGCAATGATTTTCGACTGGCAGGGCTTCACTGCATGCAAGAATGGCAGGATATGCTTTCTCTTATAGAACGTATAGACATTTCTAGCATTTTGAACTATATAATTCACTTGCTGAGAATCAGTAGTATCAAAGAAAAGTGAGAGATCCCATCTAAATATCTACAATATAAGAGTCTTTCTTAAACTTCTTTAACAATGGCAAGGTTAGGATGGTGTCTGGACAGTGTTAACAATCATTTTGACGACAAAGAAATAACATTACATGAAAAGTTTTCTAAAATATATCTCAGAGCAATTTAAAGAGAGGGATGATCTATTGCACATAGATGAAAAATAATCTTTAATTGTATCAGTAATACGTAAAACATGTTTTACATGTTTTAGAATAGAAATCCTTCTAATTTATTGGAAAAATCCAAAACCAGCTAAAATAACATTTTGGGTGACTTCATAAATTGTCTTCTGGGGATTTACAAATAAAAATATCCTTTGTAATCATTTCTTGCCACAAGACTACCATTCTAATATTAATCCCACAAGGAAAGGCTTTTAGTTACATATACAATAACTGTTTAAAGTCTACTTTCCCTTATTAAATGTTTGTTGAGTCACTGACAGGTACTCAAAAGGACTTCTCAAGCTATATTATGAAGGTCATTCACTCAAGGTAAAATTTCAGTTACTCCTTTAAGAATTATTTTAAAATGCACACACTGTGAACGTATCACGAATATGTAAGAAAAAGTCTATACTTTTTGAATAGTAGGAGGACGACTTACCACCTGCCCGGCTAAATCTGTGATGGTCCACCCAGAAAGAGCAAAGCTGACCTGTCTGTCTGAAGCTGCTCATGGCTGCTGAATTGATACCTTCAACAGCTAACATTCAAACTCAACGGCAGCCGCCACACCGGAGACCAGCAGAAGCGCTGAATTCCAATACATACTAAGCCTCTAGCTAGGTCTCTGAAAATTTCAGCCTCATGTTGGAGAGAGAGCTGTATTAAAGACAACCAGAAAGTTTGAGGTTTTGCTTAGAATACAGTACCGTGCACATTTTGATTTCTGATCTTATACTCACACATGGTGTTTGAAATAAGGCTGTAAAAAGATACAAACAAAACCAGCATTCAACTTGAATCAAGATTGTACATCTATGACAGTGATATAGATTTACAAACCCCCTACCAAAACAGTAACTGATTTCATCATGCACTCTATAAAAAAAGACGATTATGGAAATTTCTCTTAGTTACGAATGTAACCAGCTCACTGGTACCCAATGGGTCTCTGTCTCTAATTTGTCAAAAGTTGTTTTGAGCTCATTGAATGCCACGGTGAGGTCATCATTTATTATAATTTTGTCAAAAAGATGACCATATTGACTTTCCATTATCTGTGCAGATTTAATCATTTCTTGAAAATCTTCTTCCTACAAAAGGAAGTATTAAAAAAATAATTGGTTAACCAGGCCATTACCTCACTTCACATCAATGCGAACATTCTACAATTGGTTTACCTAATGCTGTTCTGTGTTCAGTCTTTCCCCTCAGCCAGAAATAAAAGTCATCCTCTTTAACCACAAGTGCTTCAGAAGCCACAATTTCTAATACTATTTCTATGATTTGCTTGTAACAAAAAACTACTCTGGCAAGAGTCAAAACTCCTGCCTTAACTGAATTGCAGGATAATGAGTCAGTAAGTCATCATTATGTGGAACTGTCAGTATTAAAATAGCTATTGGAGGAAAGAAGTGTTTACTCTGATGTTTTGGCTGCATTATTTATGCTTATTCATAGGAAGGAATTTATAATATAAACTCCTTTTTCAGAGTTGGACAAATTTGTAAAAGGATGATTACCATGTTTTTTGTTTTGAGACAGAATCTCACTGTGTTGCCCAGGTTGGGGTGCAGTGGTGCAATCCCAGCTCACCACAACCTCTGCCTCCCGGGTCCAAGCTATCCTCCTGCCTCAGTCTCCTGAGTAGCTGGAATTACAGGAGCGCGCCGCCACGCCTGGCTAATTTTTATATTTTCAGTAGAGATAGAGTTTCTCCATGTTGGCCAGGCTGGTCTGGAACTCCTGACCTCAAGTGATCCACCTGCCTCAGCCTCCCAAAGTGCTGGGATCACAGGCGTGAGCCACCGCACCCGGCTGATTACCATGTTCTTTCGATGTCTCATTAAAAGTGTTTCAAGAGCCTTCGTGTCTCACATTTTTAAAGCCAGGAAGTATTTTAGTTGGCTATATAACATAAATGTAAGAGAGCCAAATCCTAAGAATATGTTATCCTTTCTTATCTTCATTGAGAAACCTTTAAAATGTCTAAATAGTACAATAAATCTTTATGTTGCAACATGCTGAAATAATTTGAGTCTGCATTTCATTGTCACATAAGATTTCACGATGACAGAAAATTTAATTTTAGTGTTGATCAAGAGCCTGAGTAACTAACAACGTATGACATTACCTACTCAGAACGGATATGTACTGTTGGCATGTAAAAAAAGGTATTTATCAAATATACTGGCAATCAGAAATGTGATCTGTATTTTGTAACCACAATGAACAGTTCAAAAATTAACACAGACTAAAGTTAATGATGAGCTAATTAAGAGGGGGAAGAAAAAAATAAGCTCTTGACATTTAATTTCTTTGCTTTTGATTTTTGGTCCAAAGGTAGAATATATTAAGATTAAGAACAAAAACAATAAAAGGTCTTGCCAGAAGCCATTATAGTCATGAATATACCACAATCATCACTTCCAATAACACTCATAGAAAATACAAATATTGGCCGGGCGCGGTGGCTCAAGCCTGTAATCCCAGCACTTTGGGAGGCCGAGACAGGCGGATCACGAGGTCAGGAGATCGAGACCATCCTGGCTAACATGGTGAAACCCCGTCTCTACTAAAAAATACAAAAAAAAACTAGCCAGGCGAGGTGGCGGGCGCCTGTAGTCCCAGCTACTCGGGAGGCTGAGGCGGGAGAATGGCGTAAACCCGGGAGGCGGAGCTTGCAGTGAGCTGAGATCCGGCCACTGCACTCCAGCCTGGGCGACAGAGTGAGACTCCGTCTCAAAAAAAAAAAAAAAAAAAGAAAATATATTATTGCTGAGGAATATTGGTCTACTTATCCTATCCCCAAAATAGTGATTTTCTTTTGCTGTGCTAAATATAATTATTGACAAGGAGAGAAGCAAGGCAAATTATTAAATTTTTCATTTGGACTCTTAATGAGTAACAGTAACTCATGGTATTTTTAGCTTTAAAAATAAGGCTGCTCTGAAAATTAATTGGTCTAGATGTTACACAAATGTTCAGATTACAATAGTATGAAATGTATGCATAATAGCATACAAAATAGTTTCAGTCAAAAGAATATGAAGATCCATTCACCGAAGCACAAAAAGTGTAACTGTTCAAAAGGTACATACCTAAATACAATTCTTTCACTGATTTTTTTAATCTATTATACTCTTGCCGAGTACATGCAGCTGTATATATGTTTTCATATATACAACTGTATCTTACATTGTATCTACTGCTTACATCTTACCTCCAAGCTTTTTGTGGTTGTTGTTGAGATAGGGTCTCACTGTCACCGAGGCTGGAGTGCAGTGGTGTGATCTCAGCTCACTGCACTCTCAGTCCCCTGAGGTTCTTGTGATCTTCCCACCTCCGCCTCCCAAGTAGCTGGGACTACAGGTGTGCAACCATCATGCCTGGCTAATTTTCATATTTTTTGTAGAGATGGGGTTTCACCATGTTGGCCAGGTTGGTCTTGAACTCCCGGACTCAAGTGATCCTCCTGCTTCAGCCTCCCAAAGTGCTGGGATTACATAGGTGTGAGCCACCACACCTGGCCCCCAAGCATCACTATACTTACTGTGAAGGGCTTTGCAGCACCTTGGTCATCTCTGCTTGAAATAATCTTTGCATTTTTTCTTGTTTCTCTCAAACGCTCTATTGATGGAGGCTTTATAAATATCACATAGGGCTTAAATTCTAGTGTCCTTAAATGCTTCACTGTCTACAAGGAAGAAAAGAAAGTTTTCTCACATTTCTCCATAGCATCATGAATTACTGAATTTTCTTTCTAAGGAGAAAATTCCTCAAAATTATTCTTTAATTAAGATCAGTAGTCCTTTCAATATACTATTATTCAATTAACTGTTGACAATTAAATGTAACAAACACTTCTGAAAAGAAGCTGGGGAATGTAACTTGGCATTTAAAAATGTCCTGAAATACATCATAATTAACATTGAACAGAAGTGACTAAAAAAATCACAAAACTGGTTTTTAGATCAAATACCCCAAAGGTGTGATGAGTTAAATAACCCTCTGTCCATTAATGTCTTCCAACCATCCCTTTTAAGCCCCTTCCTGATTTCAGGCAGGAGTTCTCCTCTTTCGCCCTATCCTTCAGAGTGCCCTACAAGGGCAGCCTCCTGCTCTCCCTGATGCCTGTCCACATTCCTTCATCAAATCGTTGATGTTCTATACTCTATACTTCTGGGGACCCATCTATAATCAAGGGTGAGAGTTGAAAGCTATTCTTCATGAGCTGATACTACACTGTGGGAGTCTGAGAGCAACTGGACCCGGGACACCAGAAGAGAGGCTCTGCAGAAGCAGGACTGTCCCATTCACTGTTGTGCCTGATATGGTTTGGATCTGTGTCCACACCCAAATCTCATGTTGTAATGTAATCCCCACTGCTGGCGGTGCAGCCTGGTGGGATGTGACTGAATCATAGGGGCAGTTTCCCGGGGTTTAACACCATCCCCCTTGGTGCTCTCATCACAATAGTCAGTTCTTGTGAGACCTGGTTGTTTAAAAGTGTGTGGCACTTTGCTCCTCTCTCTCTCTCTTCCTCCTGCTCTGGCCATGTGAAGTGCTCACCCCTCCTTTGACTTCCGCCATGATTGTAAGTTTCCTGAGGCCTCCCCAGAGCTGAGCAGATACCAGCATCATGCTTCCTGTACAGTCTGCAGAGCTGTGAGCCAATTAAACCTCTTTTTTTTTTTTTTTAAAATAAATTACCCAGTCTCAGGTATTTCTTCATAGCAGTGCAATAAGGGACTGACACAGTGCCCAAGTCACAAGGCAGCCTTCCTGATTCTTGAAACCCTTTTACTGCAGATTCACCCTCCTTTAGAGGTGCAAAGGGCTTCCACAGGTCATTCTAGCATTTGGAGGTTTTGCATCCCAGGGTACAGCTATCAGTGGGAGGAGAAACCATGGTCCCTGGGGGATGAGGAAAATGCTGTGGACTGGGGATCTACTAGAAGATGTATGGTTTGACAGGAAATTGAATGGCTTCATCCACTGAAATTCTCAGTTCAGAATGTTCACAACGGAGTTTCCCGGATGACAGATGCAGATATGGCAACACAATGGGGCTTTCATTTCCTGCAAAATGCCCTTCAGTTCTAGTGGGGGGTTATTTGCTAGGATATATACAGAACTCAAGTCAAAGACTTGGAACCAAAATGTCCATTGTTAAAAATTATAGACACTGATACTAATACATAACACATAAGAATGCATTATGCATGTAACAATGTGATGTATTATTAAAAAATACAGAATAGATAGAAATATCTAAGAGTTGCTTTACTTGACAATAACTGAATATAAATAAGAGTTACAAACACAGGTCTTGGAGCTTCCTCCACTTCTCTTTCTAATAATATTATGGGCTTTTCTTTTTTTCCACCAAACATGTCTCAAATTATATTTAAATGCTTTTGCCATCTCAGAAAAGCCACATATAGCCAAAAGTGGGTTGACTTTTTATTTATTTCATATTGAAATGCTCACATGAGGTGCTGTAGATGACATGGGTCAGGAGGGTATTGAATAGTTCATTGTTTACTTACATGAGGCTGAACATCCAACAAACAAACTTTGTTTTTAGCAAGGACAGACCGAACTGAGTCTATGCTTGTGCCGTAGTAGTTGTTTTTATATTCTCCATATTCAATAAACCTGTAAAAAATTAGATGCATCAGAATCATTTGTGAATTTAAAAAAATTATAGGTGGCAAGTTAAATTCATAGGTAAAAGACATTTCTGCTGAACATGTAATTTTTTTAAACTGTGTTTAATAATACAAACAGAGCCAAGTATTTCAAAATGTCAGTTTTTAAAAAATCTTTTATTTTACATTTTCAAATCAGTAACACTTGCTTAAATTACACTTAAACAGAAAAAAAGTACTTTAGTCTAGTAGGGCTCTAATGTTTTCCATCACCCCCTTTCTTTTTCAGAACTAATGCAATGCAATAAAATGGTGAATAAGCCAAACAATAGAAACTACTGGAATTTCACTGCACGCTACAGAGTAACCCAGCCCAGCTTCAGAACTAGAGGCACTGGGTGGTGGCTAATGGAGCCAGGGCAGCCGATCATGTGCTATAAAAACACAATCACTGCGCCAAATGCGAGAAAAGCATTTCGATGTTTCAATAAAATCCCATAATCCTGCATTAAAACACATATTGCTTCTGATGCCCTAAAATATTCGTGCCTCAGCAGATGGAAAACCTGGGCAGGGGGCACTGGGGTGGGCTTGGAGCTAGCTAGAGGAGATGGTACCAGCAAGTTTATTATCATCATTTCAATTTTTTGAAGAGCCAATGAGAGAATGAGATGCAGGTGTGTGAAGCAGATGCTGGCGCTAGTGATATACTACCCAGTTGTTCATTAGTTTTTGAAGTAAAATTCAATCCAAATTATATGTTAAGATTCAATTAGTGGGCCAGAAGGAGGTCAAAATAAGACACTTACAACCTTCCCTCATTCTTCAAAACAGGATCTATACATTTTATAGAAATGAAGCAAATCCAGGTTACTAAAAATTAGAGGTGAAGATTAACAATAATTATCAACCAAATGATTGCCTTTTCATCTGTTTCAAATATTATTATGATAATTAAAATACATTTAAAATGGAGGAGAACTCTCAGTTGTCTAAAACTGGACAGGCATGTGCTTATAAAAAAACAGTCGCATGAAAATTCTCAAAAGTGTCCACATACTTGTTATTTTGTACATCTGTCTCAAACAAATGCTTGGAAATGAAAATGTATTCAACACCATCACTCTCCTGGCTTCTTCTTGCTCTGGTAGTATCTACAATTTAATGAAAAGGAGTTGAGAAAAGCCCATATCAGCCACCTTAAGGAAAATACTAAAAAAGAAATCAAGTGTATTTAATTAGTTTTTTCAACAGGAGTTAAAAATGTATTTAAAAAGCAAATTAGCTCATAAAATATGGTAAGCTGTTATAAATCCAGATTTTCCACTGTTATTAAAATTATATTGATTTGAAGATGGATTGAAAAGTTAATTGCATTGTATGTCTCTATTATTATTCGCTATTTTGAAGGCTCTGTAACCTGATATGAGTGGTATTTAAACTCCTGAGGAAAAAAACCTTTCTTGCAAATAATATGCTTATTATCTTTATTGATCTGTATTCATTAAAGCAAATCTATTAACCACTAAGTTGTTAGGTAAACTCTGAAACTGTTTGGCTCTCTTCCTCTCATGGAACATAGTGGATATGCCATCAAAGTTTTGTTTTACCAGCCAAGTGAAGCCAAACACTTCTGTGTGCCACTCATTCCTCCTTTGCAAAGTGATAAATAGCATCATCTTAGAATACTATTGAACTTCTAACCTTTCAGTAATCTTGCCTAATTATTTATTAATGAATTAAAATAGAGCAGAAAATATAGGATTCATTAAAACGACAACAAGAACAAAGCCCAAGGCACTCCAGCGCTGACATGGCAAATGGAAACCCACTACAGGCCATCCTTCCTGCAGATCCCAACGAAAAACTATGGATGCTAAGAAACGACCTGAACACTTTGAAAATAAGTAAAGCAGGTAGACTGTAGAGGGGAGTCAAACTGCATGGGGAGGAGTTTAACTTTATTTTCCTCTTAGCTTTGCCCCAAGGGTGGGAACCCTTCACAGAGCGGCATGGTAGAATCTGCAGCTAAATGTCAATAGAAGCTCTAACGTTTTGGTGCAAAGAACCAGGGGGGTGGGGGGGGGGGGGGGGAGAAAAAGTCCCTGTGGGTTGAAAAGTGTGGAGGAAATCCAGGAGACAAGAAAGCCGGAGAAGAAAATACTTTAATTCTGTGTATGAGTCAACAATAGCCTAAGAATTGCCTCTGTGCTATATACATGCAGTTCAAACTCAAACTAGCATGGCAAAGGCTTCATGAAGTGAACTGAGAGTGGGAGGTACAGGTCTCAGCCTAACCCCTGAATAACAGTAGCACAAAACATATCTAAGCCAATGAAGAAAAGGCATAAAGAACTGAGCTGAGATCTGAAGCATGCACACAAGTCTTAGACTAATCCTTGCACCCTAACAGACCCAAATCAATATAACAAAGGTAAGTGAGATAAAAGAAGCTGGAAGCTAAAATAAAAACATCAGCATTCTGCAGACTATTGTAACAAGACCTAGTGTTAATACAATATTATATTCACAATGTCCAAAATGCAATCTGAAATTATTCAACATGAAAGAACCAAAAAAAAAGAAATGACCCATTTTCAAGGGGAAAGATAACAGATGGCAACCCTGAATGACCTGGAAGTTAGATTAGACAAAGTCTTTCAAGCAGGTACCATAACTATGCTTGAAAAGGTAAGGGAAAATATACTTGAATTGAACAAAAATATAAATTCTTAGCAGAGGAAGAGAAACTATAAAGAAAAAACAAATAGAAATTCTAGAAGTGAAAAATAAAAATATCCAATAGAAACAAATCACTAGATGGGCCCAAAAACAGAATGACAGAAAAAAGCCAGTGAACTTGAAGACAGAGCAATAAAATTATATAATTTAAACAACAACAACAAGATTAAAAATATATAGATAGAACTCCAGGGACCTATGAGAAAACATATATGTCATAGGAGTACTAGAAGGATAGGAAAGAAGAAATTGGGGCAGAAAAATATGTTTGAAAAAATAAAGACCCCAAACTGCTATAATTTGGTGAAATATATAAACTTACCAATTTCAGCAGCTCAGCAAATCCCAAACAGGATACACTCAGAAGGAAAAGATTATGCCTACACACATTATAATCAAACTATTAAAAGTCAAAGATAAATAAAAAATCTCAAAGCAGCTAGGAAAAATCACAGAACACATAAGTTAATAATGATTTAAACTGTCACAGATTTCTTATTATAAATCATAAAAATAAGAAATCAATAAAATAATACCTTTAAAGCACTGAAGGAAAAGACTTAATCAAAATGTGTTTCAAGAATAAAGGCAAACAAACTAATAGAATTCACAGCTGAATGTTCCAAAAGAAATATTCAAGGAAGTTTTTTAGGCTGAAGAGAAGTGATAAGAAGGAAACTTCTGTATTCAGGAATGAAGAAAGAACAAATAATTGTGTAAATGTAAAAGTCTACTTTTTTTGTCTTAAGTTCACTAAGACATATATGACTCTTTTAAAGAAAAGTTATAATATTGTCTGATAGAGTTTTCAATGTATGCAAATATAATACATTTGACACCTAAAACAAAAAGATTAGGCTGGGGGAAGGGGTCTTAAATGGCTGCCAGGTTTCTGTATTTTATGTGAAATACACCAAGTTAAACTGCAAGCAGATCATGAATGGTTAGATACGCATACTTTAATATTTAGAGCAACCAGTAAAAACTAATCCAGAGATACCACCAGGGACTCAACAGGTAGATTAAAATGGAAACTAAAAAACACCAAAATAATCCAAAAGAAGACAGAAAAAGAAGAAAAATACAATAAAATACAGAAGAGACAAAGAGAAAACAAATAATAAAATAGTAACTTAAATTCAATCATTTCCATAATTTAGTAAACACACACACACACACACCCCAAAGGTTGGCTTAACATTAGAAAAGCAGTAGAATTCACAACATTAAGAGAATAATGGCAGACAAAACAATCATCTCAACGTATGCAGAGAAAGCATTTTTAAAAATCTTCGACACCATTCGCGACAGTCTCAGCAAACTAGGAGTAACAGGAATGTCCTCAAACTGATAAAGCCAACGTTATATTAACGGTAAAAGATGGAGCTGTTTTCCCCTGAGATCAGGATCAAGGCAAGTCTGCTAAGTAACAACACGAAAAGTAACTTGAAATGGGTCAAGACCTAAATATAAAACCTAAAACTGTAAAACTTCCAGAAGAAAACAGGAGAATGTCTTTGCAACCTTGAGATAACAAATAACTTTTACATAGAACAGAAAAATTATAAAACATAAAAGAAAAAATGATAAATTAGATTTCATCAAAATTAAACTTTTGCTTTTTAAATGACACCATTAAAAAAAATGAAAAGGTCAGCCACAGACTGTAAGGAAATATGTGTAACACATTTATCAGATGAAGAACATGTATCCAAGAGAATGTAAAGAACTCTCAAAACTCAGTAATGAGACAAACAGTCCACTTTTTAAAAATGGGCCAGGCACAGTGCCTCACACCTGTAATCTCACACTTTGGGAGGCTGAGGCAGGTGGATCACTTGAGGCCAGGAGCTCGAAACCAGCCTGGTCAATATAGTGAAACTCCATCTCTACTGTAAATATAAAAATTAGCCGGGCTTGGTGGTGTACACACCTGTAATCCCAGCTGCTCGGGAGGCTGAGGTGGGAGAATCGCTTGAACCCAGGAGGTGGAGAT
Organism: Macaca fascicularis; assembly: GCF_037993035.2. Lineage (NCBI taxonomy): Eukaryota > Metazoa > Chordata > Mammalia > Primates > Cercopithecidae > Macaca > Macaca fascicularis. Next base: position 28,720,219 of record NC_088383.1, read on the forward strand.
TGGAGTGAGCCAAGATCACAACACTGCACTTCAGCCTGGGCAACAGAGCAAGACTCTGTCTCAAAAAAAAAAAAAAAAAAAGTCAAAAGATTTGAATACACACTTTACCAAAGAAGATCAGGGGTCCCTAACCCCCAGGCCACACCAGTCTGTGGACTGTAAGGAACCAGGCCACACAGAAGGTGAGCAGCATGCAGGCAAGGGAGCATCACCATCTGAGCTCCTCCTCCTATCAGATCAGCAGTGGCATTAGGAGCACGAACCCAGTTGTGCACTGCACGTGCGAGAAACCTAGATTAGGCACTCCTTATGAGAATCTAATGCCTGATGATCTGAGGTGGAACAGTTTCATCCTGACACCATCCCCTCCTGCCCTGTCTGTGGAAAAATTGTCTTCTGTGAAACTGGTCCCTGGTGCCAAAAAGGTTGGGGACTGCTGCATAAAATCATGCTAGTCATTAGTTAAGGCAAACTGAAGTACGAGATACCACTACGTACTTACTACACTGACAAAAATTCAGAAGGCTGACTACAGCAAGTGTTGACAAGGATGTGGAGCACCTGCAGTTCACATATGCTACTGGTGGTTTGTAAGATGGTATAACCACTTTGGAAATCAGTTTAGTAGTTTCTCAAAAAATTAAGCCATATGGCCTCACCATTCCACTCCTACTTATTTAGCCAAGAGAAACAAAAACATATTTGTCAAAAGACTTATACAAAAACCTTGTAATAACTTTATTTATCATAGCCAAAAATGGGGGTAGAGGAAGAAACCCCTAAATATTCTTCAACAGGTGCATGTATAGACAAATTGTAGTATTTCTATACAATGAAATGCTATTCAGAATGAAAAGGTATGAAAAAGAATGAATTATTGATGTAGGAAACAACATGGGTGAATCTTTCATTATGCTGAGTGGAAAAAGTCTGGCAAAAATGGATGCATACTGTATAATCCTATTTAGATAACATACTAAATCATTTCAAATAATCTATAGTGACAGAATGCAGATCAGCGGTTGCCTGGGAACAGGGTGGAAGGCTGGATTACCAAGGGCACATGGAAATTTTTTGAGATGGAAACATTCATTATGTTGACTGTCGTGATGTTTTCACATGTGTATGCAGATGCTAAAACTGATGTGATTGTACATTTTAAATATATGCTGTTTATTCCAATTACATCTTGATGTTATAAAAAGAATCTGAGAAGAAGGGGAAATGTAACTTAATAGAAAAAGTAATGAATTTATAAAATCCAACTAATTTAAATTATATCCCAAAGTTTAATTCCCTTTTATTTAGTTAGCAAGAATATTTTAATACAATGCTTAGGTCTCTTGAAACAGTTTTTCGTACCTGTTCTGCAGGTGGTGCACCAAGAGGTAGTGCTAGTCTTTAAAATGAAATGTCACACTCTACAGGAACAGCATGAAGTACTGGTATACTGTATTCTAAACTGGTACATTGTATTCTATCGTAAAGACTAAAGTTTTACAGCAGAAAAATACCCTACTGAATGTATATAACACAATTAATATCCAAGAATGTGAGAGATATTAAAATTAGTATAATGCCCTACTTTGGAGTTTAGGCTTAATATTCATTTATTATTACTTAACCAATTTTGTTGTTGTTATTTGCAAGTGTTCCTTCAGCAAACAGTAGGCCTAAGTAAAAAGTATTGTTGAAAATCAAAATTGAGAATTTTCTGTGCATTGATTTCTTTCTTATGGACAGAGAAAAGATTGTCTTTATTCAATTATGATGGCAGGACACTTTGGTTGAAAATCTGCAACACATGGTTGAAAGATCACTTCCCTGACACACGGCATCCCACAGCAGGGTTAAAATATTTTTAGAACCACATCAAGGGGTAATTGAACAAGACATTTATGACATTGCCACATGCATTTAAAAGGTAATGTGTCTACAACCAAATTGTTTGCTTATCATAATCAACCCGAATTACCTAGGTCTGATGTTATTTTACCGATGAAGAATGTCAGTGCCTAATTGTAATGAGTTCCACAGGAACCTCATGAACTCATTCACAATGAGGAATCCCGAATAAGATATCTGAAATTCTTATGAGAAGGAGATTCCAAGGGAAAGATGTGCCTATTAACCACAAGGCAGGCAGGACTTCGTCACAGCTCACTGAGTACCCACTGTGTACACCAGTTAAGGCAAAATAGAAAACAAAATAGGAGCCCTCTTCCCACTTCCCCAAAATATCCCAAAATAGCTGTCCTGGGGAGACAGGAAAAAAAAATTTTTAACTGGTACCCTAGTTATAATGCCTTTTTTATAAAAAAGAAAAAGAAAATTCAAGTGAAGTATCCTATGGACAAAGAAGTTGTCTAGAACATGGATGCTTTAAAACCTACAAAAATACAAAAACTGCAATATACATCTTTCTGAGAACCACAGAAAGTGATTAATAGATGTGGTTGACTAAGAATGCCCAAATTCTAGACTACACAGATTTTGGAATCCATCAAGTATTTGATGTCTACCATAATACTTCTTGTTACCTATTTTATTTTAATTTAATGCACAAGAGACCCTTTTGACTGGTTGTATTAATAGCCATTCAGATTTACTGATGATAACCTATATAGCCTTAAAACAACGTTGATGTTGCTTTTCAAGGAGGAAATTTCCCACAGGCTGGGCATGGTGGCTCACACCTGTAATCTCAGCACTTTGGGAGGCGTGAGGCAGGAGGATCACCTGAGGCCAGGAGTTTGAGATTAGCCTGGGCAATGTAGTGAGACTCCATCTCTACAATCAATCAATCAATAAGAAACTTTCCACAGAGGAGCAAAAGGCAAAAAACAAGGGTTTCAGCCACCACTTTCTTGAAAAGCAACTTTGAACGTTTAATATTATCACAAGGATAATTTTTAAACATTTCATATAGCTCATTCAGCCATTTTAGCTCGAGTACCTGATTTAGCATCCATTTAAATAATTTTTAAAAATTAAGGTAATTGCAAATTCACAAGTAGTTACAAAAATAGTACAGAGATGTCCTATGTAAAATCACTTAGCTTCCTCTTGAAATATTTACATAACTATAGTACTTTAGGAAAACCAGAAAATCAGCAAACTACAGTTAATAAACTATTATTTCTTTTTAACATTTAAAAGCCTAAGTATGATACAATAACTCATATATACACATAAAAGTGTATATATCTTCCTTACTTTTCACCCGTTTAACACCCCCATGTAGCCAGCACTCTAACAAGAAGCAGGAAATTGCTAGCACCCCAGAATCACCTCTTGGGTTCCCATTCTAACCCAACTCCTTGAGATTTCTAACAGCACACATGAATGTTGCCTTTATTGCAATTATAAAAATGAAATCATACTGTCTCATTCATTCTTTTGTATCTGCCTCCTTTTGTTCAACACATTTGCGAGATTCATTCTTACTGTTGCATGCAGTTGCAGATTGTTCATTCTCATTGCATTACAGTATTACATTGTATGCATGTGCTATACTTCTCCATTCTGCTTATCCATTCAAATGATAAGCACTGGGGTAGTTTCCAGTTCTGAGCACTTATGAATAATGGCTAAGAATATCTCAGTACGTGTCTTTTGGTGAATGTACTTATGCATTTCCATTGGGTGTACAGTAGGACCGGGACTGCTGGGTCAAGGGTATATGTTTGCTCAGCTTTGGTGGCCACTGCTACTTAGTTTTCCAAAATGATTGTGTTGATTTACATTCCCATCAGCAATGTGCAGGAGTTCCTTTGCTCCATAACTTTTTCTGGTGGATATGTAATACATGCTTTCAAAAAGAGAATTATAGAAATAAACATCAAACAATACTGGTGGTATAATCAAAGCAATCACTTTTCTCCAATATTCAAGACTCTGCCCAAAGTATTTTAGAAAGCAAAACTATCTGACATTCTAAAATGACTCTTAAAATATATTCTTCTTTAATTAATTAAATCACCCTGGTTTGATGCTGTACTTTCCAAACATGTCTGATATCAAGAATCACCTGCTATATAAATACAGATTCTTGGGCATATCTTCTTGTAGAACTCTAAGAGATTCTTATCATCAGGCAAGCCTGCGAAACATTACTATATGAAGATCTTTTGACATTAACATCTGTCTAAAATTAAATCAGGGTGAAAAATAACTACTTTGGGGATTTCTTTGGAGAGTCCCAGCCCCAAAACCTTTCTGTAATATTGTCAACTTCTGTAACAACTTCAGAGGCAAACATTTAAACAGCTGGGTAAATTGAGGCTAAAGTGTGTTTGTTGCCCTAGGTCCTTCCGTAATATCACATCTCTCATAGGGTGTTACATGGGATAGATTGCCTTATGGATATTTCTCATCTTCAAAAGAAGTCAGTTTTGACTATTTAGTGGAATACAACAAAGATAGTCTGTAGTTTTAAAGGACTGCTGGTGTTAAATAGGAGGAAGAACATGAGAACTGGTATCAGAAAAAACCTGGTTTCAAATCCAAGTGCACCTGTCATCTACGGAACCCAAGTCAACATATCCTTTCCATCCCTATCTCCTTCTGTGTGAAATAGAGATAATATCAACCACCTTATACTTGACTGGCAAGGCTACAAAAATTAAGACAAACAAAGGAGATGAATACACAGTAGGAAGTCTAAAAATTTGTTTTTTTCTTTGTAATCTGTTTTTGCATCTTCTAGGTCTCTTCTATAATTGCTCACCTGTAAGCCTAAAAATCATTTTGTAAACTTTTCTAACAACTCATATATATCGGAATTCAGCTTTTGTAAGAGAGGTGAATAACTGCGGGGGAAAAAAAAGAAACTGCCTAGTTCCACATTTTCATTAACTTTCATCTCTGTTGGTAGAAAACAGCAGTCCTATAACTTATGACTGAAAATGATTACAAACAATAATTTGGAAAAATGTAGTAAAAAGAAGGAACTTGAGGTCACAGAAAACTATAATTTTAAAATAAAGTTGAACTCTTCCAAAACTAGAGAACATCGCTAAGGGCAATATACAAGTAAATTTTTTAAAACAGTACTAAAACCGCTTGAAAAGGCCAACATTTCAATTTAGCCTTTTAGACAGCTTTCTAATATCAACATATTAAGTAGTCAAATGGCTTTTATTCTGCAGATCAAAATGTTTCAAACATCACATTTTATTTGTAAGAATGCCTATGAAAACCACTTTTATAAAAATAAATCTAATTCTGTGTACTGAAAAGAAGCTTACCATATTTAAACTATAGAGTCACGAAAAGCCCATTTAACACTATCTGCCAATTACTGCATATAAAAAGTAATTAAGAAAGGTTTATATTATAATAAGTCTCCTTCAGCTCTCTGTGATTTGATTCTTCTAATCTTAAAGCTGGTGAAAACCTCTGGAAAACATTAGCACTTATTTTAGGAAACAGAATTGTTAGACTTTTATTTGGAAGAAAATTTTTAAGTAATAATTTGATGTCATATGTGTACTAAAATTCAGCGTAAAAACCTAAGAGTAGGGAAGCTGTGATTAACAAATATTATGCCAAAAATCTGTGTAATTTAGGGGAAATCCTTTAACCACTTTGCCTTGGTTTCCTCCTCTGTAATATGGAGATAATGTCACTCTACACTTCTTGAAGCAGGCTGGAAGGTCTAGATGAGTGAGTGTTCAGAACACTGCTTGATACCATACGTGCTTGGGAACTATTAAGCAATCATTATTAATGAGTACAAAAACTAAACAGTTACAAAGAATGAAGATCTACTATTTGATAGCACGACAGGGTCACTATAGTCAATAAATATACAACTTAATTGTATATTTTAAAATAATGAGTGTAATTGGATTGTTTGTAACTTAAAGGATAAATGCTTGAGGGAATGGATACCGCATTCTCCATGATGTGCTTATATCAGCATTTCATTCCTGTATCAAAACATCTCGGCCGGGCGTGGTGGTTCACGCCTGTAATCCCAGCACTTTGGGAGGCCAAGGCAGATGGATCATGAGGTCAAGAGATCGAGACCATCCCAGCCAACATAGTGAAACCCTGTCTCTACTAAAAGTACAAAAAATTAGCTGGGTGTGGTGGCCCGTGCCTGTACTCCCAGCTACTCGGGAGGCTGTGGCAGGAGAATCGCTTGAACCCAAGAGGCAGAGGTTGCAGTGAGCTGAGATCGCACCACTGCACTCCAGCCTGGCAACAGAGCGAGACTCCGTCTCAGAAAGAAAAAAACCTCATGTACCCCATAAATATATATACCTACCATGTACCCACAAAAATTTTAAAAATAAGTTAACAAATTTTTGTAAATGTTTTTTTAAAAATTTTAAATTATTGTAAGTGTAGTCGTGGGAACACTGAATAGCACAGAACTCACGGGGCACTGTCACGCCATAGTGCTGGGTGTCACTGATCAGCAGCTTTCGTTTCAGTTCATTCAGCCCTACTCCCACAGGACCTGAAAAACAGATAACAGAACTCCATTATCGGAAAAACACCACATACACATTTCTGAAAATGACATAAGTCTCTAAGACAGACTGAAAACATGGATCCAGCTTTGCATCCTAAGTAAAGAGATTATTTCCCGTTAACTCAAACTTAAGAAAACGTTAGATTTCTTTTGTTGCTTTTTTACTTTTTCAATTGAAATCCTCAGCTTTTCCTCAAAAAGGATAGAAAGATTTATATTTAAATGAGATATATTCAAGAGTATTCAGGCTGGGTGCAGTGGCTCACACCTGTAATCCCAGCACTTTGGGAGGCCGTGTTGGGCAGATCACGAGATCAGGCGATCAAGACCATCCTGGCTAATATGGTGAAACCTCATCTCTACTAAAAATATTTAAAAAAAAAATTAGCCGGGCGTAGTGGCAAGTGCCTGTAGTCCTAGCTACTCGGGAAGTTGAGGTAGGAGAATGGCGTGAACCCAGGAGGCGGAGCTTGCAGTGAGCTGAGATCACACCACTGCACTCCAGCCTGGGCAACAGAGCGAGACTCCATCTCCAAAAAAAAAAAAAAAAAAAAAAAGAATAAGTATTACCAAATAATAAGTTACCCACAAGAGCCTAAAAAATATGTTCACCTAAGAAAATTCAATTGCATAATGCAGACATTATTGATAATGTCAATTTAAAATGTTTTTAAGTGTTAATAAAACAAAGTGTTAATAAGACAAAATTGATAATGTCAATTTTAAATGTTTTTAAGTGTTAATAAAACAAAATCTTTCACCTTGACTTTATGTGGGATAAAGTTATGCATTTTACATCTGCTAAACAATCAGCCACATTTACATGTGCTGAGACCTTTTCCTGCACTATAGACTTCCTTAAGCATTTGAAAACTTGCATAGACCTTACACACTTTACTCAATCAATGTATACACACTGGACACCGATAAGAAGCAAGGCATACAGTAGATTCTGTGGACAACAGTAGATGATAAGTGGACTCGGATCTTAAGGAAAGTCACTGGTTAATTATGAGTCTGGGGCCAGAAAAACAAAAAACAAAGAGCAGTTTCAAATATGAGTCTGAAATCAAAAGTTAGATGGACATAAGCCCACCCTTTCCAGCATTGCTCTCCACCTAAAAGCTTGTCACAATGCTGCCACCAGGGTCAGTTAACGGATGGTGTGGTTCAGCGGGTGATACAAGCTACAGGACCACACTGCCCTCAGGTAGAGTCCCGTCTCTTCCCATCTGCTATGCCTTCACCTTGGTGATACTGGAAGGGAAAGCCAAGGGTGTAGTTAGATTTCATTTTAATTCTAAAAGTGTGCGTGTTCCCTCTCCTTCTTGGGTGGAATGAATGAGAACTGAGAACTCGTGCACAGTGCCTAGCACAGCGTCCAGGTACTTGACTGTTCACTGCCTTGCCTCTGTCTTCTTCCACCCTGAGGAGGTCACAGGTGGCTTTGAAAGAATAAGGTTTTACACCACAAAATGGAGAACATGCAGGTGTAAAGAGAAGTAGGGTGGGCATCCCAGGTGGAGGGAAAAGGATGAGCAAAGACGAAGAGGAGGAAGTGGGGGGCTGTGCTGTTCCTGCTCTAATGCCATTTCCAGGTCCCTGACCCTTGATAAAAACACCTGTCTCCAGGTGGTCATTCACTACCACCTTCAACCTTTCTCCATACTGCTGTCCAGTATCAATTCTCTGGCAACTTTCCCTTGTTCTGTAAGACAGCAACTCTCAATTCTCCCTCTTATAATAAATACGCCATAATATCCCATTTATATCCTGAAATGGAATTAATTGCTAATATAACTTACCAATATAATTCTCCCTTCCAAATTAATACATTGCCCTAACTAAAAATAACATATGAAAGCGAGAAAAAATAGTTTATAATAAAGCAATATGTATTTCAATATGTAAATGCTTGGCATGACTAGAGCAGAAAATCTCACCAAGTCAGAGGTTTGCGCCTACTTATAATAAATAAGTTTGGATTTAAAAGGTCAGGAGCTATTCTGCACAAGAAAGAACAGGAAAACAAAAGCCCAGCGGTACACATAAATCTAGGAATAAGAACTAGTGTTTGGATAGAAACCACAGATCAGACTTCCTTATGATAAGGAAAGAGGAAAACAACTAAGGATAGCATGTCAAGGCTATTGAAGTGAAGAAAACAACACAAATGACTTGGGTTTACCCAAGAGTAGTATATGGGGCCTGGCGCAGTGGCTCACACCTATAATCCCAACACTTTGGGAGACCGAGGTAGGCAAATCACTTGAGGTCAGGAGTTTGAGACCAGCCTGGCCAACATGGTGAAACCTTGTCTCTACTAAAAATACAAAACTGAGCTGGGTGTGTCAGCGGGCACCTGTGACAGGGTGAGACTCCGTCTTAAAAAAAAAATATGCAAATAGAGTGTCCCAGCCTGCCCTGTCCCTCAAGACAACTAGAAGTACAGGAAGGGATGCAAATTCACCACTTCCTTAGGAGATCTCAGCTCTGGAGTGATTCCTAGAGTGTGAGAGACTTTGCCAAGGGAGAGTCTAGCGTTTCCTTTCTTATTCTTAAAAACATTTCCTAACTACAAAAAAAAAAAAAAATTTAACTCTCTAGGGAAAAAAAACTAGGTATATTTGAATTCGCGGGAAAAAATATGCCATCTCTAATGTGATAGCCTTAAATTTTGACTATATTTGATTTTGGGCCTAGGTTATAACTTTATAATCTAACCCTTACAAGCATCCTCACATACCCATGTAGGGTGCCAAGAACATTCAGAGGCAAATGACTTTATTTGGAAAATTTTCCCTAAATTACGTTATTCTCGGTCATCGTCTTCAAAGGTAGAAGTATCCTTCAAAGAAAGGTTAAAAATAAAGACATAATTTCAATCATTTTTACTGCAAAATTGTCCAGTGGGCCTACAAACAGCATTTTTGCAGTCAGGCCCTTGGATCCATTCTGCCATTCCCGCTGGAGAAGCTCTAGAGTCTCCCCTGGACTTTAAAAGACCACAGCTCAGACGCACCGTTCCGTCCTGTATCCTCCTTCTAGGGTTAGGCCTAAGTTTACTACATTTTTAGTTGGCTGGTTGGTATTTGGAATACAAAATCTACTTACATTCCAAGCAATTTAGGGATGCAAACCGAGTTAGGTTTATTCGTATGCCTCTGCAATAGGATAGTTTCATTTACCCCTTCAATAAAGAAATTTCTATCACAATTGGTGAAATACACTTACATGTGCATATATAAGTAGATGGCTCTGTAGCTCATTTCCAGCTGAGCTTACTAATGATAAAGCGCAGAAGAGAACAGAATCTAAACAGCTTGTCTTTAAACCACAGACAACAAACTGTGGCATAAGGATGATGAGGACATAGTGAGTTCTTTTCACATGACAGGCATGTGTGACACGGTTCACATACACTGTTACTCATCCTCAAAACATCCCTGCAAGAAAGGTATCATTATCCTCATTTCACAGATGAGAACACTGAGACAATGAAAGGTGAGGTAATTTCCCAAAGGTCACACATCTGGCATGTGGCTTAGCTGGTATTCAAAAGCCTGTCTGTCTAACTCGAAAGTCTGCATTCTTTCCACTCTACCGATGATCTTATCAAAAGAATATGCCGGTAAAACATGAACTCGGGTAGCTGTTGCTCTGCTGTCTGTTTACGGTTGTGAATTGGAACTTCACGGACTCTCTCATCCCCAGTCCATGCAATCCGCACTTTGTGATGACTAATTATGCTCCTGGAACAGGCAGAGACACAGGCTACAAAAAGTGGCACACGTCAAATCTGGTCATCTCAAAGCTCTCCGTGCAGAATCTCTGAGAAGTCTAATATAAACTGAATGAGGATGATGTGCAGAACAGGCCTGGACCACAGACACTGGGCGCATCTGTTAGGATTCTCAATTCAGGACTGAGGAAAATCAAACACAAAGATGGTATATATAAGTAAAAGCCAAAAGGCACATTAAAAATGATTTTGTAGCTTATTAACCTGGAATTCAGGCAGTGAACTAAAGTTGGTGTGTCTCCCAGCTTTGAAAAGAAAATACAAGAATGTTTATAGCCAAACCAGAAATGTAAGTAAGTAAGTATCTGCTTCATTTAAAAAATATTTCACAAGAATTTATAAAACCATGTTGGAAAGGAAGAATAAAGCTGTGTGTATCAATTTGTATTGGGTGAAGATCCTGGGAAAAAAGTGTGTCAATTGGATAATTAAGATAATTAGAAAAGCATAATACTATTTCAAATTCCTTTTTATGCATTTAATTAGTAACTCCTTATTGAAAGCAGGCAAATGTGTTGTATGGTTTTATAAAAGGTTCATTCATTTTAACTAAAGTAATGTAGCCCATTTAAAGTGTCGATAAAATGTTAATAAAGTTTCTATTTAAGATTGTACATTTAAGAAAAGTCATTGTTAACTACATGCAAAGATTCTTTTATGTTTATCTTAAAAAGGTTAAAAAAACTATAGCAAATTCTCAGCTTTAATTTACATGGAAGAAGGTAGACATATATGACACCTTTTCCTCAAATGATCTTGAAATTGGTTAACATTATTGCCTCAGTTCATGTAATGTAATTATGAGATGTAGGGTATTTTCATTCTGTTCTGTTTCAGATTTTCTTTTTATTCCCCAAATATGTTTGTTTATGATTTGTAACAAATGTTTATGTATAAAAAACAAAAAGTGTATTTTGATTAGAATGCTGGCACAGTATACTTTCAAAATTAATTCATAGTTGATGCATACAAGTTTTTCATTCTGTCAACATGGTCCCCCCAAATAATCTACTTTTTGAATCTGATACAGACATATACCACTAAAAAAACAAAAAAACAAGCCAGGTGCAGCAGTTTGCACCTGTAATCCCAGTTACTTGGGAGGCTGAGACAGGAAGATCACTTGAGACTAGGAGTTTGAGTCCAGCCTGGGCAACATAGCAAGATCCTCTCTAAAAAACAAAACAAAAACAAACAAACAAAAAATAAAACAAAGCTAAACGAGTAGAAAAAGATTTGAGGCAATAACATCAGTGCCTAGAAGAGCACCCAAAACCATACAAGCACTGAAAGAATGATTTGAAATACGAGGTATGATGTTCTTATATTGACAAAAAAAAAAAAAAAAAACCTGTTAATGGCCATGCCCTCAGGCATTGTGTTTTGAACCTTCAACTCTTTACTTATTCATGTGTTAGTGCGCATTCTGTGCGAATGAATAAACATTTACTTGAACAGCAATATGTATTACTATTGTGAAAATAATTACTGAAATCAATGAAATGTGGTATATATGTATATTTTAAATGACAGTCACAAAGAATAAGCATATGGATGGGCGTAATCCTATCACTCAGGGAGGCCAAAGCGGGCGGATCACCTGAGGTCAGGAGTTCCAGACCAGGCTGGCCAACATGGTGAAACTCCATCTCTACCAAAAATTTTAAAATTAGCCAGGTATGGTAGGGGGTGCCTGTAATCTCAGCGGGAGAATGGCTCAAACCCAGGAGGCAGAGGTTGCGGTGAGCCAAGATTGCACCACTGCACTCCAGCCTGGGCGACAGAGCAAGACTCCATTTAGGAAAAAAAAAAAAAAAAAAGAGAGAGAGAGAGAGAGAGAATAACCATAAAATATTTTTTATTCTAAATGTCCAACATAAAATTTAAGTATAATTTTTCTTAAGGCTGATGACTATCAAATTGGTTTTAATAATTTAAATACAGATGGGTGATACCTTAAACATGAAAAGACAATCTGCTGAAAATGAATGTTCATGATAGGTGAGAGAAGAAGAGAGAAACAGGTAGGTGGAGATTAACCAAATTAGTTTCAACACACTACATATTCACGTAACAGTCATACTGCATTAATGATAAAAGCCATTCTTATTTGGATTGATGTCTAATATTTGGATTAATGTCAAATATTAAATTAGATATTGGAGAGACATGTGTTGTTCTGATCAAGTACTGTTCACTTTTGCTACTGATCTTTGTACATATGGCACAAACATTAAAACGGCAGATCATGGCTGGGCGCGGTGGCCTACACCTGTAATCCTAGCACTTTGGGAGGCCAAGGTGGGCAGATTGCCTGAGCTCAGGAGTTCGAGACCAGCCTGGGAAACATGCTGAAACCCTGTCTCTACTGAAATACAAAATATTACCCAGGTGGGGTGGCGTGTGCCTGTAGTCCCAGCTACTTGGGAGGCTGAGGTAGGAGAATTGCTTGAACTCAGGAGGCGGAGGTTGCAGTGAGCCGAGATCACGCCACTGCACTCCAGCCTGAGTGACAGAGGGAGACTCCATCTCCATAAAAAATAAATAATAAAATAAAATAAAATGGCATATCATGAGGTAAGTACAAAATGGAGACCGCTTTTACCTCTGGTGTACCTGTACTGCTTCACAGGAAAGTTATTTCCACAGTTCCCCTCAAACATTTTGATGCTATTGCCTACATTTGTTACTCTTACTACCCCGATAAAAATATCAGAATTACTGGAGTCTGCAATAAGTATCCAAATCGCTTTTTGTTAACTGAAAAAAACACATTTATTCAGTTGATTTACTGCAAGACGAATCCAAGGAAATCTTTAGGTATTTGTGGCATCAGACACCTGTTATGAAAGGATATCTATTTATCACATTGTAGTACCACTATTTTGTTGTTCTAAGCATAAAATGAAAAAAAAAAACATGCTATTATATTTGGCCCATAATCTTAGAATGATATTAGTGATCTGGATTTTTGTGTTTGAGAGTGACAAATCTGTCTATAAAACTAAAGTTCACTTGGAATCGAACTATATAAAAAGTACAGCAACTTAGAAGTTTGTAACAAGCTCTGACTTGGGTTCAGATTTCCTTTCTTCTGTGCTTTTATAATAGGAGAAAAGTATTATTAATAAAGCATCGATTTATATGAGAGAGAGAAAGAGAAAGAAAGTGAAAAAGAGGAAGGAAGGAAGGAAGGAAGGAAGGAAGGAAGGAAGGAAGGAAGGAAGGAAGGGAGGGAGGGAACGGAAGGGAAGGGAAGGGAAGGCAAGGGAAGGGAAGGGAAGGGAAAGGAAAGGAAGGGAAGGGAAGGGAGGAGGGGAGGGGAGGGGAGGAAAGGAAAGGAAAGGAAAGGAAAGGAAAGGAAAGGAAAGGAAAGGAAAGGAAAGGAAAGCAAAGGAAAGCAAAGGAAAGGAAAGGAAAGAAGGAAGGAAAACAAAAGAAAAGAAAAAAGGAGTGGGAAGCTTATTGAAACAGCACCATTTTTTTCCCACGCAACTATTTACCCTATGCTTATATAGACTGACTAAAATACTCATCTCACTCTACTTCAAAACTATGACAAGAGTGCAATAAAAATAAGAGGTCAAAATAAAATCATCCCTGAGTGTTCAGTAGCTAAGCAGAAGGGGGCATGGGGAACTACCTTACTTCAAAGCTTGCTCAGAATGGGGCCACCAAGATCCCAATTCAAAATCTATCCTGTCTGTGTCCCCAGCTCTCCATCCCCTTATCCCATTCCACTCTCCTTTCTTCCATAGACGTATCACCTTCTAACAACTATACAAGGGATTTTATTATTTATTACTAATTTATTATAAATATGGTTTTGGTCCATCTTCTCCCATTAGAACATAAATGGCACAAAAGCAAAAATGTCTGTGTGCTCAGAACAGTGCCTGGCATAGCTGGTATACCGTAAAACTCAGTTGAATGAACAGATTTGTGATTTATGCCCAGAAATGAAGTCGGAAAATAAATATTTAAGATTGATCAACGGCATAAAAAGCCAACTGTGATTCCAATAAAGATCACATTTACCTTTTACATACAAGGGTTATAATTTTAAATCCATCACATTCTCATGAATTTCATTATGACTTTCGGTTTTACAGTTATCTATATAAAATCCTCCAGAGCCAACTCTCATTCCTACAAGCCTTCCATCAAAGTGCAACAAAAGATATGAGAATTCTAATAAACACACTAACACATTTAGTTTCAAGCACTTACTTTTCGTTCTGCTTTATGTGGGAGGCTTTGTGTTATGCCACAGTTTTATGGAAAAATAATGACAGTCTTATAATAAATGCCTGTTTATTCAAATTACCTCTACAAGCAGTCTTTGGGCAGCATATAAGATTTAGCACAAAGGAGGGCAGAACAGTGCTGAAATGCTCAAGCTAAAAATGTGAAATATACAGAAAGATTTATTATTAGTTTCTCTTGTACCTCCTAGCCAGACAGAACAAGTCGCGAACTGTCTGAATATCCACAAGATGAATTTTTGCTCTTGTTTTGGCTTAAACCATGAAGTGTTTTAGTTGCTTTTTAACACACAAGTCTTCTCCCTGCTCCCTCCCTCACCCATGCACACATTATTTGACTTTATTACTTTACTTTTCAAAAAGTTGGGTTTCACTGAAGATAAGACTTGTCATGTAGGAAAATGTACTAAAAGCCTGACACTTGGTTTCAACTTACTTTCTAGAAAATACTTTTAAATGCAGAAGGAAATTTAACAGAAACTGTCATTGAGATGTTTTGGTGGCTAAAATGAGGCTTAAGAATAATACATTTTCAAAATGAAGACAAAATTAAATACTTCTGATCACAGCTTGAAGTCCTCTATTGTATTTTTGCCATGGTAACAACTTGGTCTATTATTATTTCTTGATCATTAAACACAAGAATAAAACCCATATAGCATTACGATAATATAGAAAAATAATATTTTGTATTTCCTCAACAATATTTATGAAACAATTTCAAAGCAAAAGTCACTTTTCCCAAAGGCTTTGAAAACACTGGGTAAAAAATTATTATTATTATTATTATTATTATTATTATTATTATTATTTGAGACAGTCTTGCTCTGTCACTCAGTGGCACAATCTCGGCTCACTGCAACCTCCAACTCCCAGGTTCAAGTGACTCTCCTGCCTCAGACTCCTAAGTACCTGAGACTACAGGTGCCTGCCACCACATCCGGCTAATTTTTGTATTTTTAGTAGAGACGGGGGTTTCACCATGTTGGCCAGGCTGGTCTTGAACTCCTGACCTCAGGTGATCTACCCGCCTCAGCCTGCCAAAAAGTGCTGAGATTACAGGTGTGAGCCACTGCACCCAGCCAAAAATTATTTCCAAGAAGGACTATAACACTTACACTCTTTCCATCTTCCTATACATATACACATTGTAGGAGCCAAGGAAATAAATTCCTATGTATACAATGTTTTTATAATCATAAACTAAACAGTAAACAGTTAATTCAGGAATAACCCAGAATTTCCAAAATTTGTGTTCATGGCTTCATTACCTATTTTAGATTATAAACTTCTAGATAATCTAGTAAGTGTTTTGAACACTGAGGTTCAAACCAGCAGAAGCCTACTGATATTTGTACATTTCATGTTTATCTTATTATTATGTTTAGTTAATAGGTAAGTCCTCCTCCTCCTCCTTCTTCTCCTTCTCCTCCTCCCTCCTTCCTCCTCCTTCCTTGTCCTTCCTCCTCCTCCTCCTTCTTTTGGACTCTGTTGCCCAGCCCAGAATATGCAGTGGTATAACCATAGCTCACTGTAATCTCTAACTCACAGACTCAAGCAATCCTCACATCTCAGCTTCCTAAGCAACTGGGACTACAGGCACACACCACCATGCCTGGCTTATTTTACTTTACTTTATTTTATTTTTATTTTTTGTAAAGATGGAGTCTCACTATGTTGCCCAGACTGGTCTTGAACTCGTGGCCTCCAGCACTCCTCCTGCCTCAGCCTCCCAAAGCGCTGGGAATTCAGGTGTGAGCCACTGCACCCAGTCTCTTTTTTTATTTTTACAGATGAGGTTTCACTATGCCTGGGCTGGTCTTTAACTCCTGGGCTCAAGTGATCCTCCTGCCTCAGTCTCCTGAGCAGCTGAGACCACAGGCATGCACCACTATGCTGGGCAATAAATATTTCTTATTAAAACCATACTAGGTGCCAGGAATTGGCCTACGTCTTTGCACAGATTATTTTGTTTAACCCTCAAAACAAACCTAGAAAGTAGGTGTTTTTATTATCTTAAATTTTCAGATGAATAACTGAAGCCCAGAGAAAATTTGAATTGTTCCCATGTCGTGTGACTACCAAAGGGCGTCACAGGACTGGAAGGCAGCCATCTTGTCCCAGAGGCCCATCTCTCATCTTCTACACTATCCTGCCTCACAGGATATAAAGAGATGGGGATTTCTCCACGTAACAGGCTCTACACTTCTGATACTTCCAATGTGCCATACACATAAGCTGAAAGGGTTTCTGAGCGAGGAACACACAGAAAAAGCAAATAATAGGGAATACTTCTGAAGGACAGTTACATAAAACTGCTTTGGCTGCCACCAGATCCCACTGTGCAGCGTTGTGCTGTACGCAGGCCACAGTGGGTAGAGGTGGAATGTTCTGATAACGACACCAGGGGGCTGAAATGTCCAAGCCTCCACCTGCACAGGCATTCTTGATTCTGGAAAGTCTCTAGATCTTTTCTTCAGTAGAACTATTACTAAGAAGTTTGCATTAATATACCATGCTTACATGACTTTCTTCCTCTTTTTTTTTTTTTTTTTTTTTTTGAGATGGAGCTTCGCTCTTGTTCCCCAACCTGGAGTACACTGGTGTGATCTCAGCTCACTGCAACCTCTGCCTCCCAGGTTCAAGCGAGTCTCCTGCCTCAGTCTCCTGAGTAGCTGGGATTACAGGCGCCCGACACTACACCTGGCTAATTTTTGTATTTTTAGTAGAGACATGGTTTCACCATGTTGGCCAGGCTGGTCTCGAATTCCTGACCTCAAGTGATCCGCCTGCCTTGGCCTCCCAGAGTGCTAGGATTACAGGCTTCAGCCACTGCACCGGGCCCTCCCTCTATTTTTCATATAGAGACACAGGAAATACCATTTGCCTGAAGAGAAAATGTGGTCTAACATGACAAGAAGAATATAATGAATATTCTCCATTAAGTCTGTTCTGTTATAATCCAATTGTTACAGATTTAAGAAATACTGCCTTATACCAGCAATAGATCCAAAATAGGAAAAGAACATTTTGGGGCTAAAGAGTTTCAGATAAAGTTAATTTTCCTAGAGGAATTTCAGACTAAAGGCTAATAATCATAACAAATCTGTTGATCAAAACAGACAAACCAAAACCTGAAATATCGCCGAGTAAATCCTGAACAGGAGAAAGATTAAGAAGAAATCAAAAGTTTCTAGGCCATCATTATAAGGCATACACGAGAAAGCACAAAACTGAAATACAATGCCAAGAAAAGTAGAAAATCAAAATAAATGGCAGCCAATTCACAATCACTAACCAAAGAAGGCAATGGCAACTGAACCCCTTCAAACAGAGCAACAAGGCTTCTCCCTATGTGCACAGCACCAGACCTCACAGCATCTGCATCTGAACCACCAGCAGTAGGCGAAAAGCAAAATGCACCCTAATTAATCAGGCCAGCAGCAACAGCATCACCTGGGAGCTTGTTAGAAATGCAGGCTCTCTGGCCCCACCCCAGGCTACCAGATCAGAAACTGCATCTTAACAAGACCCCAGGTGACCAGGATGCATGTGAAATCTGACAAGCCCTGGAATAGGGTCTGGAGGTCAGAGGGGAAGGGCAGGAGCTCCTCCCTCTGTATATTCTCCAAGACTACCTCTATCTATGGCAATCAAAAAACTATTGAGAGACAGTCTCTGAACTCTGAAGGCAGTAGACCAATCATGAACATAACCTTTCCTGGTAAGTGGAAGACTTATCCCCAGGTTGACCACGGGAAATATGAACAAATTTGAGAGGCAAAGACCAGGAAAATCAGCACCCCCTTTGTTGAAAAATTTTAAGGAGCAAGACAGTGAAATCGTAATGACAGGTGCAGTAAGGAACCCTGCCTGGACAGTGTGCAGAATTACTGTGTAGGGAAGAGCGAGGTGAACCCACCAAGCCTGCTGAACTGACCTCAGGAGACCTACATTGGAAACTCGAGTCATAGACGTGGGCAGGATTCAAGTGAACATAAACGCTTTCACTAGACTCACATCTAAACTTTCACAAAGTAAGAAGGTATCTCTCAGGAAAATGAATGACCAGTCCTTAAAGAGATTTAAAAAAAAAAAAAAAAGTAAGATATTTAGATCCAGCACAGAGTGTCAAGTACTGCCCTAATTTTAAGATTGGAAGCCATATTCCACAGTAAGATACGAAGCAGGGTTCTGGTGTCCACCCACTAGGATCTGAATCAGCTCTGTAACTTAACAGCTGCAGAATCTTAGACAAGTTACCTACTTCTTTCTGTGCTTCAATTTCTTCATCTGTACAACAGGGAATAATAAAAATATTTACCATATAGTCACGACGAGGACTGAAGGAAATGATACATGCACAGCCCTTAGTTACTGTTATTACATAGCATGGAGGAAGGACAGGACTCTCTTAAAAACAAGTTAAAATTTAAAAACTTGCTTGAGACTATTTGAAAGGAGTTGGGAACAGCAGAGGGTAATGAAACATGGCAGTTAGATCTTCGTAGCAGAGAAACCTAAGAAGTTCACACAGATATTTTAGTTGTCACTGAAGCAATGCAATTAATTATTTACTTAAGGCCTGGAAATCTCTAGAGAATGAGGAAACACTCATTGGCAGAAGCACATATCAAAGGAAATATAAATGTTCTCTGACTGTGCCACTTGGGAGCATCAGCATTTAGCATCTCCAGTTTAGGACTATGTCAAGGGTAATACCCCTGTTGGAAGACAAAGGGGAAATCTCTGAGAATCAGGAATCAAACTTAAGGAATTTCAAAGAGGAGACAGAAACAGCAGTCATTGCAATAGAATTGATATCACAGGGCTAGAAAAAAAAGGCTTTAGGATTCTGCTGGGAATGAAAAAATAAAGTGAGAAAAGGGAGGGGACCAACCCAAATGCCCATCACTGACAGACTGGATAAAGACAATGTGGCACATATACACCATGGAATACAGCCATAAATGTGGCACATATACACGATGGAATACAGCCATAAAAAACGATGAGTTCATGTCCTTTGCAGGGACATGGATGAAGCTGGAAACCATCATTCTCAGCAAACTAACACAGGAACAGAAAACCAAACACTGCATGTTCTCACTCGTAAGTGGGAGTTGAACAATGAGAACACATGGACACAGAGAGGGGAACATCACACACCAAGGCCTATGTGGTGGGGCAAGGGGAAGGAGAGCATTAGGACAAATACCTAATCCATGCAGGGCTTAAAACCTAGATGACGGGTTGACGGGTGCAGCAAACCACCATATGGCACATGTATACCTATGTAAAAAACCTGCATGTTCTGTACATGTATCCCAGAATTTAAAGGAAAAGAAAGGAAAGGAAAGGAAGAAAGAAAGAAGAGAAAACAAAAAAAGAAAAAATTAAAGCAAAGCACTTGGCCCCAAAACAGAGTCCACACTCAATTCAGAATTTGAGTACCAAGAACCCAAAGGCCAAAGGGGAAACAGGGCAACTGAAGTGCGTACAATTAAATTAATCTCTTTACTGATGATTTTGGCCAGATGAATTTTAGTTCTATCAATTATCACGGATCTGGACAATTAGCATTCAAAGAGAGGAGAAGCGAAAATACATCAGGTCATTCTATGATTTTTGGCTGACGATGGAATGTGGTCATATATAATTCTGGGAGCGCTATTTTGCCTCAAAAGGTAGCTGGAATGATGCTGTGATATTCTTTGGTCCCGATGACCCTTTCAACTGCTGACCAGTAGGGCTGGGGTTCCATTACACAGTTTTGAGGAGGTTGATTAAGGCACACCCATGAAGAAAGGCCAAGTTGTGTCAGAGGAGTTTAAAGCTTCAGAGAGTTCTAGACCCATGATGGTGGGGAAAGCCCATCAGAGCCTATTCCCCGCTGAATACAGCCCAAAACTCTGGACAGTGCACAAAAGGCAATAACCTGGGGACTCTGACGGCAAAAACAAAACCAGGCAGATTGTAGATGGAGTCAAATCTGGAGAGGTGGCCTCCAAGATAATGAAGTTTCCCATTTTATTTTTCCCTCTTGCTATAGTCTCAATGTTTGTCCCCCCAAATTACGTGTTGACATTTGATCCCAGCATTGGAAGTGGGGCCCAAGGAGAGATGTTTGGGTCATAAGAGCAGATCCTTCATGAATAGATTAATGCCCTCCCTGGGGTGAGGCAATGAGTGAGTTTTCACTCTATTCATCCCCCAAGAAAGCTGGTTGTTAAGAAGAGCCTGACATCCCACCACTCCTGCTCCCTCTATCTCCATGTGAGCTCTGCACACACAGGCTTCCCTTTGCCTTCTACCACAAGTCAAAGCAGCGTGAGACCCTCACCAGATGCCCAGACTTCCAGCTATTAGAATCGTGAGCCGAACAAATCATTTTTCTTTATGAATTACCCAATCTCAGGTATTCCTTTACAGTAACACACAACAGACTAATACATGTCTTTTCTTTTCTTTTTTTTTTTTTTTTTTATTAGAGAATCTTGCTCTGTTGCCCAGGCTGGAGTACCACTGTGCAATCTCAGCTCACTGCAACTTCCGCCTCCCAGGTTCAAGAAATTCTTGTGCCTCAACTTCCCAAGTAGCTGGGACTATAGGTGCCTGCCACTACACTTGACTAATTTTTATATTATTAGTAGAGACAGGGTCTTGCCATGTTGGGCAGGCTGGTCTTGAACTCCTGACCTCAGGTAATTCTCCTGGCTGAGCCTCCCAAAGCACTGGGATTATAGGCATTAGCCACTGCGCCCAGCCTCAGTGCCATTTTATTACATGTCTCTCCCCTTGGCTGAGGAGAAGAGGCAACAGGCACAGAAGAGATGTTGCTGTGATCTGTGCTGGTGAAGGAGGCGGCACATAAGGGACAGTGGGGTGGGAGAGGAGCAGGAGGTCTCAGGTAGCCCCAGTGAGCTGGGAAAGGCATGTTCTCTCATTGGCACACCTCTATAAGGATGAGAAGCAGGGCACTGCAAGCTCTAAATAAATTCTTCCTCCTCCTCCGTGAGGAGGCTCAGTATAAATGGATTAGGAGATGTGGACATCATTAATAAAGGAAATTTTGAATTTCTTTTGAAGTATGTGAATATGTGTTTCAAAATAACGCACACAATCTTAATATGTAATGATGCTAGTGTTCATTTCCAGGACCTACAGACATGAGAAACTGCATCATTTCCCATGAGTCACCCACCACCTCTCAATGAACAGCATGGGTTGTAACCTTTCAAAGGACTCCATATTACTAAGTCAGGGTAATTCTCAGCTTCTCCATGGATTCTCATTTCCATAAGTATTATCACGAGTTTATAAAAGAACAATTAACAACAGTGATATGGTTTGGCTCTGTGTCCCCACCCAAATCTCATGTTGAACTGTAATTCTCAATGTTGGGGGAGGGACCTGGTGGGAGGTAGCCAGATCAAAGAGGTGGATTTCCCCCATGCTGTTCCCATAATAATGAGTTTTCACGCGATCTGATGGTTTAAAAGCGTGTGGCACATCCCCGTCGCTCTCACTCTCTCTCCCCTGCTGTCATGTGAAACCCACACCTGTTTTCCCTTCACCGTCTGTCACGATTGTTAAGTTTCCTGAGGGCTCCCAGTCATGCTTCCTGTATAGCCTGTGGAACTGTGAGTCAATTAAACCTCTTTTCTTCAGAAATTACCCAGTCTCATGTAATTATAGCAGTGTGAGAATGTACTGATACACCATGCTCTTCTACCCCAAAACTTTTCTAAAATCATTGGCTTTGATCCTGGAAGTTTAAATATCTCTCACTACGTTTTTAAAGAAATGCACTGAGGATGAAATGAAGACACATGGAGCTTGTGGCTGCTCACACCTGTGAAGGGTGCACAAGATAGATGCTAGGATGCAAATCTGAGTCAAGGCAACTGATGTTCGTGAAAATACCCAAATTCCTTTATTAACTACCTTTTTATTTTGAGACGGAGTCTTGCTCTGTCACCCAGGATGGAGTGCAGTGGTGCAATCTTGGCTCACTGCAACCTCCACCTCCCAGGTTCAAGTGATTCTCCTGCCTCAGCCTCCCGAGTACCTGAGACTACAGGACTGTGCCACCATGCCCGGCTAATTTTTGTATTTTTGTAGAGATGGGGCTTCACCATGTAGAGATGGGGCTTCACTATGTTGGCCAAGCTGTTCTCAAACTCCTGACCTCAAGTGATCCTCCTGCCTTGGCCTCCCAAAGTACTGGGATTAAAGGTGTGAGCCACTGCATCCAGCCAATTATCAACTTTAAAGCGACTCTGCTGACTCTCTAGCTTGAAACATCCTAGAACTCTGCTGTAATCCTTTATTTTGCTGAAGGTCTCAATGCCATCTGAAGCTTGTCCCATGCTGCTGCCTCAAAATGCTTTGAAACGAGCTTGCATTGTGTTCAAAAATATTCATCTCTATTATTTAATTGCCCTGATGTACGCTTCATATATTACAACAGTGTGTGCTATCCCCACTTGACAAACGTTCCACTAAAATGACAGTACCATTCTTCAGAGATGTCTTAAAAGTCTCTGCAAGTCAATTAAGTACAAAAAACTGAAGATTTTGTTTCAGAGACAAGACAAAAGTGTTCAAGAGGAGGAGATTTTTAGCTTGAAAACTTCAAGTACGATTCACTTTGAAGAGAAATTCTTACTAGCTCATTTATTTCCTCAGAATTACACACAGAAACAAGCACTTACCAACCAAGACAACGAGTCTGTATTTCTCATTAGTTTGTCGCCGATACGGTGTCACTTCTTCGTACGTGGGCACGTCAGCGGTGTCGTACTGATCACTCTTCTTGCATTCATACATGGATTTATTTGTTTTCTTATCTTTTCTACTAAGACGAAAACTTCTTCTAAAACCAGCTGCAAAATCAAAATAAATATATTTTTAGTTAACATGAACCAAAAATGAAACCCTCAAAAAACAAAAATAAAAAACCCTTAGAGTTGGGTTGGATTTCATTTACGATAATATTGGTTTATTAAAGTAAAACCCTAATGTTTTAGAGACAGGGTCTCACTCTGTTGCCCAAGCTGGAGAGCAGTGGCGCCATCATAGCTCACTGCAGTGTTGAACTCCTGGGCTCCAGCAATCCTCCTGCCTCAGACTCCCAGGCAGCTGGGACTACAGGCACACGTCGCCATGCCCGGCTAATTTTTAAAATATTTTGTAGAGACAGGGTCTTGCTATGTTGCCTAGGCTGGTCTTGAATTCCTGGCCTCAAGCAATCCCCCCACTTTAGCTTCCCAAAGTGTTGGGATTACAGGCATGAGCCACTGTGCCTGGCCTATTTCATCATAATATTGTCAGAAGTGTATTCAGTCAGAAAAAAAATAATAGTACACAATTTTATTGAAACAATAACCTATAATAGAATTAATATTTATTTATGTAGCTATAATAATATAAATTTTATTTGGTTTAAACAATAGAGAGCTCTGTTGAAAAATCATTGAGTAAAATAACTATAATAAAGCAAAATAAGTCAGAAGTCATAATTTATCAAGAACTGATTGGTAAACACGTTTGATATGAAAAAGCTAAAAACACTGTAAAAGCATTTTAAATGTAAACAACAAGTTCTCTCATTCATGAACATTAACAAAGTTTCTATTACATCCTAAGCATAACCTAACAATGTACCCATGGCACAGGCAGCATCTATTGTTAAACAAGAAGAGAACTAAATTAGGGAGTGTGTCGTGTAGTGTATGCTTATGCGTCGGTCAGGCTGACAGAAGAAGGCTCACTCACTCAACAATTAGTTGGTCTTCAGCAAGTCAGTTAACTTTAACTGGACTCCAGGGGATGGAATAAATGATCAAGCCTCAGGTTCTCTTCTCTAATGGAAATTCTATGGTTTCATAATGTGACACATATGAAATTAAATAGAGCCAGGCGTGGCGGCTCATGCCTATAATCCCAGCACTTTGGGAAGCCAAGGAGGGCAGATCGCTTGAGCCCAGGAGTTGAAGACCAGCTGGGGCAACATGGAGAAACCCTATCTCTTACTAAAAATACAAAAAAATTAGCTAAGCCTGGTGGTGCACACCTATAATCTCAGCTACTCGGGAGGCTGAGACAGGAGAATCGCTTGAACTCAGGAGACAGAGTTTGTAGTGAGCCAAGATCGTACCACTGCACTCTAGGCTAGGTGAAAGAGTAAGACTCCATCTCAAAAACAAAACAAAAAACCCTTATATATATTTTATATCAGTTGCAAAGTTGGAAAGAAAATACAAGTACATTTTAAAGGTATAAAAATAAATTCTCTTCAAAAAGAATATTCATCAACTTTGATAAATAGGTAACTTTTTTTTTTTTTGAGATGGAGTTTTCTCATCACCCAGGGTAGAGAGCAATGGCATAATCTCAGCTCACTGCAACCTCTGCCTCCTGGGTTCAAGTGATTCTCCTGCCTCAGCTTCCTGAGTAGCTGAGATTACAGGCACACGCCACCACACTTGGCTAACTTTTGTATTTTCAGTAGAGATGGGGTTTCAAAACTTTGGCCAGGCTCATCTCGAACTTCTGACCTCAGGTAATCCGCCCTTCTCAGCCTCCCAAACTGCTGAGATTACAGGCATGAGCCACCATGCCCAGCCATAGATATCTTTTTTATAAACAGAGGTATTTTGTAACAAAATGAAAAAAATGTAATAACTAATTTGTGTGGATTTTAGGGAATAGAGTCCGCTGTCTGCATCTGTGGGTTCCATCCATGTGGATTTAACCAATTATGGACTGAAATTTTTTTAACTGCATCTCTCTTGAACATGTATTGAATGTTATTTCATCTGGATTGAGACTTTTGTCCTTGTCATTATTCCCTAAACAATAGAGTATAACAACAATTTACATAGCATTTACAATGTATTAGGTATTACAAGTAATCTACAGGTGATTTAAAGTATACAGGAGGATGTGCATCGGTTACATACAAGCACATATTTTATATCAGGGGCTTGAGCATCTGCAGATTTTAGTATCCAAGGGGTCTTGGAACCAATCCCCCATGGATGTCACAGGATGATTGCATAAAGGACATGAATAATTGTTACCATTGGGCTTAAGAAATTAACAGGATTCAAAATAAAGGAAATGTGAAACAATTACCAATGACTAACAATGGCTTTATGTGACTCACCTTATGGATTCAGAGTTTAATAAAAATCAATCAAGATACTAAGGACAGAGTGACTCAAGTCCATCCGATAACATGTTTCTGTGGCCCTCTAAGAGTCACTCTGATTTTGAGAAGATATTTGAATTGAGAGACAAGGTTGTTTATAAAGGATCTAAAACAAGGAAGACGGTTGCTCTAAAGCTCCTTTACAAAGGTAAAGAGGAGAAGAGAACAGGACAAGTTGTAAACACATGGTTGTCTTATAAGACAGAGATGACATCCAAGGGAAGCTAGAAGGTAAATGTGTCCCTCTGGCCCTAGGATGAGAAAAAGAGGTGGGATTCTAAAATCACACGTGCAGAAAGGATTCAAACTTCTATGAAAAGCGCCAGAGAAAAAGCTGTCTATTACTCTTTGTTCATCTTGTTTTCTAGGTTATAGGGAAAGTTTCATAGAATCCAGAAAAGGGACTTTTTTTTTTTTTTTTTTTTTTAAAGACAGGGTCTGTCTCTGTTGACCAGGCTGGAGTGCAGTGTCACGATCTTGGTTCTCTGAAACCTCTGCCTCCCAGGCTCAAGCCATCTTCCCACCTCAGCCCCCTGAGTAGCTGGGACCACAGGCATGCACATCTAGCTAATTATTATTATTATTATTATTATTTTGGTATAGATAAGGTTTTGCCATGTTGCCCAGGTTGGTCTTGAAGCCCTGAGCAAAAATGATCCACCCACCTCAACCTCCCAAAGTGCTCGGATTATAGGCATGAGACACCGAACCCAGCCATCTTCCTATCACAGACATCACACACCACACCAGAAGTAGCCAAGGTCCTCACAACTACCCCTCGTGCTTGAGCGCAGTGGTTCTCAGACAAGGTTCTCTTCCTAATTGCAGAGTTTAGTTATCCCAAACCACCCCCAGCACCTACTCTGTCCCTGGTGTGTGCTGGCCCAGACTGTAGCCCAGTATTAGGGGGGCTTCTGGTTTAGCACAAAGATGATACATGAGCTACTCTAACAACACGTTAGAATGCTGGTATTTCACAGCATTCTAATTTCATGTTTTCACAGCTCTTGCCTCATGAGAGGCAATTACAGGATAAGCAGGTAGAACTATAAATTCCTTTATAATTTTTCCTTGTACAGAGGGAGGCTTGCTGTCAAGTCACTACAAACTTTTGGCACAGGAATGGATATGACAAGAACATAAATGCTTCATCCACAGGAAATAACATCCAAAAGTAAAAACCTGACAAATTTCTGATGAGCTAAATCACAGCTAAACCTTGAATTTCAATGTGCTTACCAATTTGAGTCTTTACGATTTACTTAAGTTTTTCTTTCCTTTTTTTTTTTTTCTTGAGACAGGGTCTCACTTCTGTGGCTCAGGCTGGAGTGCAGTGGTGCAAACTCAGCTCACTGCAGCCTCCGCCTCCCAGGTTCAAGTGATTCGCATGCCTCAGCCTCCTGAGTAGCTGGGACTACAGACGCCCGCCACCACACCCAGCTAAATTTTGTATTTTTAGTAGAGATGAGGTTCCTCCATGTTGGCCAGGCTGGTCTTGGACTGCTGACCTCAGGAGATCCACCCGCCTTGGCCTCCCAAAGTGCTGGGATTACAGGCGTGAGCCACCGCACCCAGCCAAGTTTTTACTTTCATCAAAAACACTGAGTTAGAGAGGAAAAGAGAGAAGATAATCAGATCTCTTAAGATGATGCTGCACGAGTGTCAAAGTTGGGAACCATGTTGCATAGATAGTTGGGTGATGTCAGTTGTGCAACGCTTGTTACAGAACAGGTGCTTGATAAACGTTTACTGAATGGAAGTAATTTTAAAAGGCAGTAACAAAAACCTTATTACCATTCCTGTTTCATCTGCTTCCTGTAAATTTCAACAAAGAAAGCATGACACATTAGGCATTTTCTAAGAGTTAAAATTCTAAGAGGTGTCAAAGGCTAACGCTCTGCAAACAAGAAAGCCTTAGAGCTGGAAGAAACTATGAAGGTCATCTGAGCCTGCTCTTTGCCGGGCACAGACGGTGCCGCCATACACTGCACTTGTTCACATCAGTTTTTCTATAGCAACACCAATCAATTCACACAGGTTCTGAAGCTTTAGTGCCTTGAACGATATTTTACAATGCAAAGGAGCAAAGGCAGTGAGGTCGCCACAGGGGTTCCGTGGGAGTAGCTGGTCACTGATTGTTACCAAGCAGAGGCTGGCAGAGTGATCCGGACCAGCACCTAGGCTCTGCTGACTTACTTCTCTACAACGCTCATTTCCTCTACTTTAAAATACAGATTATAGTAGTATCTGCCTCACAAGGTGGTTAAGGATTAAATAATTCATGTAAAGCTTTCAGTCCCATCTGTGGCATATGGTAAGTGCTTTACATGTTAGCTACAGATTCATGCTACAATGCCGCCAACTACTTAAAAGAACCTTGAAGGCAAGAACTTGTATCCCCTGTAGTCCCACAGCACAGAGTCTAGCAAAAATTAAAAAAAGTGGGGTGAGGAGGGGGAGTTAAGAGGCTCACTAATAAGTTTCAAATTGACCAATAGTATAAAACAGACAAAATGTTAAAATTAAAGCCAGATTTAAATACGTTAAATATTCTAGATGCCTAAAGTACCTTATTAAGTATTAAGACATTTTAAATACAACAGAAATAGTCAGGTGTGGTGGCGCGTGCCTATAATCCCAGCTACTTGGGAGGCTGAGGCATGAGAATCACTTGAATCCAGTAGGTGGAGGTTACAGGAGCCAACATCCCGCCATTGCACTCCAGCCTGGGCAACAGAGCAAGACCTTGTCTCTAAATAAATAAATAAATAAGTTTAAAAAATACAATGGAAAGGTTTAGCATGTATTAATTATTTTTTCATTTGTCTTCATAGATTCTCTTTCTAGGGATATAGCTATTTGTTACGATATTTATATTTAAAGAAAGTATCCTTTCCTTTGGTCTTACTTTTTACTTACTCCCCTGATTCACAAATACATATTAATACTCTATATTTACATACACACACATCTGATATACATACGCACATATGCATATATATGCACAGACACATATATACATGTACATACATAGATATGTATACACATACACAGACAGGGTGAGAAGAAGGAAAAATTGCCAGCCCAGACAATCAATAAAATAGCCAGAACAAAAGATATAGCAAGAGTTATGAAATTCAGAGTATTTATTTGTGATGATTTTTCAGCCTGCCCCATACTCCTAAGGGCAATTTTTCTAGAATCTGCCCCCCATGGGTAGTCAGAGGTAAGAGCACACTTAACACATCCTTCCAGGCAGTACAGAGGCTGTAATTTTCCAATTTCAGTAAAATAATGAGTGATGTGTCAGTACACCTTAGTTAAGTCTGAGCTTAAGGGAGAGTAATTCTGTGTCTGGAAAAGGGAGTTAATCATTTCTTGCCTTCAGATCTTACTTCTCATATTAAAAGGAAGACCAAAAAATGTGATCTTAAAGTACACAGAGGATTCTTTTAGATAAACGTGAACCTGTTTGATTTCAGTTCACTTTCAGTGCAAAAGTCTTAGCAAGAGCTGGCTTTAAAAAGGACGGAAAGGAAAGGGGTACATTAACAAGGAATTTAGAGTAAGGGAACAGCTTTACGTAAAAAATATTTTTCCTTACATTTCATGTTTTCGCAATTTGTAATTGGCTCAACATTTTTATGGACAGGCTTTTTCTAGGGAGCTTACCCACAGCTGCTAGAGATTTGTGTTTTTGAAAGGAACGGCACGTTTAGTTTATTACAATAGGAAAGTGACTTCAGAGTTAAGACTGCAGCTGCAGGTCAGTCCCTAATCACAGACACTGCTTATCTAATATTTTCCAGTAGAAATAATTTATGACTTGTTCATTTATCATTTAATGTATAGCTTTGCTTAAAGTTAAAAATTTAACTGTAAAGGGAGAGATCTGAGTTGCTTGTTATTTGCTTCTTAGTTCAGTAAGACTGCAATAAACATCCCTTTATCCCATGTCACTGATGACTTTATTAGGGCAAATTGCTAGAAACTGGACAGATCCTGTCCAAATGCTTCTCAGATTGATTAATATCAATGTCCATTCCCACCAGCAGTATGTACAGTGGCCCATTTCACCATTCTCTCATCAAAGGACTTCTAATCTCTTCTTTAAAATCTTTAGTGATTTGACAAGTGAAAACTGTACATCGTTGTTATTTTAACTGTTAGTGGAGTTGACGGTATTTTTTTTCATGTTTATTACTCACTTGCATTTCTTACTTCTTCTGCAAATTGTTGGTTTATACATTTTGATCGCTTTGGGATTAGAGTCTTCATAAATACATAGACACGGGTCTCTTTTAATAAGGTCATAAGCGCTTTGTTTTGTTAAAAAGGCGTAAGGTTTTCTATTTTCCTTTTTAACTGTCATCATAAAGAAATTTAAACTGTTTATGTGTTTGAATTTATAAATATCTTTCCTTTGTGATTCCTTCCATTGTTTCTATAACTTTTCCATCTTAGTTCTGATAAATATTCACCAATATTTTCTGAAGTGTTAAAAAGCGGGTTGCATGGCTTTACATTTAATTTTTTAATTCCATCTGGAATTATTGACATGTAATCATGATGAAATCAGACCTGGGAAGTGTGGCTGTAACTTTACATTTTTCTAAATAATTAACCAATGGTCCCAGAAATACTCAACAATCCTTTTACTACTTTAATGTTGACACATATGTTGTATTGAAATACCAGATGGTACATTATTATGCCATGACAGAAAAAGGTGATTCTTGGTCTAAATTTAGCTTCTCTTTTTATTTTTATTTATTTATTACTTTGAGAAAGAGTCTTATTCTGTCATCCAGGCTGAAGTGGTGCGATCATGGCTCAGTGCAGCCTCAAACCCCTGGGGTCCAGCGATTCTCCCACCTCAGCCTCCCAAGCAGCTGGACATACAGGCACATGCCACCACACCCGGTTACTTTTCAAAAATTTTGTTTTGTAGAGATGGGATCTCACTAGGTTGCACAGGCTAACCTCAAACTCCTGGCCCCACCTCAGTCTCCCAAAGTGCTAGGTTTATGGACATGAGCCACCATACCTCACCTTTCATTCTCTTTTTAATATCAATACCAAAACAACAGTGTAAGTGGTGGTAGTGGGTGATATTTGTCGGGCACATACTAGATGAGAGCCACTACTCAAAGTGCATTATGTGGGATGAATTTAATTCTCACAGCCACACTATGAGGTGGGTATAACAATCCATGTGTTTCAGTAGACTCTTCAGTGTAATAAATAAAGATGGCCAAAGCTTTGGTTCAAGTATTAAATGATAAAATGAAGTCAAGAAGAAAGTTTGAAATATTACCCTATATACACAGATGCATAATAAAAAAAATGAATTTAGCTTATTTCTATTACATTATGTCAGGTATGAAATAATCTAATAGAAAAAATTAACAAAGAGAACCAATGGTTTAACTTAGGGATTAAAAACATAAATTTTTTCCTGATGGAAGACATTTTCCAAATATAAGGAAACACATTTTAATACTCCCCTGTATTCAAAATACAAAAATATGTAAGGCAGTGTCATTGGCTGCCAACCACTAGGGGACACAAAACTTACTCTCAAATACTTGTAATTTAAGGTGTTTTCACAACACAGGCCCATGACTAGAAAATGAAACTTTTTGCAAGTATTCCAGTCACTCTAATTTCTCTTAAGTAAAAAATTTTAGAACTTGAGCAGTTGCGATTTGGTCACTTTCAAAGTTATTTCTCGATATTGCATTTGTAAAACATTCTTCATCAATAGAGTATTCATCTTAATGCCTACATACATAAATTAAGAATCATTTGTTATTAAAATAAGTTTCATATTATACATGTTATAACTACCTATGCTATAATTTCAAATGTTAGCAATATTTTTTAACAATTAAAAAACCCGGAAGCAACCACGATATGCAGAAGTATGGAAATGATTGATTAAATTATAAAACACCTTCTCAAAGAAATGGAGTTGAAACTATTAAAATTATGAAACTACATAGTACCACAGAAATGCATTTCAGATAATAAATGGAAAAAAACAGACAGGATACAATAATCATACTTACACTATGAGTTTTACCTTTTTACTAACATAAAGACTGTTATGGATACAGAAATATAGAAGAAAACACATCTTTTTAAAAGACAATGGTTGTGTTAGGTAGAGAGGGCTGTGGACAATAATTTGTTCTACTTTTCAAACTTACTATAATATTATATATTTTTCAAAATTACTATAATATTATATAATTATATAAAACTACATAATTTCAGATTTACAATTTGAAAAAGAAAACACAAAAACACAAAGTTCACAATATACGAAGAAACAAACAAATGAAATCGTATTGGCAGATGTAGTTGTGTGGTTATACCAGCATGTAACACAAAATACACATTGGTTGTGTCTGAGAGGCAAGTTCTAATAATCTATCTTTTTCAGTGATTATGGTAACAGACTAAATTTGTATATTAACAATAGTTAGGAATAGCCACATAAATTCAAGCATAAAGCAAGCAACAAAAGCAAAAATCATGGAAAAGTATAAAAAATAAGAATATAATATAAGAAGTTAAGATTAAGGGCAAGGCAGAGAGAGAAGCAGCAGTCTCACCTAAGCAGTAATGATGAAAAAAAAGAGAAGTACTTATGGTTTTGAAACTTACAACCAAACTAATAAAATGGATAAAAAATCTTTTCTAAAATCACAAATTATTGTATTATTTGGCTCCCACAAATACATAATTTCAATGTAAACTTATAATGTAAATATTTGTAATTTTAATGATCTCACTTTTTAATAAAATGTTGACCTTTAAGATGGCATTTTATTAAAAATACATGATCATTTTAGCTACAAACATGCCCATTAACATAAAAGACCCTCAAGCAAAGTCAAGACAACTCACCACCCACACTAATAGCCTCCAAAAATCCCACATGTGAATGAGGGGAAAATGGGACTTGGCTTTCTGTCAACTCAAAGAAAATCAATACTATTACATTACCACCTGCAATTTTTCAAATGGGACAGTTTCAATCTTTGATTACATTTCTTTTACATAACCAACCTGGTCTAATAGATAGTATGCATTTCTAATGTTAAAAATAAGTTTTTAATATGTATATGTTTATAGCATGGGAAAAGAGGTCTTCGTGAAATAGTCTTGACTCACAGAGGTTTAGAGAAGGAAGGAATACATTTGTTTGATGCAAACAAAGTCTAGAAAACTGCTTAATTTTTTCAATGGAGAAAAAAATAAACATTTAAATTTTTTTCTCACCTTAAAATTACTAAAATGCAGATTTTTTTAATCAGAAGACTTTTTAAAATCATTGTATGAAAGTTATTTTTTTGCATCTTAAAAATCAGATTCCTTTGACCAAGCAAATATTTAACTGATTCAATAGGTACCTTAACTACAAGGAAAAAAAACAAATTTACTACAAGTGAACTTCTTAAGAAGATTTTTTTTAAAAATGTAGACATTAATAAAAACTAAGCAGCTGGAAATTATTATATGATATTAGGTTTCTGACAACAAAACATCGAACATTTCTACTAATATAAACATTTTGAATATAATGTCAGTGCTGTTGTAATAGTGCAAATCATAACCAACATAGTAACATGATCTTAATAGAAAATTATTATCAAAATGATGCTCTCATTATATGCCAATCATAAAATTATCCCAAAGACTATAGAGGATAATTAAGAACATCTTACAATAACAAACAAGTAAAAATCTTGGGAGGAGGTTTAAACTGCGAAGAAATGCTAAATCTAGATGTATTGAAATCTAAAGAGGCTAGGTTAGTCAGGTTCCATATTGATCTTACAAAACAATGTCAGAAAAAAATCACCAAAGAAAAATGAACATTTTCATGGATTATATTAGCCAATTATACACACGCTAATTTTGTAGATAAAGGGGAAAAAGGTTTTCAAACATACTATTAGAAAATTCATCTCTGCAATGTTGCAGGTTCAAAGTTGCTCTCAGTAAATGTAAAGAAATGTTCACATGCCATAAATACCCTTAAGTCTTTCAGCTCATCTCAGGCTAAAAATAAACATAGAAACTCAAAGTACCTAATGAAACCACAAAAGTTAATAAAAGATACAATTTGCAATTTTCAAAGAAAAATATTACTTAGGTCTTTAAAAGTTTTCCTGATACCACTGACAATTTGTTTTAAAGTACAGCACAGAACATCACCATAAAAAAAGAGAGAGAGGAATTCGTATGAGAATTTAATTTTTTGTAAGCCAGCTAATAAAGAAATAAGTTCTTACTTATGTCTCCAAAATTATGAGAAAATACAGTTACACATATGTAAAACTGTGTATAAAAATATAGTTCTGAGCAGAGAGAAAAATTGATTTGAAATTTTAATATGTTTTTTCAGTTGAGTCCGTGCAACCTAAAATTCTCCAAGCAGAAATGGTTTCTTTCTGTCAGAAAAAATATTTCCAAGTAGTATTCCAGACATGCTGAGATTATGCAGTGTCTTTCGTATTCAAGAAAGAACCTGTGTCACTTTTGAAAGAATGCTTCTAAATGTTCTCTATGCATAAATATTATGTTTTGGAAAAATATTAAGGCAGTAATATTTAGACACAGCTGTACTTAATTTGCATGACATTCTTTAATAAAATGATTGAATATTGAATATACGGGAATTTTTACTGGATTTATAAAACATGCAGTTAACTTGTTGAAGATCAGTGTGGCTTCAACATAGGAGGACAGACAGAAATAAGAAACAGGATTAGGAAAAAACACCTAGGAACAGATGTGGGTAAATAACAACATTTGAAAGAAATAACAACAAATAGTTTCATTTTTATTTAACTTGATGGCAAACCTCTCTTCAGTTACATTAAGTCCCCAAACTGATCGTGTTTTAAAAGAATGTATGAAGTACTCCAGAGCAAGGGCAAAAGTCAGGAAAAGTGACTTTTCAGGAAATTATTTGTAAGAAAGTATGTTAGAAAAGAGATGCATAGGTGACGCTTTGTGAATTGATTAGAACAAGTTTTCTATAATGAATTAGCCAGAGGAAAACAGTCTGTAAATCTGATCAATGTTACAAAAAAATTACTCTTCATATGGATTATTTTGTACTGCGGCAGGAAAAAGGAGAATTTTTAATGCTGACTGTTCAACCATCGAGAAGCAATTATACTTCGGAAGCAAACACACTGTTCTGGAAAACCGAAAATAAACCAACTTCCATGCCATCCACCAAAGCTAAGCAAAATTTTCAAAAGCCTATAGGAAGAAAGGAATTTTTTCTAATAATTCATATATATGCAAGTACATACATAAACATATATGATATGACAATCTTTATATACAGGCAGCTCCTGACTTACAGAGATTCAACTTTAAATGGTGTAAATTTTGGCAATTCATATTTACAGCATATTAGCAATTTACCTTCATGTTATTACTATGATTTAATTTCTTTTTAAGAGATAGGGTCTCACTCTGTCACCCAGGCTGTAGTGGCAGCATTGTAGGTCACTGCAGCCTTGAACTCCTGGCCTCAAGCGATCCTCTCACCTCAGCGTCTGGAGTAGTTGGGATTACAGGTGTGCGTCACTGCACTTGGATTATTACAAAATTTTATACAAACTACATACAACTTACATTGCCCAGTGAGCTTTTTCCTTTCTTTCAATAATAAAAGCCAAACCTCTTTCATTAATAAACATGCTAACCTCTAAGAAATGGGTATGTTACAGGTCAGTAAGAATCATACCACATAGTGTACTTTCACATCAGTGATAGCTTATTAAATATGGTTTTAAAGTATAATTCTCATAAAAATTGGTATTTAAATCTTGGAGTGTCATAGATCTCTACTTGGATGTCAAGTGGAATCCCTGAACTTTTCCTCAGCCCAACTTACTCCTCCACAGTCTTTCCCATCTCAGTAAATAGTAACTCCATCTTTGTAGCTACTAAATCCCAAAACCATACACCCATCCTTGGTTCGCCAATTTGTCAGGAAATCTCCTCAGTTCTACCATCAAAATATATCCAGAATGGGACATCTTCTCACCACCTCCATAGATAACATCTGCTTCCAACCACAATCATTGTCTGCCTGAATGACGACAGGAGCTCCCTGCTTCTGCTCTTTCTCCCTCAAAATCCATTCCCAACAGATCAGCCAGCATGACCCTTACAAATAGAAGGCAGTTCATGTTACTGCTCTGCTTAGAGCCCTTCAATGATCTGGAGTATAAGAGCCAAAGTTCCTCCTCCCACAAACATTCCGTTATCTCATCAACCTCAATTCCTATCACTCTCCCCATTCACTCTGCTCTGGTCACTCTGGTCTCTTGACCCATCTTTAGGGCCTTTGCACACAGTTATGCACAATGCATCCTGTCTCGGGGCCTTCGTACATGCTGTTGGAGGGTTTGCTCACATGCATCCTGTCTCGGGGCCTTTGCACACGCTGTGGGGGCCTGTACACATGCATCCTGTCTCGGGGCCTTTGCACACGTTGTTGGGGGCCTGTGCACATGCATCCTGTCTCAGGGCCTTTGCACATGCTTGTACCACTGTTTGGAATGCTTATTCCCAACAAGGCTCACTTAGGTTTTTGCTCAAACATGGCCTTCTCAGGGAGGCCTTCTTTGACCACCATATTTACATTTGAAACGCCCATTTTCCCAGCTCCCTCATCACCCCATCTCCATTTCCACCTTACTTTTCTTCTTAGCACTTTATTACCATCTAACAAATTGTTCACAATCTGTCTCCACTCCTACTCCCAACACAAAAGTGCTAGAAAAGGAGGATGTTTGTTTTGATCTCTGTTGAAACTCCAGTGCCCAGAATAGCATCTAGAATGTAAAAGGCACTCAAAAAAAAATTTTTTTATAAAATCCAGAAATAGCATTATAAGAAAGTTATATTCTATAAATACCAGAAGAAAATGCCAACCAGAGCTAAGGTGGTTCTCTCTCGACAGAGGCCCTAGGAATGGGGAGGAAGGGGAGGAAAGGAGACTCCCATTTTGGATTGCCGGTCATCTGCGTCAACCAAATGCATATAGTACTTTGAAGAAAACATACAATTTTACGTTTTTTTAATTTTTTAATTTTTATTTTTTGAGATGGAGTCTCGCTCTATCGCCCAGGCTGGAGTGCAGTGGCGCGATCTCAGCTCACTCCTAGCTCCACCTCCTGGGTTCACACCATTCTCCTGCCCCAGCCTCCCGAGTAGCTGGGACTACAGGCGCCCGCCACCATGCCCAGCTAATTTTTTGTATTTTTAGTAGAGACAGGCTTTCACCACCGTGTTAGCCAGGATGGTCTTGATCTCCTGACCTCGTGATCCGCCCGCCTCAGCCTCCCAACGTGCTGGGATTACAGGTGTGAACCACCGCGCCTGGCCGCAATTTTAAATTATTTTAAATAATTTTGGTATGAGGAATACAAAAAGAAAACAGAAGACAAAAAGGAAGTGATTCACAGATTTGTGAAAAGAAAAATACCTATATGCTCTAAAATATAGCACAGAAAAAGTTAAAACACAACCAGAAGACCAGAAGAAAATGTGAGCAACAGAGAAGGGATGAATATTCATAATAAAAGAAGAGCTCATCAAATTAACAGAAGACTGATGAATAACCCAACCAAAAAAAGGGGATTAAGAAATGGTTAAGAGGAAAAAAGTGGGAGGGGGAGGAAAACTACTAAAAAGTCCCACAATTACAAAAAGTCACAGAACATTTTAACACGTTCGCTAAATACATATGTTTATCATAAAATAGTTTTGCCATTTATGTTAGCGTGTTGCTTATGAGCCTTGTTTTAAAACCACATAAGATCTGTAGGCATTTTTAGGATTTGGCTTTGGGGAAAAAACAGAATTCCACAAGATAATCAATTTTCTCAAGCTATTTGTAACAAAGTCACTTTTTAGCAATATATTCTTTTTTAAATGGGAGACTATGATCAAACTTGCTTATTCTACAAAAGAACTAACGTCAAATCTTTGATTATTAGTTGAAGTGTTTCCATAAAAGAAGATACTTTTATCAGCAACACTATTCATTTATCTGTCCTACTATTTCACTGTGGAAGGACGTATTCTTTTTAAAAGCCTTTTTATATCGTATGACTCTCTTCTCAGGTATCCTCCTAGGTTTCCTTATCTTGGTGGTTATCTCAAGGAACTTCTAGGTGCACAAACCTTGTGGTTGTCTCTTGCACACATCAGAATAAGTATTTAGACCAGGAGAACATAAAGAAATGCTGTCATGATGCACATATACTAAAACACACTGGCCACATTTTTCCCTTTGCCATACTCAAGGATGGAAATGAAACTATTTTTTCTAAGACCAAGAGTTGAATGGAGTGAAAAGCTGGTACTTTATAATCCCAGCTACTCGCGAGGCTGAGGCAGGAGAATCACTTAAACCAGGGAGTCGGAGGTTGCAGTGAGCCAAGATCACGCCACTGCACTCTAGCCTGTAGACAGAGCGAGACTCCATCACAAAAAATAAAAAAAGAAAGAAAAACAAAACAAAACAAAAAAACCTGTCAAAGCCAGGTAGGCAAAAAGACCTTAAGTTATCCATCTGCCAATAGGAATATATTTTGCACATCAGCCCTTGAAGAAATATGTTGTCTCATTTTTCTAGAAATACTCTTGGGTTACCTTTACTTCCCCATGGTTGAGAATATGGATACAAAGAAATACTTCGCTCTTGTAGCACAAGCACCAGTCTCGGAATTGGCAAGTAATGAGGAATGGTATGGACTGCAATGAACTGGAGTGCTCTTAATCTCTCCATTAAGGAATCAGTTATAACACAGCTCAGCTAATTATTATTATTTTGAGACAGAGTATGGCTCTGTCACCCAGGTTGCAATACAATGGTGCGATCTCAGTTCACTACAACCTCCACCTCCTAAGTTCAAGCAATTCTCCTGCCTCAACCTCCTAAGTCACTTGGATTACAGGCATGCGCCACCATGCCCAGCTAATTTTTGTATTTTTAGTAGAGACGGGGTTTCGTCATGTTGGCCAGGCTGGTCTTGAACTCCTGAGTGTCCTTCTCCTCCAGAGTGTCTGTGAGCCACCAGTTTGATATGAATTATTACATGATTCATGCTATTCTCATTCTACTTAGATGGTCCCCTGTCTTCTTCTATAATTGGATGATGTAGAATGGTCTCTTGGAAGCACAAAGTTCACCACCTTTTCCAAAGA
This sequence comes from Macaca fascicularis, assembly GCF_037993035.2. NCBI lineage: Eukaryota > Metazoa > Chordata > Mammalia > Primates > Cercopithecidae > Macaca > Macaca fascicularis. The sequence continues at coordinate 28,759,242 of NC_088383.1, forward strand.
AATAATTTTGCTGGGCCATGTGATATCTGTATGCTTAACTTCACCTGCTAGTGCCAAATTCTTTTATCTAAACCCTCCCGTAGTCTTAAATTCTACCCAATCTAGTCTTATTTGGACGTTTTTCTCTAATGGAATTGATTGCTAAAACTGTGTTTCTAGTCTATTACCTCTCACTACTAAAAGCACAGAACTTACCAGGACACCTGTCCACAGCAGTAGGGAGAAAGTCAGAAGAGAAATGTAGGTGAAGATAAGTTTAATGCTTGTAACAATTTCTAGAGAGTCTTGCTTTTGTTTGTGTTAATAAAATCCCTTGGCATCTCCAAACTGGAGATTTCCTTAGAAAGTTAATCATAAGTTGATTATATTGGGGGCTGTTCAGCCGACGGTTATTTAGAGGGGTTATGGGAATAATAAGTCATATGGAAACAAAATCAAAAAGATATTTGAAAGAAAAAGTTATTTAGAAGCTTTGAATCATTTAACGGTTAACCACAGTTAATTATTTCCTTTTTCAGATATTCAATTCTTTACCATTGGCTCGGTCATCTCTGCCTATAAAAATGAGATCATCCTCTCTCCCACTGCAGCACTCCTATCCTCAACTGTAAAAACTGCCTCGGACTCAACTGTGATCCCTCCTCTGCTGTCAGCTCTGTCACTTCTTGACACCTTGCAATTCGGCTTCCGGTGAAAATGTTTCTCAGATGTCAGCAGTGATTCCGCATTGCCAAATTCAATGGCATTTTGTCAGAACTCATTTTCTTTACGTGCTCTAAAGAAGCCCACATTTCTGATCACCCCTTGCTTTTGCACATCAATGTATAATATATTTACTGATTAAATACTCATTTCACAACACTCCTAAATGCTGGAAGACAGACACACATTTAAAATCCATATTTTGTTCTTTGGACGAAATGTCATACAAAGAATAACACTGGGTGCCAAAATCTGGCAAAACTTTAATAAATGTGTAAATTACTTAATCTAAAACTTATGATCTCACATTATACAGTACCAAACTAAATTTCCAGGCCCACTATCTACATATCATCGAACTTAAATATGTCCAGTGCTCTGCAAGTCATCTATTTTCATGCTATTCTCTTCTATCTTTATCCCCCACGCTACCTAGAATTACACCTAACCCTTGCTGCCCAGCTCTCACGGCCTCTCTTGTGGGACTGGGTATCTGGTTGCTTCAGGCTGAGATGATCACCACCTTCTCAGAATCACAGGATTTTATGTGACAGTCATCAGATAGTGCTTTACGCGGCAGTTTTCTATAATCTCTACTGCCTGATTGACTGAGTATAAGCCCTTAAAGTTTAGGGAGTAGGTACCACTCTTTCTATTTTTGAGAGAAATAGAAGCGTGCAGTGATGGCTGTCCACATCTTCATACCTCCCTGTAACCAAGCTCTCAGGGGGTCTCCTTCCACAGTAACCCTGGCTTGGCCATGAGACTTGTTTCATCCAATGAGATATTAGCAGATCTGATGCAAGAAGAGGCTTCCTGAGCATTTACATCCTGGAGACTGTTTTCTTTTGCTGTTCTCTGGAATCTGAGACCACTGCATGGGCTAGTTTTGTGAAAGGTGAAAGACTCCATCAAACACAAACAAGTTCCCCTACCTGAGCACCCCCCAAACCAACCAGACCCCAGCCAAGACCCCAGACTGAACAGATCCACCAAGTTGACCCAGGCCAGAAGAACCACATTGCTGACCACAGTATCAAGAGAATAAATGCTTGTTGTTTTAAGCCATTACAGTTTCTGGTGATGTAGGGGGAGGTGTTAATGGATGTACCAGGTATCTGGCACACTGTATTATTCTGAAATGAGTAAAGAATACAATTTTAATAAAATCTCTCTCATCATTCAATTCTTACTTAGTAGATTTTCTCTAGCCTAGAAATTGAAATACTCCATATATCTGGAAAGGGTTTTCTAGTTTGTTTTGTAAAATGAAAAATCAAAAGGCAGCAATTGTAAAAGATACAGTACAAATATTCTGTCTCTCTAGATGGGGATGTGACTTCAGGATGCTCCATTTACCATCTTTGAGTCCTCAGGTAAATACTGTAAACTTTCTTGACCTTTGTTTCTTTTTCTTAAAATAAATACAATACCACTAACCTCACAGTATTAGAGATAATACACAGTAAATACCAAATATAGTCTCTGGTGCATTTCTTCAATAACCAGGAGATATTATCATCATACATAATAATTAATCTTAAAATAAGAGAGCTGAAGCAGCTGATCTCTACATGTGGTTCTGGCTGGGCATGGTGGCTCATGCTATAATCTCTGCACTTTGGGAGACCGAGGCAGGTGGATTGCTAGAGCTCAGGAGTTTGAGAGCAGCCTGGGCAACCTGGTGAAACCCCACCTCTACCAAAAATACAAAAAAATTAGCTGGCCGTGGTGGTGCAGGCCTGTAGCCCCAGCTACTTGGGAGGCTGAGGTGGGAGGATGGTTTGAGCCTGGGAGGCGGAGGTTGCAAAGCCGAGATCATGCCACTGCACTCCATACTGGGTGACAGAGCCAGACCCTGTCTCAAAAAATAATAATAATAAAATAAAAGTATGTCTCTACACGATTCATTCCCTCTCACTACTAAAAGCAGAGAGTTTGTCATGATGCCTGGATGTGGCAAGAGTGGGAAAGTCTGAGGGTAAAACATTAGGGAAGATCATTTTAATGTTTTGAGCAATTTCTAAACATTTTTGTGTATAACAACCCTTGGCATCTGAAAACTAGAAATTTTTCCTGCCCATACAGATTAGAAAGTTGGTCATAGGGCTTAACTATATTTGGAACTGTTCAGTCAATGTTTACTTAGGAGGGGCCTGTGGGAATAAGAAATCATAAGAAAACATAAGCAAAAAGTGGCCGGGCATGGTGGCTCACACCTGTAATCCCAGCATTTTGGGAGGCCAAGGCGGGCAGATAGCTTGAGGTCAAGAGTTTGAGACCAGCCTGGCCAACATTGCAAAACCCTGTCTCTACTAAAAATACAAAAATGAGCCAGGCATGGTGGTGTGTGCCTGTAATCCCAGCTACTCAGGAGGCTGAGACAGGAGAATCACTTGAACCCAGGAGGCAAAGGTTGCAGTGAATCGAGACTGTGCCACTGCACTCAAACCTGGGTGACAGAGTGAGACTCCATCTCAAAAACAACAACAACAACAAATAAGCAGAAAGTTGTTGGGAAGAAAAAGGTTGTTTAGAAGTGCTGATTAATTCACAATGAACTAGGTAATTAGAAAAGTCCAGATGCCATTAATTGTGTAAAATTGCTTAGTGCCAATAGGATGCTTTTTCATTCTCTATCAAAAATTATATAATTATATTATCTTACATCAAAAATATAAATTAGATTAATATAAAGATAGGGCATCTGGAACATTTCTGGAATATAATAACCAAAGCACACTAGGAAACCCTTTGTGTCCAGCCCATTGAGCCTGGGTAACGTGAAGGTGTGTGCCACCCCCACCGAATCTCAGAGCATGCGCGTGCAAATGCGCTCATTTCAGATAAAATGAGGTAATGACTTCAAGGAAAGCAACAGAAAGAAAGAGATCCTCCTCCATGGCCAAGTGCTCACCTATATAGGTTCCACTGTTGTTACCAGCACAGTCAGCATCTTCTGGATGGAGTGTAAAAGCATACAGAACAAAAGCCAAGAAATAAAGCAGAACAGTTAGAAGGCCAGCCGCAGATGCAAAAAAAAAAAAAAAAAAAAAAAAAAACCACTTACAACAATTAGGTAAAGCACAGCATAGAACAGCCCTTGCAATGCCACTCTTAAACATAAAACAGTTTGTTTTATATTTAAGTTTAAAGTGACATTTTAAAATATCATGCAGGGTTTTGTGTGTGTTCTTTTTTTTAATTCCCCCAACTTTCTTCGGTGGTTTCTTGATCCAGGTACAAGAAAATTATACGAGACTTGTCTGAGAGGTTTATATTTTCTTTCTTTTTCTCTCTTTTTTTTTTTTGAGACAGAGTCTTGCTCTGTTGCCCAGGCTGGAGTGCAATGGTTCAATCTCAGCTCACTGCAACCTCCGCCTCCTGAATTCAAGCGATTCTCCTGCCTCAGCCTCCTGAGTAGCTGGGATTACAGGCGTGCGCCACTACGTCCAGCTAATTTTTGTACTTTTAGTAGAGACAAGGTTTTGCCATGTTGGTCAGGCTGGTCTCGAACGCCTGACCTCAGGTGATCTGCCCACCTTGGCCTCCCAAAATGCTGGGATTATAGGCGTGAGCCACCGTGCCTGACCTATATTTTTAAAGTTAAGAAAACTATGCCAACGGATCCCCCAAAGTAAATTTATTTTTGTAAATCAGGTTCTTAGATAATAGGTAAAAATACAGCACTAATTTTGGCTCATTGGATTAGACAGAAAGATGAAGATGAAAATACATCCTTTCTATTGATAAGAAGAGATTTCATGTTGGGAAGTAACGGGAGAATGATATTGCTATTTTTTTAAAGAACTGATAAAAACATTTGTAAAGTAAGCAATGCGCTAGTATTTTGAAGTCACATGAATACTAGGCTATACGTATCTTAAAAACTTTATTTAAGTAGTGGGGTACTTATTATTTTAGGCCTCTTTCTTGTGGAACTAGCAGCATAGACTGCACAGAAATCAAATAATTGAGAAGGTGCCCCTAGATCATACACCAAAATAAGTCTGTCAATACATTTGAATAATACTGTTTATTTCATTCACATTTCAGACTACTAACAGAATAAAAATATAATGTATTATTTCAGATTACATTCTATGTTTCTGCTGCATAAAGCAAAAAAAAAATGTATATTTCTTTCTAACACAAAGTCCAACCACAATTTTTGGTTTTGTAACTTCACAATGGACGTTTGGATGTACAACAGAGTACATTTATAAGTTGCTTGTTATATTCAATTTAATCCTACATATATGTGCACTAAATAAAATTACTAGACTATGCAGGGTAACTTACACATGTACCTTTAATTTCCTCTGAGAAGCACAAAGAAAATGAGAAAGGAAATGATTAAATGTGCAGAAAATACAATTAGAATAGGAAGATGTTGCACCCAAAGGAAAAAAAAAAATCCACCTACCACACTCAACTGTTTCCTCATCTTAGAAAAGCCAAAGGAGAAAACAAACGTATTTTAAATGTTTCAAAATTATCAGTCAACAAATACATAGAATTTATGCCAAACTACATTTTAGGCTGCACTACAGGCTTGTTTTAAAAAGAATGCATACACTTAACTTGTCAAAACATAGTCCTTACATAGCTTATTAAATAACCAAATGGGAAAAATAACCAGAACAAAAATCTTCAGCATTTTTTTCAAAATAATGTCTTCATTAAGGGGATTATATTTATTTTCATAGAACAGTTTTGTTGGTAAATCAATCTGTTCAATGCTTAAAAGAAATGTCTTGATAAAAATAGTGGAAAGAAGAAAGGATATTAGAAACAACAAATTTTGTCCTTAACATATCTAAATATCCTGTAAATTTCACAATAACCTGACAATTATCAATGTAATACACATATCAAATGAGTTATGCAGAATCATTTATTTTTATTCTGTCTATATTATCTGATGAAAGGTATTTTAGAAAGTAATCCTAAATGGTTCCTAAATTACTAATAGGATAGCAATTTAAAAGTTAAATATGACTTCAGAGACTCGCTTTCAGTTAAGGGTGGAAAAAGTCCTGGCAATATTACAGAGGGAAATCTAACTATGAGTTAAGGTAAAACGCATTTCACTACATGACCTCAGAGCAAATAGGAGTGATCAGAACAGTTCTCCCCTCATCCATCCAAGCTACAGAATAGCGGCCAAACAAAACACTTCCAGGAAAGTGTATACCACTGTATTTTTATTTTTTAAAATACTTATGGATCCTTCAGCTATGTTGGCTTGGTTTGATCAGTATTAGCAAATATCACAATCATTATTATTATTCAGGCTCGTGCTTTGAATCACCCAAGTTGTGACTTTATTTATGCGTATGTCTTAGTAAATCTGACCTGTCATGTGCATCTAAAACAAATTGTTAGAAAACAAGAAATAAACTATATGATGTGGCTTAGGCAAACAGCTAGGCATGATGGACATCAGATGGGTCACTTTAAAATCTCAGGTACTCCATTATAAAGTGGGTTGTTAAACATAGAGTCTATTTTTTATAAGACCAATGGGATAGATTAAATACTACACCCTCGATTAAAGACTTAGCGCCATGGAAATCAAAATGATAAAAGCCATACCACAAAAACCAACAAAAAATTAAAACACTAATGTCAATCCACAAAAAAATCTGTAATTATATCACATATAGTATATATTTCACATTCTAATAAAATGTCATGAATATGCTGTATAAATTTGCAAGAGAATGTTTCTCCATAAAATTCTTAAGTAGAGAGAGAAGGATATTTTTATATTACTGATATAACCCCACACATATATTTGGTAGCAAGTATTATGCTTAATGAACATCCAGTAAGAAAATGAAAGGAACAGAATGTCTTAGACTTAGCAAGTTTGAACAAAGGGGAAAAAATAAACAAAACGCTGATCTCAGAAGAGAGTTGGGATAGTCACACGATTACTACTATGTGGAAGGCACTGTTCTGTGTACACTACAATACACAAACTTATTTAATTCCCCAACAATCTACAAGGCCAGTACTATAATCCCCTTTTTTTCAGATAAGAAAGAACCCTATAGTGAATTCTCATAATTTTATGTTGCTTTGGCATCCATTGTGAATCCAGGCTTAACTTTCTCATATCAGAAACAGGGGTTAGTTGCCCTTGACATAGCTTCAAGCTCTCTGCCTCCTCTGACTTCCTCAAGGCAGCCCATCCAGAAATCTGCCATATACAACTGCCTGCTGGTGACCATCTCACTTTGGGACATACAGATACAGCATATGTGACTCACTCCATGACCCCTACACCCCACGTGGACCATGCAATTATGCTGCCGGGACCACCTCTCGGTCACAGCGTAACTCCACGGAACTCATGCCTGCTTTCTTTAGACCCACTATTTAGAACTCCCAGAAGGAAAACTTGCTTGGATAATGCCCTGGACCACAGTGAAGGCTTTGGTCCCCCATCTCTCTTGCTCCTCACACACTGGTTGAGTCTGTGTCCCAGAGAGCTCCCCTCTTCCTGTTGGCCCTGCGAGGCGTGCTGCCCTCCTCTCTGGGATCTGTGAGTAATACACTGCCTCTGCTATTTCATGCACCCCTGCTATTTCATGTTTCCTCCTCTGTGTCTCACCTGCCCGACACACCTGCATCTACAGTTTTTCCTGGTCAGGGCATTCCCAGAGAGTGGCTATCTTTGTAGGAATAAACTGGAAACAGGTCAGACAAGAGCCCCAAGAGTGTCTGTCAATATAATCAAGTCCCTGTGAGACAGGACATCTGGTCACAGGTGGACACTTAGGCATTAGGCCTTCCACCAGGAGAAAGAAGTATCCCATGAAAGGCACACTGCAGACAGCCATGACCACCTCCCCTGCATCAGAGCAGGGCTAGAGTTTATAGCCACTCTCTAGAGAGAGTTCAAGAACTAATTAGAACCGAAAAAAAAAGAAATACAACACATTTGTCCATGTTAAAACTGGGATTTGGACCCATGCCATTTGGCTCGAGTCTGAGTTTTTAATTCAATCCTATACTAATCATGACAAAATCACATTTTGATTACTCAAGTCTCAGACTAGAAATGGGCAGGAGAGAGGTCAAGGGACATAATGTTTCTTACAAGTTTCCTATTGACTTAGCATGACCTCCCACGGCCCCACCGTCCCTCCCCAAAGCTTTGGTATTCCAAGGGAGAGTCTCCTGCCAGGAGTGGCCAGGGAGAACCAGCTCGTCTCCCCAGTGTTATCAAGAGTCCACCGTCTGCTATCTTCAAGCACATTAGAGCAGGAGAGGAAAGTTAGGAAAGTCACAATGGGAAGGCCAAGAGGATCTCAAAAAGATAAATGTGGCTGAGCACAGTGGCTCATGCCTATAATCCAGCACTTTGGGAGGCCACGGAAGGAGGATCACTCGAGGCCAGGAGTTTGAGACAGCCTAAACCACATAGTGAGATCTCATCTCTATAGAAAATTTTAAAAATTAGCTGGGTGTGGTGGCACATGCCTGTAGTCCCAGCTACTCAGGAGGCTGAGACAAGAGGATCGCTTGAGCTCAGGATTTCAAAGCTGCAGTCAGCTATGACTGCACTCAAGCCTGGGCGACAGAGTGAGAGCCTGTCTCAAAAAAAGAAAAACTTTTTTTTTTTTAAGAGAAAGATAAATGTGTTTCTTCAGAGAATGGACTGGAAAGGTTCTTGTGAAAAGTACGTAGTGAGTTCTGCATACTGGGCAGTAGTAAACATCCCATTCTGCTGGATGTCACTCTGCAAGGGACATGTGTGACACTCCTGAAAAGTGGAGAAACTGTGTCTATATTAGTGTGCTATTATTCACATGGGCAAAGTTAAATCCCCATACTAGAAACCACTTACCTAAATTCCCCACCCCCTACCACAATCCCTTCTAAAAGTCTGCAATAACACACAGCCACAGATCAGACCCCTGAGAGTTAACCAACGCTTTCTAACCTGCATGGCATTGGGTCCCTAGAACACAATACAAGCGACAATACAGCTGAGAACCCTTGCAATGGAAAGACTAGAAGCATCTACCCTGATAGTGTTTGAGAAGCAACATCTTCAGGAATCCCAGGAGAACACAGTTCACTGAGACTGAGCGTGAGCAGTAACAGTTAGAAGGTTCTTCACCTCAACCATCTTGCGATTTAAGTGATAAGATATGAAATTTACAACTTAGTTCATCTACACTTCTTTCCACCCAAACTCTGAACTCCGGAATCTTCCAAATAGTATTAGTATTAGGGAAAAAAAAAAATTAGGTATTTTTTAAAACCCCATGTGTTTCTGTTTATACAAGACCTCACCAATATTAAGAAAATGTTTGACAATGTTTTAGACATACAAACTTCATATAACAACATAAGCAATGTTATTTGTTTCTGAATTAACTTTATGTATAAAAACAACAAATAAAATTACTTAAGAATCCAAGAAGAAGCAGCTTACTCAACTTGAAAAGCTTCATTACAATGACTTGTAGCGTCCAGTGATATATTATTCTTAAGTGTTAGACCTTCCAAAATATTGGTACTGTGTGCAGTGAATTCATTATTTTACTCAATGTTTAAATTCTTTTTTGCCTGTTGTGATTATCAACTGACAAATGCTTGTCTTTGAATGAACTAAGTTACACCTTTCTTACATGGATACCCTTCGGCTTCAGTTAAATATTTTCTTTTTACCTGCATAATAACAATCATAACGGGTTAAAACAAATTCTACAATAAAATATTTTGTGTTTTGCTTTCTAATCTTTAAATGGTTGAAAAATTGTACATTCTTGTTTCTTTGACTGCAAGAATTTTTTAAGAGTTATTGTGTAAAACAAAAATTTTGAATTAAGGTTATTCAGTCAGCAATATTAGAAACTTTTAGGTTCTTATACTTTGATAACTAAAAAAAGGAAACAACACTATAATAAATCATACTTGAATATTCTGTTGTAAAATATATTACCTGGATAACAGCTTTTTCTTACTCCTTTCTGAAGACCATATATACTGGACTTAAATATTTAATATAAATCACATCCTACTGAAGTTAAAGTTAAATTAATTTTATATCATTAGGAAGACAATTCTTAACTCATATTTAGATTTCAATAGAAAAGCAGGCCGGGCGCGGTGGCTCAAGCCTGTAATCCCAGCACTTTGGGAGGCCGAGACGGGCGGATCACGAGGTCAGGAAATCGAGACCATCCTGGCTAACACGGTGAAACCCCGTCTCTACTAAAAATACAAAAAATTAGCCGGGCGCGGTGGCGGGCGCCTGTAGTCCCAGCTACTCGGGGGGCTGAGGCCAGAGAATGGCGTAAACCCGGGAGGCGGAGCTTGCAGTGAGCCGAGATAGCGCCACTTCACTCCAGCCTGGGTGACAGAGCGAGACTCCGTCTCAAATAAAAAAGAAAAGAAAAAAAAAAAAAGAAAAGCAACAAACAATACCACAAATAAATTCATATTTCTTTCTTAAAGGTTAGGTAGTACATGCAACCAAACTATAAAAATAAGTTTCAGGCAGAAAATTAGAGTACTTTAAATTATATTGACACAAGAAATGCAAGTTGCCAAGTTTCTGTGATGCAAAAGTACTCTTTAATACTATCTGGGACATAAGATTCACTTTTACTCATTTCCAGAACACTTAAGCTGTATCTTTTATGTAATAGTCTAAAAGCTGGTCATCTAAAAGAAAACTATCAGATTTTGAGGCCTGCTTTTCTGTCTGTATTACTAATATAAATCCATTATGTGGGAACCTATCATTAGATGATGGACAGGGAGGGAAACAAATTTCCATTACAAATATCTTTGTTCGGTAAGCAATTCTTCCAAAAAATAGGGGGAGGAGACAAGTGCTTATATCTAGCTACTAAGACTTAGAAGAAATATTTTAGGTTTCAGAGTTCATGTTTTTGTCTTCAGGAATTTTTTATTTTAAGAGGTAAATTTTTTTGTGTGTTTGAAAAGCCTTTTTTTTTTTCCTTCTGGGTTTGTATTAGATACACAAAGATTCTTAAGGGGAGGAAATAACCAAGCAGCAAAGATGAATATGACTTACACTTATGAATTTTGTACAAGGAGGCTAGTTTTAAAGCCTAAAGAGGTTGTTATTATAATGGCTCCTGATTTCACTTACCTTAGAGCCAAGAACTAGAGCTCTAGCACAAATATAAATGCAAAGATAATAAGATTGGGATGTGCCCTTCTTTATATACTTCTATATTGATATTAACAGAAACCCTATAGTTCCAAAACCATCTTCCATGAATTTTTCCTCCATGCAAACTTAAGTTATGGTGATACACTACAAATGAAATAAAGAGCAAAATAAAGATTTAAAAAAGAGTAATACGAGCAATCATTTTGTGAAAAAAGTTAACTGGCTAATTTGATAAATGGTATTACATGACTAAATTCATTATTTCAAATCCGACATGTGCAATTTCCTCCTAGGTGTTAAGTCCACTAATGTGAAAATTAGTGGATAAAGTTTTTATCACTGTATTTTTAAAATAAATTTATAAATATTGACATGATAGAATTATTCTTCCTTTACAAATTTTACATTAAATCAGAAACTTTTAAAAAACCCTATTCCATTAATATTCAAAATCATAAAAACAAAAGATTTTATATCAACTTGTTGTTTCTCTTCACAGCTTTCCTATAATTCAGCAAAGGGCATGATAACGTAAGTTTCCTATTCCAAAACCCTAAGTACCAAATATTGAAGTCCAGAAAGTAGTGGATCAGATGGCCTTTACAAGTTTTAGTCATGTAAAGAATCATCATCAAAACACAGGTTAAAGTGCTTTTAAATGCCATTTAAAATGTTCAGAATCAATACAATGATTTATGCATAACTTTTAACTTTATGTGAGACAATATTCAAGGAAATTGCAAGTAGAATTTCAATTCTTTGAGAATAAAGACATTAGCTTCCTATTTAATTGTCACAGAAATATATTGTCTCTCTGAACAGGGCCATATCTGTTATATGTTTATTATTTAATAAGGATAATTTTGACCAGATTTATTTGAAAATAAATAACATATATAAAAACAAATAATGCAGCTCTCAGTGAATCAAAATCTAGCTTAATAAAAAACAGAGAGAGAAGAAAGAGAGGAGGACCAGCAAACATTTCTGAATGGTATTCAAGAGGCAGAAAAGGCAAAAAAAACACAAAATTATTCAAATGAGGACATTTCAGTAAAGATAAATGCTAGAATAAATATTTATCAGAGCCACATATTGAAGTATTAACATAAAAAAGAAATTATGCAAATCAACAGACAAAAGGACTCTGTTACAATTAATACTTCTATGTACACACACAGAAACACACACACACACACATACCCCTCACTTTCATATGCATCTATACAGAAACCAGTTTGAAAGAGCTATTAAAAAGCAATATATCTCTTTTGTATAGTTCTTTTAAAGAAACACATATACACTTATTAAAAATTTTCAATCAATGAAAATTCATAATAATATCAAACTGTAAATTTCTAAGTTGCCTAGGTCTCAAACAGAGTTGAGTATGGATCTAGATTCAAGTATAATTACATTTATTTCATCTTTCAGTGACACATATCTTATCCCACATATACCAAATATATTAGAAATGTGTAAGCCTCCTATTTTAAAATCCCTTTAAGAGCAAGTCAGGCAAGGAGTCTCAAAGCTCCTTTCTGTTGGTGAGTTGGCCAGTGAAAAGTCATCTCGCTTAAGAACAATGAAATGTTCTCATGAAAGCTTTAAGCTTTCTCACGTCAGAAGACGTGTAGCATTCTGTGACAAGGATTTTTTTCCTTGTGCCTGGACTTAATGCAGCAAGGACAAGCAGGCTTTTGAATCAGTGCTCTACTTCAAGCATTTGACTGCTTGTGAGATTTATACTCGACTACAGTTTGGCTCTCTTCTAATGTGATTCCTGGGCTATATGCTTCTGCAAACTGACAGAAATCACAGGAGATGTGAAAAATGCAACAATACTAAAAACAGATGTTGGTGTAAAATTCCAGGGCCATTTATTTGGTCATTCCGCTGTTGAATGTACAATTTCTATGCTGAAAACAAAGGGTTGGTTTTTTTCTCTTAAAATACCTAGAACCATGAAACATCTAGGGGAGGTGCAATAGGGAATTTATGGGATGTGGACTTGAAGAGGTGGGTGGTGGGAAGTAAAGAAAAGCTGACAGAAGGTTAGGCTGAAACAGAAAAAAAAGTACTTAAATGCACACTATGTTTTTCAGTAATCATACGGTAGCCATCCTTTGTCTTTCTCTCATTTTCTTTTAATCTAATCTGGTGATAACTCCAAAGGGATAGGCTAAAGGTCAGAAGTGTTATGATCTGGGGGTAAGAAAGGAATTAAGAACAATTGATCTTGAGCACAACTGCTTTCGTACCCAACAAAATGGTAGATTTTTTTTCTCCCTAATCTTTACCAAGAAATACCTAACCCAAACCTCCTGGCTTTGAAGAAATAAGAGCTATATTTGAGGTGACATTTAATAAAATACCTATATTTGGAAATCAAAGACAGTAGTAGTAGTTAGTTACTTTCTTAATGAGTGAGTCATGGATTTATTATTAACAACCTCAACCACCCCTTTCCTCAAAAGATTCATGTTAATATTCCAAATATGAATCTCATATTTGTTTGTTCCTGAGAATTGATGATCCCAAAGTTATTGCTAGGGTAATAGGACCCTTTATTCTGCCATGAGCACCTGCTCTAATAGTCAAAAATAAACATCGGGGTTTGGTTACCCTGCATTCCTATTAACAAACTTACATGATTTCCTGTTGGAAACTTTCAGGGGCTGAACCAATATTTCTGGTCGTCTCAGAGCCAGTCTCCTGGGAGAAAGAAGATCAACATGCCTATCAGTTTTCAGCACAGGTCTGAGGTGAATACAACATCAAAATATTTAGTCTTAAGAAAAAACTTAAAGGTTAGAGAAAAAAATGAATGTAATGCAATAGACTCAAATTAAGAAACAAATCGCCCACTTTCAAATTTTTGTAAATTATCTTCCCTCCCTCCAAAACCACTGGTCTTTTTTTTTTTTCTCCACCTTTCATATCAACATGGTTTCAAGATATTAATGTGCTATTTTCCATTTGCTTCATAACAAAAATCTAATATGACCCAGTACTGTCATATTATTTTTGGTCATTCATCATACTTAGTTAGACAAAACAGAAATCCAAACCCAAGGGATAAAAAATTCTAAGGCAAGGTTTTATAGCATATTTTATCACATCAATGTTAGAATGATATTTTGCAGAGAACAAAAGGTCAGCTGGAGAAAAGCCATTATTATGTACCAGCAGCTCACCTTTCCTGGAAATGCTTTGAGGGGATCAAGCCTGCCCTGGGGTTGGCATCACCTTCGTGTTTCGCTTGCCACCAAGTTGCATCATCTTGGCTCATAATCTGAAGAATATCTCCCTTTTTGAAAGAAAGCCCAGCTTCCTTACATGGAATTGCCTTATCCTCATTAGGATTATAGTCAAAGAGGGCTTTGATAAACATCTGGAAGAAAAGTTTCATTAAAGATGAATAAAGATAAAAAATAAAAGTGAAATGGCCTATATTCTCCTAACTCCGACTCCAAACATAGTAATTTTAAAACTGGAATATTGAAAGAGATATGTTATGACAAAGTGGATATGTGCTGGATGGAAAAACATGACTTCCCTCCCACGCACAAAAAAATGTTTTTAAGCAATAATTACCTTGCCTTCTTTTGATGGTGTCTCCTCTTTGATGCCGGGTATAATCTTAAATGTAATTGCTCCCTGAGACTGAGCCTGGTATCAGATGAAAGAAGGAGTTATAAGAAAACCAGACCCAAGGAAGAATAAGGTAAAATAGGTAGAAAGTGAAATGCATCTGAAAATTTACAAGCTTAGAGTTTCTACTCTTAGATAGACTAAACGGAGGAAACTATTTTTGTAGATATTCCTGTAATGTGAGAAAGAAAGCTCTGAAGTTTGTAGAATAAGTTAAAAAACATTAACTCCTAAATCCACTTTTACTTCCTGTATACTTTTAAGCTGTCAGTAAATACATTCCCATCCAAGTTTCTTTGAAATAGAAACACACAAAATATGCACAACGCCTTAAATAAAATAAACACAGTATTCAATGACTAGAGTAGATAATGTCTAGAGGGTTGGGTGCAGTTGGCTTGTGCCTGTAATTCCAGTGTTTTGGGAGGCAAGGTGGCAGAATCACCTCAGCCCAGGAGTTCAAGACCAGCCTGGGCAATATAGAAAAACCCCTGTCTCCACAAAAAAAATTTTAAAAATTAGCCAAGTGTGGTGATGAGGCTAAGGCCTCTTGAGCCCAGGAGTTCAAGGCTGCAGTGAGCTGTGATTGCACCACTGCACTCCAGTCTAGGTGACAGAGCAAGACGCTGTCTTTAAAATAGTAATAATAATAATAATAATAATAATGTACAAGGTTCAGGCAGTTACATCTAAGTATCAGCATCCATGTTTTGGGGGACAAAACACCTATAATGTCAGTAGTGCCATTATAAATATATGATTCAATTAGGGACAATGCCCATCACAAAAAAAAAAAGAACATTCATATCTATTGCATTCTGGTTAGTCAGTAAAATATCAAACATAATAGATTAATTGCAAGATGAAAAGACTGAGTATCTATTCTAACTTCATTAAAATAAGTACCAGCACCCACAAATTTTTCTTATCTTAGTTAGATATGATCTCTCTTTAAATATACTCTCATGTCATTTTCTGTCTCTCTCTTTTTAGCATTTATTGTAGCCATATTTAATTATTTATGCAATTACTTCATAAGATATGTTACTCCTGCTCATTTGTAAGCTCCATAAAAGCACTAAATAGTTGGCACATTTGAAAGATATGAAAGGAAGAGGAGTAGGGCAAGACACATCTCTCTGAGGCTCACTATCTGTGGTGTGCTGGTAAACCAGGACTCCATTTGTTTAAAAAGAAAAAAAAAAAAAAAGCTCTGATGCGTACTGTCTGTCAATTTCCATGGTATAAATACTTTCACTATAGCCAGTTTCAATTTGCCAGCATGCAGTTGCTGAAAGCTGAGTTGGGAAATGGTGCATCATACAGTCAGCTCTGGCGAGCCTTAAGAAGGCAGCTCTAGTGCAACACAGCAACTGAAGTAAAATGGGATTCTGACAGTTTAAATAATAGAATTTTATAAAGGGTTGATTTATTTCAAAATGGCAATATCATTGCTATTGCTTACTGTAAAAGGCACTCACAAATCTTATAAAGAATTCTCATCCTGTAATACTGAATTACATTGGTAGAGAGAAAACAAAATTTGCTCTATAATCTCCTCATTTTTCTAGTTTGTGTGTGTGTGTGTGTGTGTTTTTTAATGGATCTATAGTCCTTATAACAGTGTCATTTATTAAGGATTCAATTCTTATCACTATTACTACTGAGCCATATAGGTCTATCTCTCACTGTGATTGCCTCACAATAATCTAGCATAGAGATGAATGATTATTTGATCAACGCAACTTTCTTGGTAGTTTCCAAGTATTTTTGAAATATTTTGTTCATTTACATTTACCATATTATTGCTTGAGGACTAATTTCCAATAGTTGAATTTCGTGACTAAAGGGTATGCACATTTAAAATTTTGATCGTTTCAGATCTCAAAAAGTTCTACTAATAACTTATCCCATCCCCAAATCATATAAATATACCTGTTTTCCTATACCCTGACCAACTCTAGGCATCATCAAGATTTCCAATCTCAAGTAACCCGACGCTTTCCAGACATCCATGTTTTCTTTTGTAAAGTATTTGTCCATATGCATTGCTGATTTTTCTGTAAATGTTTTTCTTATTGATTTTTATCATCTCTGTATATATTTTGAAATATTAGCCTTTTATTATATATATTGAAAATATTTTTTGTACAATCTCATTTGTCTTTGATGTTTCTTTATGGCACCTTTTTTCTATAAAGAAAGTTTTCAATTCTAGTAGACACATCTGTTATTTTTCTATTTGACTTTCATATCAAGGTTAAAAAGTCTTTTTCTACCTCATAAAACTTGTATATTACATTTTATTGGGCAATTTCTGTGATTTTTTTTGCATTTAAATATTTAATTTGTTGGGAATTTATTTTTACATATTGTGTAAAACAAGGATTGACCTTATTTTTTCTGAGTCATTAACCTGACACCATTTATGAAATGTTCCAGTTTTCCCAGTGATTTAAAATGCCACCTTAACCATATACTAAATTTTCATATCTATGGAGATCTGTTTTTGAGACACACTCAAACCTCCTCCAGTTGGTATAGCTTTTCAGTATGTTTTCATACATAAAAGAGGGAGTTTCCCTTCCTTTTATCTTATGAATGAACTTTAGAATTAATATTGCCAAGGCATAAAATAATTGTATTCAAGTGTCAGATTTCAAAAGACATCTAAATTAGTTTGACTAATTTGTATTGCTATGATCCACAGCATAGAATATGACTGTGTCAATGGGAGGAAGACAAAGATAAACGCATCATCAGCCACAGGGTAGATGCCATCTGCTAAGTACAGACTTGGGACAGATACTAAACTCCTTTTTTTTTTTTTTTTTTGAGACAAAGTCTTGCTGTGCTGCCCAGGCTAGAGTCGAGTGGCGTGATCTCGACCCACTGCAACCTCCATCTCCTGGGTTCAAGCAATTCTCCTGCCTCAGGCTCCCAAGTAGCTGGAACTACGGGCACCTGCCACCATGTGCAGCTAATTTTGGTTTGTGTTTTTAGTAGAGATGGGTTTCATCATGTTGGCCCGGCTGGTCTTGAGCTCCTGAACTCAGGTGATCCACCTGTCTGAGCCTCCCAAACTGCTGGGATTACAGGCATAAGCCACTGCTCCCGGCCCTAAAACTCTTTATATATACTACCTCATTTAATCCTCAAAACACTCCAGATGGATAGCTACCTCTTATTCTCATTTTGTAAATGAAAACACTGAGGCATGAATGGATTAAGGTATTTTCCAAGGACCCACAGGGATTAAGTGATGGAGCGGGGGTTCGAACCCTGCACTGCTTAATACAAATCCTGTCTATGTCAAACCAAGTCTAACAGTCTGAAATACAGTGATTCAATTTTATTTTTATTGTACCTTTAAAAGAAATTTACAGCTTACCAAAATCTGTATTATTTCCTCAGGCCTTTTATCCTCCACTGGTATCCCGTTCACTTCCCTAAGTTCATCACCAACGTGAATAAGACCTGAGAAATACGAGATTTGGTAAATTAGCAGTGTTACCCACAACAGAAAGTGTAACTTGCAGTTGTTTCCATAATTAAAGCATTGTTAGGTTCCCTTAATACATTTAAGGACTGGAAAGGAGACCTTCACGTGTCTCAGGTTTCAGCCTCTATGCCTCTCCACAGCAGTGACTCAAAGATCGCAACATAGTAATGCTGGCCAAGAAATGGTAACAGCAGCTTGGTCTTTGTCTAGAAATGCACATTACCGATATACTAATAAAATAATTTTTATTTATCTTAAAGGCTGCATGCTCTTAGCAGTACTTTTCAATCGAGAAACACAAAAACAAGATTTTATTTATTTATTTATTTTGAGACAGAGTCTCACTCTGTCACCCAGGCTGGAGTGCAGTGGCACGATCTCGGCTCACTGCAACCTCCGCCTCCTGGGTTCAGGCAATTCTCCTGCCTCAGCCTCCGAAGTAGCTGGGACTACAGGTGCATACCACCACGCTCGGCACTTTTTTTTTTTTTGTATTTTTAGTAGAGACAGGGTTTCACTGTGTTAGCCAGGATGATCTTGATCTCCCAACCTCATGTTCCACCCGCCTCAGTCTCCCAAAGTGCTGAGATTACAGGCGTGAGCCACCGTGCCCAGCCCACAAGTTTTAATATAGCTTTGGATGCTTGTGTACAAGAAGACCATAGAGTAATGTTTATCTATCATTTATTTAAATAGGCTCTCACATTGCAACACAGAAAAAAGTATCTTATTACTTGTTTTGCAGTATTAGATCCAAAGATGGTTATCCTCTTAGTTATCTATTGGAAATGCTACACACAAAACACATGATTAGTCTGTACTTGGTTAACATTCAAAGTCTCACCACTTCTATCTGCAGCTCCTCCTCTCATGATTCTGGCCACAGTGATTGCCCCAGTGTGCTCATCCTTCTTAATGGTAGCTCCCTTTTAAGACAAAAACAAAAAGCATTGTGGGTAAATGTGTGTACTGGGTGTTAGAAAAAGGGAGGAAATAAGGACATTCATCTGAAAAAAGAGAAAACAACTAAAAAAAATGAGGCAGGAAAAACAGACATCATGCCATTTGTCTTACAATGTCTATTCTCATGACTAGAGGATATTCTATCTACATAGCATCGAAGGGTTTCAGCCCAATTTAAGGATTTTTGAAATCTTCAACCTCTTCAAAACTATGTAAAATAAACATATCTTCTTTTCATTATAAAAATACCTTGTATTTGAATGTTGTTTGGTTTTTACCCTTTTAAAGCAGTTCTTCATTCTTTTTATCTTTATAGTACTGCATCAAGAAAGTGGAATAGTGACAATTACACTAATAGACAAAAGATTCTATATGTTAGAAAACTAAAACCCAGATCATTTGACTTTTAGTTAGTTCAGTGATCCTTCTATCATATTCAGTTATCATAGCAAAAAAAAATTTTAAAACATTTTTTAAAAACTTGGTGATAATTATAAAGAAAAAGAAAAAAGTTAAAACCCAGAAATTAGTTATATTTGTTGCCTAAGTCTAAGACAAATGACTAGAAGAAAGAGCTCTTACTCTATGGTTTTAGTGAACTAGGATTGTACCTAGTACAAATAGAAGTATTGGCAAAAGATTAGGAAACAGTCTCAAAAAGAAGTCAAAAATTCTTCACTTACAGATATTCAGAAGCAAATTAACTGCTGCTTTGTAAGAACAACAGGCACAAGTGGTTACTTTGAAAGCCTTTCCATGACTTTCCTTTTAAGAATCTGGCATTGGTTTTGCAATGCCATCCAACATTGCATAATACTGCTAAAAAGGTAAGCTTTTCGGTGACGGCAGAATTCATCCCAAAGAAGTGAAATTTTTCTCGAGTTTGTTAATAAACACATTTATATCATTAAAGAACAGATATGTAAACAAAGTAAGAGTCCATCTGTAATAAGTATCCTTCATATATAACTATCAGATACATAGCTAATAATAGTAAAAAAAAATCAAAGAATTAAGTGACAGGCATTTTACAGCATTTTTCATCACCTATGCATGCATTCAAGGCCAAAGACTTGAATGAGCATCTCTCCACGGTCACAAAGCTTAGACTCACCAATTACTGGTATTTTCTGCTTTTATTTCAAGTTCTAACTTGTTTCCAAAATGACTGGATATGTAATATTCCCAATACAACTAATTAGTTTGATTAAATCAACTTTCATTTTCCTTAATGACATGTCTCAAATTTTCCCACCAAATATGCCCAATGGCAGAAAAGCCTAGTAATCTAAGTTTACTTATCCATAGTTTCTGGATGAGAAATTGAATATTAAATGGCTGTAATTTGTCTAAGATCAGACAACTAGCAAATGGAAAAGTCAGGACTTGCTTAAGGCAATCTGACCAGAGACACAATTATTCATCTTAATTATCATCCAATACTGCTTAACCTCTATCTTTCCATAACCTTTTGTTCATAAGTTCATTCTGTCCGTGAGTTCATTACTCCTGTAGGAGATTGTCTCTAAAAGGGGGATCACCAATTCCTTCCCTCCTTGTATGTGCATGCCATATTCCCACATTAAGTGGTAAAAATGGTTTTGAGGCTTCAAAGGCTATAAGAAGATCTGTAGCTGCCACTCGGGCCTCTTGAGACACTTGCTCTATGGGAATCTCACTGCCATGTAAGAAATCATGACCACTGCTATGCTGTGAAGAACCCCAAGCTAGCCAAGTAAAGATAACACTTAGAGAAAGAGATATTTGGCCAGCCCCAAACCTTCCAGCTCCAAGCCCAGGTAACAGTTGTGTAAATGAAGGAGCCTTCAGTTGACTCCAGTCACCACCATCTGACTGTATGTAAGAGGAACTCCAAGTGAGAACCTCCCAGCTGAGCTCATCAACTCCCAAAATAATATTGTTTTGGCCACAACATACCGCCACGGTTTGTAACACAGAGTTAGTTAAGTGGAACCAGTATCTCTCTGTACTATGGACTGCACTGTTTTTCAGTATAGGGCTACAACCTGTTTGTTGTGCTTAATGCTAGTTCCTTTGACTTTTTCGTATTCAATGAAGTTAACTAATGTTTATTGAGAACTTACTCTGTGCAAGGCATCGTTCTAAGGGCTTATAAAAAACTGATGAAAAAGAAAAAAATGTCTGCTTTCTCATCCCAATGGGGGAGACAAGACAATAAACAAGAGATAGAATAATTACATACATTATACAGTATGTTAGAGGGTGGTGTATTAGTCTGTCTTCACACTGCTGATAAAGACATGCCTGAGACTGGACAATTTATGAAAGGAAGGTTTAATGGACTTACAGTTCCATGTAACTGGGGAGGCCTCACAATCATGGTGGAAGGCAAGGAGGAGCAAGTCACATTTTACATGGATGGCAGCAGGCAAAGAGAGAGGTTGGCCGGGAAACTTCCCGTTTTTAAAACCATCAGATCTCATGACACTTATTCACTATCACAAGAACAGCATGGGAAAGACCTGTTCCCATGATTCAATTATCTCCCATCAGGTCCCTCCCACAACACATGGTTTTTATGGGAGCTACAAGATGAGGTTTGTGTGGGGACACAGACCCAAACCCTCTCAGGTGGTATTACACCCCCTGTGCAGGTGTGAGGGGATGTAGGGCAGGAAACAGAAGACCAGGATGCTAGGGCAAGTGGAGGAAAGACAATGCGAAGACACAGGACTCACTGAGAAGATGACGTCTGAGTAAACAAATACTGGACGGAGGTGAAGAAGTTAGCCAATGGGAAGGAACAGAAGACACAGCCAGTGCAAAGGTGCCAAGGGGGCTATGAATGAAATGTTCAAGGGAGAGCAAGGTAACCAGTGTGGCTGGAGCCCAGTAGAAGAGGAGCAGCAAGAGGAGATGAGGTCAAAGGCAGAAGGAAGTCAGCTTATGTGCTTTATGAGTCACTGTGAGGAGACTGGGCTTTACTCCAAATGAAAGAGGGAACATGCAAGGTTGTGAACAGCAGGAGGGGCACAATCTAGGAGGACCACTGCACCCACTGTGTTAAGAGTGAAGGATGGCAAGGGCTAAAGCAATAAAATTAATGAGAGGTTAATACAGGTTGGGGATCCCTTGTCTGAAATGCTTAGACCAGAAGTGTTTCAGATCCCACATATTTTTTTCAGATTTGGGCATATTTGCATTCTTATCAGTTGAGCATCCCAAATCCAAAAATATGAAATCCAAAAGGCTCCAATGACCACTTCCTTGGAGCTCATGTCTGCACTCAGAATGTTTCAGATTTTGGTACATTTTGGATTTCAGATCTTCAGATTTGGGATGCTCACTCTGAACAATAATTCAAGGGAAAGATGATGGTGGCATGGATCTGACTGGCAGGAGTAGAGGTGATGAAAGGGGATCTGGATACATTATTGGTAGAGTCTAAAGGATTTCCCAGTGGATTGCCTGTGGAATGCAAAAGAAAGAGAAGGATTAAAGATAGGCTCAACGTCTTCTGGCTGAGCAGCTGGAAGGATGGAATTGCCATCAACTAAAAGGGGTTAAGACAAGGGTGGAACAGATTTGGGGACAAAGATTGGCAGTTTATTTTTGGATATGTGAAAATTGAGAGGTCTATTAGACCACCAAATGGAAATAATGAATAGACAGATGGATATATAAATTTAAAGATTAGAAGAAAAGACTGGAAGAGAAATAACATTGGGAGTCTCTGGCACACAGATGCTTCTGAAAGCCATGGGCAGGATAAAATCACTTCTGGAATGTGTAGATAACGCAAAGCACTCCAACGCATAAGGGTCTCATTACAGACAGAGATAAGTGCCCTGATAGAATCTTCTTGCTATCCCCTGATTCCACTTTGCTTGGAGGGTAAACTACAGACTTGAAGAACAATCTCTCACTTTCTACATGATACTACCACTTGAATCAATTTTCACTTTTAACCCTTCATTCTTGAAGACTTCTATTTCCATATTGCTTTCCAAACCTCTCTTACCACAATTGTTTGATGTATTCCCAATGCAATATATTTGCGTGAAAATAAGATCAAATCTCAAAAACACAGAGTACATTACATGTGATACTGTACAAAAGTCATCAATCCTATGGCATAGTCTGCAAATGCAAAATAAATTAAAATTGGATCTAATATTTTTAAAATTACGTATTTTCCTACATAATTATTTTGAATGTATTCTATGTGATTTTGTTTTAAAAATAGAGCATGGAGAATTCCAAGTTAGACTGAAAAAATAAATTCTGGTTAGGTTTTTCTTAATTATTAATTCTGTAAAATGGTTTATAAAAAGGGACTGCTTACTGAGTTATCATGATTTCCTTAAACAAAAAAATTATCTCCTATAGAATTGCTTGAACCCAGGAAACGGAGGTTGTAGTGAGCCAAGATCGCACCACTGCACTCCAGCGCCTGGCAACAGAGTGAAACTCCGTCTCAAAAAAAAAAAAAAAAAAGTATTTTATTTATTTCCTATAAACTGCCAGCATTGCAAGGTCTCCTCAAGTAGGTGACACAGTGAATTTTAGGTTGAGCCTTTGAAATAAGTGTTTTAAAGTGTGATCTACCAAAAACTTGCACGAAGAACATCTGAGACACTTTTTAAAATCAAGATTCCCAGGCAGCAAAAAAACTCTCCTGATATAAATTCCTTGGGATTCAGCCCAGAAATCTGCATTTTACGTAGGCATCTCAGGTCATTCTTCCAATACCAAAATCTGAGAACCACTGTTCTCAAAGAAGCAAGAGGACAGCCCATGCAAGTAACACTGAGAATTTAGGATCAAAATCTACTCACCAACAAACAGAATTTCATTTTCAAGAGATCTTGGCCCTCAAGTGATCACCCTTTTTCCTATCCATTATCTAATACCCACATGACCTGTGTTCACAGCCTGTTCTCCAAGGTAACCATTCTCTCCTTGAGCAGATGCAATCTAGCTTTTATCTTTTAAATATTAAATAGAATATAAATTCTAATTTTTTTAAATATTAGATAGAATATATTCTAATATTTACATCATGTTTGCATAATGCTTCAGAACTCATAAACCATTCCAAACACATTATATCTTAGCTGATGTTCAAAAACACTTGCAAAGAGGTACATTTCCTGATTTTCTGATAAGGAACCTGAGGCTGAGATGGTGAGTGGTTTGCTCTATAGGATACAGGGCAAAGTGACAGAATCCCAACTCCCACTTAGGTCATCCAATGCAAGCTGTGTTTATGTCACCACATTATGGATCCCAGTAAACAAAACTGCATTTTTAGATAACACTGGTAACCTACCCCTTGGTTGCCAAATGTTGCAGCCTTTCCTCGTGAATCACTTGTCAAGCATTTCCTGACCATCTACTTGCTAGAATTTTATTTCAGCTTAGCTTCCAGCACTTTGCCTACTTCTGATTCTCATGACTAGGGCTCATTCTCCTAAAGATATCTTTGACTCTTAATCTTCTCTCTGTGTGTTTTTCATTTCACTTTGACAGTCCTGTGACTTCTCCAACAATCTCCCCAAACTAACAAATGTCAGTTGACTGATGTTAAATAACAAATCTGTTGAAAGGACTTTCTATTTTTCTGGGTAGTATAATTTTTAAACTTTAAATCTGTTCACTCAATAATCTTACTTTACCTTAACAATAATTGCAAAGATAATACACTAATTATACATTTGAATGAGAAAAATTTCAAGACAAGTAATTCTATTCATTTGATTTCATATTCCAATATTTAAAATGACATTTTGAATCTTAATACTTTATTTAAGGAATAGCTAACAAATAATTTTGGAAATTTCTTCACTGCCATTAGAGGTTCTATTTTTCTATATTAAGCTTTTTTTATTTTTTAAAATAGAGCTACTTAAACATAAAATAAAATTAAATTAAATTAAACAAATTTAAGTTCCACGCCTCCTGATCAAATAAGATCTTCAAAAGATGTTTATCAAAGAAATTAGATGTTTACTTCACTGAGACTTCTCAAAAGTTTTGTTGAACCTGCTGTAAATTAGTTTAAATTTAAAAAGCAATTGAATTAAGTATATAAAATAACTTAAAGTTGCATTTCCATAGACAAAAGCAATTTTTTTTAAGTTGTACCATTTAATCTCAAATCAGCCATGCTTGGTACATGTTACACTTTCTTTCATAAATGTCAACAGGTTGTATTTTCAAAATCATTGCTATTTAAATGTAGCCAATAAAATGTCTATTATTTTATTTGGCTTCATTTTCATTTTTCAAAAGCACGTTCTTTAGACATCAATGTTCCATTTCTTTTAAAGTTTGAGAACATAGAGGAAGCATATTTTAAAGAGAGTTATACATGGTATGCACCATCAGATTTGGCCCTATCATGATATCTACTCATATCTGAGCACCAAAACTCACCAGTGGTTCTCTATTTTTGACCAGACGGATTATTTTTACTGAGTCTTCCTCATCATCAATATCTTCAGGCATAGGAGGCAACACAGGGTCGTAATTCTTCTGAGCCACAGTATCATGTACAGAGAGCAAAGCCTGTAATATTCAAAGGTTGATTTAAATAAGTAAATATATACACATATATATACTTATATTATGTGTATATACATATAACATATACAATTTCAAACACATTTAACTATAAGGAAAATCAAAACAGTATTATGGTTCTGACATAGTAGTGGTAATAAGGCAATTACTTGAACAGGTGCCTCTTCCACAAATGGAATGGGAAACAGTGCCTGTCCAGAGAGCAGATGGCAGCTCTACTTAGCAGCCACCTCCGTCCCCTGTGTCACTGATATATGTAAATAATCAACATATAATCTCCTCTAAGATTATATGTACATTCTCTGGTTTATCCTTAAAAAGGTAGCAATTTGTGGTAAGAGTGCGGGGGATGTTACTTTTGGAGGAAGGGAGAACATGAGGGCTAAAGATGCATTGTCAATGACAGTCTGAGAATATCCTGTATTTTGTTCTTTCCTACTATTTTTTCTGCTACTAGCAGAAAACACAATGATGATCAATATGATAGATTATTTTTTTTCCCTCACCCTAACTGTTTGTGCAATTGGTGACTACTATGTGTATAAAAGAATAAAAGTAATTCCATACCAAAGATGAAAAGAACACCAGAACTTCGACACGTCACAATTCACTATTTTAGATGAATGGGTTTTGGACTTCCAATGAACTTGACCCCTAATAAGCAACATCACTATTCATAAATTACTCAAGCCATCCTTGAATCCTCTCCTCTTACTGACATTCTCAACATCCAATATATATTCTATTTTTAAAAGACATTTTTTTAGACACAAGGTCTTGCTCTGTTATGCAGCCTGGAGTTGAGTGGTGGGATCACAGCTCACTACAACCTCAACGCCAAGGCTCAAGTGATCCTAATTCCCCAGCCTCCTGAGTAGCCGGGATTACAAATGCATGCCCCAATGCCCAGCTAATTTTTAATTTTTTAATTAAAAAATAAAAATGTTGCCCAGGCTGTAGTGCAGTGGTGCAATCTCGGCTTACTGCAACCTCCACCTCCCAGGTTCAAGCAATTCTCTGCCTCAGCCTCCCAAGTAGCTGGGATTACAGGTGCTCGCCACCACGCCTGGCCAATTTTTTTGTATTTTTAGTAGAGATGGGGTTTCATCATTTTGCCCAGGCTGGCCTTGAACTCCTGACTTCTTGATTCACTCGCCTCAGACTCCCAAAGTGCTGAGATTACAGGCATGAGCCACTGCACCTGGTGCATATCCTATTAAATCTACTTCCAAAATACACCTAAAGGTTTTTTCTCCACTTTAGATCAGAGATTGGTAAACTACAAGATCTGTTTTGTAAATCAAGTTTTACTGGAACACAGCCCATGCTCATTCATTTATCCATTGTCTATGGCCGCTGTCATGCTACAATGGCAAAGTTTAGCAGGTAGAACACATACTTTTTACATAAAAAGCTGGCAGGTCCCTGGTCTAGATCATGGATGCCATCATTTTTGCCTGGAGCACTCCAGTAGTCTTCAAATGGCTCAGCAGCATTCAACTCTGGCCCATTTTCAAGTCCACAATTCACAGCGTAGCCAGAGTGATTATTTTTAAAACTTAAATCACATAACTACCCCTTAATAACCCTTCTAAAGTTGCCCATCGATCTTGGGATGACCAAACTCTCCAGGATGTCTTAAAAGTCCTGCATGCTTCTCCAACCTTATCTTACACTGCCCTCCCTCCTCACTCAACTTGAATAACTCTTTCTCATAGAGGTCTGGCCAAAACATTACATAAAAGCAGATATCCTCATGACTGAATCCCATAGCACCTTGTTCTTTGCCTTCATACATGTCCATAATTTATAATCATATGTGCGGTTTTTGTTTATATGGTTAATATTTGCTGTCTACTGAAACAGAAGCTCTAAAATGGCAAATAGTGTCTGTTTTTAATCAAACTTTTGAATTGACTATAACATATATACAAAAAGTACAAATCATAAGTGTATAGTATAAAATTTCAAAAATGAATATGGCCAAATAAATACCCCCAAAACAAGAAATACAACATTAACCAAACACCAGTGGCCCCCACTTATGCTCCTTCCTAGTCATCATGCCCTCTATACCCCTCAAAGTGTCAATCTTTCCCTTTATTTGAAAAGCATATAATTAGAATATAAGTGTGTATTCATTCTTCCCTAATATTAAGCTAGTGAAATTCATCCATGGTAGAAGGAATTCATTTTTCATTGTTATATAGTATTCCAACATATAAATATCT
This sequence comes from Macaca fascicularis, assembly GCF_037993035.2. NCBI lineage: Eukaryota > Metazoa > Chordata > Mammalia > Primates > Cercopithecidae > Macaca > Macaca fascicularis. The sequence continues at coordinate 28,787,029 of NC_088383.1, forward strand.
TACAGTTTTTTCACCCATTATGCCTTTGAGGGGCATCTGGGTTGTTTTCAGTTCCTGGCTAGTATAAATAATGCTGCCATAAATGTTTCATATCTTTTGATGCATATGCATATATATATATATATATATATATGATGTTATTTAAGTATATTTAAGAGTACAATGCCTGGGTCATGGGTGTATAGTAAGTACATTCAACATTAGTAGTGTTTTTCAATTATACTTCTACTAACAATGTGAGTTCTTCTAGCTTTCTAACATGATCCCAAACATTTTACATTATTAGTCTAAATTTGGCCATTCCAAGTGTATAGTGGTATTTCCTGCGATTGAAATGTTCATTTTTCTTAAAATGAATGAGACTGAAACCCATTTGTGTTTATTGGGCATGTGTGTCTCTTTGTGAAATGCCCCCTCAAGATATTTGCATGTTTTTCTATTGCATCTTTTTCTTATTAATTTGTAAGAACTACTTATAATATACTGGACCCCAGTCTTTATCAGTTATATGTGCTAAAAATACATTCTCCCTTTTGGTAGCTTGCCCTTTCACTCTCCTTCTTGGTGATTTTTGCTCAATAAAGGACTCTAATTTTAATGAGCTCAATTTATGGTTTTTTCCTTCGTGGTTCATGCTTTTTGCATACAACAAGAGTTTTAAAGGGGAAAAAATAAACAATATCAAGATGATAAAATACCCGCGAAGATAATGGCTGCAAATTTTTGAGAACTGATGAGAGAAAGACTCTACAGGTTCAGGAAGCCCAATATATCCTTTAGGAACAAGGAAAGACAAAAAGAAACCTATGCTTAATACATCACAGCAGAACTGCAAAATGGCAAAGGCAAAGAGAAGATCTTAAAAGTACTCAGAGCAAAAAAGACAGGTCATCAGAAAGGAAAGAAGAAAACTGATTGACAGCTGATTAACAGCACCAGTAGACATTAGAAGACAGTTCAAATACTTTCAAAGTGCTTAGAAAAAAATAATAGCCAGTCCAGAATTGTGTATCCAGCAAAAGTACCTTGCGAAAATAAGGATGAGGACCAAGATGAGGTTAACAGGGATCTGCCTGAAAACCCTAAAAACTAAAAATACATAAAAATAAAGAATAAGAAACAATACTTTTCAAAGATGCTGGACATCAAGCAACAAGGGACAGAGATCACTGAGAGACAGGAAACAATGTGAGCCTATGATTGCCCCAGCATTACAGCCTAGAGTTTCCAGGCTGTGATGGCAAAAAAGAAACACGGGCAAAACTCAGCTGTCTCGAGTTGAGAAAACAGAGCTGAGAATCCAGAGAGGTCAACTGACTAAAGTTCTCAGTGAAGACAAAGAAAAGGAATGGGTGGCAGATACAGAATTCGGGAGATCTGTAGGAGGTCTCCCTTGAGTCCTGAGCAAAGTCCTTAGCCATGGCATGCATATAAGAAAACTACCAGAAAGGATTAGAGCAGTGGCTCTTAACTGAGGGCAACTGTACTCCCTTGGAGCCATTGGCAATATCTGGAGACATTTTTTGATCGTCACAATTTAAAGGATGTTACCGCCACCTACTGTACTGAGGCCAGGGATGCTCCCAAACATTTGATCGTATACAGGACAGTCCCCTAAACTCCAGAAGCAATTATCCAGCCCATAAATGTCAATAGTTCTAAGGTTGAGAAACTCTGCATTACAAAGAATAATCCCTGAAGTTTGCTTAGGGCAGGAATAGTTCTTGTTCTCATCAGTTAGCAGGAAAACCTCATAATTCATAGGCACTGAGAAGAGTTATGGGATGCGTATTATCTCAATAGTGGAAAAAATAAGCCCAATATTTAATGCTGCTATGATCTCACCTGAAAAAAAGTTAAAAATAAGCCTCTGAAAGATCAAAATGTTTCCAAGTAATTTAACTGTATAACAAAATAAAGCTCAAGAATACTATCTATAGCAGGGGTCTTCAACCCCAGGCCACAGACCAGTACCCGTTATGACCTGTTAGGAACCGGGCCGCACAGTAGGGGGTGAGTAGTGGAGAATGAGCAAAGCTTCATCTATATTTATAGCTGTTCCCCATTGCTTGCATTACCACCTGAGCTCTGCCTCTTGTCAGATGAGCAGCAGCATTAGATTCTCATAGGAGCGTGAACCCTGTTGTGAACTGAGTATGCAAGGATCTAGGTTACATGCTCCTTATGAGAATCTAATGCTTGATGATCTGTCACTGTCTCCCATCACCACTACATGGGATCATCTAGTTGCAGGAAAACAAGCTCAAGGTTCCCACTGATCTTAAATTATGGCAATTATGTAATAATAATAGAAATAAAGTACACAGGCCAGGCGCGGTGGCTCAAGCCTGTAATCCCAGCACTTTGGGAGGCCGAGACGGGCGGATCACGAGGTCAGGAGATCGAGACCATCCTGGCTAACACGGTGAAATCCCGTCTCTACTAAAAAAATACAAAAAACTAGCCAGGCGCGGTGGCGGGCGCCTGTAGTGCCAGCTACTCGGGAGGCTGAGGCAGGAGAATGGCGTGAACCCGGGAGGCGGAGCTTGCAGTGAGCCAAGATCGCGCCACTGCACTCCAGCCTGGGCGACAGAGCGAGACTCCGTCTCAAAAAAAAAAAAAAAGAAAGAAAGAAAGAAAGTACACAATAAATGTCATGCACTTTAATCACACTGAAATCACTCCCCAAACCCCCATCTGTGGAAAAACTTGTCTTCCGTGAAGCCCATCACTGGTGCCAAAATGGTTGGAGAAGGTTGATCTACAGAAACACAAAATACCAGCATTCAACAAGATAAAACTCACAGTAACTGGTAGTCAATCAAGATAAAACTCACAATGACTCAAAATTACTAGGTATGCAAAGAAAGCAGAAAATACTGCTCATAATGAAGAAAAAAATGAAACAATGAAACCAAATACTGAAATTACACAGATGATAAAACTGGATAAAACCAAACCCTAAAATTACACAGATAGCAGACAAGAAAATTAAAAGTTATTATTTAACTATATTTCAAATGCTCAAAAAAGTTAAAGGAAAGACAGAACATGAGATATAGAATATTAAAAAATTACTCAAATCAAACTTCTAGATATGGAAAGTATGAAATAAGAAAAAAGTGAACTGAATGAGATTAATATAGATACTGCAGAAGGAAAAGCAATCCTGTAGAATAAGCAACATAAGCTGTTCACAGTGAAACACAAGGAGAAAATATACTAACAAATTATGAACAGGACTTAGTGATCTGGGGAACTACTTTAAATGGCCTAATATACATGTTAACTGGCATCTCCAAAGAAAGGGGGCAGTTGCTGGAAACTATTTAAAGAAATATGGCAGAAAATAGTCCAAATATGATGAAATAAGTATAAACCCATGTGTTCAAGAAGCTCAATGTACCCAAGCACAAAGAAAACATAAAACACCACCAAAAAAATTGCTTAAAGCCAGGAAAAAATATTAAAATCAACCAAAGGAAAAAAAATTACATATAAAAGAATAAGGATTAAAAACAACAGCACACTTCTCATCAGAAACAATGTAGACCACAAAACAATGGAGTAACACCTTTAAATACTCAAAGAAAAATACTGTTACCTTAGAATTCTATACCCAGCAAAAATATCTTTTAGAAATGAAAGGGTATTGAAAAGTTTTGAAAAACATACAAAAGCTAAAAGAATTCACCACCAGCAGACTTGCATTGCAAGAAATGTTACAGGAAGTCTTTCAGATAGGAGGAACAAGTTGGCAGATGGAAATGTGGGTCCATACAGAGGAATAAAGAACACTGGGAATATCTACTATCTGTGTATCTATGGCATATCTTGCACATAGTAAAATAGAAATAGCTGAATAAAATGTTTTTAAATGAAGCAATTATGATAATTGGCAGGCAATATTAAGAACATCAGCTAAGTATCTTTTCTTCTTAGCTTTGTTCCATATCTGCATTTCAAAATAATTTCATAGGTATTAGGTTTGTAATTTTTAATGACTTTGTTTTACAAATATTGTTGGAGAACAACATTTTTAATTTTGGACAACTAAAACAAATTTTGCATTCCATTATCCTGTTTTAACTGAAGTGATTTTATTCTTTAATATACAGACTTTCCTTTCAAAAGGCAATACTTAAATGGAAATTGTGTTTCCATATGCCAGAGCCACCAATCACAACTGATGGGTTTACCTGTTGCTCAGAAGAATCTGCAGGAAATTGAACACTAGGCCTTGTAACTCATCAGACTCACAAGCACTCACTGCACTGGACCCCCTGGAGTCAACTTTATGTTCTAAGTATCTGTCAGGTTCACAGAATTAAGTGTCCAGCTTATAAGGATGAGTAACATTGATTTATCCCTCCAGAAGGCAGCTTAACTTTTTCCTTCAGCTTGCTTTAATGAAGTTTCATCCATCTTGCATGCTCAGGCAGTGAGTAATTTCTGTTAAGTGAATGTTTGGAAGCTAAAATTTACAACAAATCTTATTTTATTGCCTTTTTAAAAATCTACCAAATTCTCCCTGACTTCCTAAATTATAATGCCACATTCTAGAAATGATGTCACTTTACTGTTTTATCAAAAATGAGCCCCCAGAATGATGACTCATACAGGTTAATTTGACTTTAATGTGACAATCTGATGGTTAGAAGTGGTTCTGATTTATTAATGACTATCTTGGTTTCCCCTAGAAACAAAGTCTCTGTATAGAACAATATCCCTCCATCAATGCCCCTAAATGCTACCAACATTATTGCTTTTGCCTATTTCATCACTGCAGGAAGTATTCACATTCAATTAATCTAGTTAGGCCTTTGGCTACTTACTTTTACATTTTCAGACATCTATCATTTCCTTTATATTGCATTTATTTTCCTGAACTGAATTTTGTAGACATTATTGACTAATAAGAATAATCCATTTTTTAATATGGCAATTGACTGATCAATTCATTCTAGGTATAATCTTTCAATTTTTGACAGTTCTCAGGTGACACTATTATTACAGAATGACAAGTCATTTCCTAACTATCAAAGACTTGAGGGCAACAGGTTATACAAGAAAAGTGTTGGCAGTCTTCTGAACAGAACAAGAGATTCCTAAAGAGTAAAATCAACAAAATCACAATCTTATACTACTATGAAGAATATGAAAGAAAAGTGTGAATGTCATATAAATGTACAGATTATTTTATATGAAGAGACAAGGCTATAATGGAAAAAAAATTCCACCAAACATTTAATAATTTACATTGAATTCCATTTACTGGGAATCCCAATGTTGCAAGCACAGAGCTGTGTGCTAGAAACAAAGAAGACCATCCTGTATATCATTAGGTGTGGCAGACTGCCACTGTTACTACTTGAGACCCTCATTACAGCAGTTACTACTGTTACTGCCTGAGACCGTCATTATGAGACTGAATGAAGGGGCGAACATAGAAATGATAACAAAAAACAAAAGAAACTATTTTAAGGAAAGGGCCAGGGAGGAGAAGAAGAAGAGAGCTCCCTGCTTCTAGTGAGCAAAGGCAGCCCCTGAGCTGCTACCGCCCTTTGTATTTATTGGGTAGAAAGAGCAGGGAGGAGGAGGTAATGATTGGTCAGCTGCTTAACTGATCACAGGTTCGCATCATTGCTAACAGGCTTCAATTATGCCGAATCACCAGAAACACTTGCGCTTGGGGCATGACTGCCCTCAGCATTCCTTCTCGGCAGCGGACACAGTTGTTAGCTTGCCAACATCCTGCATTTATGAGAACAGTTTGCTGTTTACTCATATAGCCTCCAGTGGTATACTGAGCTGATCACAACTCTCACACTTTCGGCTCCAACAAGTAAGAAAGATATACTTTTGTTCTTTATTAGGTACAGAACACAGAAAATCCCTGAAACACACACATAAAAACACACAAACATCTGTTAAATGTCCAGTTTAGTTTCTGGATACAAGTTTTTGAGCTTTCGTTTTCTTAATCTTTAAAAAGAGTTAATATTAGTACCTACTTAATAGGGCTTCACAATGATTAACAAGATAATACATGAAAGCGCACAGCAAAAAGGCTGCTCCAAAGTAAAGACTTCGTGTTATTGGTTTATTAGCTATTACAATTAACTTTAATGGTTATCTTATTTCAGGAATAGTCACTTTGTATATTTAACTTTGTCTATAAACTTGTAAAGGACCATATATAAATTTTTAAAAAGTGCTTTCCATATAGCTATTCTTTTCCTTCATGTATTTGCAAAAGTTGGCCAAACTAGCAAGCAAACACTTTTTTTTTTTTTTTTTTTTTTTTTTTTGAGACGGAGTCTCGCTCTGTCGCCCAGGCTGGAGTGCAGTGGCCGGATCTCAGCTCACTGCAAGCTCCGCCTCCCGGGTTCACGCCATTCTCCTGCCTCAGCCTCCCGAGTAGCTGGGACTACAGGCGCCCGCCACCACGCCCGGCTAGTTTGTTGTATTTTTTAGTAGAGACGGGGTTTCACCGTATTAGCCAGGATGGTCTCGATCTCCTGACCTCATGATCCGCTCGTCGCGGCCTCCCAAAGTGCTGGGATTACAGGCTTGAGCCACCGCGCCCGGCGCAAGCAAACATTTTTAACAAATTTTACAATAAAAAGGTTAATAGGTTGTATACTGTGATAAAAATGGATCAAACTAGAAATTAACATCTGTAAATATAAAATAGGAAACCCAAACAACCTCACAAATTTAAATAAGTCAGGATATTGAAGTTATCAAAATGTATTACAGACAATCAAGAAATTAATATCAACGCCAACATGACATACACATTGTCCATGGAAGGTGACCAAATTTAAAAGAAAGCTGCATACTCTTAAATGTGTTTGTAATTAAACAAGCAAGACAGCTAAGTATTCCACTATCTAATCAAAGATAGATATAAAGAAAAAAATTAGACCCGGTGCGGTGGCTACCGCCTATAATCCCAACACTTTGGGAGGTTGGGGCAGGCAGATCACCAGAGGTCAGAAGTTCGAGACCAGCCTGGCCAAAATGGTGAAACCCCATCTCTACTAAAAATACAAACATTAGCCAGGTGGGTGGCATGTGCCTGTAATCCCAGCTACTTGGGAGGCTGAGGCAGGAGAATTGCTTGAACCTGGGAGGCTGAGGTTGCAAAGAGCCGTTCGTGCCACTGCACGTCAGCCTGGGCGACAGAGTAGGACTTAGTTTCAAAAAAAAAAAAGAAAAAGAAAAATAGAATTGATAATAATGAGCCAGTTCTTTTGAGAGATTAGATAATTAGTCATTTCTGGTATGCAGAGCAAGAAACTAGAGAAAAAATATGTATATTAATAGCACTGAGGAATGGGACAGAACTTTGGATACACATCAACAGGATAAATCGAACACAATTCCAACATGCTTGAAATCTTAATAAAATGTTAAGTTTACTAGGAAAAAATAAACAATGAAGTAATTCTAGAAGAGCTTGAAAGCTGGATTAAATCAATAACTACAGAAGAAATTAAACGCACTATTGAAAAACTTTCCCCAGAGATGGCATTGGAACCAAATGAAGGGTTGTATTAAAGTTTTCTGTGTTATTTACAGAATTCCAACACATAGTAAAATGTAACATTTCTTTTTCAAAGGTCTCACAACCCAAATGCAAAATCTAACCAGAAAGTATAAAAAGATGACAGCACAACTTTGGTCTGAGGATGATTTTTTTTAAATACCAAAGTAAAATATTACAAAATTAGACATAAAAATCTTCCTTTATCAAAACGAAGGTTTAATCTCAAGAATTTAATGTTTTATCATATAGATATCTGCAATTATTTATGCTAACAACTAAAAAAGCTATGATCACTTTGATAAGCACCACAAAGGCACTTGACAAAATTTAACACAATTCTGATTTTTTTTTTAAAAAATGAGAGAACAAAACTTTGTAAAATATTCTATCAGAAACCAGCAACAAACATCATACTTATTAATAACAGGAAGCACAGAAGTATCCCCATAAAAGTACAAAAAAACAAAAGCATATCCTGTATTTACTATAAGTTTTGAGCATTTTTTTCCTGCAAATCATATCAAGGCAATAAGGTAAAGGGGGAAATTATCTATAATTACTAAAAAGGAAAAGATTTAAAAAAAATCTTGTCAATAACATTGAAAATTAAATGAGATACTTCAGTAAGGTGGTATAAAATAAGTATTATGGAAATTAACATGTTTACTATATACAAACAATATACTTGTTAGAAAATACTCAATAAACAGTATACTATGGGGGAAAATTAATTTATACATATGTGTACCTGTGTATACATATAAATATATGCATGCCTGCACACACACGTAACCCTCAGGCCTGGGAATAGACTTAGCAGGAAATATTCCAGGCTTATATAAGGAACAATTTGATCTAAATAAATAAATTGCCATGTTCTTTGATTGGAAAATTTAATTGCATCCCAATGGTTTTTTTAATGACATGAAAAGAGAATTCCAAATTTCTTCTGGGAAAATACATTTGCAAGAATAATGATAGTAATTTGACCTTAGACGGTATCATGCTACAGTTACTAAGGCCTTAGAAGGTATCATGCTACAGTTACTAAAACAATAAAACAATCAAATTAACAGCAATCAAACCAAGAGTTCAAAACAGATTCAGATATATAATAAAGAGAAATCAAACTGTGAGAAAATCGCTATCCACTTGAATTAAAAATAACTAGAACCACATCTTATACCATACACCAAACTTTCATACAGGTTAATAATTTCAAACTTCAAAAAATCACATTTTTAAAAAGCCAAAAGAAAATAGGAAAGATAATTTTTGTAAACTTGTCATGAAGAATACAAGTCCTTTCTAAGCTAACTCGGTGCCCAGAAGTCATAAAGAAAAAGAATGCCAATTGTACTATATAAAAGGACATATTTCTACCCAGTCTTGGAAAATGCATGTAAGATTAAAGAAAAATAACTAAGGAGAAATATATAATAATGATTTTATATTCTTATATCACTCACAATTCGTTAGGAAAAACACAAAATTTTTACTAACCATTATTTAATCACACAGTACTCATTGAAAGCTTGCTATACATCTGCAATTTTTATTCCCTATTCACATGTGACTTATATTCTAGTGGTGATCAACTAGCAAAGCTAAAAAAGAATATTAGTTGAGGCTGTGTGTGGTGGCTCACGCCTGTAATCCCAGCACTTCGGGAGGAATAGGTGAGTGGATCACTTGAGGTCAGGAGTTCAACAACAGCCTGGCCAACATGTCGAAACCCTGACTCTAAAAAAATAAAAAAATTAGCCAGGTGTGGTGGCGAGCACCTGTAGTTCCAGCTAGTTGGGAGGCTAAGGCAAAAGAATCGCTTGTACTTGGGAGGTGGAGGTTACAGTAAGCTGAGATTGTGCCAATGCACGCCAACCTGGGCGACAGAGCGAGACTCTGTCTAAAAAAAAAAAAAAAAAAAAAAAGAAAGAAAGAATATTAGTCGAAAAGAGCTTATGCAATTAATTGCATATAAATTGCAACTGCATAGGGAAACAGGCCTTCTCATGCACTACACTGCAGGTGCTCAAGAAGGTCTGTCTTAACAACAAGCTGGAAATAAGGATCAAAACTGTAAAACGTACGAACATTATGTATGCCCCAATAATTTACTGTCCTAATTAAAGTTTATTTTGACAAAATATTCCATAAAATCCTCTAATATACAAAAGATGTGCATCATAGTGTTATTTAAACAGCAGAAAAGCAGAAATAACAAAGGTTCATCTGTAAGGAGTAAGTTAAATAGATAATTTTGTTGACATAAAGAGAAGGCTACAAAATGCCAAAAAGTTAAAAGCAAAAAAAAAAAAAAAAAAAAAAAATCACAGTAAGTAGTGCATTCTATGATCCCACAGAATATACTGGAAAAAAAAACGTATTTAATATTTATATATACAGAAAGGGTTGAAAGATAATGCAGCCAGCCAAGAGCAGTTATCCCTAGAGGTATATGAACATGCAATTTGCAGGAGAAATAAAAACATAAAAGCATAGGAAAAGATATTCATCCTCACTAATAAAACAATGAGGATAGGGGCTTCTACTTTCTTTATAATTTAAATGAAAAATACAATTATGTAATATCAAAAAAGAATATTTCTGTTTCCTTTTAAGTCTTTATCAAGTCACTCTGCAAAAAGTAAAAGTGAATGTAATAAATTATCACGTCTTATTAAGGACAAACATCATAAATCATATGTATTGATAAATGATTCCTTCTAATCTCACTTACGGATTTTAAAATATTCTTTCCTTTATTGGTGTGTCTTTGTGTCTGTATGTGTGTATTCCTGTCTTTGTGGATCAAATGCATTTCTATTCCATGATCATGTAACTTGCAAATTTTCTTCTAATATATATTTTTTCAATTAAAAAGATTCTTAAGGTTCAACATTTTACACTTAAAGTTTTAATCTATTTGGAGTTCATTCTAGTGGCGACTTTTCTTATTTTTCCCAGACTATTTGTTATTCCAAGACCATGTATTAAAATTGTCCCTCAAGCTGCCTATCCCCCATGGTTCCTTCCACCCATCCCAAATTCTTTCATTAGGACCTCAATCGTGTGCCGTGTGTGTGTGTGTGTGTGTGCGCGCGCGCGTGTGTGTGACGGAGCTTCACTCTTTCACCCAGGCTGGAGTGAAGTGGCGTGATCTCAGCTCACTGCAACCTCCATCTCCCAGGTTCAAGTGATTATCCTGCCTCAGCCTCCCAAAGTAATTGGGATCACAGGCACCTGCCGCCGCCACCCCCACCATATCCGGGTAATTTTTGTATCTTTAGTGGAGATGGGGTTTCACCATGTTGGCCAGGCTGGTCTCGAACTCCTGACCTCCGGTGATCAGCCCACCTCGGCTCCCAAAGTGCTAGTGTTCTACGTGAATTACTCCTACAGGCTCCCACTGGCCTTCCTCCATTCAGTATTGCATTTCTGCCATTCTACACCACCAAACTCCTCAAAAGCTTGGTCTGTAGACTACATATGGAGGGACATGTCACTTCCTGCTTCAAATCCTTTCAATGGCTTTCCACTTTTTAAAAAAGCTCACGATTTCAGGTGTGGCCATATAATTTATCACCCAAATAGGGAAACAATTGAAAGTGGGAGAAAGGCTATTACTAATAATGCTGGAACTGCAGGCATGAAGCCAACTGTCCTGGGCAAACCCTACTCAAAAGGTTGACTCCCCAGCTCCAAACTCTCACCCTTTCTTCCTTCGCAAGCCACTGTTCGCCTGTTCTGAGGCTGGTTTTGCATTTTCGCATCTTCAAACTTAAAGTTTTCCTTTATGGGACTTTACATGCTCTTCCCTGTACCTAAATCATTTCTTTTTCACATCCCACCCCCGACCCATCTCCCACTCCTTTGTCCCCTTCTGATTCCCTCAAACTCCAACATAAGGTCTCAACTTACATGCCACTTCCTCTGTAAAGTTTTCTTCAATATTCTCCCCCTGCCCAAGTTTGGGTTTAGCGCCATTCCTATGTATTCCATATCATTTCTATGCACTCCCTCTTTTAATCCAGTATTTCTCCTATTACCTTCACTAGTGCACATACATCTTCTATAATCTGCATCCATAGGGCCTGGCACACACTAGGCATTAGAAGAAAGAAAATCTAAGAATAAATGGATGAGTGAAGATCTGTTGCTGGTGACATTTATAAACTGCCAAAGAAAGTTATAAAAATTTTCAGAAAGAATTGGCAGATGTGTGGAATATGTGTGTTATCTTCCCAGAGTGGGTGCATATTTGGTTGTGTGTGTGTGTGTGCACGCGTGTGTGTCTGTGTGTGTATCTGTTTTCTTAAAGTTCTATTACTTTGAAGATATACTTCAACTTCCTTTTCAGTCCAATGAATTAAGTATTTAAAATGAAATAGCAAATCTTTAAAAAGTAAGTAATTTCTCTAATCCACTAGAAATTAAAGATAATATTCAAATTAACACACTAGAGTTATATTTTTCATATTTTAACTGTCAATTCAACTAACAACCTACATACCTTGCTTCTGTTTAAAAGGAAAACAAACAAGAAAAGATTTTAGTTTACTCCCAGGGCAAAAATAGATTAACTGATTATATCCTGAAATAGTCTAAAATTTATTTGGGGGCTTAACTTGTTAAAGTAATATGGAAATGAGGTCAAAGTGATGGTAGATAATAAGAATGACTTCAAGAAAAGCAATGTTAGATCAAAAAGGGAAAAAAGATATTTTCTTCCCAAGACTAGCTAACTACAAACCGACGTTGCCAAACGAAACATCATGTATCCTGGAATATTACCTATTTTCTACACATATGAATATATGTATTTCATGCTAACTTTACACCATTCTTTAGTCACACTGCTAGATAAAAAGAAAAATAACCGAATTATCTACCTAAAATATTTTCCACATAATAAAATGTAACTAATTATTATAAAATTTTATCAAATGGCCCTTCTTAATAACGTCTAAAGTCATACCTCCCTCTTGAGCCAAATACCAGTTCTCATCCAGTATAATATTGCATAATTAGCTATTCCATTTGAAACACTCTTGAACCAAATACCATGATTGGGGATATTTTTTGTCTGAAACATGCTGTTTTCATTTCTAATACCCTTGAACCAAAACAATAAACTCAAAAAGGAGTTTAACAAGCTACTCATAGCTAACCTCACCCTCCCCTGGGTGACACTAACTTCGCAGGTGCAGTCTAAGACCAAATGAAGAAATCTTCAGAACATTCTGTGGCTAAAAATCTCCTTAACGTTTTTACATACTTTATCTTTAACATCAAGGAACTTTTCTGCTCTAATCTGATCCTTGCTCTTTCAGAACAAAAATTTAATAAACTTCCTAAAGCACTACAAATCAATTACTCTCACATCACTAATCATAGCCTGTTTAGCTTTTACAGCAATATATTCATGTACTTCTATTTACTTACAGAGATTAGGGCTTATAGTCCACGCATGTTTTTAACCTCATCTTTTATTTAATAGCATCTCTCTTTTTATAAAAATAAATTCAAAACCAAGTATGGCACAATTCCGAAAGTTATTTCTCAAGAAAAGTAGAAACTAGTTTTTGTATCTAGGAAGAAATTTTCATCCAACACTCTACATATGCTCACCAGTAATCACCACAAGTTAAATGAGCATTTTAATTATGTAATTATGTAATCCATATGTAATTCTGACTCACAGAACAATATCTGACACATAATTGCCACAGAGTCAAGTCCAAAATGTATACAGTGCAGGATTTAGTGCAGTAATGACCTCAGAATAACTACAGGAAAATTCTGAAATGCCTGCTGTAAACTGATCACATTTGGAGGAAAAATAAGTGATAAACTTAGGAGGCAATGGGAAAGGGAGAATTGAAATCTGTCTGCCAATATTTTATGAGTATTTTACACTGGAAAAGTGCTCTTCTCTGTAAAACGGAATGACATTTTGAAACGTAAATTAGTAAAGGGACAGGAAATGGGGAGGTGAATGGGGAAAGAAAGAGGAATGCTGAAATGATCCTACAGAAAAATAGGTATATTTGTCAAACATATTGGAATCCCGTTAACTACCCAAGTACAATAGACCTAAACAAAATTACTAGTAGGTTCTGTATAGTGTACTCTTAACTTTATTTAAAACGAAAATGACCTTGAAGCTACATAATATTTGTCAGAACTTAAATTCTGAGCTTCCCAATAAGAGTATTTTGCAGTTTCTCATCACATTATAATCAAAAGCTCACCTCTTTCTCATTAATAGGATTTAGGCTATTAGAATACTGTGCCCTATTTGAAATACATTTACTTGAGAATTGATGCTCGAAACAAAATTCATCTGAAGGCTCAGAAAGTGGCCCTGTTTGAAGGTATTTATTACCAGCGTAACATGTCCTCACCTTCACACTGGGTTTTGACAGTAGTTTCAACAGCTCTCTGATCTCACTGTTTAATGGCTTGTTCTGAAGCTCTTCGGCCAGCTGCAAGGGAGATTACATCGATGTAAAGAACGTTTAGTAAGAGCATTGTGGGACTGGGTGTGTGACAACTGAGAACCTGACTTGCTCAACGCTACTGCTTTCCAATCTTTAAGGAGAGGTCGGCATAAGAAAAAAAAAACAGATCATCAATCATTGCTCTTCCTTTTAGGGCCTTTGGTAGTCCAGATCCGAGCGCAGGCTCTCGGCTGAGTACAAATCAAGTAATCGTATCAGCCAGATCACCTTCCGATTTATTGCAAGGAGGGCAAACCCCAGCACTTCGTCCATGTGAATGGTCTTTTGCACCTAGACAAAGGACCACTTGTAAGAACTGGATAAAGCTTTGACACTGTAACCTCCCCCACCCCCCACAAAAACAGAGCTTCTGAATGAGGTGGTGAAACCCACAGGGTTTCCAAAAACCCACGGGGATTCCAAAAACCCACAGTAGCTGTGCTGTTTAGAGCTAGGGTAAAAATAATTAGAATGTCCCTAATAGAGCAAATGGCCTGAAACTTTTATTATGTTTACCTATACAGATGAAGAAATCTGTTAAATGCCAACCAATCATAATACCAATCGTAAAACGAGCTATAATGGGTTGACAGCTACCCTGGTACCAAAAATGCTGACTGTACTCTACTATAATAACCAAGAATTCCCATTTGGGTTCTACATAAAGAAAGTGTTAAAACTTCAAACCTGCCCCATGTCTTCCATTAAGAGATATTCCTGAGATATTCCTATCGAAATTCCAATTCAATTTCAGGCTATAGGAAAGATCCCATAATTTTCATAAGAAAAGCAAGATTCAAACAGGAAAAAAGGCTAGAATTATGAAATATGTGGTATATATATAAATGTATTTTTATTTAAAAACTCATCTTAAAACCTTGCATGAAATTTCCATTTGCCCCTACTTTTTCTACCAAGTTAAAAATAATTGTTCTTATCTCTGGAAAAGGACTTTTCTCTAAAAGAAGGGCATAATATAAATTATACACCAAAAATAAAATCATAGAAAATTATAGTCATTAATTACCTTTCAAACATTGCTTTTACTTTTTTGAGGTAATATTTCTACAGCGTTTTTAACTTACAAAAAGACACAAAGGTCATTTGCACACTTTAGTCACTTAAAACATAACATATTTTAACATTTAAATATACTGCTCTGACAAATTATAAGATACTATGGTCTATCATATTTACACAGCAGTCTCTAATTTTTTATAAAGGAATATTGTTGCAATATGATTGGACCACACAACATAGGTTTATAAACAAATGTTTCCCAAAACTCTGAATAGTAAATGTTTTAAAACTGACTTTTCTAAGGTTTTCTTAGGTGGCAACTGTGCCTTACTTGAGCAAGTGTATCTACATCTTTATTCGCCTTCCTTTAAAAAGTTTTGTTTCGATAATGCAGAAGTAAGCTTCCTCATTAAATATATATTGAAACATACTTGTAATCTTTGTAGATAAAAACAGAAAGAAAAATGGGAACTAAACAAATAGCATGGAACTTGCATATGTATTACCTATGTGTATTTTCTAAATTAGAATGCAAAGGAGTTCAAATAAAATCAACTTCTCAAGATGGCCAATTTTTTAATTATATTATGGCCTGAATATTTCACCACACTGAATTACAGCTTGTCTTATCAAAAATAAAGGAAAAAATATTAAAAGCAACAAATAAGCTACAGGATATCACTAAAACCAGCCTTCGCACTAAACATATTTCTATTCCAGCTTCGTGTCCTTTATAGTTTATCCAGGTGTGTTCTCAATTCATCCGAGTCCGAAAGTTAACAGTAAGAATCAGCGAGCTAGTTCCCTTCCCCCAAGTTTAAAATAAAATTATAGCTACAGGAAATTAACTACTCCATCAATGCCAACTGCTTCTAAAATTTATTTTTTGGTTATGAAGGTAATTTGGAAAAGCCTAATATCCATAAATCATTACTATGTTTTATAATCCATTATAAAAACAATCCTGTCTTTTTATGTATTTCATATGCCTCGTTCGTATCCTAGTATCTGTCATTTTTTAGTACTGTCAGCAATAGAGCTATCTCATTTGTCTTTATTTCTCCATAACATTCCTCTTGTCTGTGACTTTCTCAGAACACCAACAGCTGACAGCTTCTCTCTCTCCACCAGTTTAAAGCCTAAAATTCCTATTACGTAGTTACCAAAGCAGAACAAGAGAGTAGCTACATGCAAAATTTTTAGAACAGGAAAGTGAATGAAAATCAACATAATATTAACATAAGCTCAGTGATGACAGGACTCCTTGAAACATTTGTAACCTCTTCTGCTTTTCACTCATAGGATCACAGGCGTCTGTCTGCACTAGGACAGGTTCTGCCTGGGCCAGGTCTGCAGCAGACACGTCCCGGTGAGCTGGGAGAGGCACACTTACGTCATCGGCCAAGGCCGCCGCACCATGGAGAATGGGCACCGGACTCTGCTTCTCATAGTAGTGTAGTTTTTCATGAATCTGGAAGAAAATCAAATGCATATAAGTTCACCTGGTAGCGAACAATGTCAGATAGCTGTACACTGTTATACTTGAAAAGAGAATCTGAATCCTTGGATATCCTAAAGTTATATGTTTATGACATATTACATACATGTAACATGTTTGTATATGCTAATATAAACCCACAGGTGACATATATGTGTGCCTAATTCATCTATTACTATGGCCCAGTGTTTACAACATGGAGTCAGATGGAAAAAAACAGTCTTTATCAAACAGAACCCACTTGAAACCTAAGCCTTTGTCTTTCTCCTTAATAAACATGTAAGTTTTGTGATGTATATTATATCTAAAATCTATTGCTGCAATATTTCAAGTATCAGTTGCAGTTTATATTCCTGCTAAAAATGTGAATTATGATTAAAGCAAAGCAATAAACTGCCAGCCGCATTTTGGCAGGTTAGTATGGAATCACTGTCAAGAGGGAAGAAGCTGGCACTATTTGCGCCTGGGTGCCACATCCAGGAACATCTGCCCAAGCACACTGTTCCTTTTATTATATTTATTCATTCTTTTCTTTGAAATTGCCAACTTTCCCCCTCAACTTCAAATTTCTAAGAAACGAAGGGATTTCTCATAGCTAGTGACATTTCTTATAATTATTTAGCATAAATGATATCATTTTTCATATTGTACAATACTTATAATAATAAATTTTTAAAATTAGTCCTTCATCTCCCATTATTGTGACCCAAGAAACACAAAGGCAAGAATCTACGTAAATGCCATGTAAGACAGACTGAGTTCCTTAAAAAATCTAGCAGAAGGTTGAGAAACAAAAGACCTGTTGACAAACACATAACTGTCAGCACTTCAGTTTCATCTATTTCAGCTCTTGTATAGCTGTCCTTTCACATTTTATACTTGAAAACTCACTTTAGTCTCTTTTTATAGTTGAAGAAAAATGTCCCCCACCATATACGAAAAACAGTTGCACCTCACAATTTCCTGTCTTTAATAGGTATCAAGTAATACACTCTTTAATTATACTCAAAGCTAACCAAACTCCATTGTAAAAGTCTGGAAGATAAATTTTATTCTGATTAGCCAGATGCTATTGCCAAGAGAGGATTCTATTACATTTTTGGCAACCTGGTACATAATGTAAAGCTTCAGGGAAAGAATTTTGACACTTATGATATTACCAGAATTATCAGAGTGACATTTTTACTTAGTATCTTAGAACCTTTAAAGATGTATCATATCGAGGTAATAAACAAACTTTAAAGACTACAAGCTATAAAAAATTAGATTTGATTTGAGAAACTATGAACACATCATTTAAAACAAAAACCAATCATACTAAGCTAAATTCACTTTGTTTAAATAATTATCAAGAATTAAGTCATCTCAACGTATACTATCATAGAAAACTTACCCTATCACACAACTCATCTAACTTCACTGCTGAATTCACCCTATCACAAAACTTATCTAACCTCACTGCAGTCACTTGTTTAAATGTCTGCTTCCCTGCTATAATAAACATAGAGACTTATTAAGAACTTACCATGTGCCTGTACTACTCACCTAATAGGTCAGTAATACTAGTAACATAGTCTTTAATGAGTTGAATATTTTAATTCCTCAATTCTCACAAGAACATAAAGAGGTAGACAGCAGGACCATCTCATTTCACAGATAAATAGGAGTTAAACAAGCTGCTATGTTCTTGCAGACAGTAAGAAGGCAGAGCTGAGATTTCAAGCTCAAGCCATCTGGCTCAGTGTTGGAGCTCCTAATCACCCACTTTTCCTCTCAGACTAACATCTTGTCTGTGTTCTTCACTGCCATCCTTCGCTGCCTAATCACTATGGCCTGTTTGTAGGGCATAGAAAGGAAGGCTGGAAAGAAATATAACAAATCCCAGTGATTGTTTCCCTGACTAGAGGATCATTGGTGGTTCCTCTCCATCCCTTATATTTTCTTTCTCATTGGTGGTTCCTCTTCATCCCTTGTGTTTTCTTTCTGATGGCTTCCAATTTTCCCAGGTTAATTTCCATGAATACTCTAATTATAACATAAAAGTATGTGCCCCAAATAAATACATTATTTCTCCACTTCATTTGCTTCTTCTGAGCGTCTTTTACAAATAGTCAGTTTCTCTTCCATCATCTTTTCTAGATCCTGACCCAATTGATAGAATATCCCACCCCTAGCCTGCCCACTCCTGGATTTTGTACCATGTCAAACATTTTTTAAATGTTCCAGAATTTCAAAGTGCTGGTAACCCTGTGTTGATATGTCTTTTACTTTACTGCATCATTTTAAAAATTAAGTTGGCAGGGGAGTAAAAATTTACTCTAAATAATTTTGAGCTGTTTGCTGTTTCTAAAAATATTGACAGAAATTCTGCTTTTTATTACTATTTATGATAACCAAAAGGAAAAAAAAATGATTTTTAAATTCTAATTAACAGGCAACACATATAGACTTTACCCCAAGGCTATCCAATAGAACTGCCTGTGATGGTGAAAATGTTTTATAGCCGTTTGTCCAATATGGTTAGCCACTGGCCACATGTGGCTTTTGAGCACTTGAGCTGTGGCTTGACTTGAGGAACTGCATTTTTAATTTTATTTAATTTTATTTACTTTACATTTAAATACCCACATGGCGCCAGTAGCTTTCTTCTTGGAGAACATGGCATAACTTTATGCAGTGTATAATTTCTCTTTATATCCCAGAAAAATTTACTCTGATACAGGGTGACAAATTTCCCTAAGTGGGAACATTTTGGGATCTAGTAGACAAATATATAACCAAAGATGTGGTTTCATCACCAATGAGCAATCTAGCATCTATTATTAAGTATCAGGTGTAGCCAAACCTGCAAAATCTCATTTATTTTAACTAAACATTTCCCTTTGCAAATTCAATCACGTAATAAAAGTACACTTCAGACCGGGTGTGGTGGCTTCATGCCTATAATCTCAGCACTTTGGGAGGCCAAGGCGAGCAGATCACTTGAGGTCAGGAGTACGAGACCAGCCTGGCCAACATGGTGAAACCTCGTCTCTACTAAAAATACAAAGAAGTAGCTGGGCATCGTGGCGGGCACCTGTAGTCCCGGCTACTTGGGAGGCTAAGGCAGAAAAACGGCTTGAACCCGGAAGGCGGAGGTTGCAATGAGCCGAGATCTCACCACTGCACTCCAGCCTGGGCTATAGACCGAGACTCCATTTCAAAAAAAAAAAAAAAGTATACTTCATTTTTCTCCCCTGAGCAACTAGAAGAGGAGGAAGCAGAGAAGGAGATGAGGGAGGAAAGGAGTTAGGAGTGAAGAAGTCTGGAGAAAAGGGGAAATCTGGTTAAATTAATTTTATATAACAGTTATTCAAACACAAGATCCTAAAAGTCAGGACATGCTAAAATATATTAAATGCACTATTAGGAAAAAAGGACATTTCAAAATCTATATACATTATGCCCTACGTATATGTCCATAAGGGTTTTTTTTCTATAATTACAGTTGTAATCAGAAAACGTCAGTAAAAATAAAAATCATTTTAATATGTAAGCAGTTCTCATAAGGAAGCCAGAGTTACCTTCATTTACAAACTTCCTAAAAATAAATGTTTAATTTTAGTGAGGAAATCTGTTTTAGTTACGCACACAGTAGAACTTTTAAAAATAAAGCTTCAATAATTAAACTATGAATAAAGTACCCCCCAATGCAGTCATGTGTTTTATACCTGTCGATGATGTACAGATTCCACCATGGCTATCTGAATTATATTACATTAAGTAAACTAAAGCTGTAATCCTTTTATTGGCTTCTATTACGAGTACAAAAAAGTATTGAAAATTACTGCTCAGTAGTTTGACTCTTCAGCATGTTAATTAGTGGTACTGGATCTAGAATTAGCACATGCATGCATACACCTATCTACCTCCATATTTAAAATCCTGGGGGTGGGGAGAAGATTCTGGGTACTAAAAAAGAAAATCCACGGGACACAATCCTTTCAGAAATATGTATTTACTTCTGATGCGTGACCTTGAAATATCACCGGCCACTTCGCTAACTTTACAATGTAGGACCCCTGGACTTGGTGGATAAAACTCTCAAATCCTAAGCCATAGACCAACCAGTCCATGGATGGTTACAAACTCTTAAAGCAGACTTTCTCTTGTTCCTACCTAATCCCAGGAAGGGCCAGACCAGCTTCTTTGTCATTTCCCTAGTAGTTTAAAGTTTTCTCATCTTCCCACTCACTCACAACGTAGCCCCAGAAAAGTAGCTACTCTGTGTGTGTATATCATAAAGCCTAAAAACTTGGAGGCTGTACCTTTGCTCAAACTACACAGTCAGAAGTAAAAATGTAAACAAATAAAGCCTTCCCACAGGAATCGCCGGGAGCAACTGGTACTTTGCCTTCAATTCCGGCCAGGGTGTTTGCAACATCTCTACACAGATGCATAATTCTTATAAGGAACATGCCTATAAAGTCTACAAAATACAAAGCACCAAAAACAGTTTTTAGGCTTAAGTTAAATTATTAAAAAGCAACAAACCATCAACATTTTCATTTTGGTTGAAAATGCAGTGATTCTATTTGAAACCACTTCTCAGAACATTTTCTACAGATCAGATTCCCTTAGTTCCCAGAACAATATTCTAGAGAAAGTAGCCAGGGCATTAAACATTTCTTTGGAAAATCTGAGTTAGTTGGGGGAAAAAACCCCAAAACTTAAATTCTCCAATCCAGAGATATAAAATCTGCCCCATTTTGAAACAACCCCAAATTTCTACATACATTTATTTTTCACTCCCCACATATTACAATGATCAGAGTTGCCATTCTTCAAAAATCTACATTTCAGTAATTGTTGATGACCTGGGAACTGTTAAATTTTTGATTAGATGGATGTTACTACAGATGACATTATGGAACTCAGGTTTCAACATACAAGTAGCAATCAATTACCTTGTACACTTGTTTGCAGTTTACATTTTAACAAACTGTAATTAGAGCTTAAAACTAGTTTTGTAACAAAAGATGGAATGAACCATCTTAAAACGTGGTGAGTCGGGGATCTATGGCTAGGAGAGTTCACGGATGACTCTCAGTTGATTCATGAACTCCTGGAAACTATACACAATTTGTTTGCATGCATTTTCTAGGAAAATAACCTCAAATACAGATGGGTGATTGATGCTAAAGGACTTAAGACTTTATTCATTAAATAAATAAATAGCCATTAAAGGTCAGGTGCGGTGGCTCACACCAGTAAGCCCAGCACTTTGGGAGGCCAAGGCAGGCAGATTGCTTGAGCCCAGGAGTTCAACACCAGCCTGGATAACATGGTGAAACCCCATCTCTACAAAAAAATACAGAAATTGGCCAGGCATGGTAGTGTACACCTGTAGTCCCAGCTACTCAAGAGACTGAAGTGGGCAGACTGATCGACTGACTGAGCCCAGGAGGCGGAGGTTGCAGTGAGCTCAGATTGTGCCACTGTACTCCAGCCTGGGCGACAGAGCCAGACCCTGTCTCCAAAAAAAAAAAAAGTAACTAAAGAATAGGAGATCCTTGGGCCAATTTGTGCTTCACTCCATTTTCCTTGGAGAGATGTGGGGAGGAAGGGAGGTAGCAGGTAAGATGAGGAACAGAAAACCTGTTAGGAGGATATGGTTCTAGTGGTAAGAAATCTAAAAAACACTGGTCACTGCCCAGTGCAGATGACTCTGGGGTTCCTCAGGCTTCCCTTTCTTTGCAAACACAATGGACTTAAGCAGTTGCATCTCCTCTCAGCAGCCACCACACTGCCTCTATCCCCAAACCTGTTGTGAAATCAGATGTACTCTTCCAGCTATTGTTTTCCTTGCTGCCCCCAAGATAAACATATAGGCCCATTATATTGTAGAGATTTAACTGCTATCTCCATAGAAAAAAAGAAAAGGACTAAAAAACATAAACAACTTATAGTATTTTCAGTTTTAAAAAAATGAAGTATCAACATAATTTACTGAGAGTCTTGAAGTCAAAATACATGAGTTTAAATCCCAATTGGGCCCCTTACTTACCCTTAAGCAACTTATTTAACTTTCTATGCCTTAGTTTTCTCATATTTAAAACAGGATAATAATCGTACCTATTAACTAGGGTTACTGTGAGAATGAAAGTCACCATTAAAAGAGCTTCATGCAAGTCCTGGAAAATAGCAAACACCTAATAAATGATATTTATTTCCAATTCCCCTGCTTGCTTCCACTGGTATTCCTAGTAAGAGGAGATATTCATCTCCCTTTGACTATACCATGTTGCATATACCTATGATACAATCAAGACCTAAAGATCAACATCAAAGATTAATTGGTATCACCTATATTCAAGAAGAGAATTTCTGAGTTCAGGCAACCAAATGCCATCTCTATTGACATTTCTTCAAAAACAGTCGAAGTAAAAAGAGGACTCGAATGAAGGCAGTGGCAGCAGGGCTAACGAAAGCCTGGATGAACACAGGAAAGGCAGACAATAACTGTGACCACCAGAAATGGACACAGGAAAGGCAGACATTAACTGTGATCACCGCAAAAGACAAGCGATGGAAAGGGTACAAGACCAAACTGAGAATATCAAAAGGAGAGCTCCAGGAGGAATGAGGGGTGTGATGAAAAATCTAGATCTACAAGTTGATTAACAGCTTCAAAAAGGATCTGTCCTGAAGCACCCACAGCTCTAGCTGCCCTGTTCCCAAAGAAGAAAGTTCTATCTTTGGTGAGAAGACAGAATGAAATCCTCACACAAGAAAAAGTATAACAGTGAGGTGGAAAGATTCTTAGAAAAAGAGTAATCGGCCGGGCGTGGTGGCTCACACCTGTAATTCCAGCACTTTGGGAGGCGGAGGGAGGAGGATCACCTGAGGTCAGCAGTTCGAGACCAGCCTGGTCAGCATGGTGAAACCCTGTCTCTACCAAAAATACTAAAATTAGCCAGGTGTGGTGCAGTGTGCTTGTAATCCCAGCTACTCGGGAGGATGAGGCAGGAGAATTGCTTGAACCCGGGAGGCAGAGGTTGCAGTGAGCTGAGATTGTGCCACTGCACTCCAGCCTAGATGACAGGGTGAGACTTGGTCTCAAAAAAAAGAAAAGAAAAGAAAAAAGAGGAGAGGAGGGGAAAGGAGAGGAAAGGAGAGGAAAGGAAAAGAGTAACCATGAGAATCACTTCAAAGACCATAGAGGGCTAGCTATCACTGTTGTCAGCTCTCATCTGCCTATCATTTGGGAATCCAAAGACCCTCTGCCCACAAGCCCAAATTCTGTTGAAATTAATAAGAAAGTTCACATAATTTTGAGATGAGCTAGGATCTGGTTAGGGAATGTGGAGTGTATTCCAATGTGACTGTATGGAAAATGATTATTGGACAGGAATCAAACTTTATTCACAATGGAAATACCCAGCAACCATAAATTGGTTGTCACTTCCTTATTTCAGTCCTTTGGTGGCTTGCCACTGCTCTTGAGATGAAGGGCATGCCTGCCAACGCACTTGAAACTCCAGCCCAATCTCGGGCTCTGCATGCCCTGGCCCCTGCAGACTTCCATCTCAAGCCACTCTCCATCAGGTTCTACCCACAGGGACCTTACGTTAGATCCTCAAGCACCCAGAGTCTCTCCTACCTCAAGGCAACCTCTCTGCCTGCAGTGTTCCTGAGTCTTGGGGGTACCCACATTCATCTTTGAGTCTTATCTAAAATGTCACTTGCACAAAACTTTTCCCGAGAGTCGTATCCAATCAAAATCAGTTCTCCTTCATTATTAAGTCTGATGGCTTCCTATTCTTTTTGTTCACTATCCTTATTAGACTTTGTATTTATAGATTTATTATATTTATCTGTTTATGCCTGTCTCTACCCCCATCGGTAATGAAATTCATAGATCAGGCACAATGTCCCTAGAGTTCACCACTAGATCCCTTGCTCAGAGCCCAACGCCTCACATAAAATAGACGTTAAAAGGTTATTACTAGTTAGTGCTAAGTGGATATATTAATCCTCTAATCCTGCACAGTTGGTAACACCCTGGAATCACAGTGGAAGAGGATGATAAATGCAATCATTTTCTTCTTGCCCCAAAACTGATGACTAGTCCCCAAAGCTGAGGAAAAAGAAGTGTTAAGTCCCATGTCCTAAGAAAAACTCCCAACAGCTGAAACATATACTTCTCTAGAGCCAAAGAGATGGATGAAATATAACCATCAACTATCTTCTATCTGCCACTTCCCAGAATGTGTATGTGAAATTTATATATTGAAATACAAATTTCATATACACATACATACATATGACTACAGAATGGAAATTGTCTTATGGAAATAGGGAAAGAAGGGACAGCGGGAGGTCCACAGCCTAGTGAAGAGTAGAATAATGGAAGTAAGTCTCCAAGACCTTATAGATAATGGGGGTATACAGAAGAAGATAGAGGATGTTCTCCAGCTCCTATGCAGGCAGCAGACTAGCTGATTTGCCTTTTGTGCTTCTCTAATCAAGGGGACAAGGGAAATGAGGCAGGATGGTGGAACAGAGAGAGGGAACAGTAGAGGCCAACAGTTGCTTGGCCTACAAATGATGCATGAGATACTGCAAGTCACATGGACCCCATTGAAGGTAGTTGGGCTTAAGCCACCCTGCAGATAATTCAGCCTATAGCACTACAGGAGGTTTTGGGTTGCACAAGTCGTGCGCTATAGGAGAAATGCAACATTCGAGCACTTCCACAAAGAGTATGAATGCTGGTCAGTGCTGGCCTGAGAAGAGGCAATAATGTGGCTAATTTCTGTCTCCCTGCCCCAACACAATAGAAGAACTGCATCTCTTTTCAGAAGCAAACCAGTCCCATCTTCCAAAGAATATTGGGGAAGTGGGGGTAAAAGAAGAGCACACTCTCCCCAATCCCCAAGCCAACTCCCCTACCCCTGGCTGATAACTAGGGATGGGACGAGGTGAGACTTAGATCAGAGGTGAACACAAAGGAATACTAAATTGAGCTTTTAATAATTGAAAATGTCTTGGAAGCTACAGACTGCCAGAAATTTTGTTAAAAGAGACAAAAGTTAGCTTCAATGTAACATATTTTGATGCAGTGATTGGAGAAAATTAAAACTCCCTCTTTGAGCACTGTTCGATTTGTTGTTCAGAACATAGTCCAATAATTCTCAACTTTTTTGGCCTCAGAACCCCTTTTACTTTCTTAAAATTCACTGAGTATCTTAAAGAATTCTATGTGCTTATATCTACTGACAATTTGTAATACTAAAAATAAAACTAAGAATTTTCAAAAATTTATTCACTTAAAATAACAATAAATGTGTTTAAATGACATCTTATGAAAAATCAATATATTTTCCAAAATAAAAGTTTTTGAAGAGTAGCACTGTTTGACAGACTTGTAAATATCTTTCATTTCTGGCTACAAAGGAAATAGCTGAATTCTCTATCAGTTCCTACATCCTATCTGCTGGGATATGCTGCTTTGGTTGAAGTTCATGAAGAAAAACATGCCTCCCACAGACTTGTAGTTAGAAGAGAGAGGAATATGTTCATAGCCTTTTTAGCTAATTGTAGATACTCGCTGATACTACACCAAAACTCTGCAGCTGATACTTTCTTAGAGGTGAGATGCAATGTGGACCCTGCAGCTGCATCACTGAGTCTTCCATATGCCTTTACATTACAATCCTTGTTCTCACCTGCACTCTACATGGCACTTACCTATGCATAGTTTCACGATATCATGCATTGATCATTTGGAAAATACTGCTTCACTGAGTTATGCAGATTTTCCAAACATTTACACATTTCATGGTACAACAACAAAAAGGCACACATTAATATCACCACCAATCTCATTAAAAAAAAAAAAAAAAAAAGCTTTTAAGTACTAGAAAGCTAGCAATCTCAGAGTGCAGATACAAGTTTTTCAAAATTCTAATACTTGCTCAAAAGCTTGAATTTTATTCATTGGCAACAATACAGTTTGTTGTTGGTTTTTTAATAACAGGCAAACTTTGATCATTAGGAAAAAAAAAAAAAGTCTTCCAAACACCACAATCTGCATAAACACAGTTTCTAATGGTTTCCTATGAAAAAAAGAAACTAGTTTAGTTCACAATCTCACAATCCTACAACTATTTGTCCTCTGCTAACCAGAACTCTGATTTGCAGCCAAGTGCTTTCTAAGGACTCCCCTCTTTCTTATAGATTAAAAAGACTTGACAGTAAAGAGAAGTGCACCATGGTTAAGATTTAAGGCAGCCAATTATTCTTGATTGCGAGTGTGCGATGATGAAGAACATGATGATTCATTCACTAGTACCACTTGGTGCCATGGCCTTGGTTTGTGTGACAGCACAAACCATCAGTGTTTTTACCATCAGTGCAGATGCCAACCCAGTGAAAAAAGCAAACAACATCATAATATTATCATGAAAATAGCTTAGACCTTGAAGAGCCTCCCCACAAAATAGTCCCAGGGACCCCCAGGGGTCCACTAGTCACACCTTGAGAACCACGACTACCTACGATCTCTGAATACATGAATGTAACAAATAAAAGGAAATCTAACATTTCTTTGTGGCTGCAGAACTCATGGTGAATTATATTACTTTGGTATAGGAATATTAATACTTTTTCCCTTACAAACACGTTCTTTTGAATCTGGCAATTTACCTGAAACCACTGGTCCAGGCTTGTGATGTGTGTGACTCTCAGAACCAGGTGGTACTTTTCTACAAAACCATGATTTTGAGGTCTGAAAAGTAGCTTTAAGGAAAAAACTAGTATTTTTTAAAGAGTTCACTTAAAGAGAGACACAGAACAGGTTCTAGCATTTCATGAAACTGAAGCTTGCTCAATCCCTTAATGTTTCATTATTCACATTTTTTCCAAAGTTCTGCCTTTCACGCTTTTCATGCTGGCTGATTGCTGCTACCGTTAGCGCATTTAAACTTCAGCGATTTATAACATGGTCCCAGACCAAGACGCTCTGGCATTGGCCCAGTGCTGCTATTATCATCTTCTTTTATTTATGGCCCTATTTCAAAATCATCCTTTCACACACTTATACACATTTTTCAACTATTTTTACTTTCATACACATTTATGTTCTAAAATGCTATTCTATATTTCTGCTTTGTATAATAACATAAAATGTAATTTGCTTACACTGCTACCATCACAGCTGGGATATTTTAATGCACTCAAATATATATTGTAGCATGTGCAAAAAACAGCATTCCCCACCCCCACACCCACCACCCACAGGTTTTATATAATACACAGCTTCCATTCCCTTCTTATTCCTGGCAGAGCTACCTAAAATGTTTTTCTTCCTATGAAAAACATTTTTCGCTATGAATTCTTTTTTTAATAGAACATGAAAGCTCCTATTATACAAGAAGCTTTGCAGGCATGAATAATCAAATACACCCCTTGGTCAGTAAGAAACAAAAACTTGTAATCATTTTGCATGTATTCTTACATTCTTTGCATGTCCACCTAGGGTGGACAGAGGAAATTTAGACCGAAGTTAAACATTTCATTCCTGTTCCTAAACAACATTTCCTACCACCTCAAAGCTAAACATCCTTGATTTCTGAAGTCTAAGTGAAAATATTTGCAATTTATTTTTAACGAAAAATAAAACCTTTATTTTCTAAGAAAATTATTTCCCCAACTTTTCACTCAATAGAAAATTCTAATTCAAATAGATTCTAAGTCCTTAGAATCATATGGTGATATGTTAAAACTTATTTACAGAAAGGAAATTGTAAAAATTGTTATGCCTTTCTTCTAGCTTTTAAACAATCTCTTGGTTCATTCCAACAGATAGGTAAAATCGGATTACTTTCAAATGGCAGATGGTTAATACATTCTTACTGATACAGTTTAGACACCCAGAAAATCCAAGTCACAATTCAGAAAGCAATTGAATTCAACCTTCAGGGTTGTATCCGTCAAATCCAACTACTCTGAAATCCGGCTGAAGTTTCCTCTTGAATCAGCTATACAAAGCACTCCTTAATAATAAAACCCAAATGAAGCTCTGGACCTCACGGATGCAAAGACGACTCTCTGAAGAATCAAAGGAAACATTGTTTTCCATCAAATTAATATTTTACATGTGGAAATATCAACAATTGCACTAAAAGAGAGAAGAGCTACCTTGAAAGCACAGAACAAGGCCTTGCAGTTTCAGATGGTGAATTGAGCCCACGAATTGATCATGCTCCCTATTCAGAATCCCACTGAAATAACCAAATAATATAGAGTACAAAATTTTTTTTAACGCATGGTAATAGTAGAGAAAAATGCCACCCGAGGGTCAGGAGACTCTGAAACATTTACAAAAAAAATACAAAGATAAAAATAATGTGAAAAGTCTATCTGAATCATCTTATTCTTCTATACTTACCGGGAAAGAGAGACCTGCTTAGGAAAGAAAGTGGACAAGAATGGCCACCAAAGGACCAAAGAACTCCAAGTTCAGAGAAACAGAGGTTCAGAAAAAGAGTGGGGAGCAGGATACTAATTCATTGTTCAACAGTCATCTATTAGGTGTGCAGCAGGCAGCCTCTAAAACAGCTCCCAAAGATTCTCCTTCTCAGGATTTACTTCCTGGCGTCATCTTCTCTCCTTGTTCGGGGGTTGAATCTACTGACTTGATTCTAATGAATTGAAATATTCAGGCAAAAGTGATGGGATGTCCCTCCTGAGATCAGGTTATAAAACACTGTAACTTCTGTCTTGCAGGTACGTGCCTATGCCCCCTCCACATTCTCTCTCTCTCTCTCTCTCTCTCTCTCTCTCTCTGATCTCTGCTTCCACTTTCTAATCTCCTTCCTATGACCCTCCTACTTCCCTGTTACATGGAGCTTGTGATTACATTGTTTGGACCCACCTGAATAGTCCAGGATAATCTTCCTATCTCAAGGTCCTTAACGCCATCACATCTGCAAAATCCCTTTTGTCATGTGAGATGACACAGTCACAGGGTCCAGGGAGAAGGACATCTTGAGGGTAGTGCAGGGGTGGAGGAAGGCATGAATCCACCCAGCACACGGCACCTCCAATCCTCCCTGTGATCCAGCCTTTCTTTCCTGTCTCAACATATCCCTCCCTCTCCCTCCATTCATGACACTCTGGCTGCCTTGGGCTTCGCAGTGTCTTGAATCTAGATCCGGAGCCTTTCCCAACTTAGGGACTTTGTACTTGCTGTTCCTTCTGTTTAGAACACTCTGCCTCCAGATCTTTAAGGCTGACTCCTTGACATTAGATCTCAATTAAAATGTCACCTCTTCAGAGAGGTCTCTGTGATCCCATCTGTCTTACCTATATCACTATTGCTTTCACAGCACAGTACCATAGAAGTTGTCTTGCTGACTTTTTATTTGTTTAACATAAGTTCTTGCAGAAAAGAGGGCTGCCCTGGTTTATCATGTTCACACCTATAAACCCAGGGACTAGGATCGTGCAAGAGACTTAGTACATACTCAAATATTTTCAAATAAATAAATCAGGTTAAAAAAAAAAAAGTACTTGGAATTTGACTGCCTGTAGTGGGAGAAAGAAGTGAAGTGTGTAGAATGAGTAATATGTTTTGGCCAGGAGCAATGGCTCACTCCTGTAATCCCAGCACTTTGGGAGGCCGAGGCAGGCGGATCATCTGAGGTCAGGAGTTTGAGACCAGCCTGGCCAACACGGTGAAACCCCATCTCTACTAAAAATACAAAAATTAGCCAGGCATGGTGGTGGGTGCCTGTAGTCCCAGCTACTCAGGAAGCTGAGGCAGGAGAATCGCTTGAACCCAGGAGGCAGAGATCACAGCGGTGCCACTGCACTCCAGCC
Organism: Macaca fascicularis; assembly: GCF_037993035.2. NCBI lineage: Eukaryota > Metazoa > Chordata > Mammalia > Primates > Cercopithecidae > Macaca > Macaca fascicularis. Next base: position 28,817,471 of record NC_088383.1, read on the forward strand.
TGGGTGACAAAACTCCAACACTCCGTCTCAAAAAAAAAAAAAAGAATGAGTACTATATTTCTATAAAAATCAGAGGAACGATGCTGCCATTCACTGAATCACAGAATTCTGAAGAAGCAAAGATCAAATGTAGAGGAGATACATTGAGTATATAAAGCCTTATGAGACACTCACGTGAGAAGTGGGACAGGCAGGTGATGACCTAGGCCTGGCTTTAAAAAGAAAGATCAAGCAGGGCGGAGGAGAGGCCCAGGAGACCTCCTGAGAGAGGAGAGAGACGGGTAGGAGACCCTGCAGATGCTGGCATCTCAGAGTTCTGGGAAAGCGCTTTTTAATGGTGAACTCGTCATGAGGTAAAAAGAAGGCATTCCAAAACTGAACTAGTACCTCTTCACACTGTTTAGCTAACTATCCACTCTTAGGCTTTTCTTGGTGAGAACTACCTGGTAGCTAAGTGGAGTGCTGCAACAGGAGACTGCAAACACAGGTAGGTAGAGAAGGCAGGTAGTCACCTGACAGAAGCTTCCATTGAAAAGGTGTGGGCAAGTGCTCACTTACGAATAATGTGTACACATGGACAATGTGGAATAATAGACCAAGAGTGTCCAACCTGTGGCCCACGGGCCACGTGCAGCCCAACACAAATTTGTAAACTTTCTTTAAACATTACGAGATTTTTTTTTTTTTTTTAGCTCATCAGCTATCATTAGTGTTAGTGTATTTTATGTGGGGCCTAAGACAATTCTTCTTCTTCCAATGTGACCCAAGAAAATTCTTCTTTTCCCAGTGTGGCCCAGGAAAGCCAAAAGATTGGACATCCTTGTAAGAGCCATTGGAGACTCAGAAGTGGGGGAGGGCTGAGGGATGAAAAATAAGAAATTACTTTATGGGTAAAAATGTATATTACTGTTTCGGTGATGGTTACACTAAAAGCCCAGACTTCACCACTACACAATATATCCATGTACTAAAACTGCGTTTGTTATCCCCTAAATCTATACCAAAACAGAAACATGGGGGAATATGAGTTCATGAATGACTCAACACAATAACGGCAATTTTTTTTTTTTTTTTTTTTTTTTTGAGACGGAGTCTCGCTCTGCCGCCCAGGCTGGAGTGCAGTGGCCAGATCTCAGCTCACTGCAAGCTCCGCCTCCCGGGTTCACACCATTCTCCTGCCTCAGCCTCCCGAGTAGCTGGGACTACAGGCGCCCGCCACCGCGCCCGGCTAGTTTTTTGTATTTTTTAGTAGAGACGGGGTTTCACCATGTTAGCCAGGATGGTCTCGATCTCCTGACCTCGTGATCCGCCCGTCTCGGCCTCCCAAAGTGCTGGGATTACAGGCTTGAGCCACCGCGCCCGGCCAATAATGGCATTTTAAATGCCCCTGGCCAATCTGATGATTCTCTTCTCCTCACTAATACCTATGGCTCCAGATGAACACAGAGATCCCACTGTTCCCAGCTGCAGCAACAATAGAACATGTGGTGTCTGAGTAACAGCCCCCAAAGATGTCTGCATCCAAATCGCCCGAGCATGTGACTATGTTACTTCACATGGCAAAGGGACTTTGCAGATGTCTCTTTAAAATAAAGATATTCATTGGGCACGGTGGCTCACTCCTATACTCCCAGAGCTTTGGGAAGCCAAGGCAAGAGGATTGGTTGAGGCCAGGAGTTCGATATCAGCCTGGGTAACAGAGTGAGAATCCTATCTCTATAAAGAAATTTTTAAAAGTTAGCCAGGCACAGTGGTGCCCACCTATAATCCCAGTTGCTCAGGAGTCTCAGGTGGGAGGACTGCTTAAGCCCAGGAATTCAAGGCTACAGTGAGCCATGACTGCACCACTGCACTCCAGCCTGGGCTATAGAGTGAGACTCTGTCTCTAAAAAAGGGGGAAAAAAAATTAAAGAAGCCTAATTCTCTGCTATATGGACCAGATGACTTTGGCCTCAAATATTTTAAAGGCAGCCATGATAGGTTCATCACATCTAACGTGAAAAAACATGGGCATGACATCTTCCAAAAATCATTTTGATAAGCACTGACTCCTGTCAGGCCAATTAGAATAAAAGCAAAATTTAGAATTTAGTGTTCCAGCTGGGCATGGTGGCTCACGCCTGAAATTCCAGCACTTTGGGAGGCCGAGGCAGGCAGATCACCTGAGGTCAGGAGATCGAGACCAGCCCGGCCAACAAGGTGAAACCCTGTCTCTACTAAAAATGCAAAAATTAGCTGGGCGTGGTGGCACATGCCTGTAGTCTCAGCTACTTGGGAGGCTGAGACAGAAGAATCGTTTGAACTCGAGAGGCAGAGGTTGCAGTAAGCCAAGCTCTTGCCACTGCACTCCAGCCTAGGCAACAGCGCAAGACTCCATCTCAAAAAAACAAAAAAAAAAACAAACAAAAAAAAGAATTTAGGGTCCCACATGGTCCTGAAGATGCTTATCTTCCAGGCAAACCAACAAATTAAACTTAAATCCTAACATACCTTAACTATATAACATCCTTAATAAAACTGTATAATCTAGTCAGAGCTTTTTTTTCTACTGTTTTATTCTTTAAATCATTCAGTACATAAAAGAACATGTAAGAATTTTGCATATTAGTAATTTATAATTTACTAGGAACATCTAGGAACCTACCAACAAACCAAGTACTAGAACAGTACAGATATTTTACATCTAGCCCCTGTATGCCCCCTCCCCCTCCCAACCCCTCCATCCTCGAAGAGGTAACCATTACTCAGATTATTTTTTATCTTTTATTTATTTATTTATTTATTTATTTATTTATTTATTTTTAGATGGAGTTTTGGTCTTGTTGCTCAGGCTGGAGTGCAATGGCGCAATCTTGGCTCACCGCCAACTCCCCCTCCTGGGTTCAAGTGATTCTCCTGCCTCAGCCTGCCGAGTAGCTGGGATTACAGGCATGTGCCATCACACCCAGCTAATTTTGTATTTTTAGTAGAGACGGGATTTCTCCATGTTGGTCAGGTTGGTCTCGAACTCTTGACCTCAGGTGATCCGCCCATCTTGGCCTCCCAAAGTGTTGGGATTACAGGCGTGAGCCACCACACCTGGCCTTATCTTTTAATTAAAAAAAAAAAAAATCTGGCTTTATAACTCCTGTGTGAATGTTTCAACAATATATTGTTCTGCTTGTTTTTGAGCTTTATAAAAATGTTATCAAGCTGTAAGAACTTTTCTAAAACTTGCTTTTTTCCCCCTTCAACATTATGGTTTTAGAGGTCACCCATTTTGTTACATATCCTATAGATCATTTATTTTTCACTGCTGCATAATACTTCATTCTGCAGAAAAACCACAAATTATTTACCTATTTTGCTATCAATAGATATCCCAATTATTATAGGTTTTCTGCTATTAAGAACTCTGCTAGTAGGGCTGGGCATGGTAGCTCATGCCTGTAATCCCAGTACTTTAAGAGGCCAAGGAGGGCAGATTATTTGAGCTCAGGAGTTGGAGACCAGCCTGGCCAACATGGCAAAACCCCGTTTCTACTAAAAATACAAAAATTAGCCAAGCGTGGTGGTGTGCACCTGTAATCCCAGCTACTCGGGAGGCTGAGGCACAAGAATCACTTGAACCCAGGAGGCAGAGCTTGCAGTGAGCCAAGATGGCACCAGTGCACTCCAGCCTGGGCAACAGAGCGAGACTACGTCTCAAAAAAAAAAAAAATGCAAAATACCTCTGCTACTGAAATAGAAAGCTAAACTGCATGTTCTCACTTGTAAGTGGGAACTAATCATTAGGTACACAGGGACATAAAGATGGGAGCAATAGATACTGGGGCCTCCATAATGGGGAAGCAAAGCAAGGGAAGAGCAGTTGAAAAGGCCTATTGGATACTATGTTCACCATTTGAGTGACCGGCTCAACAGAAGTTCAAGCCTCAACATCACACAGCACACCCATGTAACAAACCTGCACATGTACCTCCTGATCTAAAATTTAAAAAATAAATAAGTACGCTGCTGCTAAAAACTATTCTTGTAAAAGTTCACTGGTACATCTACGTAAATAGCTTCCTAAGATAAATTCTCATGAGAAGAATTGCTGGGTCACAGGATATAATTATTTTTACGTTAACATCAAACTGTTTTCTAAAATGGTGTTAACTATTTGCACCCCACCAGAAAAACATAAAAGTTGTTCCACATACTCGCCAATACTTGAGATTTACAGATCTCTTATATTTTGCCAACCTAGAGGGCCTAAATGAATAGCTAGCTCACTGCGGCACTAATTTGCAACTCATGCTTACTGGTTAGGTTATATTTTCTAGGCCAGGCATGGCAGCTCACACCTGTAATCCCAGCACGTTGGGAGGCCAAGGCGGGCAGATCACTTGAGTTCATAAGTTTGAGACCAGCTTGGGCAACATGGTGAAACCCTGTTTCTGCTAAAAATACAAAATATAGTCGGGCATGATGGCACATGCCTGGAGTCCCAGCTACTCCGGAGGCTGAGGCTCAAGAATGGCTTGAACCTGGTAGGCGGAGGCTGCAGTGAGCCTAGATCGCGCCACTGCACTCCAGCCTGGGCGACAGAGCGAGACCCTGTCTAAAAAAATATTACATTTTCTATATCTACTGGCCCCTACATGTTCCTGATGTTTTCTATCCATTTTCTCTTAAATTGTTCTTCTCACTCTTCTGTAGATGTGCTTTCTATTTTCAGGAAGCTAAACTTTTGTCAATTATATGTATTACAATTATCTTCTCTCAAATTACGGCTTGTCTTTTCACTTATTTATGGGACAGCTTGATGAACTGAAGTTCTTAGCTTTAATGCGGTAAAATTTTCACACCATTTTTTATGGTGAATGAAAAGATATTCTTTTATCTCATCCTCTTTTTTTTTTTTTTTTTTTTGAGACAGCCTCTCACTCTGTCGCCCAGGCTGGAGTACAGTGATGTGATCTTGGCTCACTGCAAGCTCCGCCTCCCGGGTTCACGCCATTCTCCTGCCTCAGCCTCCCGAGTAGCTGGGACTACAGGGGCCCGCCACCATGCCTGGCTAATTTTTGTATTTTTAGTAGACACAGGGTTTCACTGTGTTAGCCAGGATGGTCTCGATCTCCTGATCCGCCCGCCTCGGCCTCCCAAAGTGCTGGGATTACAGGCGTGAGCCACTGCGCCCGGCCTCTTTTATCTCACCTTCTAAGAGTTTTCAGGTTTTGCTTTTCAAATTTATATTTATAACCCATCTAAAATTGACTTTTGTTTATGATGTGAGATAGGAATCCAAATTCATCCTTTTTTATACGTATAAACTATTTCTTTTAGCTTCCTTCTTTTTCTACAGTACTGCCCCAGTTCCACAGACTTGCAAGTCCATAACAAGGAGTTCTTTTGTTCCTTTGTTCCACTTGTCTACTCCCATGCCAATACCACGCCATCTTGACTATTGAGACTTTATGATGAATCTTGATATCTAGTGGGAAGAGCACCCCCTACACCATCAGGTGTGGGTTGGCTTGTGGTGGCACTTTGCTGGTATACATAATCCGAAGTTCTAAAACACATGAGAGGCCAGGCATAGTGGTCCGAGCCTCGCTGCTTGGTAGACTGAGATGGAGGGATTGCTTGAGCCCAGGAATTCAGGACCAGCCTGAGCAACATAGCGAGACCTTGTCTCTAAAAAAAAAAAAGAAGAAAAAAAATTTAATTAGCCAGGTGAGGTCCCCAGCTAATTAAAATAAAGGCTGATATGGAAGGATATCTTGAATCCAGGAGTGAGGCTGATGTGGGAGGATCTCTTGAGCACAGGAGTTCAAGGCTGCACTGAGCTATGACTCTACCATTGTATTCCAGCCTGGGCAATAGAGCAAGACCCCATCTCTTTAAAAAAATAATTAATACATATTAGATAATTGCCATCTTTACAATACTGAGTCTCCCTATTTGTGAACAAGTATCACTCTCCACTTGTGCCTCAGTAAAGTGTCATAATTTCCTGCATGTAAGTCTTAAACACTTTTTGTTAAATTTTCACCTAGCTAACTCACAGTTTCTCCTGCTATTGTAAGTAGGGATTGTTTTGTTTGTTTATTTCATTTCCTATTGGTTGCTGGCGTTAGAAACACAGCTGACTTTCATATACAGACCTTGCAGTCAGCCACCCAGCACTGACCACTCTGTTAACTAGTCTAGAGATTCCTGTTGGGTTTTCCATACAGAGATAATCATATCACCTGTGAATGACAGTTTTGTTTCTTTCTTTCTAATCCTTATCCCCACCCTCCCTTATCTTGCAACAGTGACTAGGATCGCTATTCCAAGATTTTTTTTAGGTGGCGATAGAAAGCATTTTTTATTTGTTCCTTATTTTGAAAGGAATGCTTTTCATTTTTCCCCATTAAGAATAATAGTTACTATCGATTTCAGTAGATATCCATCAGTTTCCTTCTTTTCCTCCCATCCTATTATCTAAGAGTATTTTTCCTCTTTTAGTTAAAAAATGAGGGTTCTCACAATATTCTAGTTCTGCCTTTATATATATACATATACATGTTTCTATTTATGTATATGTTTTGTTTATGTATATGTTCTGTTTTGGGTATATTGTGATTCCTGAATCTGTGGTGTCATGGGTCTTCTCCAGTTCTGGAAAGCATGTAGCCATTCTCCCACAAATATCACCTCTCCTCTATTTTGTCTTTTTTAAAATTGTTTTGTATAGAGATGAGGTCTTGCTGTGTTGCCCAGGCTGTTCTCGAACTCCTGGGCTCAAGTAATTGTCCCACCTCAGCCTCCCAAAGTGCTAAGGTTACACGGGTGAACCACTGCATCCAACTTCCTCTATTTTCTCTATCATCGTTCCTTGGCTCCCCAGTTGAGTACATGTTAGACTCTCTCATTCTAACTTTCATACCACTGGGAATTTCTTTTGTATTCTCTATCACTCTTTATTATTACATAATTATAATATTTATAATATATAATTATATATGTATTATTATTATTATATCTGTCTACTTTCTTGTTCTTCAGATACATTTTCAAGGTCACTAATTCTTTTCAGCTGTATCTAATTTGCAATGGAAGCCATTTGATCCACTGAGTTTTTTATTTCCACAATTAGATTTTTAGAAGTTTCATTCGCCACTGAATCTGTTGGTTTCTTCCCAAAGCCCATTCAATGTTAATTCATAGCTCATCTCTGCAACAGCAACTCATATGTCTTCATTCATTTCTTCCCTTTTAACCTCAGACTCAGGTAACAAGTATAGAAAACTATTCTGTCATATCATGAGATAACAGTGATAGAATAACCATATCACTATATCATATAATAGTTACATAAAAACCTACACACTCTGAGGAATAGCTTTATACAACTTCAGCATTCCACGAATGGTTCCAAAAGGTAAGTTAAATTATAAAAATTCTGAAAATGTCACATTACACCCAAAAACACAAATTAGTAAGTGTCTATTAGGTGTCGAGTAATGTGCCCCGTCAGCATCGCGGGTACAGAAAGGATAGACACACCTTCAGTCCCTATCTTCTTAAAGTTTGTAGTATACTTGGTGAAGGCATTGACGTGAAACAACTAATTACATTGTTTTAACTTGCTTTTTAGCCAATTTTCTCAAAAAAGAAAACAAACATTAGATGTTCTGTGAGCAAAAGAAAATGGAAATTAATGAAAACCAGAAGCAGGAAAGTAAAAACAATTTTTCTCTATGCCACCTTTGCTTCCTTTTTATTTTTAACCTCAGAATTCTAAGCTGTGGGAAAAGTCTATTTTCCTTACAGTTTTCTATTTTAATAGCTGCCGGTACTCTTGGTTGCCAATATGGGAGGGAGGCCATACTGTGGGGTCAAGAGCATTTCAAATGAGCCCAGAGATTTTAAAAAGTGAAAGTATGCTAAACTTACTGGAAAGAGAAACTATAATTTCGCTGAGTCTTCTCTACACATATACTGAACCTCTTTCACAGGTATGTTGATAAAAGTTTATGCTTGCGAGCAAACTTTTTAAGTGTACCATATTTGAAACTTGGCAGGCAGATCTAGTATACTGCAGAATCCTCAGATAAACAAATCAAGGGTAACACAAGCACACTCTCTGTGTAAATGTGGATTATGGTATCAAACGCCTGCACTGCACTTCTCTAGTTTTGTTCATTCTTTATAGAGTCTTTCTACACAGCAGACTTTCTGTAGTTTTGTTATGTCTTTACTTTTGGCTCATGCCATGTTCCAAAGAGAAGAGGGGAGGGTGGATGGGCTCTTGGTTTCATGCAGTTATTCAAAAGCCGAGCCTCTTTCCATCTAAGCACCTCCACTATCCCCCATGTCCTCACAGTCTTTCCCTGGATACACTGAATCATGTTGCCAAAGCAGCAGTCATCACTATCCCAGCAGCACAAGAGCCTGTGCTAACGTCTTTGCAAATCTCACAAACTGCCAGATCTAGGATGATGCAATGTACTTTCATTGGCCTACAGAGAAGCACGATGTCATGAACTTTGGCAACACATTTTCATGAAGTTGCAAGATACTAAATTTAATTGTCCTATTAATTTCAAGAGGATATTTTACTAAAATGCCAGGTAGGACCTCGACATACTACAGATTTTTAAAATTCAGTACAAACAAATACATTGTTAAGTAAAATTTGTGATTTAAAAATAGGTACTGTTGGAATGGTATGAACAAATCTCAAAAACAGTCAGACACTATTCAATCCTCTCCCATTGCTGATTTATGTAGGAAGGTTAAACAGCTCCACGTGGCACACGCAGAAGTCTTATTTCATTCTAGACACTTGCTCTACCGTAAACGTACATGTATTGTATTTCTACTCCCGAAGGCAGTTACTGTGGAAATATCAAGACTCTACTACACCAACTCAGACTGTGGGTGTAAGAAATATTTGACAATGAGCGGCAGCAGAAAGTTGATTTTCCAGCTAGGACAAAATAATGTTTTTCATCAAGTTCTAAAGAAGAAAGATAAATCTAATAAAGCATGAAAGAACTCGATATCCAAAAAAAGACTTTCTGAGCTATAGAAATTACACCGAGCTTTAGAAATTACATCAATTACACTAATGATTGCTTCTCATGTATCTAATTACACATTTGCCAAAAAGTGAGTCAGACAAGCAATAAATTAGTCTTATTCTTTACATTTTTCTTTCAGTCACTACCAATTTTAATATTATTTATTGAAATGGTTATTTTGTTGAATGAATGAAAGAATATGGCATTTTCTAATTATTACTAATAATTACAACATCAACAGTGAGTGCTTACCATGGCCAGACTGTTCCAGGTGCTTCAGGTGGACTGACTGACCCCTTTAATCTATTCAACCATCCTATGAATGCCAAGACTTTCACCCCATAGACATCACAGGTTTGGGAGAGATGAAATAAAATGTTTGATCAACTTTTAAATAAAATATAAGCCAGGGGCAGGAACAATGGTGGCAGAACATGCTTTCCAAAAGGAGAGGTTCCCCAGACAGGACGGGAACTGCTGAAAGGAGAACCAGGGTGAGCAGGGCAGGAATACTAAAGCAGAGGGGAGAGAAGGCTCAGATTTGAAAGGTGAGTAGCAATGAAAAAAAAGATGAAAATCATTCAGAGGACTGAATGAAAATCCTATTTCCCAACATCTCCATTCCTTAGTACATACCCAACAGAAACACATACACATTCAGGCAAAGGCCTGTACAGGACTGCTAACAGCAGCGGCATTATCTAAAGTGGTCAAAAATCAGAAACGGTAAAAATGTCCATCAACAGTTGAATAGATAAATTGTTCTATGCTTACAGAATAGAATACTCCTTGGTAACAATAATGAATTAATCTAGTCACAACATAAATGAATCATATAATTTGAGTAAGAGAAGAAAGACACAAACAAAATACATCCTGCATGGTTCCAAGAACATGGCTGAGCACGGTGGCTTATGCCATCCCAGCACTTTGGGAGGCCGAGGCGGGAGGATCACTTGAGGTCAGGAGTTTGAGACCAGCCTGATTTATACAGCAAAACCCCATCTCTACTAAAAATACATAAACTAGTTGGGCATGGTGGTACATGCCTGTAGTCCCAGCTACCTGGGAGTCTGAGGCATGAGAATCACTTGAACCCAGGGAGCAGAGGTTGAGGTGAGCTGAGATCACATCACTGCACTCCAGCCTGGGTGACAGAGTGAGACATCGTCTCAAAAAAAAAAAAAAAAAAAAAGGAAAAAAAGAAACTTCAAAGAACAGGCAAACCACCCATAAACTTTAAAGTGAGCCAAGTGATTTACTTAGGAAGGACAGTTTGAAGTAAAGGAACAAGAAGATGGGGGAAGAGGAGGGTACATTTTGGGGTTCTGCAGGAATTTTTTAAAATGCCATGAAATAAAAATACATGCACATAATGTGATTAAAAGAACATACTGAATATCCGGGAAAACTGACACTAACAGTCAACACTGAGAAAAGTTTTTTTAAGAATCCGAAATTTTTAAAAACATTCTTTGAACATCAAGACAAAAACACTTGTAAAAGAAAGAAAGTTATATTGACACCATGCTTAGGAACACTTTATACCAGAAGCTGAAGAAGTATGATATTTAAGATATTCAAAACAAGAAACTGTGAACCCAGGATTTTAACTTTAGACAAACTGATTCTCAACTATTAATGTAAAGACCACAAGAAAAACTTGTAAGAGCTCAGGGAAAATTGTTCCCTGAGCCCTATCCATGGGAGAGCAACTAGAGGATGAATTTCTGAAATAATTAGAGAGGCTTTTAGATAAGAACTGATAGTTACCAATCAATATGCTGTATTTAACTAAAGTTAAATGATGGGGCAGAGTAAATAGTAGAATGCAGCTTTTTTAGGATCTAGCAATGCAGGTCAAATACAACTACCAAAAATTAGGAAGAGAAGGGAAATAATATAAGTAAAGTAAATAAGTTCATGGATTACCTTTAATTGGGAGTTTTCAAAAAGTATATAGTAGTTTAAATTAGAAGTTGGGAAAAGCAGGGTAAAGGAATTTCTATTGGTCACTGTTAGGAACCAATACAGTATTTAACAAGAAGCAAACCTCAGTTCTAGAAATCTACCCTAAAATACACGGGGGCAGGAGGCCGGGTGCAGTGGCTCACGCCTGTAATCCCAGCACTTTGGGAGGCTGAGGCAGGCGGATGACTCACGAGGTCAGGAGATCAAGACCATCCTGGCTAACATGGTGAAACCCCACTTCTACTAAAAATACAAAAAATTAGCCAGGCGTGGTGGCAGGTGCCTGTAGCCCCAGCTACTCGGGAGGCTGAGGCAGGAGAATGGCGTGAACCCGGGAGGCGGAGCTTGCAGTGAGCCGAGATCACGCCACTGCACTCCAGCCTGGGCGACAAAGCAAGACACTCTCTCTCTATATATGTGTGTGTGTGTGTGTGTGTGTGTGTTTGTGTGTGTGTACAGGAAATGTGTAAAATAAACCTGAGAGACCCTGGCAGGCCAAAAAACAAAGAAGCAATCAAAGCCCAATGGAGTTGGGTCAAAAACAAAACAAAACACAGAAGTCAACTTGCAGGCACTCCCACTGATCATTTTAGCATCAAAAATAATAATAATTGCACTGGCTGGGCATGATGGCTCATGCCTGTAACCCCAGCACTTTGGGAGGCTGAGGCGGGTGGATCACTTGAGGCCAGGAGTTTGAGACCAGCCTGACCAACATGGTGAAACCCATCTCTGTTAAAAATAAAAATAAAAAATTAGCCAGGTGTCATGGCACACGCCTGTAACCCCAGCTACCAGAGAGGCTGAGGCAGAAGAATTGCTGGAACTCAGGAGGCAAAAGTTGCAGTGAGCTGAGATTGTGCAGTGCACTCCAGCCTGGGCGACAGAGCAAGACTCTGTCTAAAAATAAATAAATAAAACCATCATTCTGCGCAAACTATCACAAGAACAGAAAACCAAACACC